>NC_090172.1:22909935-23612435 GCF_024679245.1 Pseudorasbora parva
ATCGACACATTAAAATCTCTTACAGTAGGCCTATACATACTGTACACTACCATTAAAAAGTGTTTCTCTATTAATTCTTCAGCAAGGATGCATTAAATTGATTAAAAGTGACAGTATATGTATAATGTAAAATTTATATTTATTAAATAAAAAAAATGTATTAGCCTACTGTTTTCACAGAAACATTAAACAGGACACCGTAAAAAAATAAAAATAAAATAAAAACTATTGTTGGTTTGAATTATTTATTTATTTATTAACTACGACTTTATTCAGCATTGTCCAGTGAGTCATTAATGACCATTAATTAATGGTGAACTAACCCTATAATGAAAATAAACATTCTGTTTAAAGGGACAGTTCACCCAAACATGAAAATTATCCCATGATTCAATCAATCAATCAACTTTATTTATATAGCGCTTTTACAATCACGATTGTGTCAAAACAGCTTCACACTGTCAAACAGGATAATATTGCAACAAAATTAGATTTGGCTGTACAGTCGTTCTGGAGAAAACAGTGATGTTATCAGCTTATTTTCATTTATCATATAGCGACAATGTTGGCAGATCTGTATTATAGTTTATAGAATGAATTAAAACCTAATTTATACATTTTATCTGTATAACTAGTTGAATAACTTTGATCATAATTTTAGTGTCCCCAACTGAGAAAGCCAAGCCAAAGGCGACAGTGGCAAGGAACCAAAACTCCATCAGGGCATGATGGAGAAAAATAAACCTTGGGAGAAACCAGACTCAGTCGGGGTGCCAGTTCTCCTCTGGCCTATTAACACACCGTGTATGATTATTATTCTGCCAACCTTACAGGTTGGATCAAATCATCGAATCATATTCGATCGTATTGTTCAAAATTTCAGGGTATCACGGAAGAGACGGTTTATTTAGGATGGTGCGTCGATTACACTAGAGTATGAATACATGAAACATCGGAATTATTGCGTCGGAGACTGGATTTTTGAGCATGATGTGCCGGTGATTTACCATCCAAGCCATCCAAAGTATATATGACATTCTTCTTTGAGACGAATACAATTGGAGTTATATAAAAATAAGTCCTGGCTAATTCAAGCATTATAATGGTAGCCTGTCTGGAGGAAGCTAGATATTTTACTGTATAACGTTTTAAATTATGGATATTTTTCTTACACAAACCCATCAATTTGCTTCATTAGGCCTTTATTAACCGCCCAGAGCCGTGAGGAGCACTTTTATAATGGATGGATGCACTTTTTGAGGAGCCATTCACTGCTATTATAAAGCTCAGATTAGCCAGGACATTTTTTATTGTAACTCTGATTTTATTCATCATAAGAATGTCATATACACTAGGATGGCTTGAGGGTGATAAAATTGTGGGATGATTTTCATTTTTTGGGGTGAACTATCCTTTTAAAGTGTTAAAAGCAGAAAATTATATTATTTTTAAATTTTAATATTTCACAATATTATAATTTTTACTGTATTTTTATTAAATAAATGCAGCCTTGGTGAAAAAAACTAAAAATCTTATAGACCACAATTTTTTTAACTGTATATTTTACTTATGGTATAAAACAGACACCATGGGGCCCAAAAGTATCAAAGTTTTAATTATAAATTATGATATCAGCAAATAATTTTAGCAAAGAGTAAAAAGTTGATTTGAAAATTGCATAAAAACTTTAATGACAGCAGCATTCTGCTGCCCACATGTTCAGGCTATGGACCACACTGTGTAGAATATTGTATACTTTTACTTTGTGTATCTATACTTACTTTTTCTTTATTTTGTCTGCACAATGAATAAACACTTACCTTTTGGTAAAGGGCACAGAATATCTGGACTCATAAGCTACAGAGACGAGCTGACGTGAGGATTTCATCCCCAGCAGAGAGACAAAGAACTAAAGCAGAATTAATCCTGAGCGAGAGCAACAGTCATTCATGAACATTTGACAAAAGCACACGTAAAGCAGCAGACAACACGTAAAAAATAAGTTTCCTTTTTTTAATAATTTCTTTACAGACAAAAAAAAAATCTTTATATCAATATAAACTTAACTTCTTAAATACATAGTATTTTATAAATATGACAAAATACATTTCATGGGTTGCAACAGTTTTAAATCAGGATGGAAACATTCTCGTAGATCTAGTGCCCTTCAAACAGTCTAAGTCTAGCGGTTAGAAGGACGGTAGAATTATCTGTCAACTTCTGTAAAATCCTTATTTCATATGGCTAAAGCCTCTAGAGCAACTCTGATGAAGGCCATCTATGCTAAATGTGTCTGAGTTTATTATCAAAGTGGATTTATTTGAAATCATAATGTCTATTATGATTAGCTTTAGCATTGACAACAATGTATAATGTTATAAAATCCCATCGACTTGCATATGTTTGAACAACCTCCCTTAAAATATGTTTAAGACATCATAGGGGGAGTGGTGCATGTTGGTAACTAGTTCTACAGCACATCCCTTCACCTACCCTCGTGTCTCTCTCTCTCTCTCTCTCTCTCTCTCTCTCTCTCTCTCTCTCTCTCTCTCTCTCTCTCTCTCTCTCTCTCTCTCTCCTTATCGTTCTCAGCAGATGAGAGGCTGCTCGTTAGTAAACTGTCGGCAAAGCTCCTAAATCACATTAAGTAGGCATGGAACACAAAAGCAACATCAGCATACAGCACCGCGGAAGATGGGTGCTCATGGCACATTACAAGACTACAAAACCACTACGGCCACATTTAGAATCAGGATACGGCAGCTGAATAGGCTTGTGGAGAAGCAGGGCTCACAACCATTTCATCTTCATAAAATTAAAAAATTAAAATGGTGTAATTTGTAATTTGGTAATGTCTGCTTATCCACATTGTGCATCCATAAGCAGTAACAAACATTCATATTTAAAAGACCATATTAATGTCCCCAAAGTCTTACTTAAAATGATCACGGGAGCCATCATAAGCATATTACTCAATTAATCGCTTCAATTTAATTCAGTCAAATTTGTGCTCAGTGAGACTGGGTTTCCACCAAATGCGGCTTCAGCAGAACAGAGAAACGCATAAATAAACCGAAACAATAACTTAATTGTGAACAGTTTGCATACAAGAATTATATTAAGATGCTCTCAAGAAAACCAAAATGAACATTCACAACAACAAAAAATTCTGTAACAAGTTAACACAGCTTTGAATCATATCAGTACCGTCAAAAAGTGTTGCAGGAACAGTTTAGAAACAGCACTGCCCTCTGGTGGTCACAGTCAATAAGACAAGAGAGAAAGGAAGGGAAAGTGAATAGCCCACGCAGTTCTGACCCTAACTGACATCTACAACGTGTGAATTAAACCAAATTCAGCTGAGAAGTACCATCACCACACTGTTAACCTATTTACCAGATGCTACAAACTAATTTGCACTGATGTGCAAGCATAGGGAACCTGCAAGCATCTGAGGCACTTTGATAATGACCGTGCAGAGCAAATACAAACACTTTTAAAGCCCTTCAAGAGGAAAAAAAAGGGGGGATGGGGAGTTTGTGCCAGTGCTTTGAAACTCTTAGGATAACAATCCCGAACAAAGACAGCCATTCTCTCAAGAAGGTGTATAAACTATCCGGGGATCAACAGCAATGCTAAGGCAATCAGGTGGAAAAGCCCTTCATGAGCGGAAACCATGTCTATGTATGGATAAAGTCTACATCCTCAACAGAAAAAGGAGTATGTGACCATTGAGGAGTTGGTTATAACTTTTCTGAAGTGGAAAAATGTGGATATTCAATCAAGACCTGTGATAATTTGCGATATATGTAATTATTTCACCATTTATAGAGCGTAATGGTTTTCATATCTGTTTCTAGACCTTTTAAAATATCTGTGGGAGCTTAAATGTGTAAGCTGAAAGGCATTATGGGTCAGGAATTATATATGTACAGGTCTTGTCCGCAATGTGTGTACACAGTACAGAAATGATGTCTCCGTTACATCCATTACATTTACACATTGGTACTCGCTCGCACTATGCTATAAGCTGGCAGTATAGCAGATAGAGCAAAGCCATGAGGAGAGAGTAGAAGAGCAGGAAGCCGGTGGAAAAAGGGGAGGAAGGAGAGACAGAGGGAGAGGTGGCGTTCTTGTCCTCGTTCACCTCCTCCTCCTCTCCGCCTGCTATTGCCAGGAGCGCCGTCGCACAGCGGAGCACTGCAGGTAGCTTACTGCACAGGATATCAGACGCTAAACACAACTCCATCTGAGAAAGAGAGAGACAGACAAAGGAAAGGAAGAACAATGCAGGGAGGACAAACAAAGATGATTGGACACATTGCTGAACAAAGACAAACACATGAAAGCAGGATCGTTTAAAGGGATAGTTCACTGAAAACATTTCATCATCATTTACTCACCGTATGTTTTTCAGAAACCTAAAAGACTTTTTTTCTTCCATGGAACACAAAATAAGATGTTCAGAGAACTTTTCACAATGTCTAAGGCTGATTTTGAAAAAAAAAAAAATCCAAAATGATTTTTGGACAAAAGCGATATCGTGAAAGGTTTTTTTGTGTGTGCAATAAATATAAGTTTTGCAATTTTCACTAGATTAAGATAAATAGCGATTAATCGTTCTAGAATGATTAGGGTGATTGTTGGAGAGTGCATCTGCATACAATATAGAAATATATATTTTTTAAAAGCATTTATTACAGTTTATTTTGAATATTTTTATGTAAACCATCCTTTTAGGGCTTGAAAGATTTGGGTGTTGAGACGGGTAAAATCTTTACAAGAACAAACTTAAAGGTGCACTGTGTAATTTCATCGGCATCTAGTGGTGAGGTTGTGAATTGCAATCGCCCACTGCACACCCCTCCATTTCGAAGCACATAGAGAAGCTACGGTGACTGACACAGGACAAAGATGTTGTCACCAGAGACAGTAGAGACTAGCAAGCGCTCTGTAGAGAAGTTTGTCCATATAGGGCTACTGTACAAACATGACGGCGCAAAATGGTGACCACTGTAAGGATCCTTATTGTACGAAGATAGAAATGGCTCATTCTAGGGTAATACAAATATAACAGTTTATAAGGTCTTTATACAACACTAAAAAACATGGATATGTATATTATATTGCATTTCTGTCAATAGATCCTCATAAATATTACACACTGCAACTTTAAACCACTTAAAAGAAACGAAAAAAATAACTTTTTTAACCATTTTTTAACCATTTTAATATATTACCATTTTAATATATTTTTATTACAAAATAACATTGTAACAATAATATAGTAGTGTAAAATAAAACATAGTAATAGTATTTAATTAATAAAAATAATTTTTGAATGTAATTTTTGTAGTTTCTCGGAAGGGAGCGCAGCACTTCGATCATTTTTACGCATGCAGCTCACACACAATTTCAATCTCTCTGAGCGGCTTTGTTTCATTTACTGTGAAGCGAGATGTAGAAACACCATATCAGCAGAATACATGCTGACATTAATAATTATAAATTAGAATTGGCCAAATTGTCTTTTATAAGTACTAATAAACAGCCGATATCCTAGTAATATGCATGATAATAAGCAACTAGTTAACAAAAACTAAAATGTTACCATTACATTTTAAGGCTACTCTGCCGTAGCGGTCTAACAGCGCTAATCAATGTCACAATCAAATCAAAGAAGCAGGGGCTTACCGTTCACAGAAGAACAGTAGCTACTGTAAGAGCCAATTCCAACGTGATGCTTTCATTTCAATGGTGGAAGGGTGCGTAGTGATATGCAAGTAGCTAAACATTGAATATTTTACAATAGAAATGTTTAATGACAGACAGTGTTGTAATCTTCAGCGATGCAAACTACTCAAGCCTTTAATGAAATTACACCATTTTGAATATATGCTATCATTTACGATTCATGTTAACTCTTTCCCCACCAGCGTTTTAAAAAAAAAGTTGCCAGCCACCGCCAGGGTTTTTGACAGTTTTCACAAAAATGTAATAGCCTATAGAATATTTTGTTTAATGAATATAAGCATGCAATATATCAAAATAAAGAGCTGACCCTCTTCTTTTAAACAAACAAAAAAAAAAACGTTTTATTCTAGCTTCATGCATTCCTTTTTTATCAACACTTGAATATGGGTAGGTTTCATTAAAAAAAGCAACATTTTGAACAAAAAGCTGAGAAAATCACATTTTTGTGAAAGACTGTTTCCAGATCAGATTCAGAGCGACGATCAAATGCAGATGGAGGAGATCGAGTCCATCAATACTCCTAATGCTTGCGCAGTCCTGTAGCTCGTCCTGGATCCACATTTCATTCAGTAACATTAGGCAGTTTTGATTCATATGCTGTTTATTGATGATGATCAGGTTATTTTTCATATGCATATGATTACATGCGATCGTTCGTTTCACTGCGTCTTACTCGCGTGTGTTTTGATCAGGAGATTCAGTACTCTCATTCAGAAGATGCGCAATAGCGCCCCCCTAGCGTCCGACAGTGAAAACACGGAAAATTCCGTTATTGTCCTGGAAGCGTTGTCTCACAAATAACGGAAATTTCCGTGTTTGGCGGGAGAGTCAAAGAGTTAAAAAGTTTTGCAAGAGTGAATGTGTGTGGATATTGTCAAATAAAATATAAATAGTTTAATTTTTTACTTTGTAACTACAATATTAGACTCTTCTTTTTTCTCTTTTTTTTTCTTAAATCCTGTTTAATCCTTTAATTATGCAATTCCTTTAAACAATAAGCCAAAAAATGTAATATTCAAGACATGGTTTCAGACTACTTGTATGATTATTTTTATGGTGCTTTTATTGTCCCTTTTGTAGCTTGGCAGCCAAGTCCCTATTCACTTTCACTGTATAAGAAGACAGCAGCGCAGACATTCTGCTAAACATCTCATTTGGGGTTTCATGGGAGAAATTCATGGATTTGGAATGTAATGAACTTCCTGAGGTGACTACCCCTTTAAGATAAAAAAAAAGCCATAGAGCGCACAAAAACGGAGCAAATCGAGCTTGAAGCAATTGAAAAACAACATAAAAGAGCATTAACAGTCATATGTCAGTGGGCGAAGTGGAAGACAAATAATATGGAGGATAATAAAAGAAGCAAACAATAAAAGATGAAATTTATGTTTACCTCAGGGACTCCAAGTCTACGGCATGCAGCAATGAAGTTTTCGACATTGAGACGGCATTTGGCAGCACTCAGCTTTGGCTGAACATACAGAAAAATTGCACATACATTCATTAGAAAGCAACTTAAGGTTAACCTGGTAATCTAGCTGATCTGGGATCAGCTTCCTCCAAATAAGGACCACACATAAAGATCCTGACAAAGTGTTTACTTTTTGAGATACTACATTACTTTTTGGCAATAATGAGAATAAAATCCAAGCATTAGCTCACCACTGCCGGTGAGGGGATGTGGATGATTGACACAGAACGAGGTCGCACGTGATTGGCCAACTGGCAGAGAACTGTGCCATTGGACAACGCCTCTCCTAGATCCTCAGACAGAGAAATCTTAAGACGTGACTCCAGAATCTGGAAGAGAGACATGGAAAGTGTGATACTACTGGGAAGATGCATCAAAACATACTTTTTCTACTCAATCAGATCTCTGGTGGGAATTTTCTTGGAAGATACATATCACTTTTTCAAAAGCGCAGAGATCAAATCAAAACACAGCACTATTAGAACAGCTGAATGTTGCCGTAACTGGAGAACTCCTACATACTAAACTCCTGTCCAACAATACTAAACAATACTGGACTACAATAAATATAACGTGCCCCATAACACGAAAGAAACTCATTGTGACTTGAAAATTTAGCTTTGAGTAAAATGTATTCGTATAATTACATATGTATTTATTACTATTTAACATGACACTACTGTTCAAAAGTTTGGGGTCGATTTATGAAAGATTTTTGAAAATCATTTTAAAAGAAGCCCCTTTGCTCACCAAGACTGCATTTATTGAATCAAAAATAAAGTAATAAATATATTGTGAAATATTAGTACAACCCAAATTCATTTTTCTATTTTTAGAATGTAATGTATTCATTAAAAAGCTAAAATTTTCAGCATCATTACTCTAGTCTTGTGTCACATGATCCTTCAGTAATCATACTAATATGTTGATTTGCTGCTCAAGAAACATTTCTTATTATTATAATAAATGTTGCTTAATATTTTTGTGGAAACAGTGATACATTATTGCAGGATTATTTGATGAACAGAAAGAAAAGAACAGCATTTATCGTGATAGAAATATCTTGTAAAAATGCACATTGCTGAATAAAAGTATTAATATCTTTAAAAAAAATCTTACTGGCCTCAAACTTGAGCAGTAGTGTACATTTTGTGTTTTCATTTGGTTTGAGTTATTAAAAAAATAAAGACTAAGCCTAAGGTACACAACAAGTAAAAACTAAGCTAATCGCAACACAAATGGGGTAAGGTGTGTCAGAGGAGCTAAAAAAATGGAGAGATGAATACTCTTACTTTACGCAGTTGCAAGACGTCTGTCCTCTCCTCTCGTGGGGATCTGAGTGTGGAGCGTGATTCACTGCGGCCAGACTCCGCCAAACTGTTTCCTGATCCTGAGAAAACAAGAGCAATAGGGAGATTTACAACATATATTACAGACCGAATCAAGATTATAGATCCGACAATCCTATATTAACTTCTCTTTCTCTCTCCCTCTGTGTGTGTGTGGGTGTGTGTGTGTGTGTACTTGTTTATATT
Organism: Pseudorasbora parva; assembly: GCF_024679245.1. NCBI lineage: Eukaryota > Metazoa > Chordata > Actinopteri > Cypriniformes > Gobionidae > Pseudorasbora > Pseudorasbora parva. The sequence continues at coordinate 22,918,696 of NC_090172.1, forward strand.
ACATTACATCACCTACATTGTGGGAACCAGCCAGCCCACAATGTAAAAGGATTTATAAAAATACTTAATTATGTTTTTTTTGAAAATGTAAAAAAGCATAATGTTTCCTGTGATGGGTAGGTTTAGGGGCAGGGGCAGGATAGGGGGATAGAAAATACGGTTTGCACAGTATAAAACCATTACAGCTATGGAATGTCCCCAACATTTGTGAAATTTCACAAAAACAAATGTGTGTGTGTGTACCGGTCTTGACGTTGCAGCGTGAAGATGTGCGGAATAAGAAGCTGTTGGGTTTGGGAGCAGAACCTGTAGGAGAACAGGGCTTCACAGAGGATGTATCTGTAATGTGTCACAAACAAGATTCATCAAATACTTAAATTACGTTCATTAAGAATTGTTTCCCACCGATACAGCTTCAGCAGAACAGGCTAACATGAATTAAACAAAACTGTAACCAATACATTGTTTCCATCTACAGGTGATGATACATTGCTCCGAAGAAATCCAAAGCAGACACTCAACAACAATGACCACGACTTTAAAAAAAAACCTGTCAAAAAGTATTGAAGCAATTTTGTAACAGCACTACCCTCTGGTGGACACTCTGCTTTCATGGGGTTCATTTCTAAAGAAGTTCTATAGGTAACTGAAAGAGAATCTTTCCTTTGAATTGCTGCATGTCGATTGTCTGTCACAGACCATGTTTGTTTGGTGCTCAAGGGAGACGAGTGTAGCCACATTCACTGTTGTTTGGCAAATGTTTGCAGGCGAAATTCAGTCATTACAATAGCAATCCACACGATTGGGAATTTCACATGAGGGTAAAAGATTTCACCATGCAGATTCTGCAACGGGTTTAAGTTGGTCATGTGAATTGGCAGCATTGAGTAACAGAAAGCTGCTTAGTTTAAAAATGACTTCTTCAATAAATGTGAGACATGTTGATTTAGTTTAAAGTGGTACATATTCCAAAACAAAATTGAGTAAAATATACAATTCTATATCTCCGGTTTGCGATAGATGTAAAATAGAGGAAGGTTCTTTGTCACACACGTTTTGGTTTTGTCACAAACTGTCTAATTTTTGGACTGATATATTTGATTTCTTTTCAAAAGTTTTTCAAAAGGAGGTTAAGCCAGACCATGATCTTGCAATTCTCGGATCTTCTGAGACATTGAATACTCTTCCAAGATCTCAGCAACGATCTCTATTGATGGGCATGACCCTTGCGAAAAAATCAATACTGGAAATCTTCAGACTCTCCATTGTTCAAAGCTCGGTTATGTGAATTGTTTCATGTCATACCAATGGAGAAGATACTTTCCTTGGAGTCCAAATCTCACCACCAATTTTAAACTGTATGGCAGCCCTTTGTGGAATTCCTCAAGCCTGAATAGTGTATAATTTATTGTTCTCACTGTATTCATTATCTTATGACTAAGTCTCGTTTATGTTAGTTCAACCCCCCCTGTTTTTGTTAATTTTATTTATTGGTTTATTTTGTTATGGGTATATTGTCTTGTTTTCCTTGTTTTCTTACATTTGTACACTATGCAAAAATGTAAATTATATATATATATATATATATATATATATATATATATATATATATATATATATATATATATATATATATATATATATATATATATATATTAAAGCTACACTGTGTAACTTTTTTAGTTTATTCTTAGCTAAAAACACTTAGTTCTTTCAAAAATATATGTGCTCATTAATGTATATTTACTTCTTTCAAGTAATAAAGTATTTCCATAAGTTTATAATATGCCATTGAAAATACATACGGGTGAGGGGTTCAAATGCCAGTCGCCATGTTGCCCCTCCATCTTGAAAGTACATTAGCCAAAGAGGGACATACCCGTAAATTCAAGCTTCGCTTTTCGCGTTTTAACACTTGATGGCACTCATTGACGAGGTCGAACTGGAAGCCATGTTAATCTTGGACTAAATCAGCCACCGTAGGAGTTAAAACGAAATTAGAATTGAGAGGAACAGCAAATATTATTTACTGGATTGTCATATACCTTTACACCACTAGATGGGGGGAAATATTACACAGTATAGCGTTAAAAAAAATGACTTCACTATAATACTTTTTCCTGGCTAAAGTGACCATTAAATATCTACATTTTTAACAGTTTGTTATCCATATTAAATCCATTTGATAGAGACATCTCTGATGAAATTTGCAGTATTTATGTCTTGCAAATATAGTTACTTTAGATACAGTTCCGAACAGAAAATGCTCAAGCAATTTTGTGTTCTCGTCGCAAGTTATAAGGTGTTACCTTTTTCCTGAAAAATGCCAATAAGTTACTCCAATTATTTGCATCCTGCCCAAACCTAATCAAATTAAATAACCAAAACTCATTAAAGTGCCCTTGTTATGTTATTTCAAAGGTTCCTCATTTTGCTTTGGAGGTCTCCTACAATATCACATGCATCCAAGGCCAAATAACACTTTAATTTTCTCAAAATACACATTGCAGCATGACTTCTTTTCTCACAGTGTCTGAAACGGTTCAATTAAAAAAGTTGGTCTCTCTAAACCCCTCCTTTGCTTAACCTGCTTTGCTGATTGATCAGATGGACCAGTCTGTTCTACCGCTTACAGCATGTGCCAGAATTTCAGCTTCTGGATGCTTCCTCAGCATTTGTAAACAAGTACACAGTGATACGAACAAGAATGATGTTCTTGTTGTTCATGAGCAGCCAATGAAGACAATAGGTTGGCATTGTGAGATTATGCAAATCTGTTACAAACCCATGTAGTGGATGTAATTACTGAAATTATAATTATCTTGTTTCTTTGGGAGATAGTAACTTCATTTATCGTGCATTTTGATATTTGAAACTTTGCAGACCTTTTACATTTCACAAACAACTATTACACACAACATGAAAGGGAATATTCCAAAAAAAGTATAATAGGGGCACTTTAAAAAAATGCTGACTTCATGAGGCCTTGAAAAAAAATTAAATGCAATTTTCCAAATTGGAAACCTCCTAAGACCCAAGGGGGAAAAAGTTTTTTGAATTTAGTATTTTTTTTTTCATGTCATTGCATTGTTCAGAACAAAAAAACTAACGTTATATTTTATTAATGTTATGCTATATCCTCATAAGTGGACACCAGGACTCAGTGTCCTGAATTTTTGTATTCATTCACCAATCAATTTTTAGGTTTAAGGATTTTTTTAACCAAACTGTTTAAAAATGATTCTCAACTACGTTATTGAAAGATATAATGGAATGAACTGATATACCATTTTATTTTATGCAATATGTGGGTAAAATGGCCATACATGGGTTTTTCCATTCAATGTAATGTATCTATACACTGGATCTAATTTGCATATTCATGTGTTCTTGGAGCAACATAATGGGAGTAATAGTTTGCAACATTTTCATAATAATATCTAATATTGTATGGGAATATAAAATGCCTGATAAACATGATGTAAGTTCCGGTGTGCTCTATAGTGGACATGTATGATATCATGCCTTGTTTTTTAACAGAAAGTCATATTTTGAATAGAAACCCCAGAACCTTTTTCTGAGATGTTGATTTATAGCAAACAGTACACTCAATAAGAGTGCTACATTTGAGTGATCATTCATTCATTTTAAAAGACCAAGGAGAAATTGTTGTCCTGGTGAAACCTAGCCTGGATGCCAGCCGAACTTAGCCCCGCCCACAATATTTTTAGGTCAGGCAGTTCGGTCTGGCCTTGCTCCATAGAGGAGTAATTATCCCCGAACAGAAACTGTTTGGACCAATTAAATCATCAGGGCGGGCTTTAGACGATGATGGACAGATGATCAACAGTAACGTAATCATGCACGTCATCAAAGGAGCTTGGATTATATTTACTCGAATCCTAAACGGAGAGCTTGCTTGTGTATGCATTCACCTTCACAATTTCTCTCAGAAATGATGATCATGTTGGGTAAGTACTCTGTGTATCATTAAATTATTTTATTTTTTTACAACACCGGCAAAGATTGTGTATTCCAGCATGATTTCAGCGCACGTGCAGACAGGGTTGCCAAGTTTTTACAACAAAACCCGGCAACTACTTCTCGGGGGGGTTCTCCGGGGGGGGAAATGGCGTTTGGGGGGTAAAATGTGTGTTATTTTGGCAAGATTGCCTGCTAAAATTCGCACTCATGGGTCTATATATCACATAATAGTCTCATCAACCCGCGGACATAGAAAACAACCCACGGAAAAAACGCGGACTTGACAACACAGTGCAGTTGAACTATGTTGACATTTGACAATGCATCGCTTCGTTGCTCTGATTGGTTGTAGGTCTATCCAATTGATGTCTTTCCTGGTTCGGTTGAAACACGCCTCATAATCACAGCCCAATGGAGCGGTTTCAGACTCATATTCTGACTAGAATTGAGTATGACCACGTCAGGCTAGGTGAAACCTCAAAACAAATGGTATTTTTGTTAAGCCCTGAATGTGCTCTTTACAGGACATCCTGACTTAATACTGTGAAATGTATGTTGTCAGAGAAATTCACTAAAATATAAATGTCCTGGACAGTGGACATGGAGGACATGGTACATGGAGAGTGGCACCCAGGCATAAAGGCAGCTGAAATATCTAGCATGAAAGATACCTGTGCGACTGATGGAGCGCTGCAAAGACACCGTATGAGAGGACTGAGAGATCTGATCCGCACTCTGAGAGAAAGAGAAAGAAAGAACAATCATTAGGTATAATATTATGCATTTATGACAGAATGAGGTGGCGGGAGAGTGTAAATGTGAGGGACTCACTGCACATCTCTGTTTTGGGCCGTTGGGTGGAGAGCTGCTATCTGAATCACCACTAGAGGGACACAGAGATCAGAAATAAACATCACAAAACTATATTTAAAAAAACAACATGTTTACTGCTTTGTGAACTTCACTAACTAGACAACTTCAGTTAATTTGTAACAACCATCACATAATGCATGCTTTATGAAGGTAAGTTACTCTTAAATAAGGTATGTGTATAAGGTAGGGTTTTTGCCCTTTCTTTGTTTAAGAGAAACAGACTGCCTCAACAAAACGTCTACATCAGCGTGCATGTAAACACAGAACGCACAAACGCATTTGCAGACCATTCGCTCCACTCTTACCCTGAAATGCTTCCTGTTCCTCCGTGCTTTGTCATCGTCGGCAAGTTACTTCCTGTTTTTACAGTCATCTTCTGCAAACTGTAAGACATCAAACACTTATTAGTCAGTGGCCTCCTAATACAAAAGCACACAGGACTTGTCCATAGAATAAAGGCATTCTGGGAGAGCCCTTCTGATGTTTTTTTCCTTCCTTCTTCTGGCTGTGTTTTACTGTGAATCATAACTCTAAATGTGCCTTAAGACTTTAATGAAGTAAAGGCACATGACAGATAACAGTGGTTTCCTACATAACCAAAAATGCTTTGATGACGAAGCATCAGCAAAGAAATATAACAGAGGCCATTTTATGCACTTTAAAGCAGTTATGTGGTTTTGAAGACTTGCAGGGCATTAGCAAACAGGATTCATCGCTCTATCGCCGCTAAGGCCTGATAGTCTTTTTGACGCCATATCACCCATTCAGTCATGTTTCACTTCCACATTTCCCTCGATTCATTCAATCCCACCAGCCACAGCCACTCACGTGCTGACTTTGTCTCTCTGTTGCTGTGCTCTTTCTCTTTCCTGCCAGATGAGCAGGTTTCCAGGTCTCCTCCTCTCCTCTAGAGTGGGACTGGATGGTGAGCCGGAGTCTGATCCATCTCCAATCACAAAGATCCTAGATGAAGTAAAAGAGATATTTACAATTCTTTAAGCCTTCATCAAAAAGTTATTACTGAATAAGAAATTGTGGTGTCACAAGGGTGTTGTGGGTGGTTGCTAAAGTTTTTTTTGTGTGTGTGGTTTCTAGTCATTGCTATGCAGTTTCTAAAGTGTTCTGGGTGATTACTTACTGGCTCAAGTCAAAAGAGTCTATCATTTTCTGGTCCCTAAATATGGCAATTTAAGTCTAAGGGATTTTTTTTCAGTATAATCACCCACCAGGTGAAAACCATTCGTCTGATTGCTTAGAAACTTAATAACACACCTTTCCACAACAAACCACATGATTTGAGGTATCACTATGGTTAGAAGTTTGTTTCAAAATATGAGTGTAAAGCAGCCTAGAAATCTAGACGCACCCTAGCGGCAGCATATTTAATCTGTTTGCGAGTGTCGTCTAGCAACTCTCAATACCCTTCTGAGCTGTATTCCCCTAACTCTTGCCGGGCCAATCACATCGTGTATAGAGTCGGCGGGCGGGGCAATAATGACGACGACCGAGTTGCGTTTAAGTGCTTCTAGCTAACACAGAAACTGGAGAACGGCGGTCTTTCGAATCAGCTCTGACCGCGACTCTGGAAGACTTGGAGTTAAGCTTTTCTCTGAGAAAAGAACGGCATTGAAGTTATTCTTAAAAAGGGAAGAAACATCTTGATGTGGGTCTGGCTTGTCAGGCTAAGTGTAAAGGCTAAGGCCACATATATTTATGTAGGCTATATATTTATTTTGAATTGTTATTGTTTGACTTATTTCCCTCTCTTTATTTTCATATATTGTATTTATTATTTGTATATTTTTTTGTATACACACCCCTAGTACAATAACGGTTGTACTAGGGGTGTGCGCATTTAAGATCCAAAAAGGAGATAGCGCCAATTCATTACTAGAGTGCACGCTAGAGAATGAATGAATTCCACTAGACAAAGTTATGAGTTTAATATATTAATTTTATTTTGTTTGATTTGTTTCTTACCCGTGAAGCCCCATGACTGCAGCATGGAGCGAAGATTAAACGGACTAAACGGATGTGTTATTTTCGGAAACCTTCTATTATTATTTTGGGGAGTTATAGGAAATGTAGGGTTTGGATCCTATGTTGGGGGGGGGGGGGGGTGTTTGGGGGGGGGGTGATCTTGATAATTTTAATAGATATATTTTGTGTATAATATTTTGTGTATATTTATTTGTATCATTATAACTTTATGGAGCATGTGAGTTTTCATATGTTTCTGGAGTTTATTTGTGTGAATATTTTCTCCAAAATGTGAACCATGAGATGAAACATTTGTGAGACCCTTGGGCAATACAATGGTTTGGTCTAATTTCTTAAAAATGGAGCTCATTCAGAGCTCACTTTGCTTTTCCCTTGCATTTAGTTATTTATTTAATTTGATAAATTAAATATTGTATAAGTTATTTGTTTTTTCCCCCTTGAATAAACCAAGATTTTGTTTACTTTATGAATGCCTCCTGAAAAGTTTTTGGAAGAACCCGACAATGAGCAATAATAGAGTGATGTTTGCCGTCAGGGTGTAGTACTCTACACAACTTTGGAATGGATTTAAAAACACTAGGCATCATACTCGTGCTGACTTTGTGAATAGCTAAAGAGAACAACTGGGTATCATCCCCTAAACTATAGAGAGAATCTCACACTATCAGACTTTAATGTCTTCCCAAACTCAACAAGCTCACGCAGAAACGTGCCTCAAAATATTAAACATCTTTGTTATCCTCAAACTTAAAGGAAGAAAAAATATGTATACATCGCACACTGACACTTTTCAGTAAAATCTATCAACTCCGACTGCACAAAATCTTCAGATTGGCTCTGGCTTTCAGCATCTAGTGCCGACTCCTCCAGATGGCCAAATGTCATTTAGTGTATTCCAGCCTTTAGCAAACAGCACTAATAATGTCTACACATTTAAAGAACATAGGGCACATTTCAATATGATGATAAAATTATTATCATGATTATTATTGTGATAATTATTTAACAAAAGTACTAAACAAAACAATATATTTTAGTAACAATAATACAAAATACTGCACTGTAAAATGTACAATACTAATAGTTATGATGTCATTTTGTCATTTTCTAATGTTAAAACCTCGAGGTTTTTTTTTTGCAGGGAGATTTTAAAGCTTCTCCTTTGTTGACAACAGGTTTACAAGAACTTCTCATTAGAAATGTAGTGAAATGGGTGGCATTGCACACATAACGTTCCCAAAATGCGTGTTACCAACAAGTGACTCAAAATCGCAGCACAGTTCGCACAGGAGTTTGTGTGGAGCAGCATTTGTTCAATCGAGTGAATCAAGCCGCTCTAAGACACTGAAACACCAGATCATACACCCGATATAAACGCACAGCCCTAAAAGGATGGAAGAAACATCTTTTTTTTAGATTTTATTACCTTGTACTATTAATTTTGCTGCTGTTTTAAACATTGAATAAAGCAGACTAGTTTACTGAGTAACTATGACAGTAACATACTCAGTATGAAACTGTGGGAGGAAATTCACTGTTGACTTTTCCCAGCACTCCCTCACGGATTGACCTTGTGTAATCACAGTGGAGGAGGGATCCAGCACACTTTAATTAAGAGACTCTGTGTTTCATGGTAACTATTTGAGCATCTATTATAATCAACTGAAGGATGTCACTGTGACCTTCAAATCACACTGAAACAGTCAGTAATGCTGACTGTCAGCTTCTCTATTCTACCGTCGCATTTTGGTCTCCACAATGAACAACTCAGCACATCTTCTCTGGTTTGGAGCACCTTTGGTCGTTGGCTTATTCCCCGCTCTAACTGGAACTGGAAATTTTCCGGCCTGCTGCCATGAGACAGTACAGTGTCTCCCTTTCCTCCATTTATCATGCCCGTCCCACATGTTACATAGCATGAGAAATCATCCTTACCAGCTGTATTCAAATACATTCAAATTTGTGCACTCTTTGTATTTCCTCACCCTCTCAGTTTATTTAGCATTGTCTAGTTTGAATGCAGTATGTCTACATGACTAATGTTTCTCCATAGCCAAAAGTGAGAGCAGATCTATGACAAAAATATTCAAGACAAAATTTTCACTGAAAATATGCCATCTGCTTGACAGATTGTTAAAATGTCTGATCCAGATCAAGCCGAATCTATTTGACATGTTTGAAAAATAAATGTGTCTAACAAAAAGAAACTGAGTAAGCTAACCTGACACCGCACTTGAGCACAGATCAGTATCTTGTGTCTATAGGTCTAAAAGTTCCAATATCAGTCACCTAATAGGCTGGTCAGATAAGCCAGTGAGCGTTTACATCGAATTACACAAACTGGATTATTTTGACATGGCTCAGATGCAAACAAATTCCTATTTCTGACAGTTCTGTGGGGCCCGTAGAGTACAGCTTCCATTTGAATAATAATAGGATTTGTGAGCAATGTATGTATTTTATATTTGAGATCTGCACATGTGCATAAGCCCTCACCTGCTGCCTGTAGAATCAGGGCTCTGGGACGATGTGCTGCTGGTACTGTCACTCTTTTCCTGTCATGGAGAGAGGGGATTGCATTTAAATATGACATTATATTAACATTATTTTACTGTATTCATTCTACATTAAAGCTCAAAAGGGCTAACATTTATAATGTTATTAATCATTTCAAATAAATGGTGTGCTTTTGAACATTCTACTTATCAAGGAATATGAAAAGAAAATTGTTTGAAACATTGATAATAATAAGAAATGTTCATTGAGAACCAAATCAGCATGTCAGAATGAAATAGAAAATAGTCATTTTAAAATGGCTTTCTGAAATAGAAAATAGTCGTTTTAAATATTACTGCTTTTACTGCGTTTTTGATCAAATAAATGCCGCCTTGGTGATCATAAGAGATTTCTTTCAAAATCATTAAAATCTTTATTGCTGACCCCAAACTTTCAAATGGCAGTGCACATGTCAGAAAATATATATAAAAATGTAGTAGTTAAAGGGATAGTTCACTTTAAAATGAAAATGATGTCATCCTTTACTCACCCTCAAGTATTAGTTTCTTTCTTCAGCTGAACACAAGGGGAGATTTTTTGAAGAATGTCAGTAACCAAGCCATTGACTTCCATAGTAGGAAAAAAAAATACTATGGAAGTCAACGGCTCTAGTTAAATGTTTGGTTACTGACATTCTTCAAAATATCTTCCCTTGTGTTCAGCTGAAGAAAGAAACTCATACAGGTTTGAAAGAATTTTCATTTTAAAGTGAACTATCCCTTTAAGATTATAAAAGGAAGTGTTAGTTAACTTAAAGGAACACCCACAAATTTAAATTACCCCATGATTTTCTCACCCTCAAGCCATCCTAGGTGTATATGACATTCTTACTTCAGATGAATACAATCAGAGTTATATTAGATAATGTCCTGGCTATACACCTAAGATGGCTTGAGGGTGAGAAAATGATTGGCTAATTTTCATTCATAGTGTGAACTAACCCTTTAAAGGTGCAAAAAGTTATTTTTCCCATGTAAAGCAGTTTTAACCCTAAAGAAATTAATAGTGAAGTTGACAGCACAAAAACATTACATGATTAGTTGAATATTTCTCACTTCATCAGTTACTTTTAGTTGTGGAATTTATTAAATCACAGATAACAAATATGATTGCAAACGTGGTATTTCTACAAGAACTCAAGTATATTTACAGATTTTCATTAATTCAAATACAACCCAAATTTACTGTTTATATATACCCTAAACTATAAGTTATCTAAAATATCTCTGTAGGTGTGCATATGTAAATGGTAGATTAGTGTCAACATTACCATAGCAACAACAATCTGTTCTAGCGCTGTTGTCGGGTTGAAATACTCCTGCAACTTTCATTTCCTCAAAAACTGGTTTGAATAAGTTATTGCTTCTTACTTTTAATCCATCTAGTCTCTCACACACCATCTTAATTGCTGAGACTGAGGTGTTTTTTGTTCTAATTGAGCAAAATATTAAGTTTTACAGATTACTAGGCTGCTTGCAAATGTAGCTATTGACATCAGTAATAGACTACTAAGAAACTATTGTTTGCTGCCAATAGTCGTCAGTATAGATCTTTAACTTCCAAGATCTTTCCAGGCAGCACATCGTAGGGTTAGCCTGGACCTACCAGACTCTTCATTTGTACAGAGAGTATGGCCACTCTCCATTGATAAGCGTTCCTTGAAGGCGGGTACTCTGTTGACGTTTAAAACTATTAGATCTGCCCAGAGCCACTCTGGATCTGCCATAACCAATTGCTAACGCTTGTTCATGACGTATGACATCTCAAACTGGCAATCCCATATAGAGTACTGAAGGAAAATTGAGAGGAAGTATGTGGGAGGACAGAGCCAGGCTATCGTAGGGTCCCGTTTGGGCCAAAAACACAAAGTGCACCTTTAGAGCCAGATATACTAACAGCTTGCCTAACCTCTTTTAGCGTTACAAAACTACTTTCAGGATTTACTTAAGTTATTTTTGCAACTGACCTTATTGTATATGCATTTGTAGCAGTTTCCCTTTCAGATGCAAAATTTATGGGAGGAGAGTATTAAAATGAATCATGCAAGGTGAGATTAGTGCCTGTCTACGGGTGTTTGCGCCATTGTTTACTGCCCAAAATCCCCCGTCTTAAACCAGATGCTAACTGAGTAGATGGCGGTAGTCATTATGGAAATGATCCGGCTGTGTCTGTGTTCATTAATTTGCATGTCATCAGTAGATCACACGCATAACTTCCCACTCCCATCTGTGCTTTAATGGAATTGCGTTCTCACGCTAATTTGCCCGGTTTAGTAAACCTGGCCCTTTAATGTTCAGTGTACTGATTCTGTAGCTGCAGTAAGTCCTCCTGACCTGAGGGGACTCAGTTCGCTCCTCCTCTTCCTCCATTGCGCTGTTGTCTATGAAATCCACTTGCTCAAGCTCTCCATTCACTACAGAGAAAACCAAGAATTATAGAAGCATTTAAATCACAGCCAACCAAGATCTAGAATTTAAACTACTTTTACAGGTCTTGAAATGCCACTTTTAAAACTAGGCCTCCTCATATATCCAGGTATTCCAAGACTGTAAGAATCCTAGTTCATTACATACCAAACAGTATGAGAAATATTTAGATTTTTAATAGATTTCACTTTAAAACTTGTTTTGTCTTATATTTAGTGGTTCTTATTTTAGCCCCCTATTGGATCCCACCCCCGGTTAAAAACTAGTAATCTAAAGATTCCTTTACCTTTACCTTTGGGTGTATCTAGTAACGGCTCTCTCTCCTCTTCCTCTTGAAAATTTGTGTGTTCACGGGAAATGTCCGTCAATCGCAATGAACGTTCCGAGAAATCATCAGCAGACTAAAGTGAAACAACACAGATGCACACACACAGCCGCTTGCATCATCCAATGAAATTACTCTCGATAAGCCTTTAGCAACCATAGTCCAAACGGTGCATTAGTGCTTAAATTCACAGCTCTCTTTATACCTCATTTCCTGACCATCTTTTGCTGCCACTGTCAACACTGTTAAAGCCAGAATCCAGTCCGCCATACTGACCGGGGAACAGGTCCTGATCCAGACTGCAGAGACCACACACACATTAGCAGAAGCATGAGTAGCATCTTCACTGAAACAGCCGATTAAAGCTTTTCAACACGTCCTTGATGATCTCTCACCAGCTGTTGAAGGCGGTGGGCCGCAGAGCTTTCTCAAACTGGTCCTGAGTCCTTTTGCAGGCCTCCATGTTCAGATATTTAAAGATGTGGAACTTTCCTTTGGAGCAGATCTGGGCAGGGGGCATCTGGAGGGGATTGTTGTCAAGGATGATGCTTTGGAGGTGCCGCAGATGACGGTAGCACACAGGCACGTGAGATATCCGGTTGCACGACACATCCAACCGGACGAGGGGCAACTCTGAAAACTCTGAGATAAAGGAAGATTCAACTAGATGAGGCAATCGAATATATACAGCCGTTCCAAAACAAATTTTGTCACGAATCAACCGAACAAATATACATGACAACTCAAAACTAACGTCACTCTTCTGAGGTATTTATTGTAGTATAGCAGTGTTTAGAGGTTGTATGAAATCAGTTCTCCTAAAGTTCACACGTGTCCTATCACAGGTGGAGTTCATCACATTTACTAAGAAAATGTTTCACTGATGTTTGACAACCAGAAAGTGTCACAATACTGCAAAATAAATGCCACTGGGTTGATCATTTATCTAACTCAATGACATTCACATACTCTGTCACCACTCAAGGTACTACACTATTGCTTTACGCAATATTTCCTAATGTTAACTGAAGTTATAAAACATGCGTTATTAGCGTTTAGTTAGGGATACTGACCTTCTGGTAAAGTCGTAAGCTGGTTTCTTCTCAGATTTAAATCCCTTAAACATTCTAACTGGCCGAGTTCAACAGGAAGCGACTGTAGCTCATTACAGCTCACATCCTGATGGGGTTACATAGTGAGAGGAAGAGACAGATAAAAAGAAATGAAGAAATGATTTAACAAAAAGGGACTGAATATTGTGTGCTCATTGCATTTAATTGCTAGTGGGACAATACGTAAGCATTTAATACTTCAACAAAGATGCACTAAATTATTAAAAAGTGAGAGTAAAGACAATCCTAAGGTTACAAAAGATTTCTTTTTCAAACGCTTAGTTTGAGAGAATTCAAAGAATCTGCGGGGAAAAAACGTATCACGATTTACACAAAAATAATTAGCAGAACAATGGTTTTCCACACTGATTATATGTTTCTTGATCACTGGACCATCGTATTAGAATAATTTCTGAAGTATGACTAATGATCACAGGAATAAATACATTAAAATGTATTGCAATAAAAAACATTTATTTAAAGAAATAATGATATATTGATATGATAATGTTAATATTTCACAATAGTACTGTTTTTACTGTATTTAAAAAAAAACAAAAAAAGGAAGTCTCTAAGAGCATTAGAGACTTCTTTCAAAAACAATATAATACATTACTGACCCCAAATCTGTCAGTTAAAAAGTAATAATTAATTCCGATCAAATACATTAATATATATAGGAAACACTGCTAGAGCCCCAGTGCTGAGAACCTTCACACCAAACTTGTCACATATGTAGAGACTAGGGCTGGCCTGGTACAATAGACCTGTCTCCAGATTTATTAACATCATAATAACACTTAGATACTTGGGTGCAGTGATTTTTTTATTGTGTATTAAGAATATTCAACACGTATAGTGATTCGATTTTGCTATGTATTGCGATTTTGTTTGCTTTTTAACTCTAGACAAAGGGGAAAAGTTGAATGATACACTAATACATGATGGTGATTCATCAGCAATTTTTCACTTTCTTGTGTCCACTAGCAAGATATGGGGGCATGTAATTCTCACCAATACAACACACATCGCCCACCCCTGCTGAAAAAAGAGGTAAACTTCCCTTTGCCTCTATAAGCAAGGACTTGAAGGACTTAAAGCAATTTAATATGAATGTATATTGATTCTGAAATGTAAAAAAAAAATTTGAGTTAGGTGAATCGATTTTTTCCCCCAGCCCTAGTAGAGACTGCCATTAACTACTGCATCTGTGTGATTGCTTTTATCAAGATTTAACTATACTAGAAAATGACTCACTCGTGAGGACATCTGACATGTTCCTCACTGAAAGGTTCATAAATCATGTTTTGTTTGAGATCAACCAGTTTATGTGAAAACCACAGTATCTATGATATGCCTTCACTAATATAATTAAAACAAACATGAACCTGTCTGTGTGTGTGTAGGTGTGTGTGTGTGTGTGTGTGTGTTCTACTTACCAGTTGCCGCAGGTGTGTGAGTGTGTGTATAGAGGCCGGTAGAACTGATAACTTGTTGTTGCTGACGATGAGCACACGCAGAAGAGGGAGCTGACATACAGATGGCGGTAGACTGGACAGCTGGTTACGACTGCACCACACACACACACACACACACACACACACACACACACACACACACACACACACACACACACACACACACACACACACACACACACACACACACACACACACACACACACACACACACACACACACACACACACACACACACACACACACACACACACACACACACACACACAGAGAGAGACAGAGACAGAGACAGAGACAGAGAGAGTTAAATGAATGCAATCTAACACCAGTACAAAACACTGACACTGACAGATTCACTGTGTATGCAATCCTTCCAATATCTTTAGCCACAAAGAGGCTGGAATTTCATTCAGGACATGATGTTATTGTAAGAGGCTTCTTATGCTCACCAAGGCTGCATTTTATTATCAAAAAATACAGTAAAAACAATAATATTGTGAAATTGTATTGCAATTCAAAATAACTACTTTCTCTTTTAATCTTTTATATCCCTGTGATGGCAAAGCTGAATGTTCAGCGATCATTACTCTAGTCTTCAGTGTCACATGAGCCTTCAGAAATCATTCTAATATAATAATTTGGTTCCTATTCTTAAGAAACATTTCTTATTATCATTGTTGAAAACAGTTGTGCTGCTAAATATTTTTGTGGTAACCAGGAAAATTGTTTTTTTTTTACAGGAAGTTCAATGTAAAAAAATGTTTTTCTTTTAAAAATGTGTTTGTTTTAATGTAATTTATAAGCTCAAAAGAAAGTTTGTAACATTTTAAATGTGTTACTGTCACTTATGATTCGTTTAATGCACCCATCACTGAAGAATTCAACTCTTTCCAAGAAAAAAGACAATAAAAAGTATTTAGAAGTATTTCGCTCTGGTTCAGGTAAGCTGTACACTGGAGATGGTGTAGATACCCCTGACACTGAGCCTGAGGGCCTGTCCAAATATCCACACTTGCGGTCTCTTGGCCACTTGTCTACTTATATGACGCATTTCCTGTATTTGGCCCGAGAGTTCAAATAGGCGAAAACCACAAGTGTGTGTAGAACATTTGATTACCTGATGGGACACACTTTTAGTGTTGCAAAAAAAAGTGTTTACAGCGTTAACTTTATAAACTTCTAAATGTCTGTTCATTTGTCCCTATATAACAGAAGACACTATTAAAAAATTGTAGTGCTTTATTTATTTTTATTAAAGATGCACTATGTAGTATTTGTGCAGTAAAATATCCAAAAACCACTAGGCCAGTGTTATATATTTTGTTTAGTTGAGTAATTAAAATATACCAAATGTTTCCAACTATTTGTAAATTGTGAGAAAATTGCTATTTTAACCAAGGACCCGGGACGTGTCAGCATAGCGTTTGAGCGAGTTGCCTGTCATGTACCTTCTACTCATGACCGGAAAAGCGGAAATAGTGTGTGCTCCCGGCGGCTGTGTCCCGTCCCGTTCATAATAAAAGTCCCGGTGTTTGCGAGGCGGGTGTTTGTGTAACAATCGCTCCAGCGGCCGTGCTCAGCTCTACAACACTCGGTCCTGCTCTGCTTCATACTACAGTAACGTTAATAACCACATCCATCAATACGATTTCTCCCGAGTCCTATTTTCCACTGGCTGTGAGGTGAAGACCACATGTCCCAAGATGCTGCGCTCACACTTGGCGTCATCAAACTACGTCTTTGTTTTGGATAGGGGCTCTCTAGTGGACGGAAAGTTGCATAGTGCACCTTTAAGTGATAGAACACAGTTACAAATGTTGTACAAAATACACATAACCTACTAATCTTTGCACCATTAAAATGTGTAACCATGTTTTTCTAACCAAATTATATGAAAAATCGAATTAAACTTACAGTGGAATTTTTTTCTCTGCGATTTTTGAGCATGCGAGTTCCAGAACATAATGATGATGCTCCGAAGCAATGTTCAAGATAGGGTGGGTTTAGTGTGCGTTTAATACACTGCATTTTTAAGGCATGGGACAGTCTACAAGTGCTTTCAAGTGGCCAAGACCGCAGTGGCCAAGACCGCCAAGACCGAAGTGTAGGTATTTAGACCAGCCCTGTATGTGGGATGGGGTGTGTGTGTATACCTGAGGTTGAGGTAGGTGAGGGCTTGCAGCTGGCACAGGCTGGGCGTGAGGGATCGCACACAGTTGTGGTACAGGCTGAGCGTCTCCAGAGAGACAAACTGACACACCTCCTCTGACACTTCACAGAGCCGGTTCTTTGACAGATCTGAGACAGAGAACCACGAATCACAGTCAGCACAGAATAAATGAATGACCAACCACAGACACAGCCTCTAGAGACAAACACAGAATACTGCTTACAAACGAAAACACAAATGATAACAATGAAGAGGTAAACCTCAGAGGACATGATGTAATAAACTGTAGAAATTGAATTCAATCAAAAGGGGGGGAAATTCCCCTTAGTATTATTACCATGATAATTTAGCACATTTCCTCCCTAAATTCTTATTTTCCAAAATCTTTGGACATCTCAGTTACATTTTTTTGTTTTTTAATCATTTTATCATATCAAATAATTCTCAAATTCTCAAAGTTTATTATTTAAAGTTTACTCAGTATTACTATTCATTTCTTACTTTATTACAGTAATATTATGATTTTTCTTTAGTCTAAACGCAAATTAAAATCAGCAAAAATCTACGAAAAATAAAAACTTTTAAGTAAATAACACATTTTTCCATGTTACAGTCATTGAGAATGAATGTTTATTTGCATTATGGTAATGAGATTTGTCATAAAGAAATTTATGAAAACGATGGTCCCAAAAAACAGCAAATATATTTATCTATTTCATTTTCGTATTTATTTTGATCTTGCTGTGAAATATAAGCCAGACAAGTACTTGACAGTTTTTTTTAGGCCAAAATCAAAAGGGAAAAACTGTAGTAGAGGAGGTCTTGCCGATTATGGAACTTCCTTTGTCTTTAAGTTCTGTTTGAGTCGCAATCAATGGCAATGGTCAGACTATAGATGCATCCTAAGCAACAGGCACGCATCTATTGTCTAGATATACATAGCTTTGTTTATGACAGGAAACATGAAAACAGTTGATGTTTCCCAAAGCGAACAAAGATATTTTTTTTATAGGAATTCAGATTTTGCCCAAGTTTTTGATAGCAATTGAGGATGTGAGTGTTTTGTCTGAATATAGCACAGACTATTCAAATTCCCTTTCATATTTTCATTCCAGACAGAAGTTGCTCTCGCCAGATAAACGTGAAACACACTCCCTCAGTGGCGCTGGTCGTAGGGTCAGGATGTATTTCTGGAGAGAGGAGGATTTTAATTACAGGGCCGAGGAAGCTTAGAACAGGGTGTGTGAATGTGAGTTTAAGTCCATGTCACTAGAGAGACAAACCCGTCAGAAGAAACAACCAAAACACTGATATTAAGGCTAAATGAATGTTAGAGTGTAATGTTTTCACCGTACAGTAGTGTTAAATGCACACAGGTACAGTGAAATTTCAATCCTTTCAGATTCAATTCTCCATAACCCTCCTGATGATCTTTAAAAAAACAGATTTACTTTCGCACTATATGAGAACAATAGCGTGTGGAAGTGTGTGTGTGAGAGTGTGCACGTTTTTTCTCTTCTTCCCTGTACTGTCCAATTGTCCAATATGCTCTCCTTCTCCAAATCTTTTGTTCAGCTGTTTTTATTTGGCAAGGAAGCATTTCCCGCCTCCCCATTCCCAGTGGGAATTAAAGATTCCCCAGGGCAGCCCACATTTCCCACAATCCCCTGCACTGCTTTGTACTCACACCAGCCTAACATGGTAGAGAATGAGAGAAATACCAGTGTGCCCACATCATGGAGAAAGATGATAAGTATGAGTCAGAATACACGAATGACATCAACAATATGTCCATAATCACTCTATGAGGAGATTATGATAATAGCTCTCATTAATTATAATGAAGCATTTCATTAAACATTTAATTGGTGTATAGGATAATATGACATCACGCATTAATAATAATAAGTCAGTTAACATATCTTGGTTGCACATGTTCAAGTTCATAAGGTCTTTCGGGTTTATTTATACTATAAATGTGTTTGCTTGAGTAATCCGACAACTTCAGGCTCCACCAATGGCAATTTCATCTAGTGGCAGAGAAATCACACACTTCATCTTTTAAAAGAACTTCGATTTGAGTAGCAATGCTTTTATTTCTGTTCTGGTCATGTTTACTTTGTGTTCCTGGAAATAGTCGCCTAGACGTATCGCATTCTCCAAAGGGGTTCGCGAACACCTCCTGCGTGAGGTCTCCAGCTGCGCCCAGCCTCAATGACATGTTCAAATCATTATTATAGCATGCCAAAAGTCCCCCGCTAATAAGCAGGACTGTATTTCAATTATGTCCTGAAGGTCTCATTCTAAATATCTGTGCGTGCGTGTGGGTGTGTGATGAAGAGGCTTCTTAAGGGAGGCAGTTGGTCTACAGACCCCCTCCTCTAACTGGCTCTCTGAGGAATCTGAGCGTTGTTCTGCCTGCTAGCGTCTCTTTGGTGTAACTGAAGCTGCTTTTGCATCTGCTGTGTGTGAGAGAGTGTTAATCAACACACACACATACACACCCTCCACTCCTCCTTTAGCCCTAGAAGGAGATTATGCCGATTAGCCTGCAGGATAACAACAGACTCCCGTACAGTTCGTTTTAGACACACATTTACAAAAAAGCAACACAAACTAGGCCTAATTATACTGTAAGCTATGTGTAAGCTCTATATAACATTTGATAACCACATGACTACTACAACAGTTGAGGTGTGTTGTTTGAAGGTCTCTGTGAGAATGCCAAGCTAAGATTTTTCTCTTCGTACCTGCTGCCAGGAACATAGTAATCCCTGAAATTAACTGAAACATGAAGCTGTGTGTTTCAACACACTGACTAGACCTGATGTGTCAGGCACTGACTCACTTTTATCCGAACAAAACATGTAATGCTGCATTTATATTTATTGTTAATGTCTGCCTTGTCTTAAAGGAGAAGCCTGTCATGTCTGCACCACTTTCTAAACAGGTTTTCCCGAACACTCCCACTGTCTTCCATTGGTCGGACAAAACAAATGTTCCCACCCCAAACTCACAAAAATACATTTGTATCATATTATGCATAAAATCTAAAGTCTTTGATCACTTGTTTGACGTGATCGCCGGCAGCCGATTAATGACCGCTGCGATCAAATTTGACCTCAGACGAAATTCTGGCAGCGTCAGAAAATTTGGTGCACAATCCTGCAGTAAGACTTCTACCAAAATCGTCAAATTTTCTTCGTTTTTCAAGACTACACTTTTTCTATGTTTTTCAAAACTATGACCAAAATAAACACTAAAGATTTATTTGTAGCCACCATTTCAATCTTGTGTATAATACAGCCCACTGTCACCGAGTGCACATTCATTGATGATATAGGGCTGGACGATATGGCCAAAATTTATATCACGATATATTTCTTAATTTTGGTCGATACGATATAATTTCGATATCGATATGAACTATATAAGAGCTTTAGAAAAACTACCAAGAACTGCCACAAAGGATTTCTGTACCTACAAACTTCTGACAAATTAATTTGCCAAGTCTATGAAACCTCCTCCTATAAAACTATATAATATTTTAGAAATAAAAACGGTACAAATAAATTAATGTTCACCTTTTATTTGTATTTAGCCTTTATACGAACAAGAAATGTGAAATCACCATCAAATAAACAAGACTCTCACTTTGCAGACGCAGTTTATTGAGCATTTTCTTTTAAGTTTTAAATTTCAGTGAAGAACGATTCATAGCGCTATATTCTCCTTTTATGCAAAACTATACCTTTATCTACTGATGCACAAAAAAATAAATAAAATAAGACTCAATTCAGTGGCCTATTTGTGCTCTGTTTGAGATGAGTGCACGCTGCTTTTTGCAAGGCTTTAAACAGGAGAAAATGATGAAAGGTAATTTAAACGAGAATGAACGCATTGGTGTTAATACATGACATTGTGTGCAAATGTGGAAAGTATTAAAACAAATGTGCCACTTGCCTCTTACATAAATAGTCTACATGGATTATTTGTAACGCTTGGCATCGTATTGTTAGACATTAGATTGATGCATCTATGTCGATGTATTGTTACACCCCTAGTCGGCACCTCTCCGGCACAAGTTTAATATCAGCCCCATTCGCACGGGATTCGTATTATCTGGGGACCTCTGGTGATTTGTAATAATTGCAGAGAATGTATGTGATCTTAATCCCGTGCGAATCAGCCATGTCTGTAATTTGTAAAGTAAAAATTCCCCCGCAAATTAGCCTACCATATTTCGCCGAACACCGAGGTTCTGTGATAACATTAGTCCCGTGCGAATCGACATCTCTGTGATTTGGCCAGGATTAGGCGGATTGTATATACTTTTTGCAAGCTTTTTTTCTCCCTGTGAGCATTTCTATCTTTATATTTCACGAAGAATTAAGTCTGCATTCATAATGCGCACCGTTAATTCCCGTGCAGCCGCGCCCGCACGGATTATACTTTCACTTTAGAATGAGTATCAATTTGAGAGAAATCTGATTGAATGGTGTGTTTAATATTAACATCAATACTGTTCTGAATGAAAAACATAACAGAACAGTATAGTACAATGACAATCTTGTTTAAATAGGCGCTTTTACATTTAGTTTTGAAACTGAATCTTCCGCCGTAGGCTATATTGTCAGCTTCCTACTCGTGATAAATGAAATCTGATTCCTGCCGCTGGTCACAGCTCAGTTCATGGCGTCTGTTCGCTAACTGAACGAAATTATATTTATTTATTAGGCTACTGTAAAATAATCAAAACGATATCGATGCCTGTTTATGATTTCATACAGCTGCCTATCTATAACGAACATCATATCCGGGAGAAGTCAGTAAATTCGAGTAACATCACAGGCTTTGCTTATCCCGTGCGAATGCGCCACGCAAAACTCAGATGTGGAGGAGTCATTTCTAAATCACAGAGGTCCCTAGATAATACTAATCCCGTGCGAATAGTGCTTTAGATAGACGAACCACTTCCACGCCACTAAAGAAAGTTAGTCTTTCTTCTCTTATCAACTATTTATTTCTCCTTACTTGTGGAAGCTCGTTCAGTCACATTTGTGTTGCGGTCAGGGAAACTCTCTTTGTAGCTAAAACGTGCCGCGTTGGATCTATCAGCCTACTACTGCTGAGCACTGGCTGCGTGTCCGTGGTGTAGGCCTACGTCATCACGCAAGAAGCCAATCGTGTTCTGCTCTTTCTGATGGCATGCGCCCTGAACGTCAGTCATATCGAAATATCGGAAATGTGTTTAAAAATCATATCACCGTTATTGAAAAAAATTATATTGCGATATATATTGATATTGAATTATTGTCCAGCCCTATGATGATATAAAACCCTGGACGAGTTCTTGTGTGCGTCTGTTTTAGCGTGCCCTCAACTATTGTACAGTCTGACATTAAATGGGTGGTGAATTAAGAAACCCTTTCCCTTGAGCTTTTGCTATATAAAAGGTCTTGGTAATATAAGAATATCCTGTAAGTTTCAGAGCTGAAAACTTCCTCGTTAGTCAAAGAACAGCTTTTATAGACACTAGGCCTAGAAAACTGACCAAACACGCCTCTACAGAATAATAAGCACGTGTAATTCAGTAGCCCCGCCCACCGACTCATGGAGCTGTCCTAATCCACGCTAGCCAGCAGCAACAAACATGCCGAAGAAGATTGCAAGATTCTCCTAGTTGTCTCCTCGCTATTCCTGGTTGTGGAAGAACACAGAAGAACATAAGCTTCCTTCGGATCCTAATATTAGGAATGTGTGAAACTTCTGTTCTAGCTCACGTGGGGTGACATGTATGCGTGTTCACAATTGCTGCATTTAAATGCGTAAGCGTTTGTAAACAAGTCTCAGGCCGCGTTGGATATGCAGACACAATGTTGTGCCTTCTATATTGGATCTGAAAGGAATGGTGCAATACACTTATGTGAGTAAAACGTCTTTTTTATATGAATAGTAGTCCCGGGGCTGTGAGTTTTCCAGACGGGTTACCAAAATGTAAGCCCATCGGCAGACCGGTGATTCTCAAATAGTGAAATAATATTCCTTTCTTGATCTGGGCGTATGTCCGCATGTGTGCATGTGTGCGTGTGTGTGTGTGTGTGTGTGTGTGTGTGGTTAGCGCTTATATCCACCGATCAGGCAGGTCAAGTAATACAAAAATAATAGTCCAATCAATCGCAGGTGGATGAGAAATAAATCATTGGGTTTTTTTGATAAAGATGTTCATGAGAATCATTCCGGTTGCCGCTTTCAAAACAATCCCTCCCTCAATTGAACTTAACTGACTGGGTACAAGAAGCTCATTAAATATACAAATCTTATCCAATCCTATCTGTGGGCATTTACTTTCAAGTCTTCAGTGCGTCATGGCTATTCAAACCCAGTGTTTTGAAGAGAGCCTCAAAAACCAGTGTAGAAAATAGCCTATTACTTATGAGTTATGATGTTTTTTTTTTAAAACAACACGAACATCATTAGTTGCCCCAAGACAACAGTATACTTTAAAAAAAAAAAAAAAAGCCAGTTCATGACACCTTTAATGACAACTTAGATCTTACAGTGTGACATGACTTACAGAGGGGATCATGTTCGTACAGTCTGACAAGAAACAATCGTAAAGGACTATTATAAAATCGCAAAGTGTGTACCCGGCTTTAGGCGAGTTCAGTCGAAATCTAGGAATTTCAACAGGTATGTGGGCAACTGTGATTTTCAAATAATTGGTACAAGATAGTTTCACCGTGTTGAGCAAACAGAAAGCTGTCTAGTTTAAAAGTGACTACTGATAGAGTGTTCTTTTCCATACAAACAAACAAAAGCAAATGGTTACTGTGAAGCTCCAAAAAGGAACCCAATATCCCAAATGACACCCTAAGCCCTCGTGTTTTTCCTCAGAGTCCACACTTCCATGACGTAATGCCACTTTGAATATTGGGTAGAAGTCTGATGTTCGGCTAGGCAAAAGTGCCTATTGAGAGCACATATGCCTGAAATCTAAAATGACACCTTTAAAATTAAAGAATAAAAATACCAAACAAGAATAAAAACTAGTTAGGTTGAATATTTACAGATTTTTTACATATTTACAGTATCATGATAACATGAATAAATTAGCCTGACAAGCCAGACCTACATCAAGATGTCTGGTCTAGAAACTCACCATTGACAGGGCTCAATCCAAGGGGTGGGATAAACGGTTGTCTTGCACACAATTGGATAGCGCTTCAACCAACCAGAGCAAAGAAGGTGAAGCAGAGCTAGTTGAAAGATTAAACTTTTGCTGTATCAGGTCGGCAAAACTCAGAACACATCTTCCCTTCTTCAGTGACGTTCTTTGTTCTTTTCTCAGAGAAAAGCTTAACTCCAAGTCTTCCAGAGTCGCGGTCAAAGCTGATTCGAAAGACCGTCGTTTACCAGTTTCTGAGTTTACTAGAAGCACGCAAGAGCAACTCGGCCGTCATTATGTTAAGCCCCGCCCACCGACTCTATACACGATGTGATTGGCCTGACCAGTGTTTGGCGTTTACAGCTCAGAAGTGTATTGAGAGTTGCTAGACGACACTTGTGGCAGATTAGATTTGCTGCTGTTAGTGTGCGTCTAGATTTCTAGGCTATGAATAAATAGAAGTAAATTGAATATTGCAATAAATGATGGAAGTATTGAAATAAGAGAGGCTACGGGAGGAATTTAACTGTTGAAGAGGAAGATGGTCTCTGTGAAGAAGCTACTCATTTGCCTACACTATAAAATAATATGACACAAAATTCCAAGCCTTCTGTAGCTATGATAGCTTTGTGTGAGCAAAACACTGAAATTTAAGTTACTGTTCATTGAAATTATGTGTACTGTAACGATAAAAAAGTGCGTTTTAAAAGTCCCTGCCGATGATACCAGTATTACTGGTGTTGTCAAATGTCCATAAATCGAAAAGAAAAAAAAATTGTCCGAAAATTTCCTCACATCCCTACTTCAAACACATTCAAACACCATAGGGCTGGGCGATACGGCCAAAAAAATCATATCCCTGTATTTTTTGATTGAATAGCGATACGCTGTATATATCCCGCTATTTGGATGAAAAAGAAAAACTTTAATAATACTTTTATTTCACATCCTGTTCAATAATGTCCTATAAAATAAGGTTGATATTGAATACTATTAAACAAATACAGTGAATGTAATGTAGGCTATGCCATATATTATAAGCAAATTGGGGGTTTACAATCTAAAACCAAAATTAATAATTTTGCTTTTTAAATTAACTAAACTAAAAATGAAAATAAAACAAAGCATATTAGCCTATATTTATATACATTACCCCGGCCCGTTATAATGGTCACTTTCATAAAAATATACTTAGGCTACTTACTTGCAGGTCTAAAATTCTACATATGGCACATTTATTGTCCAACAACAAATATTTTAGAAACATGTTTAATTTAGTCCGAATTATCGCGTTCCTATTCTATTGCGCTCCGTCAGTTTGCTGTGCATGCGCGCGGCGGAGCTCGTTCACGGAAGCCTGAAGTTTAGCGGATATTTACTTTTAGAAAACTCGTCCTCTCCTGACAGCAAAATGGACACATTTTCAGGACTTTCTAACGTTTGAGAAAAGGAGAAAGGTAGAGTAAAGTTATGCACTGAGGAAAGCACCACATTTCAAACACCGCAAATATTTATTTGTCAGTCAGCACAAGTAGCCTATCTCTCAGAGCTTCTGACAGGGCAAGCTGATTTGAACTATATGGACTAACTATATCCAGTTATTTTGAAGCCCTTAATAAAAAGCTTGTGTCATGCTGAGGACAAATTATATCATGCACTTCCCCTGCATCAGCTCACTCTGCGTACTCTGCTATTTTTAAGATGCGTTCCTATAAATCTACTTCTACTTCTACTTTATCGATATACAAGGTAACGCCTCATTCTGTATCGTCTCTTAAAAATGTATCGATATATTGTACAAACTCAATATACCGCCCAGCCCTAAAACAGTTGTCCCATATCTGCAACAATGTTTTGAATTGACCACAAGGACCAAATAATTTGAGACATACAGAGATGGGGTGGACTTTTGGAAAGGATTCCGATTAAGAATACTTGGAAAATATGGGAACCGGATCAGAAAGGACAGGGACTGCTAAACAGAACTGTGTTATATGTCGATTTGTCGAAGGCTATCAGCTCTGACCGGACTTACTAATTTTCTATAGCCGCGATTCCATTAACCTTCAAATTGCACATTGAAATTGTAATCTGAAAATACGCCCAATAGAAACACGTAAATTTAACAAATTCCTGTATATATCAAACTAAAAAATTATGTTTTTATGCTCGCATGAGGTGGTTTTTCAGGATATTCGAAGAAGGAATTTCACAAAACTGCAAGTGAAACTATTTTTTCCCCATTTACAGGCCACCTGGTTTATGTAAAAGTCAATCATTCTTTAAAGACGGCACAGTATGTTTGGGCAGAAGATGATTTATTATTTATTAAACTCCTAAAAGACAAAAGAATTACAGTTATACTGGAATCTAAACAACAAAGAAATGCCACAATTTATCAAGACTTTGAAGATAGGAGGGAGAAACACCTAGAAACACCTAATACGTGGCCTTTCATTGCCTTGGTACTATTGACAAAAATAGGCTGGGCATTCTACTTTACAGAAAGTAATACAGGTTTGGAGCAACATGAGGGTGAATTTTGGAGGATAATATACTGGAAAAAAATGAACATTTGCCCTTCAAAAGTTTGCACCAGAGCCACTAGAGAAACAACATTTCATTCCTTCTCTTCCTCTTAAGCAGGAACAACAATAAACTGTGCCATGACTTGACTTGAGATGGGGGCAGAGAAAAAAAATGAAAAAAAGAAAGGGTGGGGGAGACCGATAGGAAGGCAAATCTTGAAAGGGAGTGAGTGAATGAGTAACAGCAGCATGACAATAGTGAAAGCATGAATACCGGCCTGAGCCGAGGGGGTGACGGAAACAAAAACACACGGGCCAGAATGACTCGACACATTCAAAAGAGCACCACTGGAAGCGAAGCATAAGCTACTTGAGCACATCACTGAATTTACTGTCAGAAAAAAGCTGATTATTTGACCTCCCAAGCACTTTAGAGAGCTAAGTGCACTGACCTGATCGATCAAAACACCAGTGTGTGCCACATCCTTTTCATTATTCCTTGCTTCACTCTAAAACTGAGGTTTATTTTAAGACCTCAGTCTCCAAAGGCTCTAACTTTACTAACATATCAGTGATAGAATCATATACAGTACAGTTCAAACACTATAATCCAACAGCCCAGGCCTGATTCATTCAAGCTTTTAGCAATGTCAAGGTCCAACATTCTTAATTTCAAAACAACAGCATAAAGGGCAATAAGGAGTTTCTTCAGAAAACCTGTTCAGAGCATTAGCAAGTTTCGGTTGTTTATCTCTGAGATAATCATTTGAACTTCCATTTTCATGGTTCAATAAAAAAGTCTTTTAGAACTTTCAAGGAAATGGTAAAAAAGGAATCCTAGCTATATGAAATCATAGCCAACCATACTACTACTAATAATAATGGTTCTTGGTTTCATTTAAGTTTGATTTGTTTGATTTTATATTATTTAAAGTAACCAGTCGGTCTTTCTTGTCCCATTCAATTAAATGAGATTGCTTGGTTACGTTTGGTGTTTTGTTTGGCTTGGTTATGTTTGGTGTTTTGTTTGGTTATGTTTGATGTTTTGTTTTGTTTGGTAATGTTTGTTGTTTTGTTTTGTTTGGTAATGTTTGTTGTTTTGTTTTGTTTGGTAATGTTTGGTGTTTTGTTTTGTTTGGTTATGTTTGGTGTTTTGTTTGGTTTGTCTTCTGTGTGTGTTTTTTTCATACAATGCAAGTCAATGGGCACAAAATCTGTTTGCTATTATACAATATTATTCAAAACGTGTTTATGTTTTGCAAAAGAAAGAAAAAAACATGTTCGGAATGACATGAGGATGAGTAAATTATGACACACTGTAAGAAAAGTAACAGCACACTTCTGCTCAACAAGCCACTGGATTTCAGGTGTCATTCATGTCACAAAACAAGAGGAACACATTATTTGTTATAAGATTTATTTGTTTAAAAATTTGTTTAAAAAGTTTAAATCTTGCTATGGATTTATTCAAGCCTAAATATGAGCAACAGAAAATTAGAAATTATTAGAAAAATCATGGTTAGGGAGTGTCCCATCTTTTCTGTGTGAAGTATTGCCAATTACAACAGTAAAACCCCACTGACATTTTCACTTCATTAATGGAGTCTAAGGGACGTTGTCTTCAAATGCTCTGAATGAACAGAACGTTCTGTGTGCATCCTGTTTAATCGACGGTCAACGGCCCAGCACTTGCAGCATTATCTTTGTCTTTAAACATTGATGGAGGCCACAAAGGGTCAAGCTGAGCGATTTAACCGTCCAAACATTTAGGGCCCCAAGTTATCCCACACAATCCTACCATGTGGTGAGAGCCTTTTGTGTTTAAATACAAATATACCTCCATCACCTTCAAACCTAGTGATTGTTCTCCTCTCTCAATAAACAGTTTTATGAAAATCCTTCTAATTAAACATCCACATGTTTACTTACTATTTAACAGACATCTAAACTAACAAGCAGTAAAATGACCACAAGACAGCTCATCTGTAGCCACACAGGGTCTTTACTTTACTTTAGAAGATACTTTAGAACTCAACGAGTAAAATCAATGGCGATCAGGTTCGCCGCAATAGAAACAACCAAGGCTTGAGTTACCAGCCTGGAAGATCCCATTTAAATTAATTTGATCTGTTATGTCTAGTGAGTGAGATATGTACTTCAGACAACAACACAGAGGACATTAATGGAGCAGCAGCATTAATCATGCTTCTGAATTATTATTATTTTTTAAATGAATTACAATATTAATATATTAATATAAATAAAACTAAAACAACAATGCTACAGTTTGAGATTATGAGATGTGATGTGTGTAGAAAATGGTAAATATCACTTATCACTTATATTTGTGCATAATTTCTGGTCATGATATAATTTTGTCAAATTAGGCAAACCATGTGTGAACATACATTGTTGTATTTTTTGGGATGCATAAAATGTTGTAAAATTAGCCTAAGCAATAAAAATGATTTGATATGCGTTATCAGAACTTTCATTACTTTATGAATAAAATAAATAAAACTATTATGTGCCATTTTTGTTGTGTTTTTTATTAGTTTAGGTAGTGTTGTACTCTGATCCTATAAAGACGACTTTACTAAGCAACACTTCATGAAGTAAACTCAAATAGAGCATTTACTCTTAGCACGTGCCAGCCTGACACTATAGGGTAAAGCAGCTAGTTTGTGTGTGTGTGTGTGTGTGTGTGTGTGTGTGTGTGTGTGTGTGTGTGTGTGTGTGTGTGTGTGTGTGTGTGTGTGTGTGTCCAGCATCTACGCAAACCTGCCAAGCTGGCAGGCAAAACTGTGGCAGAAAAATTACTTTGTATCAACAGTAAACTCAAGGATCTGTTGCTATACACCATAAACACAACTAGCATACAACACACAGGTTTAATGGGCAGGTTTGTGAAGTTGAAAGCATGTCTCATGGTGTAATCAGATTATGTTGTGTTGTTCTGAGCCCTTGATCTCATTGCTGTGAAGGTGGTTCAGCGGTGACTCAAGACGCTTGAAGTCTCAGGTCTGTATGCCAGGAACTTGTATCTGTTACACAAGACTGAAGAACCAACAGTGCGGTGAAATCCACCTCATACAACCAAGAAGAGACTAGCGGATGTGTTCAGTTACCATAACAACCAAATCATCATGTGTCAAAACAAACACAATGCAGTCGATTACCAATCAAATCAGACTGACATATATTTGTTTTTTAAAAGCAGACTTCATGTAATAATGCTGAAAACTATACGCTCAATTTAGTAGTAGAATGCATGTTTAGAACACCTATTTGTGCTGCTCGTGAGAACTTGCACAATTTTTATCTGAAATGCATGTTTGAGCTTTTCTCCTGTGAAGATGTAGAACTTTACAATAGCTAAACAAACCTGACAACATAGGGTGCGTCTCAATTAGCTCCCTAGTTCAGTTTTAAGGGCACTGATCAGGGAGTCAGCCCATTGAATTATGTCCTGATCAGTGCCCTGACTAGTGAACTAGGGAGCTGATTGAGACGCAGGGATAGTTTTAGTGCCATTTGCTACGGCAAGTATGACATTGCTATAGCTAAAATTTTACTTTAGATTTAAACAAACCCATAATCCTAAATGTGCGGTTTCAAATCAAGCAAGCTGAATCTACGTGACCAAATCTGTCTTGTTGGATGAAAAGTGTTGTTGGTTTTAAAAAAGCAGAACAGTGTTAAATGTGATGACACCTTTAGAGTTAAACTGATCAAACCGTGGACCATCACGGTTCACCATAACATAACAGTAAAAAGGAACACACTGTCTTTTTGGGACTTTAGCTTATTCACCGTATCCCAGATACGTCAGATACGTCCATAAATACAATTTTTATCTATGTGCGTGCTATAAATCTGTCTAACGCACCCACCGCTAGCCTAGCTCAGCACAAAGACTGGAGATAAACGGCTTCATCTAACCTACTGCTCAATAAGTGACAAAATAATAGCAACATTTTCCTATTTACATGTTGTTATGTGTATAGTTACATCATGTACTAAGACCAGCGGAAAATGATAAGTTGCAATTTTCTGGGAAAATAGTTTAACAACTTAAAAGCTACATGACATTTTCACGAGCAAGGAAATAACAGCACTATTTTTGGAGGAGATAAACTTACAGTAGTTGAAAAACACAGATCAGGTAATTAGCATACTCTCTCTCTCTCATTAATAACTGCATTAGTCTGCTATCAATGGCTGAAGCCTCCTTTACTAGCTTTAAAATGACGTTTTAGCAACGGAGACTTGGGATTAGATGCGTAGGAAATTAGTTCTAAACACAAGAGTGTTTTAAAGGATTAGCTCACCTCAAAAGGAAAATTTCCTGATTGTGTGACACACCCCAATGCCATCCAAGATGTCCATGTCTTTCTTTCTTAAGTGGAAAAGAAACGTTTTTTGAAGAAAACATTTCAGGTTTTTTCTCCACATTTTCATTTGTGGTTTATGTTTCTTAAAGAAAATGACTGATCGTTTCACTAGATAAGACCCTATTTCCTGAGCTGGGATCGTGCAGTATCATTTGAAGCACTTCAAAGACCTTTGAAACTGCATTGTTGTTGGACGTTCAACATTTTGGTTGCAATTGAAGTCCATTGTGTGGAGAAAAATCCTGAAATGTTTTTCTCAAAAAACTTTATTTCTTTTTCCACTGAAGATAAACAGACATCTTAGATGGCATTGGGGTGAGTAAATTATCAGGACATTTTCATTTTGAAGTGAATTAATCCATCAAAATAAATAAAGGAAAAAGAAAACTGACAAATGTGAAATATACATAATCTTAATAATGTGTTGAGGTGTGGTAACCCGTAGTATAAGCAAAATAATGCATATACTAAGCTTCACGTCATGGCCACAATCCCACGTCAGGTGTGCATTATTTTTCTAATAATTTATTTGCCAATTATTCATTTCCTTGTTAATCACAACATGCATGTGAAGTACTCAAAAAACATGTATGTAGTCTACTTTTTAATTTTCATTTAAATAAATGTACCTTAAATATGTTTACTTTGAATTTGTTCACCATTCATTTGAAAAATGTAAAAAAGAATGCATATTTGTGCTGAAATTTAAACAATACATCATGAACATCTCTCCTAGCAACCATCCAAAACACTGAAGCAACCACACAACAGGATAGTAAAATTCGAAACACCTCAGGAACCACAAGGCAACTCCCTGGCAAACAAACACCCTTGCATTGTGGAGTTCAGCATGGACAAGTCGTACAACTTACTCTTTACTGCAGTGCAGCTTTGGCCAAACTCACTTAAATCAATCACCCAACACTAACTGTCATTGTGATAATCCTCAATGTTCTCTCTTGCGCTCAACCAAACATTCACCATGCTCTCAAGTGCGCACACACACATACACACACACACACACACACACAGTAATCACCCCTGGAGCTGCTCTAAAGCCTAATGGGAGATGGTGATTCTGCCATCTGGACACGCTTTACGTTACATAACTTATCAGGAGCTGGTGTTCGTTAAACAGTTGAATCTCAAAAAGATTTGAACTTTCATATCCTTTATTTCAGATCAGATATTGAGATGTGTTACGAACATTGTGTTCATTAAATACAGCCATGTGTGCAGTGAGATATCACCCCATGTGTGCGTGTAGTTGATGTTAGCTCAGAATGTGTGCTGAATGTGTTTGAATGGAGCATGGCATGCATGGTTCAGAGAACATTCAACAAACATTTATACCTGGACATGTTTTCTCATTTTTCCCAACAGTTGTGTGTTCAGTAGGGTAAGTGATATACCATAGACACGATTAACCAGTAGAAATTTGTCAAACGGTAGAGAGTTTTTAATAAATATAACACAGTATTTAATATTTACACAGTAGACAACGCAGAGTTTTTGTACATTTGATTACTTTATACAGTTTATATAGTATTTATATATACATTCTGTGTCGACTCAACCAGAGGGCACTGAACTATAGAAGTCCTTAAACGGTTATATCACCCAAAAATGAAAATTCTGTCATTAATTACTTACCCTAATGTCATTCGACACGCGTAAGACCTCTGTTCATCTTCGGAACACAAATTAAGATATTTTTGATCAAATCCGATGGCTCAGAAAGGCCTTCATTGACACCAATGTCATTTCCTCTCTCAAGACCCATAAAGGCACTAATGATGGCATTACAAAGTCCATCTCACTACAGTGGCTCTACAATCATTTTAAAAAGAAACGAGAATAGAATCGATACACTGATTCATAACCATTTGAATCTTTGTTTCGAAATCGTCCCATCAATACAAGTCGTTATTTAGTTTTTTTGCACACAAAAACTATTCTCGTTGCTTCATAAAATGATTGTATAGCAACTGTAGTTAGATGGGCTTTGTAATGACGTCTTTAGTGCCTTTATGGGTCTTGAAAGAGGAAATTACATTGGAGTCAATGAAAGCCTTTCTGAGCCATCGGATTTCAACAAAAATATCTTCATGTGTATTCCGAAGATGAAAAGAAGTCTTACTGGTGTCGAACAACATTAGGGTAAGTAATTATTGACGGCATTTTAATTTTTGGGTGAACTAACCCTTTAAGAATTTAGTTTCCAAAATAAACATTTATTAAGAATGAGAAGGATATTAGGATATCTTTAATAAGTTTAGAGTTACAGGCATGACAACTTTAGAAAAATAGTATTTATGGAACTAAGACCGGTAGCCTATTTTCTAAGGCAGGAGCTGCAAACGTCAGTCCTGGGGAGCCACAGTCCTGCCTAGTTTTGCTTCAACCCTAATCAAACACACCTAAACTAGATAATAAAGGTCTGAAGGGTTACTAGAAAGCTGCAGGCAGGTGATATTGATCAGGGTTGGCGCTGAACTCTGCAGGACTAAAGCTTGGGAAATACTCTGCAAGAACAAAGACATTTTTTCATTTTCTTGAGGTGGCAAGAACAAGAAAAAAGTTAGTTCTGGCCAGTACATTCCATACTTCACGAGAAAATCCGCACAACTCTGTTTCACCACATTTACGCCGCCCATTTAAAAATTGACCAATCACACAATAGTTTTCGGACACCCCGCAAGAAAAAAGTTCTACTAGTTCTTGCGATATGTTGAGAACAAGCTGCAAGAATTTCCAAACCAGGGCTGCGACAACAAAATTATGTAATTTTGTTCTTGCACCCCTGGGAGCGAGGACTTTTTTCCTCTGTTCTTGTGGAGTTTTCAACCCTATTCTATGCAAATGAGCTGAAATTCGATACATTTCTAGTTAACATTATTGTTCTTTAGATACTCCGCTTTAAAAAAAAAAAAGTATCAGCTGTATGCAAAGTGACCCACATTTGGTTTTTGACCACTGAAAATGTGTACAATCGACCAATTTACTCATGGAGCCGCATTAAGATCTCCATATCTCTGGGATTGAACCATCGAGGGCCTTTAAAATGAAAACACAAAAAGGATATTTGTCATGATATCTTTTATACTTCTCGAGTTACAGGCATTCAAACTTGAGGCAAAAAAAACCATAATCAAGCAAATAGCGTTAGTTCTGGCAGGTCACGTTAGTCAAATTTGCATCAGCTGACTGTCAGCTGATCACATGTGCCTATAGGAATATGATGCTTATCACAGCCCTCACCTAAAGGATTATTAGGAACACCTGTTCAATTTCTCATTAATGCAATTATCTAATTATCTAATTACCAATGACATGATAGTTGTTTCAATGCATTTAGGGGTGTGGTCCTGCTCAAGACAATCTGCTGAACTCCAAACTGAATGTCAGAATGGGAAAGAAAGGTGATTTAAGCAATTTTGAGCGTGGCATGGTTGTTGGTGCCAGTCGGGCTGGTCTGAGTATTTCACAATCTGCTCAGTTACTCGGATTTTCACGCACAACCATTTCTACGGTTTACAAAGAATGGTGTGAAAAGGGAAAAACATTCAGTATGCGGCAGTCCTGAGGGCAAAAATGCCTTACTGATGCTAGAGGTCAAAGGAGAATGGGCCGACTGATTCAAGCTGAGAGAAGAGCAACTTTGAAATAACCACTCGTTACAACCGAGGTATGCAGCAAAGCATTTGTGAAGCCACAACACGCACAACCTTGAGGCGGATGGGCTACAACAAGAGAAGACCCCACTGAGTAACACTCATCTCCACTATAAATAGGAAAAAGAGGCTACAATTTGTACAAGCTCACCAAAATTGGACAGTTGAAGACTGGTCTTCATTTCTGTTGAGATATTCAGATGGTAGAGTCAGAATTTGCTGTAAACAGAATGAGAGCATGGATCCATCATGCCTTGTTACCACTGTACAGGCTGGTGGTGGTGGTGTAATGGTGTGGGGGATGTTTTCTTGGCCCACTTTAGGCCCCTTCGTGCCAATTGGGCATTGTTTAAATGCCATGGCCTACCTGAGCATTGTTTCTGACCATGTTCATCCCTTTATGACCACCATCCTCTGATGGCTACTTCCAGCAGGATAATGCATCATGTCACAAAGCTCAAATCATTTCAAACTGGTTTCTTGAACATGACAATGAGTTCACTGTACTAAACTGTACTAAAACAACTTAAAATAGCCCTGATCAGACAGATAAGAGTAATACATAATTCTAATCTCTACAGGGTCTACTTTGATTTATTTAAACTCACAATAACAACTAAATGTTGTGCTTTCGTAAAATAAAGAAAACAATCAGGATATGCTTTTTGCTGTCTCAGCCTCCCTGAACTAGAAGGCGTCAGAAAAATGAACCGAAACTCTACGTATAGCTAGGTTACTTGCGTCACAGACATTTAAATGAATAAAAAACAAATACTCTCTGATTATGTAATCTGTATGAAAGGTGCATTTATCTATAAAGGCACATCCATTAAAGTGCGGACTGCGGAGATGGAGAGTAAGCATCGTCAGCTTCATGCAACGATGCAATTTAATTCAGAGAAAGAAAAAAAGAAAAGATTCCAAAAATTAAGCTCACAAATCAGACCTCAAGTTTTATTCTACACATAATAAAATATCTACAAAATTACATGTTTTTGAGCACAGCATAGCTACAATGTAAAAAAGTTCTGTGTCTTTATTAATTTTCAGAAAATCAAATAAACAAGAAAATTACGGAGCCCTGCATTTCACAAACAAAACCAAAGAATATACTGTGGCCATGAATTAGGAATTCATTCCCATGACTGTATGACCACATTTTATTAAAGGGAATGTCTAATGCTAGTTCATGCATTCGGATTTATTTACACTGTTAAAGGTTCTCATGCTAAACATGGCCAAAATATTTTAAAAAATGAATTGGACGCATACACTCCTTCAGGATTCACAAAGTTTCTGAAAGTTTTTTTCGAGTATGTGCTTGCATGAGGTAATACAGGGGCAGAATTCCTAATATGAGCACTTCTCCAAGAATGCATGCACACATTAACCAGAGCTAGAGCAAAGCATGCCTATCAACAGGCTTCATTTGAGTTACGGAATCATTCAGCAGTGCTGTCATTTTGTTTTTAGACAATGAAATTAACATTGTCACTTAAGAAGTGTGTTTTTGGTTGTGAGGGAAAAATAACATTGTTCAGTTTCCCAAATAACCCAGAGTTAAAGGGTTAGTTCACCCAAAAACGAAATTGATGTCATTAATGACTCACCCTAATGTCGTTCCACACCCGTAAGAACTCTTTTATATTTAGTCCGAGAGCGTATGCAAGTGAATGCACACTATACTGTCCATGTCCAGAAAGGGAATAAAAACATCATCAAAGTAGTCCATATGTGACATCAGTTGGTTAATTAGAATCTCTTGAAGCATCAAAAATACATTTTGGTCCAAAAATAACAAAAACTACGACTTTATTCAGCATTGTCTTCTCCTCCCTGTTTGTTTTCAAACCTCAAATAAAGATTCAAACAGTGATGAATCAACGTATGGATTCATGATTCGGATTGCCAATATCACGTGATTTTAGCAGTTTGACGCACAATACGAATCATGAATCTTTATTTGAGGTTTAAATACAAACACGGAAGAGAAGACAATGCTGAATAAAGTCGTAGTTTTTGTTATTTTTGGACCAAAATGTATATTTGATGCTTCAAGAAATTCTAACTAACCATCTGATGTCACAGATGGACTACTTTGATGATGTTTTTATTCCCTTTCTGGACATGGACAGTATAGTGTGTATACACTTGGATACGCTCTCGGACTAAATATAAAATATCTTAAACTGTGTTCTAAAGATGAACTGAGGTCTTACGGGTGTGGAACGACATTAGAGTGAGTCATTAATGACATCAATTTCATTTTTGGGTGAACTAACCCTTTAAGGAAACAGTGGATGCAGATTGTTTTTCCAGAGCAGCAACAGAGTTGTGCAAGTGTGTTTGTTTGTTCTCTGCATTTTGTTGATGAATGCTTAATAAACAAGGCCCAGTTCGACGCTGGATTTGCAGTTCGTTTGAAACTGAAAGATGGAGAGGATCCTGGTCATGAGTCGAAACCACAGGTGGTGAGCGAAACTGCTTTAAATGTCTGTTTTGTTGTCAATCGGCGCATAAGTGAATATAATGTAAACAACATGAATGTATAGTGAATCAAGTTATCCAGGGAGTGAGTGTTTGTGTGTGTGTGCCCTTGTTTATATTACATTGTGGGGACCAAATGTCCCCATAAGGATAGTAAAAACCTGAGATTACCTACATTGTGGGAACCAGCCAGCCACTTTTTAAAATGCTTATAAATCATACAGGATGAGTTTTTTTTGAGAAAGTAAAAATGCAGAATGTTTCCTGTGATGGGTAGGTTTAGGGGCAGGGGCAGTGTAAGGGACAGAAAATACGGTTTGCACAGTATAAAAACCATTACGTCTATGGAGAGTCCCCACAAAGACAGTGAACCAGACGTGTGTGTGTGTGTGTGTGTGTGTGTGTGTGTGTGTGTGTGTGTGTGTGTGTGTGTGTGTGTGTGTGTGTGTGTGTGTGTGTGTGTGTGTGTGTGTGTGTGTGTGTCCTTGTTTATATTATATTGTGGGGACCATTTTTGAAAAATAATCAGTACAGCGTATCAGTCCTTTATAAATCTGATAAAACTCTTCAGAGATATTAAGGATACTCTATAGGTACTCAAGACTGACATGAGATTGACAGAAATAACTTGTTCCGTTTAGTCACGTTGTACTAATTTGTCCTCTCATTTTAATTTAATTAAATCTTAGCCAAACTGACCTAAAACGAGGGAACTAATTAATAAGTTGTGGGAGCAGATTCTATACCTTAATTATATGTTGTTCCCCCCACCGCACGTCATGTCCAGGGCTTAAAGGGTTAGTTTACTCGAAAAATGAAAATTAGCCCATGATTTACTAACCCTCAAGTCATCCTAAGTGTATATGCCATTCTACTTTCAGACAAATACAAACAGTGTTATATATAAAAAAAAAGTCCTGGCTCTTCCCAGCTTTAATGGCACGCTGGGTTGCAGGTTAAGAACAACTTTCAACCCAAATTGGGTTAAATCAACCCAGCATTCTTACCCAGCAGTCTCAACCCAGCATTTTTTAGAGTGCAGTGAATGGTAGATTGTCCATAGAAAAGAATGTTAATAAAGGCCTTCTGAAGCAAATCGATGCTTTTGTGTGAGAAAAATATCCATATTTAAAACATTATTAAGTCAAATAATTCGCTTCAGCAAAAGAATAACAACTAAACTGACGCATGCGCAGGGGAAAGTACAAAACCAGTTCAGTTGTTATCCTTTTGCCATTGTAAAGCTTTGAAGAGCCAGGACAGGGTGCCTTGAGGGTGAGAAAATCATGGGCTAATTTCCATTTTTGGAAGAATTAACCCTTTAATATAAAAGAACTCTACGATTTAACATTTTGTTTATAATTCCTGAAAAACTAGTATAAAGAACATTCGAGACATAGCGGTTCATACAATAACAACAGAAAGCACCATCGATCCCAAAACAACTAATCAGAAATGTGTAGACAAGTTTCATTTTTAAAAATGTCACAGCAAAAATAGCTCTACAGCTCCACAAGGAATAAATGTGGAATAGAAATAAATCTGAGAAGACTTCCTGTGAATCTGTAACTGTTTCTGCTGCAGAAACAGAGAGCATGATAATACAGCATCTGTGCAATTTCAGTTTCAAGAAGTGAGAGCAAAACATCCTTCCGTCTTGTTTTACATTATAACTGATATCCGTTAAAAAAAGCAAAAGCAATTATAAGCCGAGGGTTTCTAGCTGGGCTCCTCTCTTGAGATTTGAGACCTTCTGACCATCTGTTGTGCTTTAAAAGTGCGAGTGAAAGGAGAGGAAGAGGAAGAGAGCAAAAAAGAGGGAGGGAGTAGAGCCGAGAGTTTGTAGCTGAGGAGAAGCAGAAGTTGAAGTCGAGGAGCCCACATCCGCCGGCTGTGGAGTGGAAATGCAACTGCAAGGGGAAACAGAACAACACTGTGCAACAGAGTGCGTGTTGACTCTCACACAGCTGGTGGTGCAGACACACTCCAGTTCTCACTTATGGAGAATTAAGTGCATTTTTCACATATATGCACTGCAGATTTAAACAAATTAAATGACCACGCACATACTCATGCAAACCGAGTATCTAACAGCTGGCACATAAAGGAGGACATAAACACAGACTCTTACAAAACACAGCTGGCAAACACTCAAAAGATAATGACAAAACAGACAACCAACACGCACACAAACTTGAACTTGCGCCTAGCAGAGCTGAATTCATAATAAATCCTCTCTACTCCTGAATCTGAGAGGCTCATTTGCATAGGCAAAATATGACCTCATGTTTTAAATGTATCAGTAATGTGCTGGGTTGACCACATCCGAACATAGCAGGAAATGGAGGGGTCTATCTGAATGACCTATAAAACACGAGGGATCATCTCAAAACCCTCAAAAAAAGCTTTTTTATTAACATCATACGACCAAACATGTAGCCTAGGTAGGCAGCTCACTGTTTGTTTTTTATCTTTAGATTTTTTGCTAACAACAAATGTGAAAATGTAATTATAGATGTGATGATTCGTTGCATAAACCAATATAAGTCTTGCTTGTAAACGTTCCTGTTAAATGGTCATTTGATGTCATTTAGTGAACTTTTTTACTTCCTTGTTGTCAAGTTTATGACATGAATGTGTGGGTGTGTACTGGATGCTTCAAATTGTCATAAAGAGAACCTGATTTAAGATGACCAGGCTTCCTGTAATCTAAAGCATGATAGCATTAAAAAGTACAGTCAAAAAAAAAAAAAAAGGCAGACACAACACCCCCAAACATTTTATCTGGAAAAATTACGCATTCAAGCCGCCCATGCGAACTAATCGGAAAAACAACCCTCTTATATTTCTAAGTAAAATGGATTTTAAAAGCAACTTTTAACATGTATTTTTATCTTTGATAATAAAGCTGCACGACTGTTATAGATAGAAAATGTGTCTGAAATACTGGAGGGGAAATCATGATTTGCTGTCTACATTTTTTCAGTCAAATCAAATGTCATCTTCTGCAGATCATTTGTTCCAATTCTGTCATCATTTACCCACACTAACGTCTCTCTAAACTCATATGGCCCACAGAGCACAAACACTGTTTTTAAATAGCTAAAAGTGAAATAAAATAAATATGTCAGTGTTCACTGTTCACTGAACCCAGTGTGATCATCTGGAATAATGAGTCTTAAAAGCGATAGTTCACCCAAAAAGGAAAATTCTGTCATTAATTACATACACCCTTAAAGGGTTAGTTCACCCCAAAATGAAATTGATGTCATTAATGACTCACCCTAATGTCGTTCCACACCCGTAAGACCTCCGTTCATCTTCAGTACACAGTTTAAGATATTTTATATTTAGTCCGAGAGCGTATGTGTGCACACTATGCTGTCCATTCCAGAAAGGCAATAAAAACATCATCAAAG
The DNA here is from genome assembly GCF_024679245.1 of Pseudorasbora parva. Taxonomy (NCBI): domain Eukaryota; kingdom Metazoa; phylum Chordata; class Actinopteri; order Cypriniformes; family Gobionidae; genus Pseudorasbora; species Pseudorasbora parva. Next base: position 22,959,291 of record NC_090172.1, read on the forward strand.
TAGTCCATATGTGACATCATTTGGTTAATTAGAATCTCTTGAAGCAACGAAAATACATTTTGTTTCAAAAATAACAAAAACTACGACTTTATTCAGCATTGTCTTCTCTTCCTGGTTTGTTTTCAATCCTCAAATAAAGATTCAAACGGTTATAAATAAGCGTATTGATTCAGGATTTGGATCACCAATGTCACGTGATTACAGCAGTTTGGCGGTTTGACACGCGATCTGAATCATGAATCAATACGCTGATTCATAACCGTTTGAATCTTCATTCAAAAAGTACTCATCATTTAATACTTAACACTGTTAATGCAATTATTGAAGCATAAAGGTTTTGTCAGAATGGACAGAAATCGATTAGGTTTTACAAGCAAATGGAAAGATTCCAATACAAGTTGCCGATTTGTTTCCCTTCGTTATGCAAATGTTTTATGTAATTTTTACACAAAATTGTTTACTTGCTCTATTACAGGCCAAACTAGGCTTAAACAAAAAGTAACTGTAGCCATTTCAAATCAGAGGCAACCACTGCATTTGAATTACAATCCAAACAAATATGCTACATGCATGTAAATTATGGCTCGTTTCCACTGAGAGGTACACACAGAGAAAAAGAGTTGTACCTTCAGGGGTACAACAGCTTGTCACTGTGGCAATACCCTTAAAGGGGTACTTCAGCGCTGGGAAGATGAATCTGTATTTAAACTGGGTCATTAATGCAGTAGAAATGTGAAATTATTTTTGAATTTGGTGCCTTCTAGACTGAGAAAAGACAGAAAATGTATTTTTATCTCATGGGGATGAAAGACAACAATTCTCAGAATGCTTCGCTGCGACTGAGAATGGTTCACTGTGACTGAGTTGGACAACAGACACTACAATTAAATACTGAACGTGTCTGTTCAATATAATGAGTGAGTTGCGGCGTGAGTGTCCAACGCTGCAGGAGTCAGATTACATTTACTGTCATGAATGAGCTCTCGTGATGAGAGCTGAGGTAATCGCAGCATACATTCACAGCGCGTGTTCAGTCTGGCGCGTTTTCAGTTTATGCCTTTGGAAGCTTAGCATAGCTCCGTTTACTTGAATGCCTGCAGCTGCGAGCCATATGCTAATCGCAGAAGTAACCCTTTAAAAGTACATCTTTGTACCTTTTTTACTCCTAAAAGGAGCATTAGAGAACAAACTAAGTCCTACTATGACTCTTTCTGTTGTAAAAAAGGTACAAATATGCCCTTTTAACCCTTTCAAGTGTATATTTAAAATATTCTGGCTGAATATGCTGACGTATCTGTGCTCTTTGCATCCGTTAAGTGTGCATCTCTGGCCTGTGTTAACGTCCTGTTTACAGATTTGGTAATATTTCCACACAAATGACATTTTGAAATGATTGCAATGCAGTTTGTGTGTCCAGAACAGAGATCAGTAAAAATAAAAACAAACCGATCAACCGGTGCATCATCTCTACATAAAGTGAATGATGACAGGATTATTTTTTGGTGAACTATCCCTTTAAATTTGGACAGATTCTGACTAGCTGTCAATCCTTTTATTGTTCTTCAGCTGGGGGGAAAAATCATTATGAAAGCAATTCCAATGATATCGTTCCTCTGTGTTGTTATTGTTTATAGCTCTGGTGAGGATTTCGATACTCTCGTAGAATTACAATGATTATTAAAACGTTATAGTTATATCTAGAACTATTACAGTTCTTTATCATTTCACATTTGTGTAAGGAAAATATAATTTACACAATATAAAGAAAGAGGTTACACTTTCTTAGTAAGTTGAATAAGGAAGGCGGTCTGGCAGAAGCTAGATATTTTACTTTATAAAAGTTTAAAAAATGGATATTTAAAACCCATCAATTCACTTAAGAAGGCCTTTATTATCCTCCTGGAGCCATCTGGATTACTTGTATAATAGATGGATGCACTTTTTGGGCTTCAAATTTTGGGCTGCCATTATAATGCTTGGAAGAGCCATGCCATTTTTTTAATATGACTCCAATTGTATTCCTCAGAAAGAAGAATATCATATACACCGATGGCTTTAGGGTGAGACAATGTTGGGATAATTTTAATTTTTGGGGGAACTAATCCTTTAAATGCAACTCTGAATCTATGCCAGAAAACTAGATTATTAGGCTGATATCCAGACAGTCCAGACTTTCACTACCACAGACACAGCCATGCCTACAGGCTAATATCGGACAGGAAACATTACTGATGGGGGTATAACAGATCAATGGCAATAAGCCATGAGGAACGTGTCTTGTAGAATATAATCTGGGTCATCTATAGAAAACCTTTTGAAAATCATCCAAACGACCCCAAATTCAAGACCTTCTACGATGACCTGGATAAATGGGAATCTTCACCCAACCAAGAAAAGAAAGAGATAAAAAAAACCGTGAGCAAGTGGGAGAGAGAGAAGCCTGCCTCAGACAATGGAGGAGGGGTTTTGCCAAATGGGACTCCAGTTGGGGGAAAAGAGGAGGGTCCCTATTTCAGGAATATCACGACAATGGGAGCAGCCCATGAGCCTGTTTTATCAAAAAAAAAAAAAAAAAAAAAAAAAAAAAAGGCCTCTCTCCCTCCCCTCTTTCTCTCAGCTGCTGTGAGGCTTAGTTGCGGTATGGAGTGTGTGCCTCTGAATCAGACACTGTGTTACGGGCAACACGACGTTCATGCCCCAGGCATGCTCACAAGTGTGTGGGAGCCGGATGGAAACAAATATTTTCATCTATAACGCACGCACAAAAACACATTTACTGTTTTCATTTGGAGAATCCTCTTGGTGCCCATGTCCAGAGCGCATTTTCCTCCCAGAGCTGCGTCTAAGGTGGTCCTTTTGTTTTCATTAACTCTTAAGCATTCTCTACATCAATCTTTCAGCATCTCTTTTCAATAACTGAATTTATTTAAGTTCTCTGGGACGGTGAAAAGAAACGGGACGTCATCTCAACCTAAAGTGCTGAGAAGGCACAGTCTATCTTATTATTGTTGTGAAGTGAAGTCAACAGTATTATTACTCAGGTTATGAGTCCCAGATTAATTTTAGATTTTGCCAGCACTGTTTTGCATACAGACTTTGCAAAATATTTTAGATTATGCAACTTTGGTTTGGCACACAAAACTTTAAAATATTATCCTAATATTGTAATCATATCATCACTATTCGCTATATAAATAAGCTTGAATTGAATGAGTGTAGAATGAGTTTAAGAGGTCTCGGTGGATTGATGAGACTGGGATTTGTTTTCCATCAGCGAACTAGACCTCCAGCAAGACTGAACCCCTGACCTTCCCGAGGGGAAGTTATTCTTTGGAGAGCGATCTTCAGGAGAGAAAGTGTGTGTAGACTGGAGTGAGTAAGAACAAACCAAGGCCCATCAATCCTTGCTTCAATAGGTCTCTTAGCAAAAGAGACACTATCATCTTCCTCCTACATTGAAACACACTTAAAATACACATTGCAACTGCAACCAGTAATATATGAACAGCACCTAGTAATTATTCTCCACCTTGACAGTAGGTGTGTCTAGAACATGATTATTATTGCATGATTTTCATTTTTAACACTGGGACTAAGCTTGGATTTCTAGCATTTATATAGTTTGGCAATTTCAGGCCTAGTTTTCTTAAACATCCTTGGACTGATCCCAAACTGTGACTTGGATTTCTGAGACTTAGACAGTACGGTTCCCAAGGCAACATACTTATCCACGCAGAAAATGTATGAGAAAATCCTCCACAGAAAAATGAGAGATTAGACCATCTAAACCCAAAATAGGGTTTTGACATACTGAACTATAGTCAGATAACAGTGGTATCAATCTGTCCAATATTCTATTCAAGTCAATATTCTGAAAAAGATTCCTAATAATTAATACTTTTTATCTATTATGTTACCAATTAGTCAAGATTATGAGTTGGGAACAAGTAAAAACTATATTAATTGACTAATAATCTGAATATACTTCTCTCAGTTACTCAATTAATGTATATTTCATGGTTAAGACTTTATTCTGGAAAAGTATTTTATTATTCCCATGTATCAGCATATTCAAAATGAACGAAGACGTGCATTCATTTGCTACTAAAGAGGCTTGTTCTTGACATTTATTATGCTGCATTTAGTTTAATGAACGCTAAACAATTCTCATTCACATCCTACCATAGCACAGCACAATGAATTACTAAACGCGGGCCTTCTCATCGCTCCCAAAAGCTTATCTTCAGTAGCTCAGCTTATACAGCAGAATGTCCTTGGTTTGGACATGTGCACATAAAAAGGGATGTTGAGTTACAGTTAAAACTCTACATTACACAAAAATCTGAACAATACAATGAACTGGAATACTGTCTTAAAGATAGGGTATAGGCAATTTTCAGAGAGGCTAGCAATAGCAAGCTAGCTTTAAAAAGCATGTGATCCCCACCCTCCCTTCAGTGTCTCCAAAGCCACGCCACCTTCAAAACACATGTTTAGTGGTACAGCAGGGAGCAAGCAAACAAAGATGTGTCACAAGAGATGGTGTTAAAGATGCACTTATGTAGTATTTTTGCAGTAAAATATCCAAAAACCACCAGGCCACTGTTATATATATTTTGTTCAGTTACAATATCCCAAATGTTTCTAACTATTTGTAAATTGTGAGAAAATTGCTATCTTAACCAAGGAGCCGGGACGTCTGAGGGAGTCGCCTGTCAATAGCATTTTATTCTGCAGAAACGCTTTAATCTTAGCAGTGTGCAAAAGTTGTCACAGTAGCCGCTGAGTGAACACGCAGAATAACGTCATAAATTAATTTTAAACACACTTAAATGTATCTAATATGATAAACAGAGCAGCGTTAGCTCATAATAATGACCGGAAAAGCAGAAATGGCACTGGCGACTGTGTCCCTTCATAATAAAAGTCCCACTGCTCGCGAGCCATGTGTCGCTTCAGCGGCCTTGCTCAGCTCCCCAACATTTAGTGCCGCTCTGCTTCATACTACAGTAAGGTTAAAAATCACATTCATGAACATGATTTCTGCCCGAGTCCTATCCTGATTATTTTCCACCGTTAAAAATCACATTCATGAACATGATTTCTGCCCGAGTCCTATCCTGATTATTTTCCACTGGCTGTGAGGTGAAGTCCACATGTCCCAAGACTCTGCTCTCAAACTTGTTGTCATCAAACTACACCTTTGTTTTGAATAGGTGCCCTCTAGCAGACGGAAAAGTTACATAGTGGAGCTTTAAATGTCTCAAAGCACAAATCTTTACAATAATAATGAACATAAACAACTTAAAGAGTGCTTGACTTGTACCACCTGACTGTTGCCAGCATTGATAGTGTTGCCATTGAAACATTCATTTTAATAATAAATGCTCAGAGTATAACACCATGGGCTTTCATCTCTTCCAAATTACGGTAGTTATGGCATGAATGCAGCATAAGATAGTTTTTTTATTATTCAAGAGGAACTGTTAAAGGTGGCTGCTGTTTCAGCTGCAGTTTCATGGAAATAGGGATGAGCTTACTGATATGAACTATCGATACTGATGTAAGCATTGAAATGTATCAATACTCAAATAAATATTGCTACTACGGTGGGTTTTTTTTTTACCAGTAATTTTTTTTTTTTTTAAAGATTATTTTATTCATACAATAACGAATAACCTACATTACAGAATAAGTGTGTAGTATATGACTATTTTCCTGAACCATGATCTGAACATATGTAAATGCTGCAAGACAGAACAGAACCAAACCATCACAGAGAAAGCGTTTGCTCACTGCTGACACTGCATTCAAACAAAAGCTGAGTTTCCCAAAACTTTTGAAAACACAGCCCAGAATGCTCATCAGAAGACAGAAAACAAGTTTGAGTTTTCACAATAAAAAAAAAAATAGAAATTGCAACCTACATAGTGCAATTACACTCTTTAAACTTAATGTAAAAGTTGATATTGATCATGCAATATAAATCATACACTATCACAATAAAAAGGTTGCATTTTTATTGGTGCAACAGACAGTCACTGGCAGTCCATTATGAAAATTGGTCATGGTTTATTTTTTACTATAGTGAATGTAGTTCAGCTAGTATTTGTAAATTTCCATGGTTACTACAAAATAAAAATAATAACAATGATCTAATGAATTGCAAGACATATTAAATGTTAAAATGTCTTTCAAATATAATGTTAAGTAGACATGTTTACCCATTTTCCTCTTAGTAATTTTAATAATTTAATTAATTTAATCATTTAAAAGTTCAGTTTATAAGTATCGTATTGGTATCGATATATTCGTCATACTGGCATTGAAAATATCTTATCGAAGGTATTTTATCGAAAACGAAATAAGCAGTATCACCCATCCCTAATGGAAATACGTTGACAGGGAGGTATGGCATCGAATCATTGCATTTAGACCAAATTAAATGAAACATGTCATGATTCTATACCTTCTATACCTCTCCCATATATATATATATATATATATATATATATATATATATATATATATATATATATATATATATATACACACACACACACAGACCACATCTTATGATTGCTATCAGGATGTGAAGAGGGCCACAAAGTTGTTCAACAAAAAAGTGGTTCAACACACACAGCAGATATTATCTGTGCGTAGTCCCAAATAAATAGAAAATGCACTTCGACAACTCTGTAAGACTTCGGAGCATGTGCGTGTGGGGGTTTGTATGGCTCGAATACAAACTGCTTTATGCCCACTTTGTGTGAGAGTGGAGCAGATGGTCATATTAGTGCTGCTGGCAAGATGGATATCTACCAATGAGAGTGCACTCAAATGAGCTGATTACAACAATAACATTTTGTATCACTATTCTGCTAGGTTTCCAATGCACTGCGATCAAATGTGAAGTTTTACAGTGGGTCTGTGGTACGATAGCTCGGCCTGAGTTTAGTTTCCACCTCAACAACAGGAAGAGAAGCACAGCGCAGATGTCTTTAATTTCTAAAGCAAACGCACCAGTCTCAAACTCAACAACCTGACATAAAAAACACACAATAGCCTAAGCTGGTGTATGGGCAGTGTTGTAGTTCTTAGGAAACGAAAGCGGGACTAAAATGAACTTGAAAGATGATCGGCTTCCTATAAAGCTCGTAAAAGTGAAAGATCCGCTTTTTTCGGGCGTGATGATGGTGGTGCTCGTGCACCCCTGCAGAAGGGGCGCAGGTGAAGAAGACACTCAAACAAAGGACATTAAATGTACTGATACACTCCCTCCCCCTCCACTGATCCCCCTGGCCGCTGTATTAAAGTCTTACCTGCGTGTGTAATGTCGGACAGGTCATAGTTCTTGGAGGTGCGGGGAAACTCTTTTAGTTTACGGTTGGAGAGGATGAGCGCTCCGCTGGACGCAGCCTCTTCCAGCGCCTTCTCCACGCTCCTGCTGGCCGCTACGGTCGCCGGCAGCTGGGCTCCATCCCCAGCAGCCATCAAACACTAAATATGATCCAAATCTTACTCGTTACAACGACAATCACCCCTCCTAAACCTCCATGTCCTCCAAGGCAGGTCCAATAACGTTTCACACCGGAAAAGTAAGTTTTTGTATTCCAAAAGTGATGTAAAATCCAGTGATTGAGTAAAGTTGCGCGGTGAGTTGACAGTCCGTGTGCTGGAGGGAGCCGAGAGCATTAGGGGCGGAGCTTACGGATTGAGCAAGTCTTGATTGACACACCCAGTATGAGCTCGGGAAATGAACTCAAAGCGCTGCTCTCATCGGAAGGGGGAAATGATAAAGGTTTTTTTTTTTTTTTTTTTGAGTCATTCGGAGATTTTGCAATACAAATTGTTGAAGCTTCACCCCTAAAATTGAAAAAGTTTTTGCATTGTTTTGCATACAGATAGCAAGACTGCGAGGATTAATATTAGGCTAGCGGAAGTGTCTAATGGATTGCAAACAAGTACCTCTCCATTTCCCTGTTCCAGATCCATTATAGTGACGTGCACTTAGAGAGAAAATGAAAGACATAAATATTGCATTAACATTATAGCATTAGTTTACTTTTACTTTGCTTTATGTGTGTGACATCAAACCATAGGTTGTCTGATCTAAGCTATATAACAATGGGATTGGACTCATAACATATTATATACAAATAAACTTTTTTGCAGTTTGAAATGTGCATTTTAAAATATTTCAAATAGAAAAATGCAACTTTGAAATATTTGAATGCTGGCAAACTAAATCAATGTTTGTGTTGACATGTGTGTAGCCTATATTGTGTATAATTATTAGGCCTATATTAATTTATTAATTAACACTTAAGTGTATATATTTAATAAAAAAGTATTTAAATATTAATATTTAAAAATAAATATTTAATATAAATATTTCATTCATTCATATATATATATATATATATATATATATATATATATATATATATATATATATATATATATATATATATATATATATATATATATATATATATATATATATGAATTATGTATTATAATTATATGAATGAAATATTTCTATTTACAAATAAATTATATAAATATACAGTATACATGCAAATATTTTTAAAATATATACATTATACAATAATTATACACAGTACACACACATATATTGTAACACAAACTTTTATTTTTGATGCGATTAATCGATTTGACAGCACAAAAATATTTTAAAATGCACTTTTCAAACTCCCCATAAAACTTTATTGGTATATAATTGTGTTTATTATTTGTGGCTGGGGGGGGGGATGTTGAAAGTTGAATTTTATATTATACATTTCAAAGTCTACTACATAAAAATCTACTACACATAAAGGACATTTGAAATAAAAGTTGTTGAAGAAGGTACACTCATAAACCTTTTGGCAGGGAATTTTTTTTTATTGACATATTGTATATATAAATAAATACAGACCACTGTTTGTTTCAGCTGCATGTGTTGTATTATTAGAAAATGGTGTAGGGGCACATTTGCCCATATAATATGCACAAAGCTTTCACATAGTTATTGCTTACCCATGCATGCTTAATGTCTATCTGTTTTTTTGTTTTTTGTTTAGTGTTTGTGAGTTCAGTGTTTTAGGCCTGAAAGGGGCACAAAGTGGGTCACAAAAATATGTCATTACTCTCCATGGAACAAAACAGAGGAAGAGAGGGATTGAGGGAGCCCAGAGGAAGAGAAGGGATGAGAGGTCGTGAGAAAGAGTGAGGTCATCATTTGTGTGAAGCACCTACCGGATCTGACTTAGGAATATGTATATTAAATAATGAATAGTTTCATAAAGAATACATTGGTATTTAATGTATATTATGTAGGCTAATTTTAGGATTCCTGGGTTGTTTTCTTGGTGCCACTGGATAGGCTATATAAGGCTCACAATTTTAGTCAGGCTGCTTTTATTTATTTATTTATTTATTTATTTATTTATTTATTTATTTATTTTTATTATTATTATTATATTTTTCATTTTGATTGGGATACCTTTTCTGTCATCTCAATGGCAAAACGTGTCCCACTCACCGGAAATTCACCTATAATAATAAATATTTCAGACTAAAGAGATCCTTTGAAATGATTATTTTTTTTTTTATCTTATATTCCCTCGACGTGAATCTTACATTTTCATCCCAGAATTCCCTTTCTAATGTTTACAATAGTCATATAATGTTATCAGGCTATGCTGTGCACGCAAGGTTACGGGCCATACCTCTCGCGTCTTTCGTTAGTGCTGCACAACAGCGGCCCCTGGCTTACATAATCATGTTAACAACTCAAAACAAGAACTTTTGTGTGTGCCAGAATGACTTCAGTAGCCTATTAATAGTTATTGTAAAAGCTTTATTTAGCCTATTTATTTATTTAGGCATATTTATTTATTTGTTATTTGTTTGTCTATTCATTATTATTCTCGTAGTTGTTGTTGTTTTTGCTGTTGTTGTTGTTACCAGACAGAAACACATTTATGTAGCTGTTCATTTACTGAATGAACACCGTGATTTGAACTGTTTTCTCGTATTGTTATTCTTTTCTTTTAAATGTGCAATATACATTTGTAATCAATTTTTATTTCTCATCTTTTTATTATTTTTGATTTCTTTTAAAACTCGTATTTGTCTGTTTTATGATTTTGTTTAAAAATCCCTTTGAAGTAAAGTAGCCTACTTTGAATTGCTATTGTGTGTTAAATGTGCTGTACATATAAATAACCTTAGACTTAATAGCCTACTATTATTGTCTGACAACATATTGTTTACCACTGAAAATCCCTAAAATATCACACTCCTCTAGTTATTACCTGTAGAAAAATATTTCCCTGGTTTTTACCATGGACCGTTTTTTACATTCACAGAGGACACACTAGTTTATAGCAGTGCGCCTTTAAGCGGCAGCGCTTCTCTGATTGGTTGGATGCGGTCACATGATCACTTCCTCCTCCAAAGGGGCAGTGCTGAGGTTACTGGACAAGGTAAGACAAACATGTTATTTCAGCATTGTACAAACTAATGATAAGAAGGTAAATCTTTTAAAATCGTGCACTTTTAAAACATATTTTTTACTGTTTATGATTGGTTAAATGAGATTGACGTTAAATAGCGTGCTAGAACAGTTCATGGTCGGTGGTGCTTATGTTTGTTTTGATATTGAGCTCAGCCCATAGCTATTTATGTTTGTACAACTTTATATATAAATAACAAGGAATAAACTCTCTCTACTTATATTTTCCATGTTATTCTTTTAACCCATGGCAAACAATATATATATAAAAACAACGTATTGGCATTGTGTTTGATCTGTTTGGGGACAGTGAGAGTGTTGTAACTGACATTGAACTTTGCATCGAGTTGCCCTGATAACTAGATCACAGGTATTATTAACTTCACAGATTTAAATGTTTTACATGATAAATAGAATGTGTGAAATAAACTATGGTAAAGTTTGAGCTAAAGTCTATAGCAAATAATGTGCAATGAAATAATTTACAGTTCCAGGTATCCAGAAAGTGGTGCATAAGTAGAATATGCTGGCATATTGATTGTACGGGTTAACTGGAAAACCCTGAATGACTTTAATTTACATGAGGGAATAGCTGATTCAGACAATTACTAAACACAGCAATAGTAAAGGCAAACATTTTCTTTCCTTAAGAAAAATGTTGTGGGCACGGTTGATTTGATCACATTTGTCTTTTTGATCCTGAAGATTTTTAAAGTGCCTTAGTTTAAGGACATGAGTGTGCCAACCATCACAGACACTAAATACGTTTTGGAGGAGAAAATGGATGAGGGAATCCCAGACCTTCCCAGTGGTCCACTCGACATCTACAGGAAGAAAGCATCCTTCAGTTGGAAGGACATGATGCAGTTTCTGGAGGGTGGTGAAATCATTGCATTCAAGGTATAATGTTTATGTTTTGCTCATCCTTTTATTACATTTTTGTCCAAGAAAAGTACACATTTAGTAAATATAAGTTTTCTGTTATGCCTAACTTTGTTACCATATAATAAAATCTTAGTCATTCTATAATGTTCCAACAAGTTTACATATTTTCCCTATTTTAAACAGCAATTATACACAATATAAAGTGTGAAGCTGACACCTTTATAAATCAAAAGTAAAAGTTCATCACATATATCTGTCCTAACAACCCCAGGAATTTAGTGTGCTTAGTTCATTCAGTTCATATCAGAAAAAAATATATTTGGATTGAGCCGAATTTAATAAATCATTCATTTGAAATTCAGCTCAATCTGAAGATATCTTTTCCTCTTTTCGACCACCCTTTTGAAACACTGTGTCATGTAGGTTTGAAACATGTACAAATATTTGGTTTTGAACCAGCGTTTTGGAGCTCGTTTCAAACTCACAAAGTCATGTGATTTGAGCAAATGAGTCTTCGCTACGTCATACTGTATCGAACCTGGAGCTTTTAAAAATTCTAATATTTTGCTGTTAGATGTAGTTCACATCTAGTGAACTGGACCACCTTTATATTAGGTGTCCTTAACTACTACTATGTACTAACATTTAAATTTATCATTTGATGCAATGCACTTATTGTGTACATTGTGCTTATTTTTTGATAATTGTAAGTACATAGTAGTTAAGGCCACCTAATATAAAGTGGGACCAGTAAACCCATTAACATGTCTAATAATTTTAACTGATATTGTGTCTGTTTTATAATGTGGGTTCATTTTTAATAAATATAATGATTTTAAATATACACATGCATAATAAAAATAAGAATATTTAATTGCGTCTAAAGCCTGCCTCATGATGCACAAAATATGCATTAGACATTAATAAAAGTTGTTAATTACATTTAATTGATTATACATTTTTAACGAAAACAATAGGTTTGTAAAATGTGTAATTATCCATGTTTGGGCTAAGTTTTCTTTTTGCATGTATACTGTTTTGACTAGCAGTTGTTGCCAATCTGTGGTTTTAAGCCCTTAATTTTGCTAAAAAGTTGGTTCAGTTGAGTCATTGTTTCAAAAAGCTTTATTTCTCCCACGCAATCATTGGTTGTTGTTTTTCTGTTTGTGTTTGTGTTTCTCTCTTTCTGAGCAGCAGCACGTGTTCAGGACACTGGAGAGTGACCCGCTCTTTGCCCGGCAGCCTGGAGAGGACATCCCAGTGGAGAAGAAGCGAGAGCTCACCTTCCGCCGCTGTAAACAGTTATTTAAGTATGACTTTGTAACACGTGACGATGTCATGCAGAACCCCTGGAAGATGACAATCCTCAATGACTGCCTGGGGATGTATGACTGGTCTTTGGGAGCCAAGTACTTCCTTGACAAAGGGGTGAGCCCATTTTACTTCTTCACACTTTCTCCAGAGACCGTCAAAACATAGGACCTTAAAGTCGGCATGTAACGGAAGTCGGGATAGTCTTTTCTTCCCTATTGTTATACAGTATTTCCAATTGAAACTGCTTCTGGGATGAGAAAAAATTTAGGACAGGACTTAATATAGTCCTTTGAGAACTGATTGGATCATTGTGTTTTGCTATTTCTGTGATCTCATGTGAGTGACAGGTTGTCCTTCTCCTGCGCCAGTAAATGCGTTATCAGAGACAAGAAGAGATGTCATGGGCAAGAGGGAGGGGACATTTCTTTAATTAAAGATTACAAAGGGTTACTTCAGCGATTAGCATATGGCTTTGTATCAGTACAAACCCTGGAGTATATTCAAATGATTGTGCTTTCCCCCCTCATATCCCCCTGAGACAAGAGATTTATGCATTTTATTTCTGGAAAAATTCCTCCTATGACGCAAATTGACGATATTTGCATCATAGGAGGAATGTTTGCCCAAAGGCTAAAGACTACAGCCAGCAGAGGAAGCCATTTCCGCATGTTTTGAACCCGCGTGTTTGAACCCATGTTTTGAGATCACACTCAGAGCTCAGCTCACAGCTACAGGCACTCATGTAAACGGAGCTATGGTGAGCAATGTAAGTCTTTTAACTTCTCAAATAAATTTCTATGAAAGTTAAGCTTGCAAAAACTGAAACGCGCCAGACTGAACTCGCTTTGTGAATGTATGCTGCGAGTGTAGTCGCGATTACCTCAGCTCTCATCACGAGAGGTCATCAGCTCATTTATCTCACTCCTGCAGTTAGTGCTCAGTGCTGTGATACTCGAGCGGTGACTCACTCATTATATTGAACAGACACGTTCAGTTTTTAATTGTAGTGTCTTCTCCAACTCAGTCTCTGTAATCCAGTAGCGGTGGCTTTGTGAATGGCCTCACAGGGCAGCGAAGCATTCTGGGAATTGTAGCCTTTCATCCCCATGAGACAAAAATACATTTTCTGTCTTTTCTCAGTCTAGAAGGCACCAAATTCAAAAATAATTTCACATGTCTACTACATTGATGTCACAGTTTAAATACGGATTCATCTTCCCAGCGCTGAAGTACCCCTTTAAATAAAACAAATTATGGGCACGGATAAGTCATTTATAATAATTTATGTCATTCATGGTGACTTTTAGTTCACTTTAAAAGAAAATTAGCCTATGATTTACTCACCCTCAAGTCATCCTAGGTGTATATGTTATTCTTCTTTCTGATAAACACAATCAGAGTTATATTAATAAATATCCTGACACTTCCAAGCTGACAGATTCCATTTAGTTTGAAGCTCAAAAAGCATATTCCATATTCATCTTGTGCAGTTTAACTCTTACATAATCGTTCTAGTGATAGTGAAGTCATGCCAGTTTTGCTTTTTACGTAAGTTGAATACAGCAGCCAGTCTGCCAGAAGCTAGATATTTTACTTAATAAAGTTTTAAATATGGATATTTTTCTTACAAAACCCCATCAATTCACTTCAGAAGACCTTTATAAGCCCCCTGGAGCCGTGTGGACATTTATGACGGATGGATGTGCTTTTTTGAGCTTCAAACTCAAACTATAGTTTGGAAGTGTCAGGATATTTATTAATATAACTCTGATTGTGTTCTTCAGAAAAAAGAAAGTCATATACACCTAGGGTAGCTTGAGGGTGAGTAAATCATGGGGTAATTTTATTAAATTAAATTAAATTTAATTGTACTCTTTTAACACACTTTCCTCCCCAGAATAGTTACACAGAAGTGATTGCTTGCTACTCATATTTTCCATTTTTATGGATAATTGCTCTTTCTTTACCATGCATTATTGTTAATTATTTTGTGATGATTATTTCTTTAAAAAAATACACTTTTTAACCTAAATGTCTTTTGTTTTCAACCTTATTAGATGTTTGGAGCAACAGTCGCAAACACAGGATCTCAGAGGCACCTGAAGTTTGTTAAGGACATTGAGGAAATGATGGTAAATTATCAGTTTTTTATGAAATGCAGTACTTGTAACACCATTTCAGCCATAAAATATTGCTTGGAAAACTAGACTGAAAGCTTCTGAAGTTCAGTGTACTGACTAAATGTGCACTATATATTGATTGCATTCATAGCAAATATGGTTGGCTTAGCATTTTTTAAGATGGCCACTACTTTACAATGCAGTTTTATTTGATCATCATAAAATTATTTGCTTTTATAGATGATCATATTTTGGTACTTAAAGTGTTATAGTACGATTGTTAAATGGCTCTGACTGTCTTGCACAGTTCACAGTTCAGTAGGCCATAAACATGAAGTTCCAAGGTGCTGCCTTTTTCTTAATACGTGTGTGTGTGTTCATGTTTTTCTATCTTGTGGGGACTTCAACCTGAATGCAGTGCGCGTGTGTGTTTACGCGTGTGTGTGTGCGCTCATGTTTTTTTATCCCGTGGGGAATTTTACCTGAATGAAGTGCACGTTTGTGTGTACAAACCAGTGAGTTGCCTTTGACATTAGTCATGGAAAACCACACGAGCCACTGACAGCTGATTAACATTTTCTCTGTCTGTTTAGACATTTGGATGCTTTTCATTGACAGAGCTGAGCCATGGCAGCAACACAAGAGCCCTGAGGACAACTGCCAGATATGACCCCAGCACTCAGGTATTCTTGCACCAGATGCAATAATTTGAACAGTCCTTTTCTGCCTGTAACCATAGATATAACAGAAGTCTGAACACATTGCATTAATTTAGCATATCACTGAAAACCACATTGCTCACAATTTTTTTTTATAGAAATATGGCCTTACAATTCATAATTGGACTTGTAAGGCTGTAAGGCAAATCATCAGCTGTTGACTTATTAATATTGGTACATTTTCATACAATAAATATTAAACAAAAATAAAAACCAAATTAGTTACCATTGGCATACTAATGAATGCTATTCCTAAAAAGTATTAATGGATAATAAATGCTATTGTTCATTGTTTATTTATAAGAGCTGAAGTTTTAGTGACCATATTAAATTTTAATTCACATTATCTAAATAATTCAAATTACAATTTGACAGTATGGAGCCTTTTAAAGAAAATATCTCTTAACTACTACTATAATAACTCTCTTTATAGCTCAAGCCACCTTTCTTTCATTATTATTTTACTTGGTTTTTACAGTTTTTTTCCCTTCTGTTTGTTATACCTGATTGTCAGCAGCTAATGTATGTTGTTTTAAATTTCGCAGGAGTTTGTGATAAACTCTCCAGACTTCGAAGCAGCAAAGTTCTGGGTGGGGAACTTGGGAAAGACGGCCACTCATTCAGTCGTATTTGCACAGCTCTACACCCCTGATGGACAATGTCATGGCCTTCACTCTTTTGTAGTCCAAGTAAGTGTGAAAATACTTTTTTTAGTTCATTTGTCTTGTCTTGTTAGAGCAGCTGTGACTAAAGCAGTTTTAATGTAATTTAATTTATAGGTCAGGGACCCAAAGACATTGCTGGCAATGCCAGGAGTGATGGTTGGGGATATGGGAAAAAAACTGGGTCAGAACGGTCTGGATAATGGGTGAGATTAATGCTGGACTGATGAGATGTTGTGTTTACAGCATTTGGTCAATAGATGGCGGTAAAGGAAAGTCATAAATTGTTATTTCCATCTGACAGAGTCCTATCCATAAATAGAAAAGTTATTCTTAATTATACTTTTCAGTGTAATTATTTAACAGAATTTGTTTTTATGTGAATAATAAATTAGTTATTTTGTTTTTGTCAGTTTTGCAGTGTTTCACAATGTGAGGATACCTCGGGAAAACTTGCTAAACAAAACAGGAGATGTTACGCCTGATGGGCGCTACGTTTCACCTTTTAAAGTAAGCAATATTATATGATTGCCTAATAATGTACAAATGATCTGTATTATCTCTTTACAAATAAGACTATACATTAGCAATAGACCAGCATTTATTAATTGTTTGTTAATTTTCTACATTTATTAATAAATTGTCCACATTAATGAAGTAAAACTAACTAATCAAGTACATTTTAATTTCTCATTAGCCTAGATTAATACTTAAAAATATGGTAACGTTACGATAAGGTTTAATTTGTTAACCTTAGTTAATATGAACTAACAATGAACATTACTACAGTATTTTTTAATCTCAGCATTTACTAATACATTTTTAGAATCAAATGTTGTATCATTAGTTAATGCACTGTGAAATAAGATGAACATTAACTTACATTAGCAAAAGTTAATACATGGGGTGAAAATGTATTTCTCATTGTAAGATCATGTTAGTAAATGCACTAATACTATTGTTAACAAATGAGACCTTATTGTGAAAAAGTAATGCATTAGCCAATGAAAATGTATAATGCACCTTTTTTCAAGTATAGATTATGTGTAAAGCGACAGTATTTTATACATTTTATTAATGATAATAGAGCCATTTTAGTGTGTACCCGTGGCATGTGTAGACATCTTGCAGGTCATAAACTCTGCAGCTCTGCAGTAAAGAGCGCAGTGGTGCAGACAGTGGCTGTTATTCCAGCTGCTGTGCTATGCTATGCAAGATGTACGAGAAGGAATCCCTATGCTTTCATTTCAAACAAACAGGGAGTTTTAATCACAGGAAAAACCAGGCTGTCAGCCAATAATACTGACAGAAAGACATAAAGGTTTTTCTCTCAAAACAAACAGAGGCAAGAGGTTGGGAATGAATGAGATATCATTTGCCCTTCTCTTTCCTCACATTCTTTGTCTCTTATTTTTCTTTTGTGTCGTTCTTGTCATCTCTGCTATGTGTTTTGAATTACTTCATCATGTGTATTTCCATCTTGTGGTTTTCCCAACCATACATCTTCACAGGACCCCAATAAGCGGTTTGGGGCGTCTTTAGGGGCTCTGTCAGGAGGCAGGGTGAGCATTACGCGGATGGCACTCGTCAATCTGAAGCTGGCGATGACTGTCGCTGTGCGATTCTCTGCCACACGAAGACAGTTTGGGCCCAAAGAGGACGAGGAGATTCCAGTGCTGGAATATCAGCTACAGGTACAGATCAATGACACACTCCAGTGGAAACATTTAAAGAGAGAAGAAAAGAGTTTTTCATTGCATCATAAAGACTCTGGATAAGTTATTTGTATGAGTAATGATCTGTCTTGTCTTTAATTTACCATTGAATAAAGAAATTCAATGAGATTAAATAATAAATTGAATAAATGCTTTAAAAATATATATTTTTAGTATTTTTGTTATCTACAAAATAATGGTAGCACTTTGTTTTACAGTACTATTTGACATGTATGTAATTGTATTACATACAATTCACTACTTTATTGTGCGTCACCGTAACAACATGTACTGTAAATAAAAATAGGTGTAACTTTAAAAAAAAAAAAATATATATATATATATATATATATATATATATATATATATATATATATATATATATATATATATATATATATATATATATATATATATATATATATATATATATATATATATATATTTATTTATTTATTTATTTATTTATTTATTTATTTTCTGCTGTCAAATCGATTAATCTTGGTGGTTAGTTGCATCTTACTTAAAAGTGTGTGGGTATTCGTATGAACATATATACATACACAGATTAGGTGTAACATTTATGACCACTAACAGATGAAGTGAATAACACAAAGTCCTCAAAGTTGATGTGTTAGAAGCAGGCCAAATTGACAAGTGTAAGGATTTGATTGATTTTGACAAGGGTCAAATTGTTTGTCAACTAAAATTGTGGTTCTATCATGGTTTGTCACCAATTTCTCAATAAGAAATAATTACAGTTAATGCTGGTTCACTTCACCTGTGTTCACTATGTTATGCCTTATCAGTATGTGTATATAAAATCAAAAACCATACTTTGTAAATTCACTTAAGGGACAAAAGTGTAGCTGGCATATTGGCAACATTTAAAAATGCACTAAACATTTAAAAGGATATTTACAACCACCAGTAATATTTTTGGAGCATATTTTCTTATACTTCTTAGTGTTCTTTTTCTGGGTATCAATGAAGGTAACATTTACTCATTTGTATTTCGTAAATCAAACTCTGCTTTTTAGCAATTTGTCTTATGAACCATCCTGTTCATGTGCTTCATCCTTGTAGCAATGGCGTCTTATCCCATATCTGGCTGCCGTGTATGCACTGGAACACTTCACCAGATCCTTTTCTATGAACTTTGTTGAATTTCAAATTGGACTCTTAATGAAGGACAAAAGTGACAGACAGGTATTTACATTTACATTTAATCATTTAGCAGACATTTTTATCTTAAGCGACTTAAAAAAGAGGAGAGCAATAGAAGCAACTAAACAAACAAGGGCAACAACCTGCAAGTGCTGTAAGAAGTATCAGTTAATCGAGCACAGTACACAAACAATTATTATTATTTTTTTATAAACAAACAAACAGAAAATTGAATTGGATAGTTAAGTGCTAGTCTTAATTGCTCAGGTGCAACTGGAAAGGATGTGTCTTAAGATGTTTTTTTGAAAATGGCTACAGACTCGGCTATTCGAATTGAGATAGGTAGTTTGTTCAACCAGGTGGGAATGGTCCAGGAAAAGTATGTTAGAGTGATGTCATGCCTTTTTGGGATGGCACCACGCCAAATGCACGCTTCTGGAGGGTATGTAAGTCTACACAAGCGAGTTTAGATATATGTGTACTGGTGCAGAGACGGTGGTTGATATGTAGGCGAGCACCAGTGCCTTGAATTTGATGTGAGTGCAAACTGATGAAGAGAGGCGTGACGTGCGCTCTCTTCGGCTCATTACAGACCACTCTCGCCGCTGCATTCTGAATCCGCTGTAAAAGTTTGATAGTGCATGCCGGAAGGCCAGCTAGAAGAGCATTACAATAGTCCAGTTTGGACAGAACAAGAGTTCGGACCAGGAGTTGTGCGGCCTGTTCTGATAGGAAGAGTCTAATCTTCCTAATGTTGTAAAAGGCAAATCTGCAGGACCGGGCTGTTGCAGTAATGTGGTCAGTGAAGTTTAACTGGTCATCATTCACAACTCCAAGGTTCCTGGCTCTCCTGGACGGAGCTATGGTTAATGAACCAAGCTGAATTCAGAGAGGGTTTGAAGAGAGGGTGCTGGCTTCAGAGAGGGTTTCTAAAGCAGTGAGGTTACCCAAGTCTGCTTGAATACTGTGGGAAAGGTCCCCGTGCGAAGTGAAGTGTTGACAATATGAATAAGTGCATGAGTAATTGAAGAAGAAATGGCCTGAAGGAGGTGAGTGGGTATAGGATCAAGCGGACAGGTAGTAGGGTGATTGAAAAGGACGAGGTTAGAGATTTCTCCCTTGAAGAGCAGAGAGATGGATGGGAGCATGTGTGTGTTAGTTGTTGAGATGTGGAGATGCGTGTCAGTTTTTGATGAAGTGCTGGGTTGGTTGAGAGTGAGACCACAAGTAGTTCTGTCTTTACAAGATTGATTGGAAGGTGATGCTCCTTCATCCAGCTAGAAATGTCTGTCAGGCAGGCAGCGATACGAACACCAACTGTAGGATCATCTGGTTGAAATGAAGTAGAGTTGAGTGTAATCAGCATAGCAGTGATAGAAGAAGATGTGTTTCTGAATGACAGAACCTAATGATGACATGTAGATGGAGAAGAGAAGTGGTCCAAGCTCTGAGCCCTGGGGAACTCCAGTAGCTAGATGTGACTTAGACACTTCACCTCTCCATGAGAGTTAAGACTTGAACCACTGGAGAGCAGTTCCTGAGATGCCCATCTTCTTAAGAGTTGACAGGAGAATCTGGTGGTTAACTGTGTCAAAAGCAGCAGACAGATCCAGGAAGATGAGTACTGAGGATTTGGAAGCTGCTTTTGCCAGTCTCAGTGCTTCAGTAACCGAGAGCAGGGCAGTCTCAGTAGAGTGGTTGCTTTTGAAGCCGTATTGGTTGATATCCAGGAGGTTGTTCTGTTCAAGAAACAGAGAGTTGGTTGAACACAACTCGCTCAAGTGTCTTTGCAATGAAAGGCAGAAGGGATACCGGTCTGTAGTTTTCTAGAAGTGCTGGCTTCGGAGAGGGTTTCTTAAGCAGTGGGGTTACCCAAGCCTGCTTGAATACTGTGGGGAAAGGTCCCCGTACGAAGTGAAGTGTTGACAATGTGAGTGAGTGCAGGAGTGATTGAAGAAGAAATGGCCTGAAGGAGGTGAGTGGGTATAGGATCAAGCGGACAGGTAGTAGGGTGATTGGAAAGGACGAGGTTAGAGATTTCTCCCTTGAAGAGCAGAGAGAAGGATGGGAGCATGTGTGTGTTAGTTGTTGAGATTTGCGTGTCAGTTTGTGGTAGCTGCTGATGAAGGAGGTTTTGTTTGTGAAAAAATATGCAAAGTCATCAGCTGTAAGACTTGATGAAGGAGGGGAAGGAGTAGGACTAGGAAAAAGAAAAGAGGAGAATGTTTTGAAGAGTGTGTTAGAGTCAGAGCAATTGTTGATTTTGTTGTGGTAGTATGTTGTTTTAGCAGTGGAGACATTTTTACAGAAAGAAGAGAGAAGAGACTGATACAAGGTAAGGTCAGTAGAATATAGAGGTATAGATCATATGAAAATACAAGCATTGTATTTAAAACATTCTTCAGCTGTTTATTTCATTAAAATATCTTGATCACTAAAATCAGATAGTCGAAATCTTCTACATAGTATTTGATCACGTATTGATTGTGTTTGTCACTCCTTAGGCTGAACTGGGCAGAGAGATCCATGCCATGTCATGCGCTAGTAAACCTCTGGGATCGTGGACAGCCCAACGAGGCATTCAGGAATGTCGAGAGGCATGTGGAGGACACGGCTACCTTGCCAGTAAGGAATAAATAAACATTTTAGTTGAAGCATAATCTACGGTGGTCCAGTAGTGCACAAATGGGTGTCGGAAGCAAAAAAAATGTGGATGGGTCCTCTCTCAGAAAAAATGTACTGCCGTAACATTAGATGCCATTTACATTAATTACAAATACATCTATGGAAATTACAGAATCACTGACGGCAATAATAGTGAAGGGGTAAGACACATGGCATCAAATTTTGACGCATATTGGCCCGAAGTTCGAATCCCCCTTTTGCGGAACTCCCTCTACTCTCTTTTCCAATCGCATATCAGATCGGAAAGGAATTTATTTTCAATAAAAAATAAGAAAATATTAGTAAAGTGAAAATAAAGCATCTAACATGTTTGATAATAAGTGTTTATCAGTTGGGGTAGGTAAACAGACGTGCTGAATTAGAGACAATAAAAGTGAGTAGGTCCAATATCGTTGGTCTTTAAAAGTGGGTGGGTCTTGTCCCACCCACACACAATGATTCTGACCAGTGTTGTAGTCGAGACCAGCTTATTCAAGTTATTTCCGAGTCGAGACCGAGTTTAGAGAGGGTTGAGTCTGAGTCAAGTTCATTTTTGAAACTGTCATCGTATCTGTATTCATTTTATTAGTTAATTAAACAAGATTTGGTTTTCTCTGTGACACTTTTGTCCAACTTTGTAAACAGAAAGTATATTAAAATAATAGTTGAGAAATAATGTAGTGTACGACTATGCTTTTGACCATAGTTGGAACTGTACTCCTCTCTGTTTTTTTTTCCTCCATTGTAATTTCTACAGTAATTATTTATTTAGATATCTTTATTATTATGACTTGAATTATTCTATTATCTGCTAATAATTGTATATAATGTTGTTGTATTATTTATGTTTTATTTATAAAATTTTATTTTGTTTGTAACTTTTTTGCACTGTAGTGATTAATAAACAGAACTGTATGCATCTTGCGGAAGAACATTACAGCCGGATCTACTTCTCTCTGTTTATGTCTAAGGCAAGTCACGCAGGGACTGTGCTCCTCCGCAGCGGTTACCTACCAGTCTTGCCTGAAATAGTCCCAAAAAAACACATATTATAAGTGTAACATAATGATTCAGGGGTAAGACAAAAACACGGTTTGGAAAATGGATTCATGTTGTACATTCTCATTGTATAATATTTGTAAATCTTGAACACAAAAAGTTAAAGACAGCAGCTTTAAATACCAAAACCAATAAAAAGACAATAGAAGAGAAATAATGTAGCAATGTGACTTTCTGGAAAGTGGGATCACTTTCTGTGGGAGAGAACCTGGCAGTAGTCTGTACACTAACATTAGTCTCAAGTCATGCAGTTGCGAACAAGAAAATCAACCAATCATTGGACGTGTCACGCAAACATCAATTTAAACAAATATTAACATACAGTAATAATCATGAAATAATTTGAATGGGATTCGAGTGGACTCAAGAATAAGTTCCTAATATGATTGAGTGCAAGTCGATACTGAGTCCATGACAAGACCATTAAAATATGGTCTCGAGATTGAGTCCAAGACAGAGTCCGAGTCACAAGTAGACAACACTGCTTCACCCATGAGTGCACAACACAATGAAAAAAACAAATACAAGTTAGCAGCTCAAGGGAATCAAGCCACAGCTGAAAGAAAGCAGTCCACAATGCAGTTAAATCACCACAACAAAACGGAAACAAGTCTCAACACAATATAAATGCTCCTGCTCCTTTCTCAGGGTATGTAGAGGGTGTCTTAATCATAAGGACTTAATATTAGAGGTAATGGTCTAACAAGATCCATAGTTTGAAATGAAAAAAATACTGTATACCCATTTTTTTTAAAAACCCTTCAAATGTAGGAGGTGTGACAGTTTATGTATTGTGTTGTGGCTTGTTTTAGTTGTGCTGTGGCTTGTTTTAGTTGTGTTGTGGTGATTTTGTTGAGTTGTGGCATTTGTTTTGTTATTCGTTGTGTTGTGCACTACTGGGTCATAATAATAAACACCATGTGAAATATCAAAAGAGCTTCTAGTTCAGTTTCTGTTTATCTGTTAATCTATTTATTTTTTCATGTGAAGTGAACCGGCTGGGAGATTTGCGCGACGACAATGACCCAAACTGCACTTATGAGGGAGACAACAATGTCCTCCTGCAGCAGACCAGCAACTACCTGCTCAGCTGGCTCCAGCACAAACAGGAAGGTATACATGTATAACCCATCATGGTTTGTCAACAATTTCTTAATAAGAAGTAATGACATTTTCGTGTTTGTTAACATGATATCTAGATCATTCTTTGCATGTAGTTTTTTAGAGCAGAATATGAAGAATGCTTTATGTGTCTGGTGTAGATTTGAATTGTTTTACTTTTTTCTGTTTCTTTTCCCCAATCAAGGCAAAGGAAGGATTGAATCCCCCCTTGAGACTGTCAACTTTTTAGAGGATATGAGCAGCATTCTGCAGAGCAAGTTCACCGCTGGCTCGGTGGAAGAGTGCATGAACTCAGCCGGTACGCAACATTAACGCTACATTCTCCATAACAGGGACACATATATGCACAACCACACACACCAACCACATTACTCATCTAGCTTTTACTTCACCTCAGCTACCTCTTTTCCTCTGGTGCTCTCCTTCGTTTTCTTTTTCCAGCTTAAACTGTGTAACTTACACACTCCAGTTGAAACTTTATTGCATAGATGATTTCAGCCTTGGGATGAAATCTTATACAATTTTGAAGTAGGACTGTTTGGTCAATATAAATAATAATAATCGCACAGATTTCTTTAATTAATTATAGTTAATAGCCCTTAACTTTAAAATTTGAAATTTAAAATGTTCAATTTTTTTCAAGGCCTTATACTAGCAAAATGTATACTGATCTGTGTTTAAATTATTAATTATTTTGTAAAATTTCTAAACAATTATTGAATATTTTAAATATTATAACAGCTTTTGATGTTATTGAACATACATTTAATGCTAAAGACTTTAGCATATTTACTTCAGGAATTGTGTTAATTATTTTTCGCAGGTAATATTCATTTTTAGAAATTAACACATTATTTTCCCCAGACCCATTTTAAGGATATTTAAGATTAAATTTGAACGACAGATTAAGATCAAAGCAATATTATGTAATTGTTATGATACTATTGTAATATTTGCATACTATATTAGGATCTCTCCCATTTTTTTTTTCTTATCTCTTGAACCGTTAAGTATGGTGTTCAACATTTTTATGTTGATTCTATCACATTTTTTAACTTAAAAAAAAAAAAGTAAATTACACAGAACCCAAAATATTAATACTTTTAGCACTGGTCTTTTCGTCAGGAATTGCAAATCTAGTTTTGTTATTCAGCTAGTGAAGCATAAGTTTAGTTTAATAGAGTCGTCATTCATTCACTCAGAGGAAGCCAAATAAACAAACTGAGCCTTGAGTTATTTTCATATTCCACTTTCATGGTGATGGTTTTGTGTAATACAAGATGTTTGTGTGTACAGTGCTTTTTTCGAGAGCACATTATCTAATACACAAACCGTCACACCTCCACCGCACACAGAGAGAATGTGAGAATCTACGTCACGCTGTGTTTTTGTGTGGTTTACTGTTAAAAGTGCTCATTGACGCTGCAGACGGCTCCACTGGGAGAGTTTTACATCTTGAACTGAGCTACACATCTGCTAAACATCTGCTCTCTTTATTGACCTCATTCCTTAGCTGGTGACTCAAATCATTGTTGCCTGGTTACAGGGGTCAGAGGATCATCATTTTAATTGGACGAGGACAGGGAGTGGACTGCCTGGGTTTTAACTGACTTTTGTCACCTATTGAAACGTGACGAGCACCCAGTTTTTAAATTCTAGATCAGTTTTAATGTTATTACACACCAGCTGTTTTACAACAAAACCTCCAATACTCTCATTCTGTAAGCCATTTATCTACCGTCTATAGTCATTGCGTCACATAAGCTCCACCCACATCCTGCCTCTGCCCATTTTCTGTTATCCAGAATGGCTTATTGGAATCCTATGGGTGACGTCACGGACACTACGTCCATATTTTTTTTACAGTTTTTGGTTTTGACCTGGTTTTGACCTTCTCTGGCGGAAGTAACGTGTTGGGAATACTAGATGAGATTTGCCTGCTATGAGGTAAAAAAATAACAAATACTGTTCGGTTTCTCTCAGAAACTGATCATTTCATGTTTTAAGGCATCAATGTATCATCACAAGCCACAGGGTTTAATTCATATGATTAAAAGATATAATGCATTACAATGTTCATTATGAATACCTTTATAATGCATTATACATAAAGACTTCAAGTGTTCTTCATTTCTTCTGTGGAACACAAACAAAGATGTTTAGGTGAATGTCCTTTATTAGCTTTTTTTATTAAGAGCAATATTGCCCACTGGGTTATTTTGAGGGATTATTTAAACTAAACCCATAAATATATGGGCTTGGAAAATAATATCTTGATTTCATAAATTATGACTATATATTTTGCCTCCACTTTTAAAGGAACTGTATGTAAGTAATGTATTTCAATTAATCATAAAATGGCCCTGATATGTCACTAGTCATTAAGAAGTCAGGTTAATTTCAAATACTTATATAGCTGACAACCGTAGTCCAGCCAGGATATTGTCATTTAAAAGTTGTTGTTGCAGGCCTTAACTGATGTTGACATGTTGTGTTTTGTTCTGAAGCTCCGCCCTCCACCTATCTACCAATCACAAAGTCAGTAGTGTTTGGGCATCCGGGTTGCCAGCTCTGCTCTAGTTACCACAGCTGCAGCTACAAACGTTCCTGCTGGATCCTGCAGCTTATCTGGCAACCTTGAGTCAGGGGGGAGGGGGAAAGGTGATATTAGAAAGTGATTGCAGTACCAGTATTGGCCACAATCTTACATACACTTCCTTTAAATATCTTGGGAAATTGTATCTCTCTTTGTGTCTTTTTATACCATAAATAAAGTCTCATTGACACGAGTGAGACCATTTCAATCCAATCCATATATATATTAGGGGTGACCCCTAATAGTCGAAGATTCGATGCATCGATATGCAGGACCAGATTCGACCACTGATCTCATGGTCGAATCTTCGCGAGTGTGAAGAAACGAGGATCATACCATTTTGGCAATATCAGGGTTCTCAATATTAGTGTTATAAAGTCGTGTCGCGGCGCTGAGGGATCGCCCCTTTGAAGGCACTGAGCTTCGCGCCGGATTCGCCGCGCCTTTACAGGGTGTCCGCGGGGTTTTAAAAAGTATTAAAAAGTGATAAATCAAAATTGTCAAATTTAAGGCCATTAAAAGTGTTAAATGTGGTCTCAGAGGTATTATTTTTTTCCAAATTAGGTATTATTTTTTCAGACTATCAGGTGTCCTATTTTAATTGAAATTCTGTCTTCGTTCCCGTTTAAATATGGGCTTTAGCATATCTGGGCACATAATCAAAGATCTTTCGTCTCCGTCTCAACGTATGTTTGATGCTGACGTCATATTCAGTGGTCGTTCGGCATCATCTCAGAACACTGCGCGCTCAACAGAAGTGGCTGGCTTACGTTTTATTTTAGACTTGCTTCAAGGCGTATCTTCAACGACTATCCTCATAAGAGCAATCTTAAATGATTTATATAAAGTCTAAAATGAACGAAAAGAGTTGTGAGAGAATGAGGCGCGATCCATAGACGGTATATGATATAAACAGTGAGATCTGCGTGACTGTCTGCTCTTAAAGGGACAGCAGGGAACAGAGAAAATGACTCGCTGCTCTTGACTAAATAACTTTTGTAGCTTTAATAAGGATTAACTATTTCATTTATAGTTTATGCAGTGCAGAGCAGACTGCATATAACTTTGATAACTTTATTAAATATCTGTATATTTCCTAACTGTTAAGACAGGAAGGGCAGGAGTAAACATTACATTTATTATGGGTTTATGGTAGCATTGTTTTAAGTTTACTTAAATTAAAAACTGATATATTTTTGAAGCCTAATAATAAATGTAAAAAAGTAGCTGTATTAATATCAGTTAATACTGGCCTTCATTCATAAAAAGATGCCATTTAAACAAGTATTTAAAATATACTGCCTTTGATGTTTCTACATTAATTTGATTAACAGTGAAATTATTATATAAAAAAATATATTAAAAACGTACAAAACATTTTTTTTTATTGCGATTAATTGCGATTAATCACAGGAAAAAATGTTAAACAACTTATCACAGCTATAGAAATGTAATATTTGGCTCAGGTTTTGTTGTTGAAAAAAAAAACACTAAATAATTTAATTGTTGAATTTTCAATTATTAATGTAAATCAAATGTGTATGCAATGCTTCTCCTTAACCAACCTTTGTGAATGTTGAGATCTATTTTACTGTCTGAATGATAACTTATAACAGATTTCCTCCTGGTGTCGATTCTAAATCTATTCTTTTTTGTATGTTATATGCAAAATCTGTGTAAATAATAGAAAGGTTGCTGATTAACACTTGCAATTCAGTGTCGTGATGGTTTTAAAAATATTCTGAAGGTAGTAAAAAAGGTATTAAAAGGTAGTAAATTTAACTTAAGGATTGCTGTATATACCCTGCTTTAATATATACTCACCTAAAGGATTATTAGGAACACCTGTTCAATTTCTCGTTAATGCAATTATCTAATCAACCAATCACATGGCAGTTGCTTTAGTGCATTTAGGGGTGTGGTCCTGGTCAAGACAGTCTCCTGAACTCCAAACTGAATGTCAGAATGGGAAAGCAAGGTGATTTAAGCAATTTTGAGCGTGGCATGGTTGTTGGTGCCAGACGGGCCGTTCTGAGTATTTCACAATCTGCTCAGTTTCTGGGATTTTCATGCACAACCATTTTTAGGGTTTACAAAGAATGGTGTGAAAAGGGAAAAACGTCCAGTCCTGTGGGCAAAAATGCCTTGTTGATACTAGAGGTCAGAGGAGAATGGGCCGACTGATTCAAGCTGATAGAAGAGTAACTTTGACTGAAATAACCACTCGTTACAACCGAGGTATGCAGCAAAGCATTTGTGAAGCCACAACACGCACAACCTTGAGGCGGATGGGCTACAACAGCAGAAGACCCCACCGGGTACCACTCATCTCCACTATAAATAGGAAAAAGAGGCTACAATTTGCACAAGCTCACCAAAATTGGACATTTGAAGACTGGAAAAATGTTGCCTGGTCTGATGAGTCTCAATTTCTGTTGAGACATTCAGATGGTAGAGTCAGAATTTGGTATAAACAGAATGAGAGCATGGATCCATCCTGCCTTGTTACCACTGTGCAGGCTGGTGGTGGTGGTGGTGTAATGGTGTGGGGAATTAATTCTTCATACACTTTAGGCCCCTTAGTGCCAACTGGGCATCGTTTAAATGCCACGGCCTACCTGAACATTGTTTCTGACCATGTCCATCCCTTTATGACCACCATGTACCCATCCTCTGATGGCTACTTTCACTGTGCTAAAATGGCCCCCACAGTCACCAGATCTCAACCCAATAGACTATCTTTGGGATGTGGTGGAATGGGAGCTTCATACCCTGGATGTGCATCCCACAAATCTCCATCAACTGCAAGATGCTAACCTATCAATATGGGCCAACATTTCTAAAGAATGCTTTCAGCACCTTGTTGAATCAATGCCATGTAGAATTAATGGAGTTCTGAAGGAGAAAGGGGGTAAAACACAGTATTAGTATGGTGTTCCTAATAATACTTTAGGTGAGTGTGTATGTATTTATGTATATATATATATATATATATATATATATATATATATATATATATATATATATATATATATATATATATATATATATATATATATATATATATATATATATAATATAATATATATATAAAACAATAGTCACTATACGCATCAATACCCTACATAAAAATGTTCCTTTAAATGTTTTTCATACTCATTTCTTCAGAACTTGCTGGATTGAGTGTTAAAAATATTTGCTTAGAGTTTCACTCTCTGTGTGGTCTTGTTTCACAATCTTTTTTTCATAAACTTATCTTATTTAGAGAGATTTGTGGGTTGTTTTCTGATTTATTAGTTCCTTTATAAGATGGGAAAGCAGTTTCTGGTCTTGTTTTGTTGTTTATAAATCTTAAAGGATGTTATGGATGTCTCTGTTTGAACTGAGTAGGTTAATGCAGTCTTGGTCAGTAGATCTGGATTATATATATATATATATATATATATATATATATATATAGTTCATCAGTTCATACAATAGCATGAATGCACTTAAGTTTATCTCTCTATGATCCTAGAGTTTGGGTTACTTCTCGTCATGTGTTTGAGAATTACGTCCGAACCTCAACCATTAAAAACATGAGACTCCTTGTTCTTTAGTTACAGTCCCCACCCAGATACCTAATCCATGATTACATCTGCGTGTGACTCAAACCTCTGCAAAACAGACCCCTTCCAGCAATAGCTCCAATATCTATTTAATATTTCTTAGTTATCTTGTTTAGTGAAACTTTTTAAGACCCTTTCCACATTGTATTTGCCAACTGCAATCCATTACACTATTCTGTTTGTTTTAACTGTCATTATGAAAACAATATATCCACTTATTACGATTCTGTCATAATTTATTTATTTTTATGTTTTATTCAATGTTTTGAGATATCTAGCCATCTTTGTAATGTCATAATATCATTTGGTATTATTGTCCTCAGTGCCCCTGGCAGCATATAAGTGGCTGGTGTGTTTCTTACTGGGTGAGAGCCAGAGGAAGCTGTTTCATGAGAAATCCTCTGGACTGGGAGACTTTGATGCACGAAACAACAGCCAAGTATGTCTTAATCTTGACTTTAATGGCATCAGACATTAAAATGGCATGCATCTATGTTTACTAGCAGCTCAGATGGAGGTTATGTATGCTATCGGTTTGTTAAATGTACAATTACCCTTACCCAGCTGCCTTACATATCTTATACCAATTATGGTTAATAACTTCATGGAAACTTATCTTTTATACAGTACCGTACACACACACACACACACACACTCTCTCTCTCTCTCTCTCTCTCTCTCTCTCTCTCTCTCTCTCTCTCTCTCTCTCTCTCTCTCTCTCTCTCTCTCTCTCTCTCTCTCTCTCTCTCTCTCTCTCTCTCTCTCTCTCTCTCTCTCTCTCTCTCTCTCTCGCTCTCACTCTCTCTCGCTCTCTCTCGCTCTCTCGCTCACTCTACACTGATAAGCCAAAACATTATGAGCAGTCACAGATGAAGTGAATATCATTGATCATCTCCTAACAAAGCCACATTTTAAGGTTTAAGTAGATTAGTAAGCAAACTATTGGTTCCTGTAATCATGATGTTGGATGCAGGAGAAATGGACAGAAATCTGTGTGACTTAGACTAGGGCCAAATTGTTATGGTAAGGCGACTGAGTCAGAGTATCTGTGTGAAATAACAAGGCAGGGGGAAAAAACTATGTAAGCTGAGTTCATTTACTATATGTAGGCCAGTCACATCATGTCAAAAACTGGGCCATTTTATGTGAACCACAGACATGCACAACCATAGACACATGTGCTGTAAATGCTCAGTGTTTTACTGCTGTATATTAAAGTCCTTAGGCTAATTTGAAAGTAGACTTTTGAATGAAAGTTATAGTTAGGATATATAAATATCCATTCAATGTTTTACCATGTAAGACCCGCTCAATCGTCCCAACGATGGCTTCCGATTAGCGGGTGAAGGTTTCTGCACGTTCATTCTTTTCAATGGGGCTTTAGGTTAGAATGCCGATTGGTTATCTAGTAATTTGTATAATATTTTAACTACACATTTGATTAATCTTTTTAACTGTATATCGACTTATACCCGTTTATCCGGATCCTAATAACACTTATTATTCTAGAAGACACTCAGCATTACGGGCTGATCTGAGTAAAGGATAACGCCCTGACCCTTCTGCAACATCCCTGAAATACTCAGACCAAGACAGAAACTCCTTTCGAGTTCACATTGGGAATTTGCATTAATCAAGTCCTGTAGATCTGTAATTTACACCTTATAGAGGACAAGAGGTAAAATGCAGGAAAGACCAATTGGCAGAGGACACACCCACCACAATAAGCCAAATATATATAAACTCTAAAAACTTTGTTACCTTTTGCTTTACTGTGGGAATGAGACCGTTGTACCAGCCGCACTGAGACATTTCAAATGATTCCAAACATGTATAATCCTGTATAGTTCTTGTTCACAGTAACCCATGTAAATTTTCTGTGAATTTTAAAGGAGAGATGGGGGAAGAGGCATTGAAGGGAAAGAAATGTACATTTAGGCGATACTTTAGTGATAAAC
Organism: Pseudorasbora parva; assembly: GCF_024679245.1. Lineage (NCBI taxonomy): Eukaryota > Metazoa > Chordata > Actinopteri > Cypriniformes > Gobionidae > Pseudorasbora > Pseudorasbora parva. The sequence goes on from NC_090172.1 coordinate 22,991,402, forward strand.
TCAGTGTGAGGTCCTCATGGATGGGGACGCTAAATGCACAAGTGTGAGTTTAGATGGTAATTTCCTTTTTTTTTTCTCAGAGAGTTGCCATCTCTTATAGTTCTTCCAGTTTTAATAGTATTACAACCATGTACATTTAATGTTGTTGTTCATGAGAGAATGGACTTTTTTTTTTGTTAATGTATTTTAGTATCAGGCTCAATCGTGGGTTTTCGCTTTAATAACTTCTGTACCGTCCTGTCCTGTTTATGACATATATATAATATAAAACAGGCCTCTGGTTCTTCAGACATGTCTTTAACACTGAACAGAGACTTGGCTCAGACATATCCCTTACTTAATAACTATTCCTCTGAGCTACAAATCTACATCACACTGAGCATTTCAAAGGACCGCTGTCTGACCTCTTGAAAGATTTACAGCCTTTCTGCCATATCAGATTAATTTAGATCCATATATGTGCTCCATGGGGTCAGAGTCACATGCAGGATGTGTGAAAGCTGCTCGCATCACATTTCTGATAATGTTAAAGTATGATGGTAGGATCAAATCAGGCATCAACAAAGTAATGAAACCCAGCCATTACACCGCATACACATACAGTGGCCTAATATTGTAATGTATTTGGGCATTTACCAATCAAAAAATATTTTGTTTATTCCTGTAAAAGCTAATGCCATTTTGGTTTAATATTTGTTTTCATCTTATGCCATGACAACAATTTTACCATTTAAATTAAATGTTTTTTAGTTATATATTAAAATGTTTTTGTTTGTTTTTTAAGTTAAAAAAAATGCACCCTTGTGTACCTCACCATAACAGAAAAATAACTGATCCATCTGTAAGGCCTTTATTAACACCCAGGAGCAGTGTGGAGCACATTATGATGGATATAGATGCACTTTTATAGACTTCAAAAACAGTCACTGCCATTATAAAGCTTGGAAGAGCCAGGACATTTTAATATAACTTTGATTTTATTCATCTGAAAGAAGAATGTCATATACACATAGGATGACTTGAGGGTGAGTAAATCATGGGCTAATTAAATTTTTTGGATGAACTCCCTTTAAGGGAGAAAGGTTGGATTAGGTCGAAGAATGACCCCAGAATCCTCTGGTAACCAGCATAAGCACAATTTACTCACTGACAGGACATGAAGTTCACCAACACGTTTAGTAGAAGCTACAGCCAACAGAAATTACACTTCAATTACTTTATATCTACATCAGCCAACTGTGTAGATGGTGGTGTACAAAGGAACTCTAGAACAAGTGGTAAGTCCCACAAAGGAAAAGGAGTAGAACGAACAGTCTTTAAATGCCTTCAAAGAAGGTTCTGAGACCTCACGGAATCACCAACCGGGTCATGATAACCTGATATGGCAGCAACATAAACTTTTTAAGTGTAGGCCGCCTTGTTGTCATCAAATAGATGCTGCTAGAAACTCAATACTTTTGGCACAGTATAGTGAACTGGGTCAAATTCTTGATCCCCACACAAGGAAAAAAATATCCTCAAACAAGTAACATAAAGCTGTTGTGTTAAAGGAGCCCTAGCATTGCCAATAGTGTTAACCACGGCTGGTTCACAGTCCAGTAACTGTGAACTGGATCCATTGACCAAACCCAGAGCTGAAGATGAGCTGGATCTATGTGCCAAACACGGCTGTGCATCTGACAAAGGAAGTCTTGTCTGATGGTAAGCTGTCATGGTTCATCCTGAAACAGACTTAGAAGGAGAGGAAACCATGGCCTGACTGGCCATTGAGGTAATACTAAAAGCACCCTGTGCTTGTTTAGGAATATTCTGTGTAATGTCTCCCTCAGAAGTGGAAAAGGAGGGAACACATACAACTGGCAACTCTGTTGCCTTTCTCCATTTGAATCTTTTATTTGAGGTTTGAAAACAAACGCGGAAGAGAAGAAAATGACATTAAAGGTACACTATGTAGTATTTTTGCAGGAAAATATCCAAAAACCACTAGGCCAGTGATATATATTTTGTTCAGTTGAGTACTTACAATATCCCAAATGTTTCCAACCATTTGTAAATTATGAGAGAATTGCTATTTTAACCAAGGACTGGGACGTTTCAGCATAGTGTTTGAGCGAGTCGCCTGTCAATCGCGTTACATCTGCATTACCCTCGGTTTTATTTGGCAAAAGCGTTTTTCTCTTAGCAGTGTGAACAAGTCACAGCAGCGCCGAGCGAACGCACAGACTAACGTCATAACATCATTTTAAACACACTTAAATGTATCTAATATGATAAACAGAGCTGCTTTACCTTATAATCATGACCGTAAAAAGCGTAAGTGCATGCGCCCGGTGACTTTGTCCCGTCCCGTCATAATAAAAGTCCCGATACTCGCGAGCCGTGTGTATGTATAACAATCGCTCCAGCGGCCGTGCTCAGCTCCACAACACTCGGTCCTGCTCTGCTTTATACTACAGTAACGTTAATAACCTCATCCATGAACATGATTTCTGCCCGAGTCCTATTTTCCACCGGCTGTGAGGTGAAGACCACATGTCCCAAGATACTGTGCTGACACTTGGCGTCATCAAACTACGGCTTTGTTTAGAATAGGCACCCTCCAATGGACGGAAAGTTGCATAGTGCACCTTTAATGACATCAATTTCATTTTTGGGTGAACTAACCCTTTAAGGCCCATCCTCTTAATATGTTCCAGCACAATCTTGGTGTTGTGTAGATCTTGTTGGGGCACATAACAGCCAATCGTCTAAGAAGGGAAGAATCTTCATGCCCTTGGACCAAAGAGGAGACAGACATTTTGACAGACAAAAGACAGACATTTTGTAAAAACACGAGGAGCCAGAAGAATGCCTGAAAGTTTAATCTTAGAAATGTCCTGTGGTGGGTAGCAATGGGAGCATGAAAGTAAGTGTCTTTCACAAGTCCACACTCAAAAAAGATGCCCCGGTACAGTTGGCAGTTCTCTTAATGTCTTTTTACAATCTTAAGGTAACCTTGCCTAAACAAGCCATACCTGGCACCGTACTGTTAGAAGGGTCGCTGAAAGTCTCCCATGCTCACATGACCCATAGTCAACAGAGCTCTCTGCAAGAACTAAGATACAGAAGCATCAACAATCGCTGACTCTAATGTGTTATTACAAGTAAGAACCAGCTGGTAGATGGTATTCTCGACTCGAGTTATATAGGCTACAGACTCATGTCTTCTTCAAGAGCATGCCAGTATGTCTCCAGTGCATTCTTGGGCGGGGTGCATTGCCTTTTAGAGCCTCATCTGGTGATACCACCAATAATTCTATCAGCTGTTCCCGGTGCACTTCCTACCCCAATGGAGTCAGCCTCAGCCATCGTGGGAAGAGTGCGGGCTGTCTTTGACCTCCTTCTAGGCACATTTGGACCTGTAAGTGCACTGGAGAATTCTGTCACAAAGTCCTCACACAGTGGCATTGTAAACACATTACTATCAGCAGCTTGTCTGAAGAAAACGTTGGTTGGAAACGGGCTGGACAGGCGATTTGTCTAGACCTAAACTAGCCCCCGCCTTCTGCAGAACAGGTAAAATATAATCTGGAGAAGATGGGCCTGCACCCTATAAATGTATAGGCCTACCGCTCGAACCACCTGCAGCAGGCAGGCTGGAGAAAATATCATGTGGGAAGGTGGGTTGCATGGCAGGTTTCACCAATTCTTCACCCAAAAATGTGAATTAGACACGCTCAGAGAGAGTGATTCTTTAGGATTCTTTGATGAATAGGAAGAACAGCATTTATTTGAAATGGAAAACTTTTGGAACACTATAAATGTCTTTACTGTCACTTTCATTTAATCACTTTAATGTGTCCTTGCTCATTTATTTTCTTCAAAAACATTTACACTAATAAGAAAACTCTTGAGCAGCAAATACCATATTGAAATAGCAAAATTATTTCATGCAATCATGCGACACTGTAGCCTAGAAATCTAGACGCACCCTAGCGTCAGCAAATTTAATCTGCCCGCAAGTGTCGTCTAGGAACTCTCAATACCCTTCTGAGCTGTATTCCTCTCACTCTGGACGGGCCAATCACATTGTGTATAGAGTCGGTGGACGGGGCCATAATGACGCCGGCCGAGTTGCGTTTGCGTGCTTCTAGTTAACACAGAAACTGGCGAACGGCGGCGGTCTTTCGAATCGGCTTTGACTGCGATTCTAGGAAGACATGGAGTTAAGCTTTTCTCTGAGAAAAGAACAAAACGGCACTGAAGTCAGTCTTAAAAAGGGAAGATGTGTTCGGAGTTTAGCCAACCGGATACGGTGAATGTTTAATCTATCAGCGAGCTCTTCTTTCACCTTCGTTACTCTGGTTGGTGTAGCGCTATCCTATCGTGTGCAGAGGGAGTTTGAAAGACAACCGTTTATCCCGCCCCTCGGATTGAGCCCTGTCTATGGTGAGTTTCCAGACCAAACATCTTGATGTGGGTCTGGCTTGTCAGGCTAGCGACACTGAAGACTGGAGTAATGAAGCTGAATTTTTTTAATTGTCATATTATTTCACAATATTACAGTTTTTACTGTATTTTTGATCAAATAAATGCAGCATAAGAGACTTTTTTCTAAAACAAAAAAGATTAATTTAATAATTATCACTACATAATTATTCCAGTAGTGTATGTTAGGGTCTAGTCTAGCTTAAAAAATGCAGTCAGTTAAAGGCCTTATGATATAATGAGTGGATTTTGGACACTGTCCACCTTGACTCCACTTAAGCTTTCTTACACTGAGTTTAACTTGAGAATTTTGAAAAAGATGTGGTCAGGCAAGTTACAGTATGTGACCAATGATTAAATTGTCTTAAAACCTGCAGTGAGAGCCAGAGAAAAATTGATAAAACAGACATCCCCTATACACAATACTGACCCAGCAACCTCCAAACATAGAGAATCACTCTCTAGCAACCAGACACAAACATACACAAGCTAAGGTCGTGAATCTTTTCTTCTTCTTTTTTTTCCTTCTATAAACATCCCAATTAGTGTCTCGTCTGTGTGTCATGACATGGCACATGATTATATGGGTCGAACTGTCTTCATTTACCCCTTGACTCAATAAACACTCTTACTAGATATATGTCTGAGTTTGTGTCCTTAGATTCTCTCTTTCTATAACTCGTTCCCCCCCCCCTCTCTCTCTCTCTTTCTGTCTCTGTAGGTGTATTACTGTCGCTCATTGGCTATTGCCTATATTGAGCACACAGTGCTGCAACGTTTCCATGATCTGATTAAGGATGAACAGACTCCAGCTGCTCTCAGATCAGTGCTGGGGCGTCTCTGTGCTCTCTATGGCCTGTGGACTCTTAGCAACCACATGGCCATCCTGTATCAAGGTAAACAGCATATGAAAATGATTTCTGAAGGATCATGTCACACTAAAGACCGAAGTAATGACTGCTGAAAATTCAGCTTTGTCATCACAGGAAGAAATTACATTTTAAAATGTATTTAAATAGTTATTTTAAATTGTAATAATATTTCATGATATTACTGATTGTATACTTTATTTTTGATCAAATAAATGTGGCTTTGATGAACATAAGACACTTATTTTTAAAAAACATTTAAAATTCTTACCTGCCCCAACACTAAGGATGTTAGTGCAGCTCATTTGAAGGTTTTTTTATTTTTTTTATTTTTCTAATTTGATTGTGGTCTGTTTGTGTTTGTAGGAAGTTATGTTTCTGGTCGGCAGCCGGTTGACTTCATCCAGACAGCCATTCTCACTCTGTGTGGGCAGGTTAGTGTCGTGTTAGTTGTAGTTACAGACACCCTCATTAATAAGTGCATGATGATATAAACATCAGGAAGGCTTTTAAATTGCTGGAGCACTTTCACTATCTCTTTGTAGCTGAAGGATGATGCCGTGGCGCTGGTTGATGTGATCGCCCCTCCTGACTTCATCCTGAACTCGCCCATTGGCAAAGCAGATGGTGAGGTAAGAGAACACATACAAAGACACACATGTGTACATGAAGTACTCGCCAGTCCTCCATTGTGACTGTGGAATCACTTACAAAGACAAGAGCTGCAGAAGTGATCATCTCATTTACTGTGACTCAAAAAATGACTATAGTGAGTTTTTTGTAGTGACTATTAATTAGACATCTTAATGTGTTTTAATGTTTAAAAAAGTAAAGGTATTTTTTTGTTATCATTTAAAGGAAGTGTATGTAAGATTGTGGCCAAAACTGGTACTGCAGGTGTATCCCCTCTCCCCCTCCCCCTCCCCCCTGACTCGAGGTTGCCAGATAGTCTGCAGGATCCAGCAGGAACGTTTGTAGCTGCAGCTGTGGTAACTAGAGCAGATCTGGCAACCCGGATGCCCAAACACTACTGACTTTGTGATTGGTCGATAGGTGGGGCGGAGCTTGAGGCCAAAACACAACATGTCAACATCAACATCAGTTGAGGGCTGCAACAACAATGATTTCTTAATGTCTAGTGACATACCAGGGCCATTTTATGATTAATTGAAATACATTTCTTACATATTGTTCCTTTAATGATTTTGTGAATCTAAAGCACTCACATTCATTTTTATTTGGTGCAGAATTAGATGTAAAAAAAGTAACTGTAGTTGTTTTGCTACTGCCAATAGATACACAGACATACTGATGTTAGCATGTAAGATATGCTGCTGCTGAATAATGAATGAATAGACATAAATCCTATAGCAGGTGGAGCTCGGGGAGGTAGAGGGTTTCAGAGGGCTACCCTATGGCAAACACTGAACCAGTCTATTTAAATGTTAAGCAAGCATTGGAAGCAAAAGAACAATAAGCTTGTTCCATGTGGTAATGGTGTGATAAAATACATAAATAAAAAAGACAAATAAAATACATAAATCTCTCATTTCAGGGGGATATGAGGGGGGGAGCACGATCATTTGAATATATTCCCAGGTTTCTACTGATACAAAGCCATATGCTAAATTGCTGAAGTAACCTTTAAATTTTTTGAAAGTCTTTTGGACATGCTGGAGTAGACTTTACAGAGTGCTTGACTCATGCATTGCCAATACAAGATCTTGTCCAAAAATTGATGCACCTATTGATAGAAATAAATGTGATGTTATTTCCATCAAGAGGTACATAAAAAATCCACTTAAACAACAAATACACACACACACATACACACACACAAACCATGCAAACACACATACTTTGTATATACACTATATTGCCAAAAGTATTGCCCTGCGTCCCAATTCGCATACTATTTATACTAAATAGTATTAGAAAATAGAATTAGTATGTCCCAAACCATAGTATGCTGAAAAGAGTATTCCAAAGATACCCGGATGGTCTACTATTTCTTGTCAGAATTCGAAGTGCAGATCAACTTAACTCTTAACGGCTGATATTGCCCACAACCCATTGCGAGAACTACGAACATGGATAAAAAGTTTTTAAAAACTACAAACATGACGGATATGTAAGTCCGATGGTTATTAGAGAGGTTTAGATAAAGGTTTGACTGATCAATTATTGTGAAATATTGTAAAATATTGTAAATATTCTGTATTTACTAAATGTTTAATGGAATATATATATATATATATATATATATATATATATATATATATATATATATATATATATATATATATATATATATATATATAGATATAGATATTCCATTAAACATTTAGTAAATACAGAAACAGTAATGATAAAAATATGACATGTAAACATACAAATAGTCATAACAGTGGCCTTACATTTTTTATGTCTTTAAATGTCAAAATAACATTTAGTTTTACATTTAGATCAAGGTCCTATTTATATGTAATACATATTCCATTAAACATTTAGTAAATACAGAAACACATACACACACACACAAAGTTGTTTACGGATTTGGAAATATAGAATAATTTTTCCTTCTAGTATATTAACTAAGTTGACCGGTGAAGCTGATGTGGTGATGCAATATTCACTAGTGGTGATGCAATATTTACTGGAAGATATTACAACTTAATATGTCACACAAAGGGGGTAAAGTCAACATCACCTAATAAAATCAACAATTATTAGAACTTTGGGTGAAACATTTACTTCCTCTTGTCACAAAACAAAAAAGAATCAAAAAGTTAAAAAGTCTAGTTAATTAAAACAAACTGGGCAAGCTGGAGGGTTTTTCCATTGTATAAGACACTGCCCTTAAGGGGGTTTAATTAATCCCTTAGAAACAACATTCTGACTAGACATTAACGTTACTCATCCCTCCAGTCATTCTCACAGCACTTGTTTGGCAGGCCACTCATTTCTACGTTTAAGAAAGAACAGTGCCTTACTGAAACACTAGACAGAGCACTCACATACAGTGCATCCGGAAAGTATTCACAGCGCTTCACTTTTTCCACATTTTGTTATGTTAGCCTTATACCAAACTGGATTAAATGCCTTTTTTCCTCAATTCTACAAACAATACCCCGCAATGACAACATGAACGAAGTTTGTTTGAAATCTTTGCAAATTTATTAAAGGGGTGATGAATTGAGAAATCAACTTTCCCTTGAGCTTTTGATATATAAAAGGTCATGGTAATATCAGATTATCCTGTGAATTTCAGAGCTGAAAACTTCCTTGTTAGTCAAAGAAAAGCTTTTATAGACAACAGGCCCAGAAAACGACCGTGCGCTTCATCCTGACGTCATCCTGTGGCGAAACATCGCCTCTACAGAATATTAAGCATGTGTAATTCAGTAGCCCCGCCCATTGACTCATCGGATCACGCTAGCCAGCAGCAATAAACACGTTGAAGAAGATGGCAAGATATTGTGGAAGAACACAGGCGCTGCATAAGCTTCCTTTGGATCCTAATATTAGGAATGTATGATACTTAATTTATTTTTAATGACGCTCCAGCTCACTTGGGGAAGAAAATTTGCGTGTTCGCATTAATTCACTGCGAAATCATTTGTCAACAAGTCTTAGATGCTGGATTTGCAGACACAATGTTGTGCCTTCTATATTGGATCCGACAGAAATGCATTGATCGCAGGTGGATGAGAAATAAATAATTGTGTTTGTTTGATAAAAACGTTTACAAGCCCTGTGATCAAGAGAATCATCCTGGTTGCCGCTTTTAAATCAATCTCTCTCTCGTGTGTACTGAACTGACAGGGGCATAGATATGACAGGAGCGGAAGCTCATTAAATATGCAAATCTTATCCAATCCTAGCCGTGGGCGTTTGCTTCCAAGTCTCCAGTGTGGCATGCCCATCAAAACCCAATCAGAAGAGAGCCTCAAAACCAGTGTAGAAAATAGCCTATTTCTTATTAGTTATGATGTTTTTGAATGTAAAAACCACACAAACATCATTAATTGACCTCAGACAACAGTATAAAAAAAATAAAAAGCCAGTTCATGACACCTTTAAAAAAAAAAAAATCACGCACATTTTTAACAGCCTTTGCTTGATACTTTGTGCCAATTACTGCCTGAAGTCTTTTGCGAGTATGATGTATGAGTATGATGCTACAAGATTGGCGTGCCTATTTTTGGGCAGTTTCTCCCATTCTTCTATGCAGGACCTCTCAAGCTCCCTCAGGTTGGATGGGGAGCATCAGTGCACAGCTATTTTCAGATCTCTCCAAAGATTTTAAATCACTCACAGAGTTGTCCTGTTGCCACTCCTTTGTTATTTTGGCTGTGTGCTTAGGGTTGTTGTCCTGTTGGAAGATTAACCTTCGAACCAGTCTGAGGTCTAGAGCCCTCTAGAGCAGGTTTCATCAAGGATGTCTCTGTACATTGCTTCATTCATATTTCTCTCGATCCTGACTAGTCTCCCAGTTCCTGCAGCTGAAAAACATCCCCACAGCATGATACTGCCACCACCATGCTTCACTGTTGGGATGATATTGAGCAATGAGGAGGAGAGGACGCTGGCGTTGTCTGTTCACCACTTCTCCACCCAAAATCAAGTTAACTGTACAGTTAGATTTAGATTTTATTTTATTTTATTATGACCGTGACTAGTCTAACAGTCAGAACTACAATTGGGACTGTTTCTGATTGCTGGCAGCCCCTGAAAGGACGTTGTTTGCCTTGTTTCACCGCTGTTTTTGTTTGAGTTGTTGCGGTTTCTTCTGGTTTGAAGGACATTTGAAGTTGCTTGCTGTGGCTGCTCTCTCTTCTGGGTGTAGGCTGCTCATTGGTGGTCTCCCTCGGGCTTGAACTGCAAGGTGGCTGAGGGTGCCGGTTCATTGGCGGTGTTTGCACCGAGCTAGCGTCATCAGCGTCCGGCATGATGTTGAGATGTTCTGCTTCTCGGCTGCTGAGTCCCGTTGTTCCGTCTTGCATTTCGGCCATGGACCGGCTTGAACTTCTGCGCCGACCCCGGTGTGTCTACAGAAGTGTCGGAAAGAATTGTTTGCCTCCTGCATGATGCTGCAGCGATCCCCATCACCTGGTCTTCAGCTGTGTGTGTCCTGTCTCGACGACGTCATCAGGACACTGCCGAATTGGGAATATGTAACAATAGAGCCTCTAGCGCTGGGAGAAATGTAAAACATGGAGTGGACCACAGTTGTACCGTGGAGCTTACAGAGACTTCCACAATCAGCTCTGTTTTCTGTTCAGAAGAGCTTTTGTGTTGATTGTTTATATTATTCTATATTTTTATTTAATTTCTTGTTATTTTTCCCTTTTCCATTGTTGCACTTTGAGATTCTTCGGAATGAAAAGTGCATTATAAATAAAATCTTTTATTATTATTATTTTTATTATTATTATTATTATTATTATTATTATATTGACCAGGTGATGCACATTGCCTGTTTTCCTCCAGACATGACACTTGCCATTCAAGCCAAAGAGATATCCTTATCTCTCACCTTGAACACAGAGTAGGTTTAAAAAGTTCAGTTTTAAAATGGTTTAAATCCTATGTAAGCGATAGATACTTTTCAGTCAACTATGGAAACGCGATCTCTATAAAAAGACACCTCCCGTGGGGTATGACGCAAGGGGTCTATACTTTCTCCAACACTTTTCTCTTTGTATTTGTTCCCGTTGGGTAGCATTTAGAGGCAATACGGAGTATCTTTCCACTGTTTTGCCAAATGAGATTGCCCCTCAGGCACCCGTAAAAATCCCTTGAAAAATCCCTTGAAACATGAGGGCTTAATGCTGCCTTCATGTGCTATCGGAAGTTTCCTACTTCCCGCTTCAGAAGTCGTGATTACGAGCTTGTTGTGTTCAGGTGCTTTGTTGTCGGAAAGAATGGAGGACGCCAGGTTCATACTTTTGTGCGTCTTTGGAAAATGTTATTTTAACACTATAACCATTTCAGTAATTTCCCGGTCCCAGAAAATCATAGAATCACAGGCAAACATAGCAGCACCACATGAAAGATTATCGTTTATAATCACATTCACAATAAAGGCATAATGTAGACAACAAAGGCTGCTTAAAGTCTAAAATGAATATAGTTTTCAGCCATACACGATCCTATTGTATAGCTACTTTTACCACACTATCTAGAGATAGTCAGACTATTCTAAAAATGTGGTCAACTAGATGCAATTTTCGATGTGTTTAAAATACACAATATGCTTCAAATGATTATTAATTTTTTTAAATATGTACTACTTTAACAACAAGACAATTAAATTGTAGTGGAAAAAAACCTAATAAAACACCTTCCACAGCAGAAATTCGTCTCCCATCCGCCATTTTTAACGGTTATGCCACGCCCATCTCGGAAACTTGGGTATCAAAATTATTTCCGAACTTCCCAGTGGTAAACAAGACATCAGAGGGCGTTCATGTGCAATTTTTACCTCAAACTCATATTTACGATAATTCCGATACCACGTGAAGGCAGCACTAATACACAAGGGCTAATGACAGGACAAGGGACACCTGTGAACAACGATCAACCCATAAACCAATGACAACAGGACACAGGAACACAGGGCAAGAACACATGAGGGCATGGAATCACATGACAATAGAACACATGACAAAACCAGGAAGTGCATGACAAAACATGACAGTGAACATGATAAACTTAAAAACATGAACAATAACCCAAAACACCCTGTGACAACATTTGCAAAGATCTCAAATGAACTTCTTTAATGTTGTCAATATGGGGTATTGTTTGTAGAATTGGGGGGGGGGGGGGGGGGGGGGGATATATATTTAATCCATTTTGGAATAAGGCTATAACTAGCCTGACGTGGCCATACTCAATTTCTAGTCAGAATATGAGTCTGATACTGCTCCATTGGGCTTTAATTATGGGACGTGTTTTAACCAAACCAGTAAAGATATCAACTGGATAGACCTACAACCAATCAGAGCAAAGAAGCGACGCATTACGTTAAGCTATTGTTTAGGTCTAATAGCTGGCAGGTTTTGTTGTAAAAATTTGGCCAGCCTGTCTGCACGCGCACTGGAATAAACGATCTTTGCCGGTGTTGTAAAAAAAGAAAGGATACACAGAGAATTTACCAACATGATCCTAACTTCAGAGAGAAATAGTGAAGGTGAATGCTCGAACAAGCTCTCCGTTTAAGAAGTTAACAAAAATAATCCAAGCGCCTTTAATTATGTGCATGATTACTTTACTGTTGATCATCTGTCCATCATCGTCTAAAGCCCGCCCTGATGATTTCATTGGTCCGAACAGTTTCTGTTCATGCATAATCACTCCTCTATGGATCAAGTCCAGACCGAACTGCCCGACCTAAAAATGCTGTGGGCGGGGCTGAGTTCGGCAGGCATCCAGACTAGGCTGTAACAACAAAATATGGAAAAATACTGTGAATACTTTCTGGATGCTCTGTACACTCCCCACTGACACACAGAGCTTTATACTGTGTCCCCTGCTGAGTGAGACACTTTTCATGTTTACAGTTGGTTAGATGCTTACTGGAAATAATCTCTTCACTATGGCATTGAGTTAATTTTCTGACTCATCTGAGTTTCTCATAAATGTCTTAATTTATGAAAGCTCTCCACATGCTTGTTTTCTGACTGTCACATGACTTGACCTTATTTTGATGTTTTTTGTAATCAATGCCTTTGTGATTCAGTATCTGTCTGTTTCTCATGTGTTTCAGCTCTACAAAAACCTGTGGTCTACAGTCATGCAGGGAAAGAACGTCCTGGAACGGCCATCTTGGTGGGCTGAGTTTTGCTCTGACAAACCTGCAGTTGGATCTTTCCGAGCCAAACTGTAACACCTCGCACTGGTCAGCTGTTAGGCCGGCGACACACTGTAAGCGTAGCGTGAACGTGTCTGCTGTGTGGCGTGTCTGTTTTTATTTCGGCTCACATGTTAACAGATTGAAGCTTGCACACTGCCTGCGTGACGCGTAGAAAACGTGTGCATGCTAGAAATAGAACAGATGCCTATTTTTCACGCAACACGCGAGCGTGTTGGAAGCGTTTCCAGGCAAAATAGAATAGGAAAAGATGTTTATATGTAATTTTGACATGAATAAATATGAATAAATTACATTGTCATGTTTGAACATCTCTAGGTTAACAGAAATGCAGATATAGGCCTAATTGAATTAATAATTAAAAAAACCTTTTTAGCGATTTTGAAATATTGTACCTGTCAATAAAGAACAAAATATTCTGCCGACATTGTCTTTGCTATATCAGTAGGCTATATATTTATATTTAACATGAAGTATAGGCCTTCCTTGTACATCAATAGAAGCAGCAGCACCGCGTCAGACACGCTTCTGAAGTGCAAAGACAGAGAAAACGCCAAGAAGCCGCCCGCTGCTGACAAACAGAAACCCCACGCTCACACCACACTTGCAGTGTGTCTCCGGCCTTAGGAAACAGGATGCAGATATTTGTCTGCTTGTCCTTAAAGCCAAACCGTTTTATGATATTTTAATACTGTCATACAGTTGTCATTGATAAATTCAGCCTTGCTTATAAAAGGTTAAATGAGCTTATGTAATAATGTTGATCTCTGTAAATTTATGAACAGATTCACTCAAATTTACTAAGATCAGCATAAAGCAAGATTTGTGGTGTACTGTAAACATTAACAATATCAATAACACTTTCCAATTCATTGTGCCATGATGACTTCTTCAGTTTGGTTTGACTATAAATAATAAGGTTTTGACTATAATAAGGTTTGAGTTATGGGTCATCAGATCTATTGTTTCAATGCACAAACAACTAAATAATAACAAAACCCTCAATGTGCTCGGAGACTGAACAGTCAACTAGATCTACTTTGTGAATATGAATATTTCTTGAGTAGATTGTGAATATCCATGAGTGATTTTTTTCACATAATGTCATTTTGATTGTGGATGAATGATTTGGAGCACAAATCCTTGCATTTAATATGTTAAATGTAAATAATATGCAAGAATGTAATTATAAAAATTGTGACCTTTTTATCAACATAAATACTTTTAAATACTTCTAACTGGACTCTTTTTTATTTAAATATGAATGCAGTGCAACTGTATGGTATATTATCAGAAAGCGCTGTAGTTTGACATCTCGAATATTGAATTAAACCATTAGCCTATAAACTGATAATAATTGAGATGCCTGACTCAGAGATGGTTTTCCCCATTTAAAGATTACTGTGCAGTGCATTAGCACTCTTAACACAGGTGCTATTGACATCTAATGGATTTGGGTGAAGATGGACCATTGTTAAAGGACAACTCCGGCAAATTTTTAAGTTTATCTTGATCGTTATATCTTTGTGAGTACAGACGTAAAGGGTGTCTTTGTGCCTCTTAACAGACACAAAATGCAATTAAAATCTATGTCCAACATGAACAGGTCCCTCACATGACAATGAGATGTGTTTAGCCAGTTAGCCATTGTTTAAATTCAATTCTCATTGTCTTAATGTTTTAGACGGCTAGCTATGTCTCGCGCTGAAGTCCAGTGGGGACTCAGCGGTAGACAGAAAAAAGGAGGAAATGCTTCTTGTCCAGTTGGGGAAGAACTTTGTGTGTGTAAAGCAAGATTTTAAATTACTGCGCATCTTTCCTCAAGCCGTGTGTGCCCAAATGGAAGGATAAATGGAAGGAAAAATAAAGTGTACATTACCTCCACAGTGGCTGCAAATCAGCGCTGATCGCACACGATACTTTAGTTACTCACTTTCTTACATGACTGACAGTCCCTCCGAAATAAACTGTCTTGAATTATATGCTGTAAATCCAACCGTTCACTGAACTGAGACATGATTTGCTGAGAGAACCGATGAACTCACGAGCAGCTGATACTGAGCATGTGCAAGTAACTGAACGAGCAGCGGGATCAGCAGAACAGATTCGAAAACAGTTTCTCTCGGACACGTTCAATACTGAGGACCAACGAGCCGATGAGCAGAGCCTCTTTATACACACGACGCTCTTCCTCAACTGGACTATTTTTCCGTCTACTGCAGGACTTCAGCGCGAGACACAGATAGCCGCTAAGTGTGACTAAGTGTGACTAGTGGCTAAACACATCTCATTGTCATGTGAGGGACCTGTTCATGTTGGACAGACATTTTAATTGCATTTTGTGTCTGTTAAGAGGCACAAATACACCCTTTATGTGTATGCCCCCTAAAGCTGCCGTTTTAGCTGATGGGGGGTTCTGAGCATTAACTGTAATAACTCCGTGTTGCAAGCACCAATCCGGTTCATTTTTTTTTCTGTACTCACAAAGATATAATGATCAAGATAAACTTAAAAATTCGCCAGAGTTGTCCTTTAAGTGGAAGTGCAGGTGAGAATGTTTAAAAAAAACTGTCTGTCTGCATGCATGCAACCAACAGAGAATGAGCACTTTATTAGAAAACTGGATACTTTACAAATGAGTTGTACTGGGAATAATAGTTCCAAGAGTGGGGGCTTGTAGCAATTACAAAGAAGAACCATTTTAGTTTCCCCTAAGAACATTTCAGTGAAGAGTTCTAAAAAAAAGTGTAGAATGTTTTTCTACTATAAAGATTTTTTATTTATTTTTTTGAGATGGAAAGATTCCAATCCACAAATCTGATACGATGCAGCCTGGAATCACATTATGTTTGTTCATTTGGCCAGAGGAGAACTGGTAAATGGTTTCTCCAAAGGTTTTTCTTAACGGGTTCCTTTGGGTTCCTCTCCGCTATCGCTTTTGGCTTGCTTAGTTGGAGTTTAAAAATTCACTTCATATTTAGTAATAATATTACAGTCAGATGAGAACAAAACTTGAACTGAATTGAGCTGGATGGTGACACTAAAGCTGCTTTATAGCTGGATTTGATCGACGCTGAACTGGATTGAATCAACGTTGATCTGACTTGAGCTGAAAAGTGCCATTTTTGCATTTTGCTGCTTAGGTGAAATGAACTTGCTTCATAATTGATTAACTTTACACAGTTTACACAACTGAACTGAAGTAACGGTAACTGAAGTAACCTTAAAAGCTATTTCAGAAGTTGTTATGATTAGTATGAATGTGGTTTGCTAATGCGAATATGGTAGATCTTGCTATTGGCCAAGCTATTTAATCCTAAACTGATCTAGGGATTCTAATGATTTATCCTGATGTTTCACTTGTGTTTGGATGTATTATTTAGATACAGATCAAGGTTTAAAGACTACGATTGCACTGTAAAAAAATATTTAGAAAAAAAGTTACCTGGTTGCCTTAAAATTTTGAGTTCATTGAAATAAAAATTTTGAGTTAATACAATAAACATTTTTTGAGATTCCACAACCTTTATTAGAATATTATTAAAATATTTTGTAAGCATATTGGGTAATAGTGTGTGTGTTATTGCCAAATAATGCTATTTTCATGATTTATCAATTTTTTTATGTGGTTCAGATACAATAATATTTTGAGTTTCTATTTATTAAACAAATTTCCCTCATTGTATCAACTCAAAATTTTAATTTCAATAAACTCAAAATTTTAAGGCAACCAGGTTATTTACTTTTTTAAGTTAAACCCAACAATTTGTTTTACAGTGTGTGGAATTCCTACACTGCCAAACATATACACAGACTTATTTAACAAAATATTTGTATTGTGGATTTGTCCTCTTTAGCATCTTATTCTCAGCACTTGTTGCTATGTTGTCGTCTTTTGTGCACTCTTTGTGTGCCTGCTACACTGTGTGTGTGATTTGAATTCCACACATTAACCTGACGTCTCTGGCGATGACTCTGGACAAAAGTGCGCACTTCAGTGTCAAGTCTGTGTTTGTGTTTCTGCAAGAGCGTGTCTAACTGAATTAACATCCTTACACACACACACACACACTTCTATAGTGTATATTACATGTACATTACCATCTGATACCACAGTACTTTTAGTAGTCCCAATGGCTGAAAGGAAATCCTTATAACCCTTTATAACACTTATAAATAGAAATACTGTAAAAATGTAGACTAGCTATTTTGGTTTCAGACCATGTTTAGAAGTGGAACCAATGTCTGGCATGCACTTTAGGAACTATAATTAGCAATTAGCTGCATAGAATATTATTACAGGACAACACACCCTGTGTAACACATCTTTGTTTAATTTATTTCTTCATACCATGTCTTTATTTACCAAGCTTGTAGACAGCAAGATCCGTTCTAAGTTAAACCGCTTGGGTGTGTTGGCATAGCACTTTAGCCACAACACCATACTAATATGATAAACCCAAACAGAGCTAGTCATCTGCTGACCCAATGTCAAGTTTCTGTTTATCCTAACTCTTGAAAGACTCGATCCTGATTTCCTCCATGGTCACATGTGGTTTGGCCTAAATGCTGTGCTTCAGCACAAATTACATGACTTCATATGATATATATATACTGTATAAGTGTGTGTTTCTTTTTGGGTTTTAGTCAGATTTAAGGGCAAATTAAATCAGCATGTTTGACAACTGCAAATCTGGAAAGTTGTTACATTTCTGAGGAAAAGCATTTAAGAGTCATGGCATGTATTCTTTAATTATTTTAAAATGTTCTTTTTATAAATTTATTATTTATTTATTTCTGTTATATTTTCTACCCTCATTCTGGCCCTCTGTCTGAAATTATCAGTTGTAAGGGTTTGTTCACCCCAAAATTAAAATGTTGTCTTTAATTACTCACCCTCATGTTGTTCCAAAACAAGCCGGTGTTCTGAACCCAGAAACGGTGCACTGTGTTTACAATGTGAACAGCGTAGAAGACAGACATGGAAGGGAAGAAATTGTTGAATGAAGTTCTTGGATTTCATCCAAAATATCTTAATTTGTGTTCTAAAGATGAATGAAGGTCTTACAGGTTTGGAACGACAAGAAGGTGAGTAATTAATGAGAGAATTTTCATTTCGGTTTAACCCTTTAAGGCTTGTCAGCAAATGGCCACTGTTATGACTGGAATATTGAAGTATTCCACATTATTTCACATGAGTAAGTGCTTAGAAATCATTATCTATGTAAAACCCTCATTTACAAAGCATTATGAAATTGTTTATTTGCGCTTTGAGATGTAGCTGATGTCAGATTCAATATAGTAGGCTGCTTTATCTTTCAACCATGGTTTCTTTGCTTCTCTTTTGCCATGGAAACTTTTCATTACTCTGCACCTCGCTTACAAAACAGTCTGCAGTCAAATGCTCTGAATAAACATAATCACCTGAACCGATTTAAAAACACCAATAAAAATAAACCAACCACTTGTTCCTGACACTGGGGTCTTTCTGAGGGCGATGCAAACTCCATTTCTCCTGTTTTCGAGAGTAGTTCAAGCACAAGTCAGTCAGAAGTTCTGTATATTGTGATGCTCTGCTGGAGACAAGTGTCAGCTGTTAAATGACTGAGAGCAAGTGGGCGTGGCCAATGGTGTGATGCTATCATAGACAGTAAAAGAAATGGACAGAGCTAGCCCATAGACTTCAACGGCGGAAAATGAGGCCAATCGAGGCACTCACTTCCTGATGGCTGAGCGAACTGCGCAGGCTCAGACTGAACTTGACGACGTAGATGTGACGTAAGCAACCTGTCTGACAGTTGTAGGTCTTCTAGTAGTTGTGAAAAGTGAAATCTGAATCACGTTATTTAAATATTTTCTCCCGTTGCTTTTGGCTCACTATGGGCTTCTCCCCATTCTTCTCCCTTGACTTTATCGGACTTTGTTTCCACGTCCCCCCGACTGCCTCATAGACAGTAAAAAATTGTTTCTGAGCGTCTCCTCCTGTCTATACGGTAATTTCTCAACTGTGCGACAGAGTCGCGTTGGTTATGACGCAATCGTTAGCCTATTTTTACAAAAATAGCTTCTAGGGGGCGATGCAAGATAAGATACAAGGCTTGTAAGATACAAGGTAATGGAGCCTTTTATGCATTGTCGTGTTTTTTTAGAAATAAACAATGGACAAATGGAGTCTTTAAACGCCTCAGATGTAAAGTTATTCGCTGTCAAAGTGACTCAGAAATGAATGGGATGCTAACAGCAGGTGATGGCTTGGTTAGCAATGGCCGCCCCAATGGGAGGAACGCTTTCCGAGTGCTAGATTACCCCCTTGGGCAATCCCACAATATCGACACAAGCCATTTTTTGGATCTTGGTTAAATAAATGCTCATTACTACAGAGAACAATTTAAGCAATAAAACTTGCTTTTTTTAATGGTACAATTAACTCATATTTGTCAAAGAAAATTTAGAATTTCTCATGTCATCATGACCCCTTAAAATTGTATATGGGACCTACTGGAAAATACAGGATTTTTTTTAATTTATTTTTTCAGACAGACTGCACATCTGCAACATGACAAGCTTTCCATTTATAGAACGGCTTTCTAAAGCCCTTCATCTCAGAAAATACAACATTTAAGGTATTCTTGAAAAATTACAGCAGACAGGGGTGGGAGCCATTTCGCATCTATCAAATATCAAAATACATATTTAAAGCAAATGTGCTTGTGACTTTAAGATTTATATTTAACCATTGATGATGAATTGCTTTACAGTTTACTGTGTCTTCAAAATCTCTTTAGTTTGAAATTGGCAAAGAGTCAACAATCATAAGTCTTTACTTGTGTCCCAAATAACATTGTATGCACTATATTTATGCACTTTACTTTCTTGTGTATGAATTGGTTATTAAAGCCCACCGCTACTTACAGAAAGCTGTGACTCTTGATTGTGTCTAACAGAGAAGTGTCTAACATCCCACACTTTTTTTGGTTAAATAAGTGCATCATCAGCGTATTTGAAGTGTACTTTTTCTTAGAAAACACTACTACCAAATGACATTAAAAAATATGAGTATACGAATTTGGATGCATACGATTAAATGCGCAGATCTTGATGATCTTCAAAGAGACAGGCTTACTTTGATGAATAAGCTGTAAAATCATCATATGCAGCTTCAAATATGCAGCCATGTCATGTCTGGATTTTGTGATCCACAAGTCCTGTCTCGACTGTGAGGACTGGAGAAAAATCCTGTAGCCTACTGGAAAGTTCTGAGAGGTATTCTGGATCCCTGAATTTCCAACCCAAACATCATGAATCAGTAGACCTGACAGACTTTACTTCTTTTATAATATGTAACTCACATAATATGATTTCTTTAATCTACATTAGCTGCATTAACTGCTCTTTCAATTTCAAATCGGCCTATAGCCTACTTTATCATCCACCAATCTGCCAAATGATTCTTTTCTGAGAAAGTTTTATTTCATAGGTCCAACATTCATAGATCCAGCTGAAGAGAACCAAAAATAAGAGCATATGTGATAGAATGATAATCAAGTCATATGACATGCTGAAGACATTTGAGACAAACAGGAACATGAATAGAGCATATACAGACTGATAAACAGATTACATGAACAGAAGACGTCTCACGTGATCTCTGCGTATAAAAAGCACACAACATTTGATTGGACATGACCGTATAAAAAAATCATATTTTATTATACAGAAATTATATAAAATGTATTTAAAAATCTTGCACAGCAATTGATTCTTGCCACTGGTGCTACAATGAAGTTTTAGCAATGAATTACTTTCAAAGTATTATTAAAGCTACACTGTGTAACTTTTTTAGTTCATTCTTAGCTGAAAACACTTTGTTCTTTCAAAAATAAGTGCTCATTAATGTATATTTACTTCTTTCAAGTAATAAAGTATTCTCGTAAGTTTATAATATGCCAATGAAAATATCGAATGCTGGTCGCCATGTTGCCAATCAAACCTTAAAAGTACATTAGCCAAAGAGGGACATACCCATAAATTCAAACTTCGCCTTTCGCGTTTTAACACTCGATGGCACCGTGTCGAATGTGAAGAGAGGGAATGCCATGTTAATCTTGGACTAAATCGGCCACCGTAGGAGTTAAAACGAAATCAGAATTGAGAGGAACAGAAACTAATATTCACTGATGGTCATATACCTTTTCACCTCTAGATGGGGGAAAATATCACACAGTGTAGCTTTAAGATAATCCACATACTAATGTATAAGATTTAAATAAAAACAAAAAATATAAACAAACATTTTCATTTATTTGTTATTAATTATATATTTATAGTTATGTGGTTATTTATGAATATTTATATTGTTTATTAAATATTCTTATATTTAATTTTTTGCTATTTCTGGTATAAAACTTCAAAAATATCACCAGCTTTGTCTTCTCTACAAAATACAGTACTGCAAGTTTTTCATATTTGCCATGAACTGAATCATTCTCCGCTTCAAACCTGCTTCAAAGAGAGTGTGCTGTTATGAAATGCTTTTCATATAAAATCTCTTGGCAGACGTGAAAGCTCAAGGGTAGATTCCTCTCAGCGTGTAAAAGAGGTCCTTGGTGTTTCATAGTAGGATGTTAGACATTCCTCTGGCCGTGACAGCGCATGACTGACATGATCAAAATGTTTAAAGCTTCACATTCTGAGTAAATGAGACATCACTGCATGATGACGTCAGGCTCAATGTTGAAGAGCAGATCATCGTTGCCTCTGCGCACCTCCAGCAGTAGAGTCGTGTCTTGATTGAGCGCTTCCTTCAGGTCGCTGGTGTTCATCAGTGGCTCTCCATTTAACTTTACGATGATGTCACCGTCTCTGATGCCCCCTCTGAAACACAATTGGAGAAATTATATATGTCGTAGATAATTTTATCCTTAAATTTGTAAAGGGATATATCATACAGCCAGTCGGTCAGTATCGCCAAATAAATGCAGGCTTAGAGCTGTCCATTACTGTTACATCCACCAGCAAGATTGCCCATGAACGCTGGCCAAGGGCTCTCCTCCTCACTCCCTAGCTTTTCCATCATGAACTTCAATTCCCATAACCCATTGTCTGGACTCATTGAATGTTTGATGACTTCCACCTGTCATTATCATGTTAATGCATGCCTATTTAAGCCCTGTGTTTTCACTCATTCTTTGTGAAGTCTTGTATGTTGTACACTGCATATCGGAGAAATATCTAGATTTCTTTTGTCTTGGGTTTTTGATTCTTTGCCTCTATTTTGGATTATCGTTTATGCCTTGTTGCTTATTTAGATTTTTTGACCCTTTGCTCGTTATATGGATTAGGATTCTGAATTGTCCCAATAATTTGGATCTTCAGCCCAATAATTTAGACCCGTTGATCATTATATGGATTCCGAATCTGGATTGTCCCAATAACTTGGACCTGTTGATCATTATATGGATTCCGATTCAAGATTGTCCCAATAATTTGGATCTTCAGCCCAATAATTTGGATCTTCAACCCAATAACTTGGATCTTCAGCCCAATAATTTAGACCCGTTGATCATTATATGGATTCCGGATCTGGATTGTCCCAATAATTTGGATCTTCAGCCCAATAATTTGGATCTTCAGCCCAATAATTTGGACCTGTTGATCATTATATGGATTCCGATTCAAGATTGTCCCAATAATTTGGATCTTCAGCCCAATAATTTGGATCTTCAGCCCAATAATTTGGACCTGTTGATCATTATATGGATTCCGATTCAAGATTGTCCCAATAATTTGGATCTTCAACCCAATAACTTGGATCTTCAGCCCAATAATTTGGATCTTCAGCCCAATAATTTGGATCTTCAGCCCAATAATTTGGATCTTCAGCCCAATAATTTGGACCTGTTGATCATTATATGGATTCCGATTCAAGATTGTCCCAATAATTTGGATCTTCAACCCAATAACTTGGATCTTCAGCCCAATAATTTGGATCTTCAGCCCAATAATTTGGACCCGTTGCTCATTATATGGATTCCGATTCTGGATTGTCCCAATAATTTGGATATTCAACCCCATAATTTGGATCTTAAACCCAATAATTTGGACCCGTTGCTCATTAAATGGATTCCGATTCTGGATTGTCCCAATAATTTGGCCCCTTTCGATCGTTATATGGATTGAAAATCTGGATTGTCACAATCATTTGGATCTTCAACCCAAGTCTTGGAGCAGTTTGCAACTGTTACAATGTACAAAATAACTTTCCAAAGTTTCCTCTATCAAGTGGCATTTGCATGGAACTTTCAAAATGGTTGTAAAACAGCTTATTCATCATTGGAAGCTCGAACGAATAATGAATTTATGAATATATTCAGATGCAAAATAAAAGACTGCCCAATACCTTTGAAAAAATGCGTTCAACATAAAAATGAATCAACATAAATAATTATGCATTTTACAATATCAGGGTCACATTTTATGTACGGTCTCCCTAAGGATAGGCCTACAGGTTTGGTGGGTAAAGGTAGGTAAGGTAAGGTAATTTTCTGTAAGATTTGCTATACTGCACGTGCACTCAACTTCACGCTGACCTAAAAACCTGCGTTCACAAGCTGAGACCCTGATGTGAGATTTTGATAAATGCCAAGTTTTGCGTGAAAACAGCCATACGTTTACTGTCGTATGTTAGTTTCATAAACGATGCCCAATTAGTGTAGTGTATCAAATTATTCATTTCAATGTTATTACATTAAAGAAACTACATATTAACTGGGTCTGAATATATTCCATCCGGTCGGGCCAGTCTTGCCACAGAACTTTAAATAGTTTAGTAGTTTAAACACATATGGTTGCAACTACACGCACCCTTACGGATCTACTGTAGAAATGAATGACTTCCAGTCAAAATGGAGCCAGTTATGTTTTTATGAAATAAGAGCGAGCAAGTATGCGGTGTGATAAATTAAAGTAGCCCGAGGGGTCTAAAATTGTCAATGCTGCCATGGATGGCGGCAGATATTAAGAAATATCTCAGAGATCATTTAATAGATTAAATAACATCGTCATGTTTGCAGGAATTAATTCGACATTCGTATGTCTTCAAAGCTTATCCTAATTCCAGAATATGCATTGTAAGAAATGCTAATGATAATAAACCTGTCTTGTACAAATCTGACATTTCGTTTTGGTTGTACTCTTCAAAAGGTTGTCATCCACAGAGCACAGACATAGATCAAACTTCTTGGCTGGGAGTTCTGAAGCACAACCACAACTGAAAGACCACAGATCATCTGGTTTGGCTGATGCTTACTTCTGAGCAGGGGAGTGAGGAACCACTTCATGGACGTAGATCCCACTGCTGACATCAGGGAAATCTGGATTCTGCTGCCTCAGCTCTTCCACAAGACTGGAGGAGACAGACAGAATGCCTCACATTCACACACACACTGAACAGCAAAGCGGTGTTCATTTACATGAGGTTTACTCACGCTTCCGTGATGGTGAGCATTCGGATTCCAATGAAGCGCTTCTTCACTGATCTTGTCTCTGAAACAATATGTCAAAGTTTTAACACATTTAACCCAGCAAGAATGGTTCTAAAAAATAAAACATGTTTATTATCAGATAATCAATACTCTGACCTCCCCTTGTACAAAAGCTGCCCCATGTACCTTTGTTTTGCTTTCCCAATGAATCATTTAAGAATTGAGTAATCCTGTCTGAAGGAATGGCAAATGAGATTCCTGCAGCTACCTTGAGGGTGTTGATTCCTATCACCTCCCCATCCTTATAGAAGACAAATTAAGAAGAAAAATTAAATACAATATTAGTGTGTTTGAGTATTAAAAGGAGACAATTCCGTCATCATTTCCTTAAGCTCATGTTGTTCTTCTGTGAAACACAGAAGGCACAGGCTGAAATATTCAAATTATATTGAAAAGAGTGGATATTCTTTAAATCATATTTTGTGCTTCATAAGAGAAGAGAAAATAAAAAACATGAGGGAGAGTAAACATTGACTGAATTTTTATTTTTAGGTTAGCTATTCCTGAATCAGAGAAAACTGGCACATATCACAGTATGAAATAATTACCAAATTCACGAGTGGTCCACCTGAGTTCCCATACTGAGAACAGAAAAAAGAGTGAATTATTGGTGTTACACATGCCTTATTTTACACATACCTTATCTATATGGGATTAGAACATACATTTTCAAGTATTGAACAAAAATATAACTCATAAACATAAAGTAAAGTAAAAATCTTCCACGCTTAAAATCACTGAGAACAGAAAAAAAAAAATTGTGTTCAAACTGTTTTACACATATGGGATTAGATTTTTGCCCAAATTAAAGAACATAAATGTTAAAGTACTGAACAAAAATAAGCCAA
Organism: Pseudorasbora parva; assembly: GCF_024679245.1. Taxonomy (NCBI): domain Eukaryota; kingdom Metazoa; phylum Chordata; class Actinopteri; order Cypriniformes; family Gobionidae; genus Pseudorasbora; species Pseudorasbora parva. The sequence goes on from NC_090172.1 coordinate 23,017,008, forward strand.
AATGTGTAAAACAGTGATTCTCAGTGAGTGGAAGATTTTTACTTAATTTTTTTATGCTATCTAAAATCACTCCAAAATTGAAACAAAAACAAATTTTTATATATATATATATATATATATATATATATATATATATATATATATATATATATATATATATATATATATATATATATATATATATAGTAAGATCAAATTAAATATTCAAGAGATCAAATTAAATAAGATCAAGAAGATCAAATTAAATATTCATTATTGTTAATTATTGGTGCTCAAACTATTTGACATACAGTACCTATCTGTGGGCTATGTGCCAAATTTACTGAACATAAATGTTCAAGATGTTCAAGAATTGGACAAAAATATCAATCCAAAACGGAAAATAATGTAAAAATCTTAGACTTCAAATAAATAGTATCCAATAGCTTTTCGGGGGCAGGTCTCCGAAATAAAAATGGCGTTTGGGGGATAAAATGTGTTATTTTGGCAAGGTTGCCTGCTAAAATTCACAATCTTGAGTCTATATATCACATAAATAAGGTCGCTTCAACCCGCGGACATGGAAAAAAAAAACTCAGGAAAACCGCGAAATTGGCAACACACTGCAGTTGAGCTCTGTTGACATTTGACAACTAACTTGTCGCTCCGTTGCTCTGATTGGTTGTAGGTCTATCCAATTGAGGTCTTTTCTGGTTCGGTTGAAACGCCCCATAATCACAGCCCAATGGAGTAGTTTCAGACTCATATTCTGACTAGAATTGAGTATGACCACGTCAGGCTAGAAAACTCTAGCAATGCAATCATAAATCCTGATAATCAAAAATAAAAGCAACGCTAGCAAAAGATGATTGACTTTAATAGGTAAAGACTTTGATTTAAAAAAAAAATTCTCACAATACATTTTTTTGTTCAATACTTGAGGAGTTATGTTCAACTCAGCTCTTATTATAATTTACATAATATGGACAAATTACTAATAAGCATTACTTTCAGAAATGAATTTCAGAAGTTTCCAAGAGTTCTTACGCAACACCCAGCTAGACTCTTAACATGCGTTATTCTGTGTCTTACGTTGATGATGGCGTCGGTCTGGATGTAGTCCATGTCTGAGTCACGGAGACCCAGTTCTTTCCCATCTCTCTGTGCGGTGCTGACAATTCCTGTCGTCACTGTGTTCTGCAGGGCGAACGGGCTGCCAATGGCAACCACAAACTCACCCGGGCGCAGGTCTGCAGAGTGACCCAGCAATAAAACAGGCAACTTTTTCTGCCAATGGGGACGTAAGAAGTAGTCGATTAAACACACGTTGGCTTTTGTAAGATTGTTCGTTGAATGCAGTAAATCAGTTTGCAGTTTTATCTTACCTGTGGGTTGATTTTGATAGTGGCAATGTCAGACTTCTTGTCAATGTCTTTGATAGTGGCCTCATGCACATCCCCATCACGCATCTGTACTTTGAGTCGCTGATGACCCGAAACAGATGTGGTGCTGGACACCACATGGGCATTAGTCACGATCAGCCCAGTCTCTGACATTACAAAACCAGAACCACTCGATAGCGGAACTGTCCGACCAAAGAGGGGGTGGCTAAGGGGAAAAAGTGAACATATAAAGGCATTTGACAAAATTCACACTATTTAGTTTCATACACTTGCATTGAGTGATTCAAAATGTATTTAACCCTTAAACATTCAGGTCTTTCATTCATTTTTTCATTCAAGTTAAATATCAATCAATTCATTATTCATATTACATTATAAGTCACTTGATGGTGGATCTGATGAAGAAGCTTTGTTCCTTTGTGAAAAAGAAAATGGAGAATGAAATAGTAAAGAGATCATTATGATTGTTCATTTTCAGACACTTAATTGTATGTTAATTGCAGCTAAATTAATGTTTTATAAATTCAATGAATAATAAATGCGGTTAGCTGAATTGTAGTGCTTTTTGACCCACTTAATTAAGACTTAAAAAGTATACTGCCAAATGTAAAATGTAAACCAAAATATACTTTTATGTAATTTATATAGTAACTTGTGTCATGTATTTACATATATTTGTAATTAAACATTTGTAATAATGAAGTTATAATTTAGAACATTAACAATTAACTTAATATATAATATTGAAATACACAGTAAACATGGCACATGTGTAATCAAGTACTTTACATGTTAAAATGAATGTAATTCTTTAAAACATGACAAAATATTAAAACATAATGCTTAAACGCACTTAAAAGTAAAACTTTTAATTTTACATTGTACTAAGTGCACTTTTAAAAATTTTACTGTAAGTGTGTAAAGAAACATGGAAGTGAAGAATATTTAAGAATATTTACTTTCTCCACCAGTGTTTTTAACCCTTAAATGCATGACTGTTTCACCAATCATTATTACATATTCGGGTCTTTAGCGACCCTGATCTATATCTAACACAGGTGGATCTCTACCTGTCATGAAAATATAAAACTCTCCTGATATTAAAGTAACAATTACAGAAGAATAAAATAAAGCCTATTTTGTTAACTTTTGGAGCTGGGAAGGGTTCCGTTTGAGCAGATGTTTTATACCCTCATCACTGTCCTCATCAGAGCTCATTTCCCAGTACATTCAGCATCTGGCTCATATTCTCCATCTCAAGCATATCCTCAAAACTCATTTTCAACATCTTCAAAATCAATATTTTGATCGCTGACAGCTTCTTCACCAGATCCACCATCAAGTGACATATCTTATGTAGTTTGATCTCTTATATTTGTTTGAGTACTTGCTCTGCAGTGAATTGCTGTAAAATAACGCACTCCTATCCCACATCCTGGATTGAGCTTGGCTAAAGCAGTACAGCATGTTAAGCTTAAAGGGTTAGTTCACCCAAAAATGATAATTTAAGATATTTTATATTAGGTCCGACAGCGTATCTAAGTGTATGCACACTTTACTGTCCATGTCCAGAAAGGGAATAAAAACATCATCAAAGTAGTCCATCTGTGACAACAAGGTAGTTCAGTAGAATCTCTTGAAGCATCGAAAATACAATTTGGTCCAAAAATAACAAAAACAACGACTTTATTCAGCATTGTCTTCTCTTCCGGGTTTGTTTTCAAACCTCAAATAAAGATTCAAATGGTTATGTCACATGATTTCAGCGGTTTGACACGCGATCCGAATCATGAACCAATCCACTGATTCATGACCGTTTGAATCTTTATTTGAGGATTGAAAACAAACGTGCATACACTTCAATACGCTGTTGGACTAAATATAAAATATCTTAAACTGTGTTCTAAAGATGAACGGAGGTCTTATGGCTGTGGAACAACATTAGGGTGAGTCATTAATGACATCAATTTCATTTTTGGGTGAACTAACCCTTTAACTACAGACAGCAGTAACTTTCACACAGCTATGTTTGCCAAACACCCCCCTCTCCCCTCTTTAAAGCACTGTACAGATGGCTGCCACACCATGAAAGTGTTTGCAAGTGTTTGGGCTTACTTTAGGAACAGCTCAATGTGCACAACAGCAGGGGCGATCTTCTCCACCACGTCAGCAATGAAGTTGAATTTGTACCTTGGGCTGTTGGGGTGTGTGGGACCTATACTAGCAGAAAGAATTACTCATGTTAATAATCCTACTATGGTCAGAGCAAAACCAGCAGCACTGTGCTTTCTTCTAATGCAGCTCTTTTTATAGTCTCGAATAACATTTCTGGCTCAAGAGGGCATGATTAGCAGTCATGCAGTGTTTAAATTCTTTTCCTGCAGATTCAGATCTCATGCGGTGATGATAGTTGGAGTAAGTCTTTTCAAACACAGGAAATGTTCCTCTATAATTGGGTCTAACATCAGTAGGTGTTTTTTTATCCTCATGCATGCTTGAGTTGTTTTGGGTGTGCAGTATGTGCATGAAAGAGAATGAAGAAAGTGTGTTCAGTGTGTAAAGTTATAGTAATTAGGGCATGTTATTTTCTGCAAACATCAGGGTGGTTGTTCCCTTGACTGCTGTTTCCTCTTGGCCGTGTTGGCATCTCATACTGCCATCATTCCTTTGCATGCACACCCTTATGTCCTACTAACCTACAATTTGAAATCATTAATGAATCAAGACTTTAATTACTACACCTCGCTGACATCATACTTAGCTTTGATCACCGTCTCTGTTAATTAATAATTCATGTTTTGTTAATTAATGTTTTGTCTGTAATTAAGAGTTGTTGCACGCTCCTGAAATGTGTTAATACATCAACAATAATGGAAAATGACCCAAAGGCACCAAGGCTGATAAAAAAAACGGTTTATTATTAAAAAGTAATTTACTCCTGTGATGGCAAAGCTGAATTTTCAGCATCATTACTCTAGTCTTCAGTGTCACATGATCCTTCGGAAATCCTTCTGATATGATGATTTTCTGCTCAAGAAATATTTCCTATTCATTTTCACAGATAAAAAATAAAAAAGTTATTACATTTTATCTCACAATTCTGACTTTTATCTCACAATTGCTAGTTTATATCTCAAAATCATAATTGTGTGCTTATATCTCGCGATTCTAACTTTATCATAATTGTGACTTTATATCACACAATTCTGACTTTATAACTTGCAATTGCGTGTTCATATCTCAACTCAGCGAAAAGTCAGAATTGCGAGATGTAAACTCACAACTGCAAGAAACGTCTTAGTTTATGTCTCACAATTTTGACTATGTAAAAAAAAATAACGAAGCTTTAATATATATATATATATATATACACTCACCTAAAGGATTATTAGGAACACATGATCAATGTCTCATTAATGCAATTATCTAATCAACCAATCACATGGCAGTTGCTTCAATGCATTTAGGGGTGTGGTCCTGGTCAAGACAATCTCCTGAACTCCAAACTGAATATCAGAATGGGAAAGAAAGGTGATTTAGGAGTGTCATGGTTGTTGGTGCCAGTCGGGCTGGTCTGAGTATTTCACAATCTGCTCAGTTACTGGGATTTTCACGCACAACCATTTCTACAGTTTACAAAGAATGGTGTGAAAAGGGAAAAACATCCAGTATGCGGCAGTCCTGTGGGCAAAAATGCCTTACTGATGCTAGAGGTCAAAGGAGAATGGGCCGACTGATTCAAGCTGAGAGAAGAGCAACTTTGACTGAAATAACCACTCGTTACAACCGAGGTATGCAGCAAAGCATTTGTGAAGCCCCAACACACACAACCTTGAGGTGGATGGGCTACACAAGCAGAAGACCCCACTGAGTAACACTCATCTCCACTACAAATAGAAAAAAGAGGCTACAATTTGCACAAGCTCACCAAAATTGGACAGTTGAAGACTGGATAAATGTTGCCTGGTCAGATGAGTCTTGATTTCTGTAGATGGTAGAGTCAGAAATTAGCGTAAACCGAATGAGAGCATGGATCCATCATGCCTTGTTACCACTGTGCATGCTGGTGGAGGTGGTGTAATGGTGTGGGGGATGTTTTCTTGACACACTTTAGGCCCCTTAGTGTCAATTGGGCATCGTTTAAATGCCACGGCCTACCTGAGCATTGTTTCTGACCATGCCCATCCCTTTATGACCACCATGACCACCATCCTCTGATGGCTACTTCCAGCAGGATAATGCACCATGTCACAAAGCTTGAATCATTTCAAATTGGTTTCTTGAACATGACAATGACTTCACTGGGCTAAAATGGCCCCCACAGTCACCAGATCTCAACCCAATACCTTCGGGATGTGGTGGAGCTTCGGATGTGCATCCCACAAATCTCCATCAACTAAAAGATGCTATAAATATGGGCCAACATTTCAGCTCCTTGTTGAATCAATGACACGTAGAATTAAGGCAGTTCTGAAGGCGAAAGGGGGTCAAACACAGTAATAGTATGGTGTTCCTAATAATCATTTAGGTGAGTATATATATATAAGCTTTGTGAGAAACCAAAAGAAGCATGCAAAAAAGTTACACTCAACTGCTAATCATTAATCAAAAGCAACACCCCATATAAAACCACATTCCAGTATGGCTGCATCACAGAGCTGTGACCTCTAATATTTCATGACTGCCAAGTAAGTCAGCTTCCACTGGCAACGTGTGCAAATTTATTTAGACAATTACATATAATATTGAAAAATGCCACTCAACCCAAAGTCAGCCAGGCATAAACCAAAGATGAATGTGTCTCAAAAGTTTCCGCATTCATTTTTTCCAGTCTGAAATGGTGAAGAGACGAGACATCAGAAGAGCAGCTGATCACATAATCTGGGCAGCATCTAAGGCACTGGGTTACTTAATACAATGATTGCAACAGTTAGTGTTTTATTTTGAGGTTTTAGATTTAGTAGCCTAAATAGTATAGCATGATGACTATAATTTATGTGACTTTTAATGCTGTAATGGTTTGCTCTCTAGCTCTCCAAATAGGCATTTCTGTGGGTTCTATTGCTTACAGTTTTGCCGCTTGCCTCAATACTGGGTTATTCACCAAATATAGTGGCCAGTGAGGCAGTAACTAATGGGTGGATAATTGTTACCAGCTTGATTTTTTTAAACCTCAAATTATTGTTGTGTTTAAGGAGTTAACAGGCCTAAGAGCTAACCAGGTCATCTGTCTTGATACACATCATTTCACCCCATCAGTAGACTTTTAATTCAGTTCTAGACTGATAAAGTGTCTCCAGAGAGGTGGTACCATTTCCAATAGGCGCCTCCTCCCTTTTCCTGCCCCATATATCTGGGAACCGTTTGATATTTCCTTTTAATTATAAATTATAGGGTGTTGGTATATCTTGTCCGAAATTGGAGCAAAAGGGCAACCACCAGTGAGAAGTCAGAGGAAACCATGGTCTACAGAGCACAAAGCAGATATTTCCGAAACTGCTGCCATTTGCACGTTAAGTGTGAGGACATGCTCCTATTGTTCTAAAGACCCATGATGGCTCTTCTGAGTTTTGATATGAGATGGTCGCTAGAGCTCGATCTTCTGCATGCAGGAATTATAAGGCTCGAAAAACACAGTAGACTCAGTAGACAGTAGTCATCATTGTGTTGCTCCCAGAGATATTGGCTGCACTTTTGTGACATTCTTAAAGTATGTTTGTAAACCAATTTGTCCCCAGAATTTAGGTAAACTGCACTGACACTATTGGATGAGAATAAAAACATTTTGACAGAATTGATCTGAATAATGAGGCCATTGTCTTATAGAATTGCTTTATATGAAATTTGTTTCATAATTGATGAACTTTGACATTGACACTGTTTTATTGAACTGAACTGCATCAACACTGAACTAAATTGAGCTGAATAATGATAATATAGTCTTCTTTAGACCTGTGTGCAGCTAAAATGAATGAACATAGTTTCTTTATAATGAATTAATTTTGCAACATTAATAGTAGAATATTACATGGATGGAAAAAGGCTCTCAACCAATCAGATTCAAGAACAAGAACCAACTGTTATTTTCATCACTGTGAAGTGGCTTCTGTATTAAACATCTTGTGCTATAAAGAAATGTGACTTCACCTGTGTGTGTGTGTGTGTGTGTGTGTGTGTGTGTGTGTGTGTGTGTGTGTGTGTGTGTGTGTGTGTGTGTGTGTGTGTGTGTGTGTGTGTGTGTGTGTGTGTGTGTGTGTGTGTGTGTGTGTGTGTGCGTGTGTGTGTGTGTGTGTGTGTGTGTGTGTGTGTGTGTGTGGGCATGTTTTTGTGACACATGAGGACACAAATGTGTATAATGACATGGGTATGACATAGGTATTACAAGGAGAGGGTGAAATATAAGGACATTGGCCATGTCCCCACTTTTCAAAATGCTTATAAATCATACAGGATGAGGTTTTTTTAGAAAGTAAAAATGCAGAATGTTTCCTGTGATGGGTAGGTTTAGGGGCAGGGGCAGTGTAAGGAGATAGAAAATACGGTTTGTACAAGATGTAAGAGTGTTTGGCATTCTAAGCTGATAGAGAGGTTTTATCCTAATATCATACATCCTATATTTCTCAACAAAAAAAAAGAAAGAGAAAAAAAAGACTATTACTTAACAATTACTTTTTACAATAACTCTACGTGTGATTACTTTTGCTACCCCATCATCGATATTTTTTGTGGAGACTGTGTTCAATCCCATTTAATGATTAAAGTTTAAGCATAAATTACCTCATAAATACATATTTTAATAGGCCTATATGTTAAATATCATCTTGCTGTACACAAATCACTTACCTTGATTGCTTTCACAGGGTCCTTTGTGCGCGTTGGTGACCGCGAGCAGACCCTGCTGCAGCGCTTTCCTGCTCACGGCCTTCAGCTGGCAGATGTTACCGTACGTGTTCCCGTCACTGCCACACACTTTACTGCTGTACCTACACTGACACACACCTTTGGACAGTCTCTTTCCAGACGGGTGCTTACACTCCAGACCGTCCCCGCAGGGCAGATCGTCCTTGCGGCCGCACGGCTCGCCCTCTCCCTGCGCGCACACCAGACAGCAGTTACAGCGGTCCGGCACATACCCGCTCGGACAGCTCGGGCTCGGACACTTACTCACATCACAGCGCTCCGGACACTTGACTTTATTATCCGCGACAGCATCTTTGATGTAAAGAAAAACTACCGAAACAAACAAAATGACCCGCATTTTGGGGGGTTTAAATAAAAACGAATTACTTATCAGACAGCCCTCTGGAGATCACCATTACGCATCAGATTTCCCATGCAAAAAGCGACTTTCAGATGAGGCTTATTCGTCCCTGTGTGCTCAGTTGAAAGACCTGTGTGAAGCGGTTGTCCCAGAAAGAGGAATATTTCTTATCTAATCCAATCTGATCTCTTGGCGCGCGGTGGTTTTCACGTGCAACTGATTCAAACCGTATGTGAAGCCTCTCGATGTATGGTGCTGTTACTTCTGCATCTGCCGACCATCTCAACATCCTCGACTGAAGTCTGCTTTTCTCTTCTCCCCAGAGGAGGCGGGGAATTTCGTTTCACCCAAATTGCTTTCCGCGAGTCGGATCTTTGGAACATTTCGTTTCAGAGAACCGATTCATCTATTATTTTACGTCAGGTTGCAGCTCAAAAACAAAGTTAACAATACACATTAATTTATTTTAGAATGAAAAGGGTTTTGCCATTTTTATTTACGTTATAATAATTACAGTCTCAGAATTATAATGCATTACCTTACTCCTATATTACTTTTAAATTCGCCTACTTTCACCAAAATAACAAGAAGTAGAACTAAAATTACAAAGTATAGGCTACTACAAAGCATTTTACACCAGTAGAAGAAGATATAAAGGTAGCATAATGACTGTGGGCTCTCCAGGCTATAGGCTATATAGGCTAATTGGCAAATTTTTTTTAGTTTTTTTTTTTTTATAAAACTTACATTTAGGGTACAATTAGGGTACGTTACTGTAATAATGCATTAATTTTGTAACGCGTTACTCCCAACACTGTTCGTATGTGATAAAAGTAGTAAATATATTTCCGAAGTTTTAGTTGTAGCCTATAATTCTGTCACATGCCTGTCCTGTCTTGTGTGCACATGTGGGTTCTGTCATGTCTTGCATGTGCTACTGTCAACCCCGCCCTTCTTGTTATCTGATTATTGGTTTATTTGCCCCACCTGTTCTCCCTCATTATCTGCCTTGTTTGTTCCCTTTATAATCTCCTTGTGTTTGTCAGTCTGTGTTGGATCCTTGTGTAATGTCTGCGTCTTCCGTCCTCCCCGTGATTCTGTTGGTTTGTTTAAGTTTGTATTTATATTATTCTATTATGTGTTTTTCCCCCTCGTGGGTTTTGTTTTGAGTTTATGTTTTGTTTTTGTAAATAAATCATCTTTTTTCTGCACTTGAGTCCTCGCACCCTTTTCCCTTGTCTGTGACGTGACAGAAGGATCCAACCATCTGAGGACTCAGCAGGACTTGTTCTTTGTTATTTGTTTTCCTTTTTTTTTCTCCCTTGATGGAGTTTGGGAAGAGACTGCGGGTGATGCGACACCTCAACTCGAAGTACATCCGGCAACAGGGGTCGGATGTACAAGAGTTTGCAGGACTGTTCCTCAAGGAGGTGGAACATCTTGGGCTCAACGAGGCAGAGTGGAAGGAGACTTTTAACCTCTGCCTCGACATGCCCCTCTCTCCAGGGGTGATGGACAGGATGGGGAATCTGGGGTTCTGGGAGTTCGTCTACTGCCTGGGCCCCAGTCCTTCCATGGTGCGTATTCCGGTGGTCTCAATGCCGGCGGATCGTATTCCGGTGGTCCCAGTACCGGCAGATCGTGTTCCGGTGGTCCCTGCTCCGGTGGTCCCGAAACGGAGGAGGAGGAGAAAAGCCCCCTCCGTGCCTGCTCCGGTGGTCCCGATTCCAGGGGTTCCAGTACCGGTGGATCGTATTCCGGTGGTCTCTTTGCTGGCAGATCGTATTCCGGTGGTCCCAGTACCGGCGGATCGTGTTCCAGTGGTCCTGAAACGGAGGAGGAGAAGGAAGTCTCCCTCCGTGCCTGTGCCGGTGGATCGTGTTCCGGTGGTCCCTGTGCCGGTGGATCGTGTGCCGGTGGTCCCTGTGCCGGTGGTCCCTGTGCCGGTGGATCGTGTTCCGGTGGTCCCAGTTCCGGTTGTCCCTATGCCGGTGGACTCTGTTCCGGTGAACGCCGCTGGGCAGGAGATGCCTCCTAGGTGCCCTGCTCTCACCGCGCCTCCCAGGCGTCCGGCCCTCACCGCGCCTCCCAGGCGTCCGGCTCTCCGTGCGCCGCTGAGGCGTCCTGCTCTCCGTGCGCCGCTGAGGCGTCCTGCTCTCCGTGCGCCGCTGAGGCGTCCTGCTCTCCGTGCGCCGCTGAGGCGTCCTGCTCTCCGTGCGCCGCTGAGGCGTCCTGCTCTCCGTGCGCCGCTGAGGCGTCCTGCTCTCCCTGCGCCGCCCTGGGTGCCTGAACTTTTTGTTTTCCTCATGTGTCCCTTGTTGACCCCTCCCTTGTCTGTTCCTTCCTTGTCTGTTTCTCCTGTCCCTCCCGTGCCCCCCTGTTCAGTCCCTCCCGTGCCCCCCTGGTCTGTCCCTCCCGTGCCCCCCTGGTCTGTCCCTCCCGTGCCCCCCTGGTCTGTCCCTCCCGTGCCCCCCTGGTCTGTCCCTCCCGTGCCGCCCTGGTCTGCCCCGCCCGTCCCGCCCTGGTCTGTCCCTCCCGTCCCGCCCTGGTCTGTCCCTCCCGCCCCGCCCTGGTCTGTCCCTCCCGCCCCGCCCTGGTCTGTCCCTCCCGCCCCGCCCTGGTCTGTCCCTCCCGCCCCGCCCTGGTCTGTCCCTCCCGCCCCGCCCTGGTCTGTCCCTCCCGTCCCTCCCTGGTCTGTCCCGCCTGTCCCTAGTGGAGCGTCTGGTAGCCGCTCCTTAAGGAGGGGGTAATGTCACATGCCTGTCCTGTCTTGTGTGCACATGTGGGTTCTGTCATGTCTTGCATGTGCTACTGTCAACCCCGCCCTTCTTGTTATCTGATTATTGGTTTATTTGCCCCACCTGTTCTCCCTCATTATCTGCCTTGTTTGTTCCCTTTATAATCTCCTTGTGTTTGTCAGTCTGTGTTGGATCCTTGTGTAATGTCTGCGTCTTCCGTCCTCCCCGTGATTCTGTTGGTTTGTTTAAGTTTGTATTTATATTATTCTATTATGTGTTTTTCCCCCTCGTGGGTTTTGTTTTGAGTTTATGTTTTGTTTTTGTAAATAAATCATCTTTTTTCTGCACTTGAGTCCTCGCACCCTTTTCCCTTGTCTGTGACGTGACAAATTCATGCTATCTCGGTCCAATCAGTGAAAGAACTGAGTTTAATTGTAGTAAATGTACACTACAAAATTTCAAAGTAAAAAAAAAAAAAGCAGGCTCCCTGCAGAATTTTCACGTTAATATATTACTAAATTGCAATCATCATTACAAATGTGCATTTACAAATATATTTAATTAAGTCATGACATAAATGAAATAAATTACATTATAGAACATTTTAGTTTACCATAAATGTTGGTCAGAATAACCGGCAGTACAATTTAAACATAATGTAAGTAATCACGAAATTCGTTGAACAATTTACATAAGTCCCATTTAAGTTGTACAAAAAAAAAAATTTTTTTTTTTTTTTTTACTGCATTTACACATTTTTGTAATTATAATATATATTTTATTTTATTTACTCATTATTCATTCAGTGTCTGAAAACATGACATTAAGTTAAGTATTCTGTAAATAAAAAACTTACTGTAAAATAACTGTAAAAATCCAACATGTGTAAATATCATGAATTAAAAACATCATCATCTTAGCTTACTCTTGCCAAATCCAGTGTACTTCCGATTGACATGCTTAATTGATCCAGAATGAGTTAATGTTTGTTTGGATATACCAATAGATTTATTTATATAGGATAAAAACAAAAAACAAAAGAGCAGACCTGATCTTGATACTTATTCTCAAGGTTTGTTTTGGCCAGTAAAGAAAGCTTGCAACTTTATAGTGTTAAGCAATTACAATATTAAATCCACTTTTATTGATGATCAGTGCCAACATGGTCAACATTTGGCACATACTGTACATTTGAATGCCACCAAGCCACTAGACCCTACAGTGCCAGTGGGTTTGTTTTCACTCAACTGGAAGGGTTTGAAGCAAGTTATATATTTCACCAGGCATGAACATGTTTATTTAAAACTACAACGCCTGTTCTTTTATGCACTTAGTACACACAGAACAGCCCTTGTTGAGGTAATGTGTTCAGTGACATCACTTGCACGTGTCAACCCAAGGTAATACCCTTTTTACAGAATGGAAAATCAGCCAGAATAAAATCTTCAGATTATCTTCATTATACATTTTAGAGAACAAGGAAGAAAAAGAAAAAAGAAAGGTTATGCATTATGGGATTTTGTGCCAAGTAGACTTTTTGAAAAATTGTCTGAAAGCAAACTCTGCCTGAAAGTTGTATTGCTTACACTCCAGTAAACACTTGCTGGACGAATCAACGTTATATGAGTCAGACATTCCGTAAATAAATCAACTAATACAGATAACATCGGGCACATAAAAGTAAACAAGTCAAATCAAAACATGCATTGGAAGTGTCATATCCCATCAGAGTCCAGTTCTATCTTGTTGCCCCAGTTATTTTGTTTTTGTACTGGGCTGTGGTCCTGAAACTGTAGTCTGGAGCCAGGTTGATACGGCGAATGTGGAGGTCATTAGCGAAAGCTCGCGCTCGCTGGTAGAAGAACAGAGAGAGTTCACGGTCCATCAGAAAGTTGTGGTAGATGGTGGCCAATCGAGTGCATAGCTCCAGCTGAGATCTCTTGTTGCCCAAATCCATAGCAGCAGCCAAGGCCAAGTGATAATAGCCAGCTGCATCAAATGGGTCCTGGGATACAGAGGAGGTTTTACAATTTGATATACAGAGATGTCATTTCGTATATTATTCTCTTGGGACCCAGGAATAGACTTTTGTCCTCTGTAGTGTACATTATATTTGAGTGAATTCTATAATTATTTAGTTTTCAGTCGGTATGTCCAGTACAGAGCACAGTCAGGGCTTTTCACAGATACCACGATGACAACTGCCTTTCCAAAATGACTGACATTCATTCAGTGATCAAATTTAACACTCCTTGGAAATATGATAATACTTTGTATTTATCATTTCAATCTGACAATTCTTCGTCATAAATCAATATCTCAAGGAAAATGTTATGGGGTTTCAAATTAAAATATGAATTTCTTTTATGAAACATTGATTTCATACATGTCCACTGTAGGCCAGGACTTATATTTGTCGGGCGTTTGGGAGACACAAGTGAATAGGGAAAGAAATTATACATAAATATTTATATGAAATATTATATATTGTTATGAAAATCTTGCCAATTTCTTCTCTCATTATAAGCCTTCTTGGTAACACTTTAGTATGGGGAACCCACATTAACTATTAACTACGACTTTTGCCTCAATAAACTCCTAATATACTGCTTATTAATAGTTAGTAAGGTCGTTTTTGTAGCATTTAAGTTTAGGCATTGTGCAGGATTAAGGGATGTAGAATAAGGTCATGCAGAATAAGGCATCAATATGTTCTTTATAAGTAGTAAAATAAACAGCCAATATCCTAGTAATATGCATGCTAATACGCAACTAGTTAATAGTTAATAACTGAACCTTAAAACAAAGTGTTACCCACTTTTTTTTCCATAACATGTTGCCCAAAGGACTCATGAATATGCAAATTGGATACAATGTATATAATGGGAACACCCGCTAATGTCTATTTGACCCATACAGTATTGTTCAAAATAATAGCAGTACAATGTGACTAACCAGAATAATCAAGGTTTTTAGTATATTTTTTTATTGCTACATGGCAAACAAGTTACCAGTAGGTTCAGTAGATTGTCAGAAAACAAACAAGACCCAGCATTCATGATATGCACGCTCTTAAGGCTGTGCAATTGGGCAATTAGTTGAAAGGGGTGTGTTCAAAAAAATAGCAGTGTCTACCTTTGACTGTACAAACTCAAAACTATTTTGTACAAAACATTTTTTTTTCTGGGATTTAGCAATCCTGTGAATCACTAAACTAATATTTAGTTGTATGACCACAGTTTTTTAAAACTGCTTGACATCTGTGTGGCATGGAGTCAACCAACTTGTGGCACCTCTCAGCTGTTATTCCACTCCATGATTCTTTAACAACATTCCACAATTCATTCACATTTCTTGGTTTTGCTTCAGAAACAGCATTTTTGATATCACCCCACAAGTTCTCAATTGGATTAAGGTCTGGAGATTGGGCTGGCCACTCCATAACATTCATTTTGTTGGTTTGGAACCAAGACTTTGCCCGTTTACTAGTGTGTTTTGGGTCATTGTCTTGTTGAAACAACCGTTTCAAGGGCATGTCCTCTTCAGCATAGGGCAACATGACCTCTTCAAGTATTTTAACATATGCAAACTGATCCATGATCCCTGGTATGCGATAAATAGGCCCAACACCATAGTAGGAGAAACATGCCCATATCATGATGCTTGCACCTCCATGCTTCACTGTCTTCACTGTGTACTGTGGCTTGAATTCAGAGTTTGGGGGTAGTCTCACAAACTGCCTGTGGCCCTTGGACCCAAAAAGAACAATTTTACTCTCATCAGTCCACAAAATTGAGCAAAATCCACAAAAATGGAGGACTCTCATCAGTCCTCCATTTCTCTTTAGGCCAGTTGATGTGTTCTTTGGCAAATTGTAACCTCTTCTGCACATGCCTTTTTTTTAACAGAGGGACTTTGCGGGGGATTCTTGAAAATAGATTAGCTTCACACAGACGTCTTCTAACTGTCACAGTACTTACAGGTAACTCCAGACTGTCTTTGATCATCCTGGAGGTGATCATTGGCTGAGCCTTTGCCATTCTGGTTATTCTTCTTTCCATTTTGATGGTTGTCTTCCGTTTTCTTCCACGTCTCTCTGGTTTTGCTCTCCATTTTAAGGAATTGGAGATCATTTTAGCTGAACAGCCTATCATTTTTTGCACCTCTTTATAGGTTTTCCCCTCTCTAATCAACTTTTTAATCAAAGTACGCTGTTCTTCTGAACAATGTCTTGAACGACCCATTTTCCTCAGCTTTCAAATGCATGTTCAACAAGTGTTGGCTTCATCCTTAAATAGGGGCCACCTGATTCACACCTGTTTCTTCACAAAATTGATGACCTCAGTGATTGAATGCCACACTGCTATTTTTTTGAACACACCCCTTTCAACTAATTGCCCAATTGCACAGCCTTAAGAGCGTGCATATCATGAATGCTGGGTGTCATTTGTTTTCTGAGAATCTACTGAACCTACTGGTAACTTGTTTGCCACGTAGCAATAAAAAAATATACGAAAAACCTTGATTATTCTGGTTAGTCACATTGTACTGCTATTATTTTGAACAATACTGTATATTGCATTATATATCAAATCATTCTGTTATATCTTTCATAACGTAGTTCAGAGTTCAAAGAATCATCTTTGTACAAAGTTTGGTACAAAAATTCTTTAACCTAAGAATTAACCTAAAAAAAAGAGTTTTTTTGTTGTTGTCTAGTTATCACCTGACCAAGCTCAATCTTTTAAGATTGAACATTGGTCAGGGGAGTCTGGTCTGTTTTTCTACAGCACAAAAGGCGTGATCAACGGCCATAGTTCAAATGACTCTGAACGGAATTGGATAGTCTTTCAACCAATCAGACCACAAGAGGCGTGATCAACGGACATCGATCCATCTCTTCTCTAACCGTCATCGCGTTAAACCCGCCATATATAGATATATAGATATATAGTATTTTCTGAAGTATGTGAAGTACTGAAATATTTCCCATGATAGTGGCGTAGATCAGAGTAATGAAAAAAGCTGCATTTTCAAAAACTTTTAATTTTGCCAAATATGAGAAAACCAGAAGCGTTGGCGAGTATAGACCGGTTCAGATTTAAGCGCGGCGCTGTGTTCATTTACATGTGCGCAGCTCATGATCTAGAGTCTGAGTGTCTTAGAGCAGCTCGGCCTGCTGTAAATGCTACTCCACATGAACTCCATATGTGCTGTGAGTTTGAGCCACTTATAATGTGCATTTGGAAACATAACTGACGACAACCATTTCACCAAATTTGCATTGAGAATCATTTTTAAACCTGTTGTCAACAAAAGCAACACGTTTAAAGGCCTTCCACCAACATAAAAGCTCTATTGTTTAACATTTTAAAGCAGAAAAAGTTAAATATTCATAAATATTAGTATTGAACAGTTTCAATTTAACGTTCTGTAAATCTACTGTTTTTAAAATATTAAATACATATAGTATTAATTATTTATTTACTGATTTAATTTAAATTTTATTTTATATTTTATTTAAATAATAACACAATGAAAACATTACTTTAAATAAAAATAATAATTAATAGTTTTTATTATTAGTAGTAGTAGTATTAGTATTGGCAGATTGTTTTTCCCATTCTTTTGTGTCCTTCGCTAATGAAAGGCCTGGATATGCAATATGCTCTGTGTATATATATATATATATATATATATATATATATATATATATATATATATATATATATATATATATATATATATATATATATATATATATATATATATATATATATATATATTATATTCTGAATATGAGTACGCTTATATTTTCTTTGAGTGGATGTGAATGAGGTGTGAATAAATAATCATGTATTCAGTTAGACTGCCATCTTCTGGTTTATTTCAGATTACTGCAAATCTGGAGTTAAAGTAAATGTGTAACTGATTTTTTTTATTTTGAAATATTTTCTTCTTTTCCAACTTAATATGTAGAGACAACCAAGTAGGTACATTGATGTCCCAATACTGTTGCTTTGTTGTGGTTTCAAAATATTTTGCTGCTTGTTTGATCTTCCTTCCTGAGTTTTCTTAAAAGCAAAGTTAGCCAGTCAGTATGACATAAGAGGGAACACATGATTGAATTAAACATATGTGAATAAAGCAAAACAACAGAAAAGAAAATAGCAAAGTATTCCTCTTATACTGCGTTCATTATTTGCAGCAATAATCTGACATGATGAATCAGCAGAAGTCAGCATTCACCACCTGCATGACGTCACTAACAGACGTGTTTCGAATGATGGCTTTGTGCCAAAGTTCCTATGCTTTCAGGAAACAGTCTTGACTAGCTAGTTAGCCTCTCCGACAATGCATTGTACTATTGAAGTTAGGTAGCAAGTGACGTCATTCTTCAGGATGCACACCCCATGAGATTGGCTCAACCAATGGCATGAGTTTTGGAGCGGGAGGACTAACTGTTTATCAAACCAATGGCAGGTGTCCATTGACTTACCTTTACATCATAGAAGATGATGTCTCCAAGTGTTTGGTAAACCCTGACATAGTACAAGGCTTCCTCGTCATACTGCAGCGGTGAGGGACACATGGACAGAGCTTTCAGAAAGTGGTGCTCTGCCATTTCAAACTGACCCAGACAGTGGTACAATGTGGCGAGGCGATGGAATGCCACCCGTTCATTTAAATGGTCAGCTGTAAGAAAATACACAGATGAACAAAAAGACTGTTATTTGTCTCTCCTCAAGGTTTTTGGCTGTTTACTGTTGTTAACATGAGTTTACCATGTGTGCTTTATTCTCTAAAACAGACTAAATGTTTGGCAGGAAGCCACGATCTGAATAAAAGTTTGTGCACACGTGTTAACCTACCCAGACTCACGCTAATGTCTAATGCAGTTTGAGTGTACTCAATGGCCTCTGAACACTGTCCCAGCTGCAGCAGAAGCTCTGAAAGTTTATTACACAGCCGAAGCTGAGAGCGCACGCTGCTCGTCTTCACTGCGATGGGAAGGGCTCGGTCCTTAAAAACACACAGATAAACACATTCTTAGCACAAGCACAGTGAAGAAGGATTATGACTGTGATGAATGTTTTCTAATGAAAAAAATCCAGTAATAAAGAAAAAGGATATAACAGGGACCTGACATTAACAGAGTACAATAACAGCACAGTGCGAAAGACCTCCCTCTTCCTCAACAATGTGTGCATGACCTACCCTGTAAAAACAGATGGCTTTTTCTCTGTCCTGCGAACTGTTGAAGAAAACATCCCCAGCTGCCTCCAACACCTCCAGGGCGAAGAGTGTGTCTCCTGTGCTCAAGGCCATGTCCTGGGCTACCTGTTACACAAAGAGAGGTTAAGCAAATTTTCAGTTACCATCATGGGAAATTAAAGTTTTAGATGGCATGTAGTCAAATTGCTTGTTTCCCTAATGAGACACATACACACACACATGCACGCACTCGTTTATGTGGTTATGCTCTCTTTGTAGGGACTCTCCATAGACGTAATGGTTTTTATACTGTACAAACTGTATTTTCTATCCCCTTACATATCCCCTTACACCTACCCTCCCCCTAAAAAAAACTAATTCTGCAGACTGATCTCATGAAATGGGCTATGTAGAACATACCAATTTGTTTGCCATTTTGACGTTCAATTAAGACGTATAATCGCTTTTTAGCGTGTTTATCAACGCCGTTTCATTCTATCCCCCTACACTGCCCCTGCCCCTAAACCTACCCATCACACACACATATAATGGTTCATTTCGGCGTAGACATTCACGCGGAATCACACGGCGTACACATACACGCAGATAGCTCAAAATGTGTATGAATAACAAGCCACTTGGCATGTATGTTTAGCTTGTTTCCTCATGGGACCTCAGTTTAGGAGTGCATTCAGTCCCTACTAGGACGGAAAAACATGAACACACACACACATTATGTTTTATGGGGACTTTTCATAGACATATAAGGATTTTTATACCGTACAAACTCTATATTATATCCGCTAACCCTAAATCTATCCATCACAGAAAACTTTTAGCCTTTTTACAGAATTTAAAAACAAATGGTAGTCTGATTTATAAGATGTTTTCTTCGTGGGGAACAAAACATTTCCCCACACGGACAAGGATTTTGGATATTGCCATCTTTGTGGAGACATTTTGTCCTCATAATGTTGGGTTTACCTGGACCACACACACACACACACACACACACACCTAGTCACACCTTATTATTATTATGGGAATTTTGTTGTGACAAAAAACGTTAGACAAATTAAAATTATTTTAGCTTCTTAACATTTTGTCTAGACAAGAGCTGTGCAGCAGTGTTGTTATTGTTAACCTAAAAATATTAAAATCCATTTTCATTAATAAAATAAAACAAAATAAAATATACATGTTGTTGAAATAAACTTGTTGAAATAAAAAATGAATATGAAAAAATTCAGTTTAAGTTAAAGTATTAAAATCTAAAACTGAAATAAAATAAATTGATGCTAGAAATTTTAAACTAACTAATGTGACAAAAAAAGGACAAAACACAATACAATTCTCTAAATCTTAAAATGATAAATATAAAAGTTAAATCATAATATTAATAAATACTATAATAGCGGTTAATAATACGGTTCTCTCTGCACACTGTGAGGTGTGTCCTAGATTCTACTAAAAAGTATTGAAGGAGGTGGTAGTAGTGTGTGTTGTAAGCCTCTCAGTCAATGCATACAGACAAATTAGATGTGCACGGAATTCACTTAATCATATTTCAATTTGATTTAAATGCTGAATTTAAGTTAATGCTCCATTCGTGATCCCCTACGTATAGTTCCAATCATAGTAACTCAGAAGAATGCATGGAAGGAGCGCTGAATGAAGGCAGTTGTCACCTGCACATAGAGGTCCACTAGCTCTGTCTGTTGGAGGATGTGGTAAATCTTCCCTGCCTGTAGCCAGGCATGAGCCTCCTTACGTTTCCTGCCCATGTCGATGAAGATGCCCAGACTCTGTTTGGTGTAATCTAAAGCAGCTCTGCTGGCTCTGTGAGATGACATGATGAAGAATTTTAGCAAGGCAGTCTGCAGTCTTTTTAATATTGTATGATGTCTTTACTGACAACTCTGTAAGAACTTGGGGCTAAACTACCATGTCCTGGATACACAAATGGCGTGAGTACTTTATTATAATTGAAAACTTTAAATATTAAAGGTATAGTTTACCCAATTCTTTCATCATTTACACACCCTCATGTCATTCTAAACCTGAATTCTTTCTTTTGCAGACTGCATTTTTAAGAATGTTGGTAACCAGTTTTGGTGACCATTGACTTTCATTGTGATGACATTTAATTTATGTTCCACAGAAGAAAGAAAGCAATTGACGTAAATTATGACAAAATTAATTTAATTTGTTTTAGCATTAATTGTGCCTTTAATGCATTTCAATTACAGTTAATCTTTCTTAAATGTTATCATGGGCAGGTCTTACTTCTCGGTGGCCAGCTTCAGGTACAGCTGGCTGATCTTCTCCAGTATCTCTCCCTCTAAGCTCTTGTCTCCAATCCGCTGGAGAAGGTTCAGCTGGTGCTTGTTGTAGATGATACACTGGGCTTCATCTGGACACACGTCTTCATATAGCTGACACAGGTGACATGTGGCTTGCAGCTGGCCTGTTGTCCAACAAATAATAATGTATTTTTGGGGCATTAAGGTATAAGTCTGCTGACCGGCAAACATGAATATAGACCATCCCAACATTCTAGTATATACACAATGCTAAGGCTACATTTTCATGACAACAGTTTTTCACGAGTTGGCGATGCCAGTTTGTAAAGACAAGAGTGAACATGTAATCTGCAGCATTGTTGTTTACATGGAAATAATAATGTTAATTTAATAATAATTGTTAATAAGTGGCAAAAAATAAATAAAAAAAATATTGCATACAAAGTTGAAATTGAAAATGGTGTCATGTAACATCCCCTAAGAATATTTTTGAAGCGTGAAGGTATAAGTCAGCATACCTGAAAATAGACCATTCCAAAAACGATGGTATGCAATACTATGGAATACTATTATCCTTATGGAACTGATTGGATCATAAAAAGTGGGCATGTAATGTAGTAAGGTGGTTGGAGGGGAAATGCTGAAAAAGTAGAACTGATTCGTGACATCAGATGAAAAGGAAAGTCGATTGAGAGCCGGAGAAAGTTAAATGCATTCAAGATCATTATTCCCCGTTTATTCAGAATAATGTGCACAGATGAATCATGCAAACTAACAATGGAAATGAGTATTAAAGGGTTAGTTTAAAAAATGGTAATTCTATCATCAATTACACACCCTTATGTCATTCCAAACTAATAAAGGGGTGGTTACACACTTTTCGTTCCATTGACTTCCATTCAAAGGAATGTAAATGTTTTAGACCGGAAACAAGCTCATGCGAAAAGTTTTGCATTTCGCTGTGTTCCAAAGTTCAAGTTTGGTGAAATATGACCTGCGAATTCACAACATGTAAAGTCGTGTGACCAGTAGAAGATCAATACGTCATGGCGGGACCTCATGGCTGAATTAAATTAATGATATTTTTACAGTAAACTCGAGTAGATTGTATAGTTTTACATTTTAAATGTATTACTATTTGTTGAATTCTGGTTTATAAAAAGACAATGCGCAGCATGGCGTCATATCACGACTGTTGCAGTGTCCGAAGAAATTTCACATGCTCAAGTTTAGTGTAACTGTGGTTTAAGACTTTCATTCATCTTCAAAAAACAAATGAAGATACTTTTAATGAACCCTGGGAGATTTCTGCTCCTCCATTCTAAGTCCATAACACCAAAACTCTTCTGACTCCTCAAAAAAGTTAAAATGTATGAAAAATGTAATCTATATGAATCAAGCTGTTTAATCCAAGACTTTAATCCTAATGACACAATAACTTTATCTCTAGCTTTCACAGACAAGGCTTAAGCTAGTAGTCAAAGATTAAAATGAATGCATGAGCTGTTTTAAGTAAAAGCTATTTGCCCCTAACATATCTTAAAATATGTCAGTGCCATTGTTTTTTCAAGACGCACACCAGTAATGTTTTTTGTAAAAGTGATTTCCCCTGAAACGGCTCCAGCTGTTTTGCCAAAAGTTTTCCCCTTTTTTGAAACAGCCAATAGTGTTTCGTTAATATACAGTTTGACTAGAGCGGACTTTTCTGTTTGGTAAAGCCAGTTTCCTCTAACACTTTTTCTCATCATAATCTCCTCCATATCGCTTTGAAATGAAGCATTCTGTGCAGAATGTCAGCGCGGACTCGCACATATGATCCACTCTGCGCCCTCGTGTCAAAATTTAGACCAGAGCCATTGGTGTGTGTGCGCTGCTGCGGTGCGTAAAACTAACGTGAAAACTGACTAAATTTGTCTCAACCTAAAGCATATTTACACTGAATTGTTTCCTATCGCATATATAGTGTGCTATATATGTGCCTTTCACCATGTACACTGTAAAAAATTATTTAGAAAAAAAGTTACCTGGTTGCCTTAAAATTTTGAGTTCATTGAAATTAAAATTTTGAGTTAATATAATGAATTTTTTTTGAGATTCGACAACCTTTATTAAAATATTATTAAAAGAATTTGCTATATTGGGTAATTTTGTGTGTTTTTTTTTTCTGATTACACAGTGAAACTTTTTATGTGGTTCAGATACAATAATATTTTGAGTTTCTATTTATTAAACAAATGTCCTTCATTGTATCAACTCAAATTTTTAATTTCAATAAACTTAAAATTTTAAGGCAACCAGTTTACTTACTTTTTTAAGTTAAACCAACAAAAACCAACAATAATTTTTTACAGTGTAGTAATTAGTAAATGTGTGTTAACAACTGACCGATTTCAGCCACAGCTTCAGCAGTGATTCTAGAGAGCATTTTGATTGGACAGAAGATTTGACAAGAAGGTGAAGTCTGCGATGATGTCACCAAAATCTGAGATTCGTTTTAACAGAAGTGAGAGACTGTAAATTTTGAATGCTTATATCTCCTAAATGCTAATTTTGTCATTGTTTTGGAACATACCATCCTCTTCATAACTTTAAGACTAACACAGTCATACTAAACGCTAAAAAACTTGATTTTGATTTCAGTGGGCCTTTAAATGCCCAATTTTAAATGCCTAATCCTAGTTTAATCTAAGCCCTGTCTGTGAAACTGGGCCTATATGTATAAAAGATATCATTTAAGTTTTTACTAACATATCACCACTGATCAACGGACATATATTTAGCACATCATGGTAAACCGCAGCTCATACATGGTTACTTGACACACAAGACACAAACATGTTGGAGCTTCCATAAGAACCAATAAGGTTTATTCTCGCACATCAAGCAAGTACAAGGTTCTGTTGACCATATTTGATGTGTGTTAAAGGTGGGGTACGTGTTTTTTTTGTAACTGTTGTTGATATTTAAAATCACCTAAACAAACACGCCCTACCCCAAAAAAGGGTCTCGGCCCTATTTTGATAGCTCCGCCCACACATAGGTAACCCAGGCAATGACTATGGCAGAATCTGCGTGTTACTAATCCAGGTCGAATATTCAATGAAAAAGTGAATATCCATCTGTGAATGCAACCGATATTAACACAACTTTTTGAATGCTCTCAAATCTTTTAGGTTTCATTAAAATCATCATCATTTGAGCTTTGAAGAGGAACGAAAGGAACAAAATGAGAACTATTGCTTTAAGAAAGTAAAGAGTCAGTTGTGATTTCATGTTGACTTTAACCAGAGACAAAAATCCAACTCTAATTTCACTTCAAAAATTCTGACTTCAAGATACTGGTAGAGATAATGCATACAGTCACTTCCACAAATATAATAAAGACTTACTATCCATGTGATCGATGTACATGGCAGTCAGCAGGGCCCATTCGTAGTAGATCTTTCCATTCTCATGTTTTCCCTGGGAAATAAAGTGTTTTCCTAACTCAAGAAGCACTGGAATAAAGCTGAGTTCATGCCCTTCATCCTCAAGCTCGGAGAACAGCTCCACTGACTGAGTGAGGTATTCTTCTGCCAGTCTTTTTGCCTTGATTTGCAAACACATGAATCCACAGTTGGCCAACGCTATGGCCCAGTTATGTTTGTCCTCAAACTCCTCGCATATCTCGATAGCAGCCCGGTAACTCTCAGCTGCATGTCGGATGTCGGCTAAATGTCTGTATGAAATGGCCCGCATGTTGTAAACCACACCTTCCAGCTGTGTGGTACAGTGCTCGGGCAGCGATGACAGCACAGCATCCAGCACTTCCAGAGCGGTGCCGGGTTGCTGGTTGCAGATGTACAGCCATGCCATCCATATGAGAGCAGCAGTAGTGTCTGACTGGCCAACGCTAGACATGCTGCTGTGGTCGAGGACGGTGAGCATGTAGCGAACAGCTCTGTCGGGCATGCTGTGTCTATGGAAGAGCCAGGACAAACACAGAGCGTGGACATGACCCAGCGCTGGCTCCTTGCCGGGGGAAACTAAAGCAGCGGCACGGGTCAGGTATGGAGCCACTTGTGTTGGGATGGCCACTCCATACAGCTCTGATGCATTTTCCATCAACAGTGAGACACCACAAAGACAATGTGAAGCGGTGGCTCCTACCTGTGAAAGAATGGATGAATGCACAAACCAATTTATTTAACTGGATTCATTTATTATTCTAATTTTAGTCATTTTAATCCATTTATTTTTAATGCGCTTTTTATTTTAATATTTTTTGCATAAAATAATTAACTATT
Organism: Pseudorasbora parva; assembly: GCF_024679245.1. Taxonomy (NCBI): domain Eukaryota; kingdom Metazoa; phylum Chordata; class Actinopteri; order Cypriniformes; family Gobionidae; genus Pseudorasbora; species Pseudorasbora parva. The sequence goes on from NC_090172.1 coordinate 23,042,193, forward strand.
TAATTTAATTATATTTGATTAAGTAAAATGTAATAATTCTATTAAATGTGTTTGTTATATTATAATTTTTTTTATTTAAATTTATTTTACACAGTGAAACTGTGTAAAATTGCTGTAACACGATAGCTCCTACCTGTGAAAGAGAATGAATAAATGCACAATAAATATATTTGATTTGATTAACTGATTACATTTTTTAATATTTTATTATATTACTTACCCATTTTATTTAAATTGATTTATTTTAAGAAAATAAAATGTAATAATTGTATTACATTATTTACTTTAGTTTAAATAAATTAAAAAAATAATTTAAATGTATTAATTTACACGGTGGCTTCTGTGAAAAAGATATTTACTTTTTTTTATTTAATTCATTTTCAAATTCAATTTCAATTTATTAAAAACCCTTTAATAAATTAACATCTGTTTAATTATATTTAATTATATATATATATATATATATATATATATATATATATATATATATATATATATATATTTTTTTTTTTTTTTTTTTTTTTTTTTTTGTTAAAAATAATCATGTGACAATGGCTCCTACCTGTGAAAGAGAATGGATAAATGCACAAATCAATGTACTGTATTTGAGTTAATTTTATTTGATTAAATGTTAATTAATTATTAAATTAAAAAAATATTAATTAACTTTAGATTTAATTTAGTTAAATGAAATGTTATAGACAGTATATGCTGTGTGTGTGTATATATATATATATATATATATATACACACACATTATTTTTTATTGTATATATATATTTTTTATTTTATATATATATATTTTATTGTATATAAAATATACAATAATATTTTAAAATATACACACATATTTTATTGTATATATATATATATATATATATATATATATATATATATATATATATATATATATATATATATATATATATATATATATATATATATATACAATAAAAGCAATAAAATATGTATTTTTCTGAATTTCTTTTAATTTAAGTTATCTAATTCTATCTTTGTAATCTAAGTGCTTTCTGAAACCACTATCATGTAACACTGACCTGAAGAGATGCTCGCCGTGCACAGCTTTCAGCCAAACTTAGCAGACTCTGGTCACTGTAGAGTCTTGCTAACACCAGGAAAACATGGCTCACTGTCTCGTCACATGCTTCAGGAATCTCGTCAGCAAGGATCAAAAGCCTTTCGATGAACGGGATTGCACTCATGCCGTTGTTAAGCTTAAGGTGGAGCTTTGCAAGGATGAAGCAGGCTCGGGCCTCTGCAGGGTGATTCTTGGCCAGGATGGTCTTTTTTAGTACATACTTTAATACCTCAGGGTCCTCACAACCAAACAAACAATCAGGGACAGCCATCAATAAAGCAGACAAGCGCTCTGACAAAGTGAAACATTTTTCATGGTTCTTCTGTGTTAGGTAGATGAGTGCCAGGTTGGAGTAAATGGCAGAAAGCAGAAACATATCTGTGAAACATTCCCTGGGTACATTCAAGGCTTCCTCATAATAAACCCGAGCTTGAGAGAACTTTGACCTTCCAGCACAAAGCTGTCCAAGAAGAAAACAGATTCGGCTCTGCGCCCACAAGACACGCTTCTTTCGCGCCAGTTCTCGGGCTACACTTAAATACGCCACTATATCCTCCTCATCAGAGTGACCCTCAAAATGTAAGATGAGGAAATCTGGGTAAGCGCTGTACAAGAGCATGAACTCTGGCTGGTGGTCACGACTCCTCAAAAATGAGAGGAAAGCATGATGTTCATCTGGACTGGTGCTGTCCTGCTCGGAGCAGACAGAAAAACGGGGGAGTTCCTGGGATTCCTCTGTATCCTTAGCTTCTTTCACTGTCTGGTGCTTGACACTGAATGATGAATCTTCATTTCTTGGAGTCTCATATACCTCACTCAAAATATGGTTGACTTTTTGTTGTAGATTATTCACTTCTTGAGTCTTGTCTAAAGACAAAGAATAAAATAATAATAAATACATCTGTTTAAATAAAATTAGATCAATACTTTATTTAGCCCATACTAAGCGTAATAGTAATTAAAATATGATGGATGGATGGATGGATGGATGGATGGATGGATGGATGGATGGATGGATGGATGGATGGATGGATGGATGGATGGTATACTTTATATTTTATGTGATGGATGGATGGATGTTATACTTCATATATTATGTGATGGATGTATGGAGGGATGGTATACTTCATATTTTTTGTGATGGATGGAAGGATGGATGGATGGTATACTCCATATTTTATGTGATGGATGGATGGTATACTTCATATATTATGTGATGGATGGCTGGATGAATGGATGATGGATGGATGAATGGTATACTTTATATTTTATGTGATGTATGAATGGTATATATTTTGTGATGGATGTATGGTATACTTCATATATTATGTGATGATAGATGGATGGATGGTATACTTCATATATGCAATGGATGATGGATGGATGGATGGATGGATGGATGGATGGATGGATGGATGGATGGATGGATGGATGGATGGATGGGTGGGTGGGTGGATGGATGGATGGATGGATGGATGGATGGATGGATGGATGGATGGATGGATGGATGGATGGATGGATGGATGGATGGTATACTTCATATATTATGTGATGGATGTATGGATGGATGGTATACTAAAATATATGCAATGGATGGATGGATGGATGGATGGATGGATGGACTACATATATTATGTGATAGATGGATGGTATACTTCATACATTATGGGATAGACAGACAGAAAGACAGACAGAAAGACAGACAGATAGATAGATAGATAGATAGATAGATTGATAGATAGATAGATAGATAGATAGATAGATAGATAGATAGATAGATAGATAGATAGATAGATAGATAGATAGATAGATAGATAGATAGATAGATAGATAGATAGATAGATAGATAGATAGATAGATAGATAGATAGATAGATAGATAGATAGATAGATAAAATCTTACTTTGAACTGATCCTGGAATTTCTTTTGCCAGATCTGTGGTATGTAAAAGAAGAATTAAGAGATCCATTTAAATTTAAATAGAATTTTTAAAGGGCTGATGAATTGAGAAATCAACTTTCCCTTGAGCTTTTGATATATGAAATGTCATGGTATTATAAGAATATCCTGTAAGTTTCAGAGCTGAAAACTTCCTTGTTAGTCAAAGAAAAGCTTTTATAGACACCAGGCCCAGAAAACGATTGATCTCAGGATATGCCTCATCTTGACATCATCACGAAACACCAACTCTACAGAATAATAAGCATGGCTGCGTCCGAAATCGCATACTTCCATACTATATAGTATGCGAAAAACAGTACGTGAGCAGAGTAGTATGTCCGAATTCATAGAATTCGGAAAACAGTATGCGAAAAGTACCCGGATGGCCTACTACTTCCGGCAAAATTATGAAGTGCGCATACGATGGACACTTTACTATCTCATGATGCCACGGGAGAGAGGAGCTCGTTATATTTGAAAATGGCGGAAAACGGAGATGCAGCTGTTTTCAAGTGCAAGTACTTTAGAAACAACTTTTTACGCGAAGTACGTTCTAATTCAAATATAGTACCTACTCACATAGTACGCGATTTCGGACGCAGCCCATGTGTAGTTCAGTAGCTCCACCCACCGACTCATGGAGCCGTTCAGATCAGTCTAGCCAGCAACAATAAACATGCCGAAGAATAGCAAGATATTGCGTTATTCCTGGTTGTGGAAGAACACTGCATAAGCTTCCTTCGGATCCTAATATTAGGAATGTGTGGTTGAACTTTATTTTTAATTAAAGGAAGTGCTGTAAGATTGTGGCCAAAACTTGGTACTGCAATCACTATCCCCTCTCCCCCTCCCCCTGACTCGAGGTTGCCAGATAGGCTGCAGGATCCAGCAGGAACGTTTGTAGCTACAGCTGTGGTAACTAGAGCAGTGCTGGCAACCCGGATGCCCAAACACTATTGACTTTGTGATTGGTAGATAGGTGGAGGGCGGAGCTTCAGATCAAAACACAAGAAGTCAACATCAACATCATGAGGGCTGCAACAACTAACTTTTAAATGACAATATCCTGGCCGGACATAATGTTTCAGAGTTTTAAATGCTTTAAGAAACAAAATCGAAAGTCTGAAACACTATGTGTCTCATTGTCAAAATATTTATTATTTTAGTATTTTTTTTTTAAAAAAATACTTATTTCGTCAACTTCTATGTCTCGACCCTTGCTCCTTGTGACCTTTTTTTTTCTTTTTTTCTTTTCTTTTTTTCTCTCTTTCTGGTTTTCTTCGCAAATTTTAACTCTGTTTGTGTCCCAATGGAAGTGTCTTACATTGTTGGTTGTTCCCTGTCTTGTTATGTATATATTGCAATAATAAAAAAATAATAATAATAATAAAATAATAATAATAATAATATCCTGGCCGGACTACTCAGTTATATAAGTATTTGACACATAAGTGAGTAACATGTTTTTATATGTGAAAGTATTGGAAAAGACTCGGACATTGGCCGTCGGCAGGCAAGTACCAAATAGTGAAAGAGCATTAATAAAATAGTATTATTATTTCCACTATTTCCTTTCAAAATAGTGAAAGGAAAGGAATTCCTTTCTTGTTCATCACTCTCTTGACGTCATATTTTGTTTCGATTTTGTTTCGCGCTGGCCAAGTGTCAATGCGAATTCCAATTAATCGCGGGTGGATGATAAATACATCGCGTTTGTTTGATAAGAGCCCTGTGAGAGGATCATCCTGGTTGCCGCCTTCTAAACAAACAATCCATCTCTCTCTCATGTGAACTGGCAGGGGAGAAGTTCATTAAATATGCAAATCCTACAGCCGTGGGCGTTTACTTCCCACCCAGTGCTCATCAAACCCGAGCAAGCCTCAAACAGTCTATGCTCAAAACCAATGTAGAAAATAGCTTATTACTTATTCATTATGATGTTTATGAATATAAAAAACACACGAACGTCATTATTGACCTCAGACAACTGTATATTCAGTATTAAAAAATATGCAGTATTTTTTCAAGCCAGTCTTTCTGTCACGTTACTTCATTCCGTTACTCTTTAGCGCCTCAAGTGGCTGACTAATGTGTAAGTCACTTCAGGTGCTTCTAGAACTGTTAAATTACACGGCTGAACAAAACGACACATCTTGGTAAGTTAAAACCTTTTGCGACCCTGTAAGCTGTCTCTGTCAGTATATGAATAAGAATTGTCAACACGGTTAAAAAAAAAAAAACTCCAGCGAAATCTAAAGTATTATTTTCTCACTACCGTCACGAAAGTTTTGTTTTGATTAGCCTTTGGGCCGCGACATGTAATTAAATGTTACTTATTTGCTTTTAAGGATAATAATGCCACTGAATTATATTATATCACATTGTGTTTTAGCATTTAAACTGCAGGACAGTGTGGCAGAATGTCAAAGGCAAGCAGGGAATCTGGGGTGATTTTTGCAGCTCCACGATGGGAAGAGCCTAAAGGTAAAACCGTAGAGACACAAGCGCCAATAACACATGATTACATTGACACATCGGTGTGCATTAGTTTACAGTTGCTTGCATTTTTTTCATAGATTTCTGTAACCCTGACAAACTCCTGATGTGCCCCTATGACCCACATCATCTGATCCGGGCCTGCCGGTTCCCCTACCACCTCATCAAATGCAGGAAGGTGTGTTTCGCAAGTTAGCAACACATCATTACAGTACAGCTAAATTCCTATTAGCCTACTTCTTTATTTAAGCATATCCAATGTTCAGCAATAAGCTATCATTGGACCATTTTAGGCATAGGTTTAATGTATATTTTTGTAATCTGAATACTTTTAATTTTTAACATGGACAATGATGATGTCAATGTAGCCTAATATGTGTAAACTAACCCGTTATAGTTTATTTATTGTATTTTTTTTAACACGCCCGACTCAACTATAGCATCACAGGATGATTTTAAATTAAACGTTTTTTTGAGCATAGCTTAAAGTGCTTAAAACACGCTAATAGTCCAGATATAGGCCCACAAAATGTAATAATCTACTTGTATGAAAATTAATGAGGGAATCTGTAGCACTCAATGACACATTAAACAGTTGATGGATTAGAACCAAAAAGTTCTAGGCTTAAATACTTATTATATATTTAACAGTATTCATGTGGCGCGATGCAAGCACTAGGTGCTTTTACATGGAGCACTGTAATCGGTTTAAAAGTCCAATCCGAATGAAAATGCTCCATATAAACACCTCAATCGGAATAAAAATGCCCAAACCGAATGAAATTGTAATCGGTTTGAGAGGGGTGGGATAAACCTTTTCATGAACCGATCAAATGAAAAATGTAACCATGTAAACGACCTGACCTGATTACTTTTCAGTGTGCGTCCTTATATGATGTGGTATACAGCGCACGCCTTCACTACTGAAGAGTCCGCGCTGCACGCCGCTCAAACGCAGGCTATAATGGTGAGAGGAAAGGTAATTTTTCTGAGGGGTAAACTTTTTTATTTCGTAAGAACTTATGAAGATAATGTTGGAATAATGACAGACATAGCCTGGCCACATCCACTCATCTTGACAGCGTTTGTCCCAGGCACGTTTTACTTCAACTGCCCCTGATACAAGCATTTATTTTTTATGAGATTATTACACTTTAAAACAAATAAATAGCTTTTATACAACTGTATAAGTCCTGGTGGCCGTTGAAAGTTGCTATGGCCTCCGTGAACACATTCCAGCTGCTGGAGAGGACAGAGTCGGTGTTTCTGATGCGGCAGACAAACTGCTCTGTGATGATTGCGATTGAAAGTCAGCACATGTCAACTCCAGATCGGTTTAGATAACGTCTCATGTAAAACAGTCCACTGAATCTTTCAATTCGAATTATTTTAATCGGAATGACAAAAAAGTGTGCATGTAAACATGGCTACTGATGATGCTAAACTAACTGTTGATGTTTAATCAATAACTTTGTTTAAATTTAGCATGAAAGTAAAATTCCTTTTATTTTATAAATGCAATTATTGATCTTGTGAACAATTCACCTTTGCAAATGTTTCATAAAAATAAATTAAAAAATGTTTAAGCAAAATCCCAAAACTTGAGCTTTCAGTGAACACAGACTTCTCTCTGGTGACACATATTGCACTTCTCCAATCATTTAGTCTGCATAACCCCCACCCTCTTTTATTTTTTTTGTATTATTATTTTTTTTACACTTGACTGCAAGCTTTCAATCAGATCTGCCTCTATCTAATCAGTAACTGATGGATAAAAGATCATAGAACCAAGTTTCTGACCTATATCTGTTTAAGTTAAATACCCATCACAATATGTAAGAAAAAATCTGTCAATACTTCTGTTTCATCATGATGTTTAAACTAAAAGTATTGAGTACTGATAGATGTCTGTGATTATTATTTTTAAGAATCACCCTGAATTAGTCGGTGAATTTTGGGCATGTCCATTCAATGCACGCCACTTGATGAGAAAACATGAGTTGTCCCATCACATCTCAAACTGTGTGGACCGATGCTCTGTTAATGTGACCTACGGTAAGATCTGTTTCACCATTTCACCTTCATGATATTGGGACTACTAAAGACACACCCCATGCATAATGTCTCCGTTCTCAAATGTTAATAGTGGCCAGTGAGAAGACTGATTGCAAGTTTCAAATCCCAGTGAGCACCTGGACTGCACCTGTGTGTGATGAAGACTGGGATGAAGGTAAGACTCTGACCTATATCCTGAGTCATAAAGTCCCTATAAAAACAAAATTGACTCTCCTTTTTTTAATGGACTATTGCTGTATTTATTATAAATATGTACTTCCCCTCCCTCTTGCAACAAAATCTCTATTTAAAGGGTTACTTCATCGACTTGTATCCGGTCAGCAAAACCCCGAACACATCTTCCCTTTTTAAGAATGACTTCAGTGCCGTTCTTTGTTCTTTTCTCAGAGAAAAGCTTAACTCCAAGTCTTCCAGAGTCGCAGTCAAAGCGGATTCGAAAGACCGCCGTTCTCCAGTTTCTGTGTTTACTAGAAGTAATTCCTATTAAAGTTAAGCGTACAAAATTATGCACTGAAAACGCGCCAGACTGAACACAGGCTGTGAACGACTGCCGCGAGCACGGACACGTTTACCTCATTTACATCATTCAGCTCATTCATCACGATGAATGTAATCTGACTCCTGCTGCGTTTGTGCTGTGACACTCGCTCGGCGACTCACGATTTTGAACAGACACGTTCACTTTTTAATTGTACAGGTCCTTCTCAAAAAATTAGCATATTGATAAAAGTTCATTATTTTCCATAATCTAATGATAAAAATTAAACTTTCATATATTTTAGATTCATTACACACCAACTGAAATATTTCAGGTCTTTTATTGTTTTAATACTGATGATTTTGGCATACAGCTCATGAAAACCCAAAATTCCTATCTCAAAAAATGAGCATATCATGAAAAGGTTCTTTAAACGAGCTATTAACCTAATCATCTCAATCAACTAATTAACTCTAAACACCTGCAAAAGATTCCTGAGGCTTTTAAAAACTCCCAGCCTGGTTCATTACTCAAAACCACAATCATGGGTAAGACTGCCGGGGGGAAAGCACAATCAGAATATACTCCAGGGTTTCTACTGATACAAAGCCATATGCTAATCGCTGAAGTAACCCTTTAACTTTGCAATTTCACTAACAGTTAGTTCATGTACCAAACTTTACTTTTAAAATTAATTTGATAGTACAAAATGTGAAAAGATTTCTTTGTATGATGTAACTACAAAATTTAGCATCTGATCCTATCTGCGTCTTACAGAAGTGGAAAAGCATGCAACCGCAGCGCCATCTTTTGCCAGAGATGTGTCCAAATCGCTTCCTCGGGACAGGTCAGTGTGGAGCAGGCGTTATCAAATCTGGCCCTCAAGCAAGATCCACTTTCCTGCGGGGTTTAGCTCCAACCTTGGTCAAAGTCACATGCCTATAACTCTATGTAAATGTGCTTATTTCTAGTAATCCCAAAATCACCCTCTGTACCCTCATTCACTTTTACTTGCATTAGTCCACTGACAGTTACTTGAGGTAGTGAATGAAAATGAGTGAGTGAAGCCAGAAGAGCTGCTGCTTTTCCATAGTTTGTGTTTGCTGTTTAATAATTCATTAAACCTTAGCAAACTGGCAGATTCAGTAGTAACAAAAAACCTTTATATTGAACTCTGTCATGGAAACTAGCATGTATAAACCTTAATTAAACAATTTAATCATTAAATACAAAAAATTTATACCTGTATAATATTATGCTGTTTCCACATTGGACCAGTGGTTTGGAAAATAGATGGATGGATGCTTCAACTGTGGGTGACATCACCTTGTCAGACATTAGGCTTGTTCGACTTCACCTAGCGATGCGCAGACCGTTCGGCGGCTGACTTGAAGCAGCGCATGCTGGTTAGAAATTTTGTCCAACTTGAGGCAGCGCATGCTGGTTAGAAATTTTGTCCGACTTGAGGCAGCGCTGACGGCACGTGACTGTGACGTATGTCAACAAAGTACAGCGAGAGCGATTCGAGAGCAGGCGGCTGATGCAGCCGGTGCAGATTCTCAAGGGTGGCTGCAGGAGGCTGCTCGAGCTCTGATGACGACACAGCTGATCCGCGATTGGCCGATTCACCGCATGACAGCGATCACGTGCGTTTCGTGTTTATTCTAAAACCTTATGTTATGCTAATGCTCACATGAATCATTCATTTATAACAGTAAAACCTCTTTTCATGTAGTCGCAGTGTTATATTGTCATGTTTATCAAACTAAAACTGATAAAACCTGTTAACAAGACTTCATTGATAGTGTATGTTTATATGTTGAACTTTAATCTTGTCCAAATAGACGCTTTATTAAACAGTACATAAAGTATTGGATGAAAATATCATTTGAAACATCTGGGTTTTTGAGAAATATTGCATTTATTTAACTTCAGCTGTGATAAAGTTTGCAAACGCAGTGCAAGCGTCACCACGGGAAGCAGAAAGTGTCCGACTTCACGTCTCCGTTTGCAGCTCCTCCCCGACTGCACTCGGCTACTCTCGCCGATCGCATGCACCCAGTCGCAGCCGATGTTGAACACACCTATTAATTTGGCTCGCTGACTCTCACAGTGCATTATGGGTATTCTCTAGCCGTTGAGCATACATTGGTTGTATACTCATTATTGTGGTGCAATCAGTAACCTCCACTATGGTTTCGGACACCACTACAAATGGCTGTCCCCTCAAATAGTTCTCTTTTTAACGGTATAGGGGGTGATTTTGGCCACAGCTCTTTATTAGCTTTTTCAGGCATATTTGACTGGAGCAAAACTCTGCTGGAAAGTGGACCTCGAGGCCCAAAGATGAGATTCTCTGATATAGAGCTTACAATGTTACAGAGGCTGTGTGTCCTCCAGAGGTCGCATCTGTCTGCTGCATATGTTGTAGGACCGTTGTTCCTTGTGAAGCATATGTAAATTCTTTATGACTTTGGGATGTAATGTTTTTTTTACTGAAATAAGGTAGCTTGAATGATGTATGTGGCCAAAAAAGGCTACCTTCCGACATTGAATTGAGACTGCTTGAGTCATATGCCAGTGGTTCCCAACCATGGTCAGACTATGAGCGTATCATAAGAGAGACATTAAAAATGTGCAGTGTTGAGAACCACTGTAATCTGCAATAGCATTTAGACTTCTGTAGTTGGTAATAACTATAATTTTGATCAGATTGGTTGAATATTTCAGCAAAGTAACATAATCATGAACTGCACATCTCTCTTTATATTAGGGAGAACAACAGCATTTCCAGCAATACGATTTCTGGTCTCAGGGCGCCACGAGTTCTTCCCTGGACGAGCAGCTGTACTGATTTTTAACCTTTCTAATATGTCCACCATGTCAAGACTACTATTTTTCATTTACAATGAATACCGATAGTGTGTGTTGCTTGTCTTGCCATTTTATTGTATAGGTCACTAGTTCTTGCAGTGATAAATTAGTTTGCTAATCTTCTGTTCATTTTCCCAAAGGTGGAACAATAGAGGTGGTTTAGGTTCTGTGTTTACACCACACAAAAGAAAGGCTTACGAGCAGGATATTTACAATACTTTAGTTGATGTGTTTTGTGTTGGCATAGTTGCTTTGTGCCTGTAATTCTACCTCTGTGGTGTCAGGAACACCATCCACTTTTTTTTTTTTTTTCATAAATCAGATACTGTTGTGAAAGCCAATAAAACTTAATTTATAAATGTTAAGATTCAAAAACCAGTGAGCCTTACCAAGTTTGTAGTTTGTGCCAACATCACACTGGCATATTTTCTTCAATAAAGAAATGGTCTCATCTTTAATTTTGTCCTGATCCATGGCAATAATTTGTCTGTCCTCGTCTTTTAAGAAAATGTCAGATGATCTGTGATGTAAGCATAAAATGAAGTTATGAGAAACTGTGGGTTACTGTTAATATTGTCAACTAACTGTCATTAGTGTTAATAGACAGTGTTAGTTTAGGAATTAGGTTAGTAGAATAAATTGACATAGTTGCAAAATTAACTTTGGGTGTTTTTACAATTCTAGTTTATTTGTTTGGTCCGGACCAATTTAGTGCTGATCTGCTTAGCGTTCACATTGACATTTTAACACTGAGCCTAAAGATATCAAGGCTTAAGGATTCATGTTCACAACCTGATTAGTTGGCTTTTATCACATATTTTGTGATGGAACTTACAAAAACATCAAAAAAACAATACTGTGCACTAGGCTAATGTGTTCATTGTACATGCATAGCCTGTAAATGAATTTATTTACAGGCTATGCATATGCATTATTTACAGCTGAGAACTTGTGAAGAGCTTATAAAATGTGTAAAGGAGTCAAAACGGCATCAGGAATCCCTCCATCACACACAAACGAAAATCTGCTGTGAGGAGATGTGGTTCAGCATAGTGTTACCAAACTGAACCAACAAATTAATATATTCATAAAATCATGCTAGCACTTACTCACAAAATGAACTGGTTGCTTTGACCAGGTTGGTTTTGACAAGTCCTATATCCCCCGTTTTCTCAGATTTTCCCATAAACCATTCAAAACAGGCTACCAGCAGGCCCATGATGATGATGCGTTCACCAGCCTGGAAACTCAGTTCATCTGGTCCATCAGCTTCATAGTCTTCTGTGGTCTCACAGACCCCTACTGCTGTGTGAGATATTGTTACAATTGTGTTTGAGTTAAATTAGTGGACTGTGAAGATGACAATGTCTGTTATGAAAAAATAAAATGACTAAAAGAAAAGATCTACAGCTTTAAGTCTGAAAAAATCCCATCAAGTGATATACTGTAGTATATTAATCTTCTACATATATCTCAGAGTAGAGTCTTCAGATTTTTAATCCTCTATGTATGGACGTTTATGATGGATGGATGTGCTTTTTTGAGCTTCAAACTCATTGGACCCCATCATTGTCATTATAAAGCTTGGAAGCATCTGGATATGTATTACTGTCTATAACTGATTGTGTTCTTCAGAAAGAATGTCATAGGCTGGCTTGTAAAGACATTTACATTGTTAAACATTTTTTCTTTTCTTTTGAAATTTCTCATCATCAAAAAATCTTGAAAAAAGTATCATGGTTTCTACAAAAATATTATGCAGCACAGTACATTTTAACATTAATAATAATAATAAATGTTTCTTGAGCATCAAATCAGCAAATTAGAATGATTTCTGAAGGGTCATGTAACACTAAAGACTGGAGTAATGATGGTGAAAATTCAGCTTTTCCATCACAGGAATATTTTTTATCAAATAAATAGCAGCTTTGGTGCCCATAAGAGTCTTATTTCAAAAGCATATAACCCTATATTTTGGATGGTAGTTTATATACAGTATAATGAAGTACAATTATTTAAACATTTTCTCACCAATCTGTAATGGAATGTCACTAGTGTCCTTTCCACCACCCACTAATACACTCTCTGGGCAGGACTTCAGAAACCACCTTTGGAAGTAAAGAAAATTCATTGTTCTTAGTTCTGGGTGCTCTGTTGATTTTATGACAATACGTTCAAAATGAAATTCAGAAGGTGACATACTCATGAAAGGGTATGACTGGCTCCAGAGCTGGTTTGGGCTTGGTTCCTCTAGACCCGTCTGCTAGTGACAGCACTGTCCACCCTGAACCTAGGAATGGAGGCTCAAACAGGGCGATATCCCCCTTCTCCAAATAAAGGTCACTACCTGCCGTAGAGCTATCAAACATCTGATTTGCTGTGCAGCATCCAAAGAAAGACCCTCAAAAGTAAACAATACATTTTTATTACAAATAACAGTGACATTCACAGATCCAATCCATTTCGGTAATCAAATATTAATAAAAAATATACCTTTATTCTCATTCATTTTAAGTATATAGTATTCATAAGCAATATATATTACCTTCTTGCATTAGAAAGCCTTTATACATCATATTTAGTGTATCCTCTTTAATTGAGATCTCAATTCCTGAATGATGATCAAGGGAGAGTAACCAGAACTCCTGGTCCATGAGAAGATTTTCCATACACTGACCCAAGAAGCCTGGTAGAAATTAAAAATTTGGTACATCATGTGAGATATTTAGCTTTGATATACACCGATCAGGCATAACATTATGAAGTGAATAACACTGATTATCTCTTTATCACAGCACCTGTTAGTGGGTGGGATATATTTGGATGCAAACAGTAATATCCTCAAAGTTGACACGTTAGAAGCAGGAAAAATGGGATGTTCCCGTCTGTAGTGGTCACTATCTATCAAAAGTGGTCCAAGGGACAAACGGGTGAACTGACGATAGGGTCAGGGGTGGCCAAGGCTCATTGATGGACGTGGGGGGCAAAGGCTGGCCCATGTGCACCAATCAAACAGACGAGCAACTGTGGCTCAAATTGCACAAGAAGTTAATGCTGCTACTGATAGAAAAGTGTCAGAATACACAGTGCATCGCATTTTGTTGCGTATGGGGCTGCATAGCCACAGACCATTCAGGGGGCCCATGCTGACCCCTGGCCATCACCGAAAGCACAGTGTGCACACGAGGATGGACCAGTGTGCGTTGCTTACCTGGGGAAAACATGGCACTGGGGTGTAATATGAGACGAAGGCAAGCCGATGGAGGCAGTGTGATGCTTTAGGCAATGTTCTGCTGGGAAACCTTGGGTCCTGCCATCCATGTGGATGTTACTTTGACACGTACCACCTAGCATTGTTACAGACCATGTACACCCTTTCATGGAACCAGGTATTGGTGGCTGTGGCCTCTTTCAGCAGGATAATGCGCCCTGCCACAAAGAAAAAATGGAATGGATTGAGGAGCACAACAACAAGTTGGAGGTGTTAACTTGGCCTCCAAAATTCCCCTAAATCTCAATTCAATCGAGCATCTGTGGGATGGGCTGAACAAACAAGTCCAATCCATGGAGGCCCCACCTCGCAACTTACAGGACTTAAATGATCTGCTGCTAACATCTTGGTGGCAGATAGCACAGCACACCTTCAGGGGTCTAGTGGAGTCCATTCCTCGACATGTCAGGGCTGTTTTGGCAGCAAAGGGGGACCAACACATTTGAACAAATATATAATAATTTATGTTGTGCCTAATCAATGTACACTACTGGTCAAAAGTTTGGAACCATCAAGATTATCATACTAGAGTATCACACAGGAATAAATTACATTTTAAAATACACTGACCAGCCCCCCAAAAAACAAACAAAACAGCTGTTTGGATTTAAATAGGCAAATGCTTAAGTTATTTTACTTTATAACTTGTTAAATATGGATATCTTTCTTACAAAAATCCATCGGTTGACTTTATTAAGTCTATGATTGGATCATTATTGCAGTGAGTATTATGTAGCATGTTATAGCTTGTTTGGCAACAGTTCTTCTAATCCTAATTGATGGAGTGTTTTTCATTTCTTAAACACACATGTAGAAAGATAGCCTAGAAATCTAGGCCCACCGTAGCGGCAGCAAATTTAATCTGCCCGCAAGTGTCGTCTAGGAACTCTCAATACCCTTCTGAGCTGTATTCCCCTAACTCTTGCCGGGCCAATCACATCGTGTATAGAGTCGGCGGGCGGGGCCATAATGACGACGGCCGAGTTGCGTTTGCGTGCTTCTAGTAAACACAGAAACTGGTGAACTGGTGAACGGCGGTCTTTCGAATCAGCTTTGACCGCGACTCTGGAAGACTTGGAGTTAAGCTTTTCTCTGAGAAAAGGACAAAGAACAGCACTGAAGTCATTCTTAAAAAGGGAAGATGTGTCCGGTCGACCGGATACGGCGAATGTTTAATCTATCAGCGAGCTCTGCTTCACCTTCGTTACTCTGGTTGGTGTAGCGCTATCCTATCGCGTGCAGAGGGAGTTTGAAAGACAACCGTTTATCCCGCCCCTCAGATTGAGCCCTGTCTATGGTGAGTTTCCAGACAAAACATCTTGATGTGGATCTGGCTTGTCAGGCTAGTAGAAAGACACATCATGGCCATATTCCAGGATGACAATATCAATATTCAGGCTCAAATTGTGAAAGAATGGTTGGGAGAGAGCATGAATAATAGTTTTCACACATGAATTGGCACCTCTGAGTCCAGACCTTAAATTCATTGAAAGTATTGTGCTGGAGTGGGATGTGCTGAAGGAGACTGATTGACCAAAAATTGATGCACCTCTTGATGGAAACAACACAACATTTATGATTGACATTCTCATCCTGGAATATGCCCATGATGTGTGCTTCCTACATGCTTGTTTAGAATTGAAAAGCTACACACTCCTTCAATTAGGGTTAGATGATCTGTTGCAAAACCATGCAACATAAAATCACAGACTCAAGCATGTGCCTATTTATTTTACTTAGATTTTGTAATAATTTTTCATAATATTAGAAAAAGGTTTTAATGTATTTTTGATTGAAAATAAATGCTGCTTTGGTGAGCATAAGAGACTTATTTCAAAAACATTAAAAATCAAAATTCCAAATTTCTACTGCTAGTGTACTGGATTCAATAACTGCCATTATTAATAAACAGAGTTTGATACAACAGTATATCGCTATATGACGCTGAAATGAAAACAGACCCATTCTGTGGTATGTGCTGAACTTCCATATTTCTTCAAGGGTTTTAAAAGTGATAAATATAGTCCTTTCACCACTGTTGATGGATACAAAATGAGCAGACAGTTCCTGCAACACAGGGAAACCAGTATGTTAAATGTGTGCATTTAAGGTTTCAATATTTGATGTATTCCAAATAGGGATGCCCATACAGAGATTAAGGTCTTGACCCCTGAGAGGTCAGCTTCCAGCACACAAAGTTTCCTGCAGAGCACTTCCTGTGTGCCCTCATCAGCAGGAAGTCGATCTGGCCCCTCCACCAAAGCCAGCTGCATAGCCAACACTGCAACAGGAAACGCTGTATATGCATTAAATCTACCACTGCATCCAACACTAACAGATCAGCCTCCACATGGAAAATATTTCAGTCAGCTGTAGTAAACGTGGTTGGAAAATGATTTAGCTGGTGATGTAAGGAGGATGGTCAGTTAATGTGACATACCGTAAACCAATCTAGCCTTACTAATGCAGTAAATTCCAGGTGTAGTTCTACTATAGTCAGTTATAATAATCTTTCAGAGCAATATTCATGGTTTAATCTACAGTTTAAATTTTGAATTTGACCATAGTCATATGATGTTTCACTGCTGTGTTTAACAAAGAAGGTTAATAAGTGACATTCGATGTGCTTTTAAAGTCCAAGGTATGATCTCTAAAAGTTACTTTTTTTTTGAGTGTCACCAGAGCAGGTCAGAGTTCAATGAAATGGATAGCTCACCAAACAATTAACATTCTGTCATCAGTTACCCTCCCTTTCTTTTGTGAAATGTCTAAGGCTGCATGTGAAATCGTATATTGTGAAATCAATCAACTTTATTTATATAGCGCTTTTACCATCACGATTGTGTCAAAACAGCTTCACAGTGTTAAACAGGACAATATTGCAACAAAATTTGATTTGGCTGTACAGTCGTTGTGGAGAAAACAGTGATGTTATCAGCTTATTTTAATTTATCATATAGCGACAATGTTGGCAGATCAGTATTATAGTTTATAGAATTAAATAAAACCTAATTCATACATTTTATTTGTATATTTAGTTGAATAACTTTGATGATAATTTTAGTGTCCCCAACTGAGCAAGCCAAGCCAAAGGCGACAGTGGCAAGGAACCAAAACTCCATCAGGGCATGATGGAGAAAAATAAACCTTGGGAGAAACCAGACTCAGTCGGAGTGCCAGTTCTCCTCTGGCCTCTGAAAGACAGTATGTGAAAGAGTAGTATGTCCGAATGAATAGTATTCCAAAAACAGCATAGGCGAAAAGATCCTGGATGACTTCCTATATCTAGTAATATTTTGACCTTTATGATATCATGGGGCCATGGGGAGAGAATATGTGACAGTGAAGCAACGCAACTGACTGATCACATGACAACATGGTGAATGGGTTGCACTTTATTTTACAATTTGTACAGTATGTTCTTAGTGTACATACCAAAAAAGTACTGAGTATATAAGATAACTACATGGGTTAAGATTAGGTTTAGGGGTAGGTTCAGGACTACATTACCCAGTTTTGTTTTTTACACAGCATGTTTATGTGGAACAGAACTGTAAAACAAAGTGCTACTGGTGTATGTAATACATCTGGTTTACATTCACATGACACATCCTAAAACACTTTTTTAGTGGTCACAAAGTAATTACTTAACCAGAAAGTATACTTTGTTTTTTTATGCGTATGTGAGCATATGCGCACAGTCAAACACACAACACACTTTTCTTTTGACTAGTATGCGTACATAGGCATTTGACGCACAGTTTTGAGCAATCTCTTACCATGAGTTACAACCTATGTAAATACTGCAAAAACATTAAATGCGCGAACAAAAATCCAGAGGTGCACAGTCAGTACGTGCATATTCTTCTAATGACGAAATTGGCGTCACGCACTGTACGCTGACCCTCACATACACGTGAAAAAAGTATTCTTTGGCCTTTATTCAAAAGACGTACATACGAGTATGCGATTTCGGACGCAGCCTCAGTGGCTGTACAATGGAGGTCAAAGGTCAGCAAAACAGTTTGGTTTACCGACATTCTTCAGAATAATATCTTCTTTTCTGTCAGCTTTATAGGGTGACATGAGGGTGACTAAATTGAACTTGTCTCAGAGTACTGCAAAGTTTAACCACATAATATTTTAATTGATTGTATGGTGTTATTACTATCTATGGTCACTGGAGGCCATTTACACAGTCAACAGGATTTGTTCACATCAGCCACAGTGCATTAAATGAGTTTTAGAAATGAAGCTTGTATTGTGAGCTGGATTTACCTGTTGGTATATTATCTTCAGAAGCTCCTGAAGTACCTTTGACACTTCCTCTTGAGGTCTTAAAATCTGAAAAGAAATTTGCACATTTGCTTAATATTGGCCCTTACAATGGATCATTTCTGTTATGCTTTACCTTATTCACTAGAAGAATATAAGTGCTGTTTAAGGGATCTCTTTATAAGGCTAGACTTTATAGTAAAAACATGTGGTGAAGTTTAGATTTTTAAACACCATTAATTATAACTTCGTTAGTTATACAGGGGACTTAAAGGATTGAAATAAATAACTAATGTTAGCCATTGCTTATTGGGGGATAGAGAGGTAAAATGAGTGTGTCAAGATAAATATGATATTTGACGTTTTAAAGATAGGACCTAAACCAGTTATCACAAAACATCACATAAAGTCACTTTATAAATAATAAACTTAATTATTTATACAGGAAACTAACAGGTTGGAAATAAATAACTAATGTTAGTTATAAAGTGACTGACATCATATGTGGTGGGAAAGCAACAGCAAAAACATAAATGACCATTTATGTTTTTACTGTTGTCACCAAAAATGTTGATGTCACTTCCTGGATTTGTTACAGGTAGCCTATTTTACAAAATACTAAGAGGATGGAACATGAAATGAAGGACACAGAAATGATTGCCAATTAAAAACAATAGGCCTATTCATTAATATACCACCATTGATTGGAATTGTGTAAGGTAAAAAAAAAAAAAAAAACCTACTTGAAAAGTTATTGAATAGCACTCGCAACAGCTCTAAAACTAACGCAGAAACGATTTAAAAAATCTCACCTGTGTTGAGAAATCGTGATAAAATAAAATGAAATAGGCTTTATTATTTTCATATTTAGCCTAGGTCTATTAATATTTCATGCATTATTAGTCTCGGTGCAATAAGTGTGGGCAAGTTTATTATTATATTAGGATTAACTTCATACTTTCAATATAAGATTAAAAATAAAACTGCTTTTATAAATAAAATAAATAAAATATTTTAAAATATTTTTTTAATTTACTATTATCTATGGTGGTGGTCGTGCTGCTGCACCTATATCCCTACCTTTAGATGAATAATCCATAATAATATCCCGTTCATTTTGTGTGTACTCATTCGACAGCTCTCTACGTATCGTCCGAATTCTGTCCGGATCAGAATCCACGTCGTTCCCGGTTTTGGACGAGTTTCTACGAGTAGCGGCTGACATCCCGTCAGAGTTCCGAGCGGAGAAGAGAATGACCGCGCGCTCTAGCCTACTCTCTCGATCACGCGCTCGTCATCGCACTAACACCAAATAAAAGCGCACAGGTGGCAGAACTGATTTTAAGAGCTTGTTACATCATCATTTCAACACGGCTGTGACTCTTGTCCTTCTTAACGGTGAAGGTAAAGACAGCGCACGTCCCGAAAATCTTCCTGAAAACAGAGGCAACAGGTCCACCCACGCCTGTCGGAGGTGTGTTAGCTATGTGATTCTGGCATAACTAAGCATTTTTGTTTTTAAAAATAAACGTGACCTTGACACGCACACGTTTTAGCAAAAGTTAATAATCACATAGGCTTACTGACTGAATAGGCTAAACAATATAAGAAGCAAAGTATCGCTGGGGGTCCGTATTATGAATGTGAATTTAGTAGGTGTGTGTGTCTGTGTATTTGGTTGATCTCAAAAGACTGCAGAGGAAGAGTGTCAGCATTTCCCTTTCCTCTCTAATTCCCAGACCAGGGGTTTTCAAACTGGGGTCCTCCCGGAGGTTCTAAGGGTCCCCAGAAAATTTCAGATCATAAAAATACAAAGCAATAATGGATAAAGTCTACTGAACATTCAAACTGTTTCATTTCTAAATGTTAATCTCCTTTCTTGCCATAGGGCTACATGCTTTCCACATTATATGTTTGCTTTGTACCCTTCTTACTGTAGTCCCCTTTATATTGCTCACTCATTCATTATGAAAGTTGCTTTATACAAATCATTTATAATTGAAAATGTTGTTCTTCGGGTTTATACATCAAACCTTAAGTATAGCCATTTGACGTTTGGAAACTATATGTCATACTATCTATCTAACAGTTAAAATATTTTTTTCATACACAAAAATATATAGATGTATTTTAAGGGGGTCCCTCATAAAGGATCATTTGGGGGTTCTTGGCATCATAAAGTCTGAAAAATTCTGGACTAAGGAAATTTAAATTTATATGGTCACTATCTTTGTGGGGACTCGCATAATTTTATCATCTTGCACTAACCCTAAACCTGTACCATCACAGAAAACTTTCTGCATTTTTACATTTTCAAAAAAACAAAAAAACAATTATGTTTTTTAATCAATTTCCTTTTCTGGGGAGCGATGTTGGGTTTTGATATCCTTGTGGGGACATTTTTTCCTCGCAATGTAATAATATGTAAACACACACACATTTGTTTTTGTGAAATGTGGGGACACATTTCATAGACGTAATAGTTTTTATACCATACAAGCCATATTTTCTGTCCCACACTGCCCCTGCCTCTAAACCTATACCCATAGGAAACATTCTGCATTTTTACTTTCTCAAAAAAACTCATCCTATAAGATTTATAAGCATTTTGAAAAGTGGGGACATGGGGAATGTCCTTATATTTCACCCTCTCCTTGTAATACATGTGTCATACCCATGTCATTATAGCCTACACATTTGTGTCCTGCTATTTCACAAAAACAAGAAAACACATAAACACACACACACATTAATAAATAAAGTAAACCTGAGAACATGGGGTTTTAAGAGAACAACCATTGAAGATCTTTTTATTTATTTGTTTAGACACCAATAAATCAAATTCATTAATTCTTTTTACATTTTTTTTATGGAATATTAAAGTGTTTATTATAAAGGCTTTATCCGTGTGCATCATTAAAACCACAATGTTTAAAATCTATCAAAATAATTTCCCCTCCATCTTCATCTCCATCAATGATCTAATCAATTTACGATGGACAGAATAAAATCCCACCCAACATTTTTTTTGTCCTTTATATCAGAAAATATCACAACTTCTGTTTCAAGCCAACTTTTAAAGTCATAATGCATCAAATTAAAATTGACACATTCTTTTTACAAACTGTTTATTTTAAATTATTTATCCATGCACATATTATTATTTTTTTAATTCATGTGATGAAATCTATAAATTAAAAACTTTATCTCATACCTCCCCTCCCCCTACAAACGACATCTGCTCTCTTCATGAAGTATTTCTTGGCAGAGAGTGAGATAGTTTTACACTTGTATTATGTTAACAGCACCGCATGTTGTATTTACCATATAAATTATATTTAATAACGGACAAAAGAAAACTGGGGGTAACAAATAAGGATCGGAGCCTAAAGTAGAAATTTTCTCCAGGTCTGTCTGTCTGTCTCTCTCATTCAAATGGTCAGTTCGTGCGGGCGAGATTGGTCGTAAATATGGCGGCGTTCTGTTTAGTAGTGACGTAAGTGGCATCTATGAATACACGATGTGATTGGCCTGACCAGAGTTTGGCTTTTACAGCTCAGAAGTGTATTGAGACTTGCAGAAGATTAGATTTGCTGCTGCTAGGGTGCGTCTAGATTTCTAGGCTACTTTCATTCCCCATTCTGAGGCACATTTTGAACTTCAGTAAATGCTAACGTGATTGGCTGAGTAGATATTTGAATTTACAAGCATTTGAAAATGTGTTTTTGTGGGCAAAACAATACAGAACAGACAATATGAATATAGGCCTACACAATATAATTGTACAGAATAAAAAACTATCAAAACTTTTGTTTCATGCCGACTTTAACTGTAAATATTTATAAAGAATAGGCTATTTTAAGTGTGGAAAAGAACTTCTTCTGTGTGTTTTCTAAGCTTAAACAGTATAAGGATGCATTAATTACTCCAAGATCCCAGATCTGAATACATCAATGTACATCTTCAGTACAGTTTCAGTTTCTAAAGTTTGCACAAATTTAAATACCCTCAAATGGTAGAAAGGAAACTGCACACATCAAAGGAAACTAAATGCATAAACATATTTATTCTTGTTATTATTTCTGGTCTGTGCAGCTGCCTTTAAAAGAGGAGGGTTTGAGAAAAAATACAATTATATATACATTTAAAAAAATAAAATAAAAATAAAAAGTAAAATGCATTGCAGAGACAACTATTAGGCCTAGCCTAATCATTTTAATCAAATATTATTCTCAGTACTTTTTAGTGGGCTACTTTTTCATTTTATTGTCTGGGTAATGGTAGATTTTTATTTTTATTTAAACACTAGCTATTTTAAATTCAATGGGATTTGACGTTCCCCAGTGTCAATATTCAGGTATCCGATAAGTAGGCCTAGCCTAATATAGCCTATACGTTTGTTTAATCTTCAGATTGCATCGAGATATTGTTTGCTTTTCAGCATGGTCATTGGACCAAATCACAGTAGCCTATGAAGAGATTAAAATTAGTATCCCATCAAATTGGATCAGCTAGAATCTATTAGTTATCAGAAGCCTTTCTTTGTAATTAAAATAGGCCTAGTTAAACGATCTCTCGAGGTTTGAATGGGGTAAGCGCCCTCTGGTGGAAAACGCGTCTCATTTATTGTTTATTCGCAACATTGACATTCTTCCATTTTGATTAATAGTCTGCAAAACTGATGTGTCAAGAATTAAATGTTGAATTACTACTAAAATATGCTATAAAAATTATTTTAACAGAGACAACGCTTGTTGTTATTTGCTATTTTTAATCAAAGTAAATTACAATTAAACGTTATTTTCGTTAACAAAGAATCCCAAACATTTGCATGCTGTTTTTATGTAGGCTAAGTAGATACAACAGAATACGGTAGAAAAAAAAAGTAAAAAAAAAAGCAGTGCGAATATTTTTTTGTTGTTGAATTATGTACAGTAAAGACTGGCAGACAGTTTGTACCTGCTAATGCGGTGTGTAGTGCGCATGCGGGTTGTGTGTATTACAGATTGGATGGTGTGAGCTTCAGCGGGCTGCCACACACTGCCTGCGGGACACACCGCGAGGAGGACACCGGCCGCAACCAGTGTCAAAGAGCCATTCGCTGTCGTCTCAGCCGGCCTACGTCCATATAGAGCGGTAAGACTTTTTAAGATATTATGGGCATTCTGGACTAGCCGCTTTATTTTTAAGCAGCTTTGCCTTTGGGGAAAGAGATAGACGCGCCCGAGTGTCAGTTTATTGCTACTATTGTAACTTGATGAGAGTGAACTAAAGTATGAAAATAATAACCCGGTTTAAATCAGTAAAATTAAACGGAAACAGATTTTAAACAAGTATAGTGAAATATTTGGGGTTTCATGACCGGTGACAACGCTCGCGACAATAGTTGGGCAAATTCTTTAGCACATATCACTGATGTGCATCCATTTTATGTCATCTATCATGCTGTAATAGCTACACTAACATAGAACTTTAAATAAATCAAGTCATCTAACTATAAAAGATCTGTGTTAAATAGAATAGGATATATAAAAGTTTTGATGGCGACTGCTGTCCACGATGAAGGGTGTGTCTCTGTATTAAAAACAGCGGCACGTCAACCAAACGTGCGGACGAGCTCTGCCCTGTCGACTCCAAATACTTTCTCTTTCATTTCATGCGAGATGCTCTCGGTGTGCCACAGGTGTTGGCAAATAACACGGATATTTTTTTAACACGGATGCAACACCTAGATTTTAGATTGAAACTGATGTAGAAAGAAAAGGAAATGTCACAACGATTAAGGTTTGCAGTCCAGTTAAATGCTGTTTGATGTAGCTTTCCACATGACACTGTTGTCACTATAGGCCTACTTGACATGTCATGTCATGTCAACTACCAGGAGCTTCATGGTTTAATATAGCATTTATTAAAGGCATGATCATCAAAATTTAATTATAGTAATAATAATAATAATAATAATAATAATAATAATAATATATAATAATAATTATAATTCTTCTTTATCTTATTTATAAAATAAAAGGCCTCTTAACTCATGACCGTTTCTTAACCCACTTAAGCACACTAGTTATAATAATGTAATAATGTCAAATTAAAAGTTGTACTGGTTAAACTTTATTTTAAGGTGTCTGTGTTACAATGTAATTATACATTTAAGTACTGAGTAATAATAGTTAACTCACATGTACTTACAATAGGGTTAGGTTTAGGGTTAGTTGCTAGTAAATGTGCACAATTTGTTAGTATTATAACATGATGCGTAACATGACACTAAAATGAAGTTGTAACATTTTACTTTAAACTTTTGTTGTGCTTTAAAAAAGTATTCTTATTGTGTGTTTACTAAAGTACTAAAGCAAATGTAATTTTATACATTATAATTCAAATTTTATTGTAATTTCAATATAATTAATATGTAAATGTACTAAACTGCATCTTAATCTTTACAAATGTGTAATTACACATATATTTAAATACATGACATAAGTGTCTCGCTAGGAATTACATCAAAGTATATTTTAGTTTACATAAATGCTTTCAGCAGTGTTATTCAACAGTACACTTTAATGATATTTCAAAGACAATAGAAGTAATTATGATATTGTATATACATTCTTTATGTAAGTCCTACTTAAAGGGATAGCTCACCCAAAAATTAAAATTATGTCATAATTTAAGCAGATAGAACAGCCATTTACTGCCACAGTAGGGAAAAAATACTATGGTAGTCAATGGTTGTTTTATCTGCTTTGTTGCAAACATTTTTCAAAATATCTTCCTTTGTGTTCAGCAGATAAAAGAAACTCATACAGGTTTGGAACAACACAAGGATGAGTAAATGATGACAGAATTTTTCGTTTTTTGGTGAACTAGTTCTTTAAGTGTTTAAAAAAAAACTAGTTCTAGTTCAAGTTAAATAAATGTAAAATATAATACATTTTAATTTAATTGCAATATGGAATTATGTGTCTGAAAACATTGCATTCAGATCACACTACGTATTCTTGTATGTAATAATTAATGTAATACGTTTTAAGAGCTTTTTAAGAGCGTTTAAGAGCTTTTTTAAATTTTAAGAGCTCCTTTTTTTGAAATATACTAAATTGTTCAAAAGGGTTTGAATGTGGTCTCATTCAACATTGTTGTATATTGGTTTTGAATTGTATACTTGCTGATTTAAACTGCTAGGGTTGGCTCTGACTCTGACTCTGAAGCCATTTTGACTGACATAAAAGAATAAACAAAGTGAAAGCGATGATTCATTTGTGCTGAGTAACTGTCTGGTTGTGACCGGCTAGTCCAGAAGCCAGTGTGCATTGCTCAATTCATTAGTCACATCAGCAATACTACCATATCCATGTAAGAATAAAATGACATGAAGTGACAATAGTGCAGCAATTGCATGATCTCACTAGCCATTGGTTGGTTTGGATGTGATTTACTCTAAATGAGTTGAACTGTTTGTCAGCAATCAGATCATTGTTGTCCAGTAGCTTTCTATGTGTTGTAATCAATAACACTCTTCAACATAGAGGAGATCAATGCAGGACCTAAAGCTTTAACTCATAAATCCATTAACAGTCAAGCGTGACCTCTGACCTGGTCCTTTAGTCTTATATGTTCTGCTAATGTGTGGCTTTACAATGATCGGTTGGTGTGTGAAAGTGTTTTATTGGTATTAAGTGTAAATGTACAGTACATTCAAAGATTTGGGGTCAATACAGTCTATGTTAAAAAATATATATTTTATTAAGAAAGGATGCATTACATTTATCAAAATTTATTTTTATGACGGTTTCCATGAAAATAAGCAGCACAACTGTTCACAAGATTGATAAATGATAATAAAATTTACTTAAGCTGCAGATCAGTATACTCTAATAATTTCTGCAGGATCATTTAACACTAAAGACTAGAGAAATAACTGCTGAAAATTCAGCTTTACCATTACAGGGATAAATTACAGTTTAAAATATATTAAAATAGAAAACATTAGTTTTAATTTGCCATAATATTTCTGTCACGGGATAAGCGCATAAAGAAGATATAAGCACAGCATTTATTAAACTACACAAAACTAAGGAAAACTCAAAAACTCAGTACTATGTCTATGGAACAACATGTCCTCCAACCAATACACCTATATAGGTCGTTTGTCACTTCCTTGAAATACGACCCATATGAGCGTTTACTAAAGGTGCGCCCCTATCGACAATATTTTAATGAATTAAGTACGACGCACAGGAGCGTTTTCTAAAGTTTTCCTCCTATTGACAGCAGGACACTTTCATTTAAAAGCATTTTTCCCTTTTATCTGCTTAATAGTTCAAGTTTTGCATAGCTCATTGGTAAAGCATTGCAATATACAACAACAACATGTGATCATGCGATCGTGAGTTCGATCCCAGGGAACACATGTGCTCATAAAGTGTGTATGCACTATAAATCACTGGGTAGGTTTAGGGATGGGGTGGGTGTAGTTGTAAATTAAAAAACATATTTTTGCTAAATGGAAATAGGACAAATGGTGGTAAAAAGTCCACACATTGCATTAAAATGAACACACATTTTGATTGGTAACGATAGACATACGATAGTCATTTCATGATGTCAAACGTAACGTGACACTGTCATTATTTTTTTGTCAGCTAGAAGGCGCATGACTTTAAAACGTAATAGGTCGTAATAAGGTGCTTGAAAAACGACCTATAGAGTCGTATTTTTTTGGAGGACAGGTTGCTATGGAAACCAACTATGTCATAATCAGTGGCCGAAATCATCCCCTTTACCCTCAAATAGGGCATCATTTGAGGGGACAGCCGTATTTGTCGTGGTGTCCGAAACCATAGTGGCCGTTATTGAGTGCACTCATTCATTCGCATAATGCACTACAATAACGAGTGTACAACTGATGTACGATCAAGGGCTAGAGGATACCCATAATGCACTGACCAGGAGATGTCATCACAGCTGAATCATCCATCCATTCATTTTCCGAATGTGGGCTGGTCCAATGTGGGTACAGCGTAATATCATACAGATATAAATTCTTTTTTGATTGATTATTAAATTGTTTAATTAAGGTTTATTCACCCATGAAAGTTTAAGATAAATCTTTTTATTACTACTGGAGCTGCCAGTTTGCTAAGTTTTTTAAATGATTATTAAACAGCAAACAGAAATTATGGAAAAGCGGCAGACTTTCAGTGGAACTCACACAGTGTCCGAAATCACTCACTCGTTTTCATTCACTCCATTAAATTAACTACATTAGTGAACTAATGTAAGGAATAGTGAACAAGGGTAGGGGGTGATTTCGACTCAAACTAGGGCATAATCTGTAACTTAGGAAACTTAAAACCCCAACAATATCGCAATATTAGTGTTTTTACTATATTTTTTTGCTCAAATAAATGCAGCCTCTGTGAGCAAATGAGGATTCTTTCAAAAACATTAGAAAGTCTGATGCACCCCAAACTATTGAAGGACAGTTTATCAAGACCAAATCCAGCACTGACTTTTTGTTGTTTTCAAGATGGCGGATGAAGAACTGGTGAAGAAGATGGTACGTGCGGTGCTCCAGTCCAGCAAGAGTGGCGTGTCACTGTCTGACCTGCAGTTAGAGTATAAAGACCTGACGGGTGAGCTCATCCCGTACAAACAGATGGGGTATGCCACACTGGATGCCCTCCTGCACAACATGCCTTCGGTCGTGAAACTGGATAAAGGGCAGTCTGGGGAGGTAAGACTCGCACTTACCTTTCGAATTTGACAAATTCAGCAGGTAAATGTGAATACTAAAATGGTTAAATGGTTAAAAACCCATAGGTGGTGTGCCATGCAATCACAGGGAACGAGATGGCCCACATTACTAAGTTTGCTGCCCGTCAGCGCACTGCAAAGAAGACCGGCCGACCTCAGATGGTGAACTGTCAAATGAGAGTCAAGCCTGCTGCTCCTCTTGTGCTGAATGGTGAGATTCTCGTCTTTTGTTCATTTCAGCGGTGCACGCATGCAACACTTCTTGTAATGTGTTATCCAGAAGACATCTTTTACTTTAAAGTACATTATAATTCATTATGTTTGAATAATCCTAATTTTATGTATTGACTATCATACTAATGTACTTGATACTGTAACTGTTTTGTAACTGTAGTGTTATTCAATATTACGTTTAAAGTTAACATATTTGAAATATACTAAATTGCAACTTAATCGATTACAAATGAGCCATGACATACATTTCAATAGAAATCAAGTAAATTACTTTTTTTTGTTTATATTTTAGTTTACAGTTTTGTTGCACAATTTGTAATGTGTCCTCCATTATATAGAGAACATTATCGAATGTCCTGTGCATCTCTTGTCTTTTTTGGTAGTGCATATGGCCTATTTAAACTCCTCTGAGGATGTAAGCGCGGTTCTGGATGTACTAAGAATAAAGCTCTGCATTAGATCATTCAGATTACAGGTTGCAACTGTTCTGGGAACTGCAAACACACTGTCAGCTCCGGCATTTTCGGGCTCACGCTGTTCCTTGATCAGTGACTCAGTACTGACTTTGCTTGCCGTGATACAGCAGAAAGCCGGCATCTGTATTGACCCAGAGAGAGAGAGAGAGAAAGAGGGAGAGAGAGGGAGGTCTGGAGACTGCAGTGTTGTGAAGAGGTACAGCAGAGCCTGCGTGGCTGTTCAGGGGAGGATTGTCTCAAACCGTTTCTTTTTGTCTTTCTTCTCTCATCTGTTATTTAATGACTCAACTGCTGCTGCTGCTGCTGCTGTGGTGAAGCCCTGCCTGTTTCTCTCTGCTTAGCTCACCGCCTTGTAGAAACTATCAGCCTGTGGAACGCTTATCTCAGGAGGGCTGTAGACAGTGATAAAGGTGTTAAATTGCTGTCACCTCTCCATGCCAGGCCATTTGGACGGCTCGCACTTTTAGAAGGCAGTCAGTCATCTGGGTTTACGTTCGGGTTGGAAGGTATGATGTCATTCTATTACAGTCAGGTTAGTGGTGTGATCTCATGCTGAATATATAAGACAATATGGGTTTCAAGTCATAGTCTCTGGTTGATTGGTATGATGTAAATGTACCGTTGTTGCTGTTTCATATGCTTTGTTTTCAAGAATGTATAGAGGGGAGCGATATTTTAGTTCCATGCCCTAATTTCTAATGATAATGCTGTATAGTGGGTTTCCAGAAACTTCATGGTTCTTTTGTTTGAGAATGTGCAGAGTAATACTTTATAGATTATCTGATAAAGTGCATTGACTGTTTGTGAAGCACATTGACACGTGTTTGTTCTTGCTTACAATAGTTCATCTATTTGATTAAAGCTGGATCAGCTAGATATAAGCTCGACAAAGTGAGAGACCTGATGTTTTTATAGTTGCTATAATGCCCAAAATTGAAAAATCTGTTATAGTTTAATCTCCCTCATGTTGTTCCCAACATGTAATGTAGGATTTTCTTTCTTCCATGAAGCACAAATGAGAAATGGATAACTAAAAGAAACAAAAGCACCATGGAAGTGGTCTATATGCTTCATGGACAATATTTCAAGGACCAGATTTACTTACAGCTTGCACCTGTGCAAACCCTCTTTGGGTGTTAAAAACTACTATCAGGAGGATTTACTAAAAACTCACCGTCAAAAACTAGTGCTAAAAAGGTCCGGACAGTTATTTTTGCAATTTATTGCACGTGCATTTGTAGGAGTTTCCCTTTCAGATGAAAAAATGTATGGGACGAGAGTATTTAAATGAATCATGCAAGATGGTTTACTAAGGCTTGTGTTTGTCAGTGTACTGGTGTTTGCATAATTTTTACCGGCCAAAAAAGCTTTAACCAGAAGCTAATTTGTACTGCTCTTGGTAGATTGCATTGGCCATTATGAAAATGATCCGACTGTGTCTATGTTCTTTAATTTGTGCATTGTCAATAGATCACTACCAGTGGCTCTTTTTGGAATTGCGCTCTCACGCTAATTTGCCCGTTTAGTAAATCTGGCCCCTAGTCTTCTGAAGTTATATTGCAGTTTTTTGTAATGAACAGACCAATATCTAAACACAATCTTGACAGCATAAATCTTGTAATGTGCTGTAATATGTGATTTGTGAATGAATTGTTCTTTTTAGTTCTTTGGATTTTTTTCAGTGAATCGGAATCCATTGAACTGGTTCCAGCATTTATCCAATGCGACTTACAACTGAGGAGAGCAATAGAAGCATTTAAACCAAAAATAGGGCAACAATATACAAACATTGCGATTAGTCTCAGTTAGTTAAGCACAGTACACATAGCATTTTTTTAGTAATAGATATAGAATAGTTTTAATAGATCATGTGTTGAGAAAAAATATGCTTCTTCAGCAGTTTCTTGAAAATGGCTAAAGCAGCATGGGTTGAGAACCGAGATAGGCAATCATTTCACTGGCTTAGAGCAGTCAAAGTAAAGGTCCGTGAAAATGATTTTGTGTCTTTTTAGGAGGGCACCACAAGGGCCGTTCACTTGCAGTAGGTACCTAGTATTATTAGTATTATTGCAAAATATTGTGTTTGCACCCCTATACATAAACGTTTATGTATAGGGGTGCAAACAATATTTTGCAATAATACTAATGTCTATGTGAGAAAGTGTGCTTTAATGGCAATACGTTGACCGAAATTGTTCCTAACACTGTCAATGGGTCACAGGTAAGCATGGGCCGTTATCAATTTTTCATGTTGCGATTAATTGATGTTTTATCACGATATACGATATTATCATGATATTGAAATAAGTTGCAAAAAAAAGTGTTGCCATAGCACAACAGC
The DNA here is from genome assembly GCF_024679245.1 of Pseudorasbora parva. Taxonomy (NCBI): domain Eukaryota; kingdom Metazoa; phylum Chordata; class Actinopteri; order Cypriniformes; family Gobionidae; genus Pseudorasbora; species Pseudorasbora parva. Next base: position 23,073,519 of record NC_090172.1, read on the forward strand.
TTTAAGAACAATTTTTGTAATAACAAAAATAACTGAATGTTTAAATACAATAATGCACCAAAAATATATACAACTCTGGAAAAAAGAGACCACTTAACATTGAGAAATCAATGAGAAATTAATGTTAAGTGGTCTCTTGATTTTTTTCAGAGCTGTAAAAAATTTTTTCAAACAGATTAAAGTGCAAAAGAATTAGGCTATAAAGAACAACAGGTAACAAATTAATAAAATGTCTCATTAATTAAGATTGAGCAATAGCTACATTTGGTACAGAAAGTATGTTTTTGTTAATGTTAGTTAAGAAATACTGATCATTGTTAGTTTTATCTTAGGTCCATTAAAAAGTTATTTTGATTTTAATGTTATTAAACATTAACTAAGAAATTAACATTACTTAGAATGATTAATTCTTTATAAGTGTTTTTCATAGTTAGTTTGGTAATAATGTATTAACATGTTAACTAATCAAGTCGTATGTCTCAAAGTTTTACTGAACAATAACAAAAAATTAGAACAGTTCTAATCATTAAGACATGTTGTAGTCCAGATTAAAACATAAAAATGTTTAAGTTTGAAAATAAATAGCCTATTAAATAGCCGTTTTAAAAACTACACGGGGTTTGTTTTGTTTGCGGGGTTTCCGGGGTAACCGCGGCCTTCTGCAGTTCATCAGCGCCCTCTGCTGTCACTTAGCGGCACTTCAGCAGCGCGTTTCCTTCACTCGTTCATGTGCTTCTCATATTACATCTGAGCGTGTGTGGAGCATTTATACGGCTGATGGGTAAAGTATTATTGAGTGCATTATAAAAAAATTATAAATTGTTAATAAATTATTATTTACGATATTTTAAACTGCCCACGATACCAATATCGTGCATATTCATTATCGTGATAAATCGCATTATCGGCACATGTCTAGTCACAGGACACTCAAACTCTGTTACAAAGCTGTCTCTGTGGTTGGGGCCTATTTTGACCAACATGTGTATTATTTTGAGCTATTATTATAAAATGTATAATAATTTTGGGATTTAGATATTTGCCTCATCTCCTTCATAGCAAAGCCAAGGACATCTCTCAGACAGCCTGATCATCGTGGACGTCTGGGGCGAGGTGGAGGTCGTGGAGGGGGTCATGGAGACACTCGCACCGGAAACTTGAGGGACTCCCAGCCTGATGGGAAAGGCGGCAGACCCCAAAACACACCCCCAAACACACCCACCAGAAAACCCTCCCTTCCTTCAGAAAGGTAAAAGTCTCAAAAATTATAGAATTGTAATTCATAGCCAGATTAAGAGATACATACAATAAGTTGTTGAAACATAAAAAGAAGTAACATTCATGTACAGCTGATACCTTCTTACAAAAAAGCATCTTTCAACTAAGTGCACCCATTGTGTGAGCAGCATTTTGCTGAGCAAGTAGCTGAGAATACAAATCAAGTCCTAATGAGTGAACAGACATGCCAAGCTCTTTATTTCTTCACAGTCTCTTAATTTTCCAGTTTAGCAACTGGATGTCTCTAGCTGTTGTTACTGTCTGACTTGATTGGCAATAACAGAGCATTACAGCATTTCAGTGTTGTCTGAACCCAGTGCTTATTCAGCAACCGATTGGAGGGTGTTGTCTGTGTGTGTTTGTGTGAGATCACTTCAGCCAAAAATCATTGAGAGCAAACAACTGACCTCACTCTTTAGAATTGTGTTCTGTATCGCTTACTGTGGCACACACACAATGGCTGTGAGGGTACAGAGGGTGGCAGAGTTAAGCGGGTGTACCGGGTTTTGTTAATCCTCCCTCCATTCTCTCACAGATTAGCCATTCTAAACCAGTCCACAATGAATCAGCACTTTCTCTTTGGTACAGAGCAAGAGGGAGTTTGGGTCATCTGATACCTAGAATCATATGCAATAAGACCTCCACACCCCTGCTTTATCACGCTGCAGTACTTTGCCAAAATGTCTGCTGTTGTCTATACTATCACCATAGTATTTGTTGTGTTGAGTTTTTGAAAATGGTACTAGTCTATTTTGCAGCATTAGGCTGACCAATAATCAGCGATTAGGAGGATAACTAAGCAATAATGAAGTATTAAGAAGCACATTTGAATTCACTAAGTAGTATTTGCTATACTAGTATTATTTCTGTAACATAATTCTACTTTGCATCATTTTCCTCTCATAGTTTTATTTTTTTAAAGGGATAGTGTCATTCCAAACCTTTTGCAATGAAAGTAGCAACAAAATCTTTTCTTCCGTATTGTGACTCATCTCATTGTAATGGATTATTTAAAACATTTTATGGTAATAACTTGTTTCTATTCATCGGCTAATGATCAGACTCAAACATGAATGCAACTTTTCAGTCGATTATTGAGAGGTGGGGTTTACTATTGAAAAAATATGTTAGATAAGGATGAGTCATTCACAATAATGAACATGCAATACAAATAAATAGGATGACAGTTCATTTCTCATTTCATGCTGACTTTAATTCATTGGAATGCAAAAGATTGTTGAAGAATTCTAAATATCCCTGTCTCTATAATGAAAAGGATTGAGTATCAAATGACACCAAAACAAACAACCATAAATTTATATCTGGACCACAAATTTAGTCATAAGTCTCACCGGTATATTTGTGGCAATAGCCAACATTACATTGTATGGGTCAAAATTATATACATATATATATGTTTTTTTTTTTTAATATCATTAGGACATTAAGGAAAGATCATGTTCCATGAAGATACTTTGTAAATTACCTACCGTAAATCAAAAATAAATACATAAAAACATACATTAAAAAATACATTTTATTTATAATGTGCTTTTCTTAAACCCAAAGTGCTACAGTAAAATAAACCAGAAAAAACTAGAGCAAATTAAGTAAGGGATAATGTACACCCAGCCGGTTGTTATCGCAGAATAAACCCCGACAGAGTGATCAGGAGCCTGACGCGAAGCGGAGGGATCTTGCATCACTCTGAAGGGGTTTATGTAAGGGATAATGTACACCCAGCCGGTTGTTATCGCAGAATAAACCCCGACAGAGTGATCAGGACCCCGACGCGAAGCGGAGGGATCTTGCATCACTCTGAAGGGGTTTATGTAAGGGATAATGTACACCCAGCCGGTTGTTATCGCAGAATAAACCCCGACAGAGTGATCAGGACCCCGACGCGAAGCGGAGGGATCTTGCATCACTCTGAAGGGGTTTATTCTGCGATAAAAACCGGCTGGGTGTACATTATCCCGCTTATTACACGGCTACTAGTCTCAAATAAATAATTATTAGACACAAAATATTGTCTCGAGATTAAATATTTAGATTAAATATATAGCTCTTACGCAAAGCTTCCGCGAAGGAAAACAGTTCCAACCTGCTTTAAGCCTTTATCTATTGCTGAAGATTTGCATATGCCCTATTGCCCTTGCTAAATGTTGAAAATGAATGCTGAAAGGGTTAGTTCACCCAAAAATGAAACCAAGTCTATGATTTACTCACCCTTAAGTTATCGTAGGTGTATATGACATTCTTCTTTCAAACAAATACAATCGGAGTTATATTTAAAAAGTCCAGGCTAACGTTAATCCAAGCAGTAGGCTAGTTGTAGTTGTGTTTGAAGTCCATAAAAATGCAGCTGTCCATCAAATAACGTGCTCCACACGGCTCCGATGGGTTAATAGAGCCTTCTGATTCGAATCGATGCGTTGTGTAAGAAAAAGATCTATATTAAAAACGTTATAAAGGAAACCTGCCTTGAAGTCTTCCATTGTAATTGTAACCCACGGCTGCTTAAGCCACAAGATGGCGCCAGCGTTAAGAATAGAAGTAGTACCGGTCAAGATATCTCGTAGTACCCGTATGAGCGGGTGTTATCTGGAAATAACGTACTGCTGGAATGCGCGATTGACCAATCAGAATCAAGTATTTCACAGAGCCGTGTAATAATCTGCGATAACAACCGGCTGGGTGTACATTATCCCGCTTATTACACGGCTACTAGTATCAAATAAATAATTATTAGACACAAAATATTGTCTCGAGATTAAATATTTTATTAGCTCTTACGCAAAGCTTCCGCAAGGGAAAACAGTTCCAACCTGCTTTAAGCCTTTATCTATTGCTGAAGATTTGCCATATTGCCCTTGCTAAATGTTGAAAATGAATGCTGAAAGGGTTAGTTCACCCAAAAATGAAACCAAGCCTATGATTTACTCACCCTCAAGTTATCGTAGGTGTATATGACATTCTTCTTTCAGACAAATACAATCTGAGTTATTTAAAAAGTCCAGGCTAACGTTAATCCAAGCAGTTGTTGTAGTTGTGTTTGAAGTCCATAAAAAATGCAGCTGTCCGTCAAATAACGTGCTCCACACGACTCCGATGGGTTAATAGAGCCTTCTGATTCGAATCGATGCGTTGTGTAAGAAAAAGATCTATATTAAAAACGTTATAAAGGAAACCTGCCTTGAAGTCTTCCATTGTAACCCACGGCTGTGCCACAAGATGGCGCCAGCGTTAAGCATAGAAGTAGTACCGGTCAAGATAGCTCGTAGTACCCGTATGAGCGGGTGTTATCTGGAAATAACGTACAGCTGGAATGCGCGATTGACCAATCAGAATCAAGTATTTCACAGAGCCGTGTAATAATTAAAGAAAACAGCCTTAAATAAATGTCTTAATCAACTTTTTAAAATGACCCAGCACGGGTGCATTTCTGATGGGAAGAGGAAGCAGATTCCATAGTCTGGGGGCTTTATATGAAAAGACTCTTTCCCCCATGGTCTTTAGCTTACATGAAGGCTGATGAAGTAAAAGAGAGTTAGCAGAGCGGAGAGAGCGTGATGGAGTATATGTGCCGAGATCACAAAGATACTCTGGTGCAGTGTAAAATAAGAATTTTAAAATCGATTCTCAATAGTAAAATGCAGTTTTAGAGATGTGTTTTATGTGTGCTTCAAATGTTAATTGTGGATCAAAAATGACACCGAGATTTTGCACCTGTGAAGTGTGGATTACCGTGCTAGAATCAACAATCAAACTGATCTGCGCGGCCTTAAGAGTAGCCGCCTCTGTACCAATCTGCATGAATTCAGTTTTGGAGCCGTTCAGCTTCAGGAAGTTACTCTGCATCCAGATACAGATCTCTGCTAGATAACTACGTAGAGATATTATTGGGGATTGTATATCTGGCCTAGTGGCGATGTAAATCTGCGTATCGTCCATGTAGCAGTGATACCCAAGACCATATTTCCTGATGATCTCCCCCATGTCGAAGCATGTCGGTGTTAAATAAGATTGGACCCAACACTGAACCCTGAGGAACTCCCTGTCGAACAGACATGGTATCAGATTTGTAATTACCCAAGCCAACAAACTGGGAACATTTCATTAAATAAGAATGAAACCAACTGAATACAGCTCCAGAAAGACCCAGCCAATTGTCCATCCTCTCTAGCAGAAGGTTTAATAAGACCAAAATACCTCATGCACCAGAATTTGCCACAATAAGAAGATAATTTATGACCCTAACTAAAAGCAGTCTCAGTACTATGCCCTTTTCTGAACCCAGATTGAAAAGGTTCAAAAAGACTGTAAGGTATTATGTGATTATTTAACTGAGTAGCCATTTAGATTTAAATAGTTGTACCCTGGCCAAATATTGTCATATCCTAACAAACCCTCCCTCACATCTCACCCTCCCTCTCTCATTTCTGTAAATAGTTTTATTAACATAATTTTAGAGGTGAACTGTCCCTTTAAGGACAAGTGTTCACAATCATTAGGCTGCGCTGCTAAGACCTGTTTTCATCTCATATACAGACGCACGCGATTTTACTTTCACTTTAGACATAACCGACTGTGTTTATATATGTTAACCTCGTTTGTATTTGACAGTATTAGCACAGTAAGACTACTTAGTCCAGTAATCATGTGTGTTTGACAGGCGTGCATGTTCAGCGCATGTAAAACGCCAATGAAATGTTTAAACGTCAAGGCTTTAAAACACGACTAAACACCCCCTAACTTTAGTGCATATGATTAGTGAATAATATTTGCTCATATCAGCGCGTAGACTCACAGGCACACTCAAAAAGAGGTGAAATGAACTGATATTAACCAAAATATTTCAAATGAAGAGAAAAAGTAATAATTAATCAAATGCAAAACCGCAGTTCACAATTGAGTATTAAACTGTGAATGCCGTACCGAATGGTTCAATATTATATTGAGAATTGTGACATCCCTAATATGTAGTATATAATCTAATACATAGAAAGCATAGAACAGCTGAAAAAGAAAGCAGAAGACCGGAAAGCATGGCGATAGATGGCCCACAGGATCGCCAAGACTTGGATACGACTGAATGGCAAATTATCATCATTAATCTAAAAAAGGGCGTGACACCGTTTTTTATCTACAAATTGATATTTTACAGATATTACCTGTTCTCCTTACTATAGTCTCTTGTTTTATTTTTTTAAGATCAGACAAAAGGATGACCCTTCCTTCCAGATTCCAGAAAGAAGTCCATACTCATCTCTCCCGAAATCCACAGCAGAGCAATGGTGAGCATAATTTGGGTGGAAACGTGTTAAATATGCAGACCACCTAAACATTCTTAACCACAAGAAACTCCTTTAAATGTTAAAATTATACTGGAGTCCATAGCAACTTAACTTCCTGTCCCAGAAAACATTCCAGGCATGGGATGTTCATTAAGGGTGAAAAGAAAACAGTCATCTTCAGTCTCAAGCAGGAAAAAGCTCCTGCTGTTACACAGAGGGATATCTCAGGGCCCGTATTTATCAAGCTTCTCAAAGTGCTATTTTAGTCTTAAGTGCTGAGAATTCATGACATTTACTCCTACTTTCAAACTTAAGTATAAAAGCAAGTTATCAAATTTCTTAAAGCTAAGAATCACTCTTACTCTCCCAGTTATTTAAGACAGCTCGAGAGGTCTCTCAAGTGGTTAGGAGTTGCCAGTAGGGGCTTGTGATGGCGCTATGGAGACAGAGACGTGCGCAAATCTTTCAATAGAGGGAGAATGTGTTTGAAATGTTTGACGACAAATAGTTCATCAAACAGTATCGTTTAGACAGAGCAGACATCGTCTTTTTCAGCACTGGTTAATGTTGGGTTTTATAAAAATAAAAAAATAAAAATAAAAACACTGTTCGAGTAATTCAGCAAGCAGTAGCGATCGTTTCTCTCTCCTGCCATGTCGGTTTTCTTTTGGAATCCATGGTGGCTGATTATATATAAAAAAGAATCTAGGCTATATAAAGGCAATTTAACAGCACACCAGTTAAAAAAAAATAATTACATGGATGAAAACATGTTTATCTTTCATTTAAAATGTGTATATTATAATGTATTCTCTTGAAAACTCTTTATTGTCAAATGTGTATTGAATGTAAACTCCTCTTAGGAATTTCACCATTCAGTGTGAATTTATCTTTATATTCTTAAATAAGGACATCTATTCAGTGATTGGTTCATGCCAATGACATCATCCAAAATTCCATTTGTGGCACAGCAAAGTGTCGTAAATCCACTCTAAGACTAGCACTTAAGATTTAGTCCTACACTTTACTTAAAGTATGATTGGGACGCTTGATAACTAACTTTTAAGCGCAGCTTTGAGCCAAGAATTTTTTTACTCTTAAGTCAATTCTTATCAGTGTTCTTGTGAGTAATTCTAAGATGTTTGATAAATACGGGCCCAGGTCTACATACCTTCAGTTTTGAATTCTGATTTTGCTGTTAGTTATATCTTAAAGCGATAGTTCACCCGAAATGTTACATTAATAGTCCTATTTGTCTTAAAAAGACCTGAGTGTATATAAAAAAATGACTATTCGGTTTTGGTTGAACAACTCCTTTTATGTGCAGGAATTATACTTTATTAGATGGGATGCACTGCATATTCATTCAGCAATCAAAATATCTGTTTATAGTATGGTTTGTCAATGCAGAATTGTTACTTAACTGTAACATTTATGTTGTTGATATTTCTAGCCCCTTCTAACCTGAATGAAAACTCAACTCCAGCAAAACCCAGACTGCCTCATTCTGCGCCTTACAGTCCCAAGCTGGTGCAGTCTCGTCTTAAAGAGGTTCTTAACAAGCACAGCAATGGTCTCTGGGTATCCAAGCTGCCTCAGCTGTATCGGGAGCATTACAAACAAGATTTACCCAGTGAAGCCCTTAAAGATCTGGAACATTGGACTCACATTTGTACTGTAAGTTTATTGATATATCCTGAATAGCCTAATGTCTAATGTCTGATGGCATAAGGGCACATTAGCTAGCATTATGTATTCATATTCATATTTTCATTTTGGCATTAAAGGGGGGGTGAAATGCTATTTCATGCATACTGAGCTTTTAACACTGTTAAAGACTTGGATTCCCGTCCTAAACATGGACAAAGTTTCAAAAAAATAAGTTGGACGTTTGATGGAGTATTTCTGTGTCAAAAATACTCCTTCCGGTTTCTCACAAGTTTCGAAGAGTTTTTTTCGAGTATGGGTCCGCTTGACGTCAATGGGTCGGAATGTCCTTGTATGGGCCGTATGGGCTCTTCTCCCGGAAGGGTGTGCGCGAGCGCGCGAGCGTCCAGAGCAAGAGCAAATGCACAGCGCCCATAAACACTGCTCTCACTGCTGTCTCAGGACTTCACCAAATCAACAACGTCACCAAAAAGTGTGTTTTTGATGGAGCGGTGACGATAAAGGTTCGGTCCTGCTTTGGAAGCAGGCGGTGAGTAAAACTGCTTCAAATGTCTATGTTGTTGGCTATCGTCACGTGAGTAAACATAAGTAAACAACACGATCGTATAGTTTATAATTATAATTATATATATATTATAATTTATCAATGAAGCATGCGATGTAACTTATGGTGTGTGTTTAAATACATTTGTTTAGCTGACCACAGGTATCTGTTTGTTTATTGTAAAGCCACTCCAAGCATAACGTTAAACCTAGGGGACGTTCACACAAAGCACATTCAAATGCGCTACTCCATTGTTTTTCTATGTAACACTATAACACAGTCTGACGTGCAAAACCGTTTTGCTTGCTACTGCTAAGGTTTAGTCGCATACAATAGTCCATAAACCAAATCATGTCCTCACAATCCACAGGTAAACAAACGGTAAGTCCCGCTTCCCGGTAATCTACAAGTACCACAGAGACAGACGTCCTGATGCTGGTGCTTCTCCTGTTCAATTTATTTCAGCCTCCGGATCCGATTCTGGATCATATATGTATTAGTTGAATCTGATTGATAGCCATGGTTTATTTAGGGTAACGTTTTCTTTTCCATGCTTGACGATGTCAGCCTTCAGAAGCTCTTGTGCAGTAGCTCCACGCTCGTGATTCTTTAGCTCCGCCCACACGATACGCCTCCAGCCGCTCGTTTTTTTCTGGAAAGACTCGGTACAGCCTATTTCTTTTATAAATATAATAAAACTGAAGACTTTTCAGAGATATGAAGGATGCAATACTACTCTATAGGTACTCAAGATTGACATGAGATTGACTGAAACTGAGTGTTTCACCCCCCCTTTAAAGGGATCAAGTTATGAGAATCTGTTTATGACAACTTTTAAAACATAAAAGGATTTTGCCAGTTCAAAAAGGCATTTTCACACCTAGCTTGCTAGGATTGCTTGTTTCAGAACCTGGCACATTTTCTCCATAAATTCAGTTTGTTAAGGATTATTTGAACATGACAACCACACTTGGATTCACACCAAAATAATCTGCCCAAGATCACCTGAACAAGGTGGTCTCATCCTGATTTCTGAACTCTGGAGTTGTTCGCTGCTCATACCTAATATAAAAGAATTAACATTGTAAATAGTGAACATTTAATTATTGATATTACAACTGCATAAATTGTTAGTAAATAAAAGCTAAAAAGGCTTGCCGTAGCATGCTACTGTGTTTTATATTATGCATGTAAAGCAATATTTGATTTATGGTTATTATTTACAGAGGGATGTGCATCCATATTGACCAGTATGTCCAGCTAATTAACATCAACATTTTAAATTCAATATAGCCTGTAAATCAATAGTCAATCAATGTCAAATTGTCAATACATTGCTTTCCATCTTGGATAATTTGTGCAGTAGTGTAACTAAACATTGACTAAGACTAGATAATCATTGTCTTGTTTTAAAAGTATGTAGCCTATGTGCACGTATTCGCATAATGAAGGACTGAAAGTAGGGACTTTGAATGTTGGTACAATGACAGGTAAAGGCAGAGAACTGGTAGATATGATGCAGAGGAGGAAAGTTGACATTCTGTGTGTCCAGGAGACCAGGTGGAAAGGGGGTAGAAGGGTAGAACCATTGGAGCAAGGTTTAAACAGTTTTATAATGGTGTGGACAGGAAGAACAAATTGAGTTGTAGTGATCCTGAAGGAGGAGTTTTGTGAAGAATGTTCTGGTGGTAAAGAGAGTGTCAGATATGTTGATGAGTCTGAAGCTGGATATTGAAGGTGTGATGTTAAATGTTGTTAGTGCCTATGCTCCACAAGTAGGTTGTAAGCAAGATGAGAAAGACAGATTCTGGGGCTAGTTGAAGGAAGTGATGCAGACTGTTCCCAGTGGTAAGAGGGTAGTGAGAGGGGCAGATTTGAATGGACATGTTGGGGAAGGGAATAGTGGGGACGAGGAAGTGATGGGCAGGTTTTGTCTTCAGGAAAGGAACCCGAGAAGGACAGAGGTTGGTAGACTTTGCTAAAAGTATGGAGATGGCTGTGGTGAACACGTAGTTTCAAAAGAGGCAGGAACACAGAGTGACATATAAGAGTGGTGGCAGGAGCACACAGGTGGACTATATCTTATGTAGACACTGTAATCTGATGGAAATTAGCGATTGTAAAGTAGTGGTAGGTGAGAGTGTAGCTAGACAGCATAGGATGGTGGTGTGTAAGATGACTCTGGTGGTGAGGAAGATGAAGAGAGTAAAGGCAGAGCAGAAGACAAAGTGGGGGAAGTTGGAAAAGGAAGAGTACTGTGTGGTTTTCAGGGAGGAGTTGAGACAAGCTTTATGTGGTCAAGAAGAGCTTCCAGATGACTGGACTACTACAGCCAAAGTGATCAGGGAGACAGGTAGAAAGGTGCTAGGTGTGCCATCTGGAAGGAGGAAAGAAGACAAGGAGACTTGGTGGTGGAATGAGAAAGTCCAGGAGAGTATCCAGAGGAAGAGGTTAGCTAGGAAGAAGTGGGACTGTGAGAGGACGGAGGAAAGTAGACAGGAATATAGGGTGATGCAGTGTGAGGTTAAGACAGAGGTGCAAAGGCCAAACAGAATGCGTATGAGGACATGTATGCAATGTTAGATAGTAAGGAAGGATGTGTATCGGTTGGCGAGGCAGAGGGATAGAGATGGAAAGGATGTAAAGCAGGTTAGAGTGATTAAAGATAGAGATGGAAATGTTTTGACAGGTAATAGGAGGGTGAGGGAAAGATGAAAGGAGTACTTTGAGGAACTGATGAATGAGGAAAATGACAAAGATAGAAGAGTTGTAGAGGCAAATATTGTTGACCAGGAAGTAGAAAGTATTAGCAAGGGTGAAGTTAGGAGAGCTTTAAAGAGAGGAAAGGCAGTTGGTCCTGATGACATACCAGTGGAGGTATGGAAGTGTCTAGGAGAAATGGCAGTAGAGTTTTTAACTCGCATATATTGTTCTGTCTGGTATCCACACAGATATTTCTGTTGGAAAATGCATGTTTAATTTCCTGCACGTGCATATGAACGCATGTTCATGCGCGGCGCGGATCTTTTCCGAGCTGCAGCAAACAAACCCCGTTGCCCTTTGTCGTTTATCCAAAAACAACAGAACACAGACCTGAAAGCGGCTAGCATTAGCTAGCTAGACAGACCAAGATATGCATAGCCTGCCTGTCCAGCTTAGCAAGACAACAGAAGAGAGATGCACATCAACTTAACTTTAGGCTACTGTTATTTGCTGACATCAAACTTGGAGAGGAGAGAACACAAGTTTACCTGACACGAGGGGAAGGCGGGGCCTTGAGTAATTTACGCAGCTTGTGTAGTGAGCGTATAGGGGTGTACGGCTTTAGCCGCGTTTCCACCGCAGGAACTTTACCTAGGAACCAGGAACTTTGGGGTGATACTCGGTGTGTTTTGACCGCAGGAACCAGGGTCTAAATGAAGTTCCGGGTAAATATTTCCCCCTACAAACGGCCCTGCTCGCGAGGTAGTACTTTTTCAAAGTTCAGGAACTTTCGAGGGTGGGACTTGGGCGCTGAACATGCTGATTGGTTTAGCATTTTATTTCAACCGGCATTTTTAAAAGTCTTTTGCGAGGTTCGTTCTGCGTTCAGTAAATATCAGTCTTGCTCTCTGTCTGATGGCGCGCGTTCGTCTCAGCCATCTCACGTTCAATGTCCGTAGCTGATAATAATATACATTGTCATTTTAAATCTAGCTTTACAAGCTTTCTGAATATGCTAGTGCTCTTTTCTGTCGTTGATAATTACCTCTTTAGTAAACCTATACATAACCAGCAAAAGCAGCCCAGCTTGAATCTCTTCCATACTCGTTTTAAAAACTATTTTTCACCATGTAAACGACCTGACCGATTACTTTTAAGTGTGTGTCCTTACATGATGTGACGGCGCGCGCCTCGCTCATGTTGACAAGAGAGGAAAGTTAATTTTTCTGAGGTGTAAACTTTTTATTTCTTAAGTTATGAAGATAATGTTGGAAAAATGACACAGCGTATATTGCCCCAGGCAGTTTTTACTTTAACTGCGCCTGACAGAAGAATTTTTTTTTTTTTTTTTTGTGAGATGATTATTACACTTTACAACAAATAAATAGCTTATATAATACTGTATTAGTCCTGGTGGCCGTTAAGAGTTGCTATGGCTACAGTTAACACATTCCAGCTGCTGGAGAAAACAGCGTTGACATTTCTGATGCGGCAGACAAACTGCATGTCACAAAATGATTGCGATTGAAAGTCATCACATGTAAACACCAGATCGGTTTAGATGACGTCTCATGTGAATAGTCCACTAAATCTTTCAATCGGAATGGCAAAGTGTGCTTGTAAACGTGGTTAGTGTCGCGCAAAACATTGATTACTGTACGCGTGCAGTCCTACATCACCGGACTAATTTGCATAATCTTCACAGAACTTTAGATCGCGGTGGAAACGCAGACAGTTTCAGGTCTGGGGGGAGAAAAGTTCCTGTAAAAAAAGTTCCTGGTACAAATTGTTCCGAGTCATTTTGGTGGAAACAGGGCTTTTGAGAGGACCACTTGAAATAGGAAAAAAAGCTACTAAATTAGCTTTGCGTAGTTAGTCCTTATGGAATAAGAATGATGTCTTGTTGTTTGGTTTACAGGTGGAGAAACCATGCAGCAGCAAACCTCAAGAGTTGCTTCTGTACCCTGCTAAAGAAACTAGCCAGATTACCCCACATAGTGCTGCTACACCCTCCACACATGACAAATCCCCATCTCATCACAAAAAACCTCAGATTCAAAGATCATCTTCCACCTCCAAATTAAGCTCTCCTGCGTCCCCCAAGGCTCTATCCCCGGACCTCAAGCAGAAGCTTGGAGAGCTGCTCTTGAAATACAGCAGTGGTCTGTGGGCCCACGCTCTGCCTAAACTCTATCAGGACACATATAAATGTAAGCTACCAGAGTTTGTGCTGGACCACCTCACCCTGCTTTCAGATATATGCACAATTGACTACCCCATGCCAGACAACCCCAAAAGAGCAATTCTGTATGCAAAAGTTGTGGAGGATGAGAACCGTAACCAGCCGGCATTGCCTAGCTCAGAGACAAAAGCGACAGCAGAGCTCCGTTTGAGCAGCCAGAATGTTCCTCCTCTTGTCATCCCTAGAGAGGAGTACCCTTCTGTCCTGGTGGTTGAAGCAAGTGACACAAACAGCGTCATTCTGAGGTGCGTTTTAAGATCCACAGTTGGGACCCTTTTCATGCCTTAATAAATGTAATATTGAACCAGATGCCATTGCATTTTGACAATAAACTGAGTGCCACAGTTTAGCTCCTCAAAAAAACACTTTTCTGCTTCAAATTAAATTGGTTATGTTTTTTATTAATTTCAGAGCATGTTGACTTGAGCTTAGAATTTTTGGAAATGTCTGTGAAGGAGAAAAAAAATCACACTGTGAAAGTTGGTGGCCACTGTTGTTCTTATTGTTGTAAAGTGTGTGTTTATGTGTTTGTATGTAGGTACATAGGTGAAGGTTATTCCAAGGCACAGGAGAAGTTAGAAGATGAAATGAGAGAGTTCTATGGGCAGGACAAAACCGAGATGGCTCTCACCTCACCATTACCAGGTCAGCTGATTGCTGTACATGCTGAGGAAGAGGAGGAGATCCTCCGGGCAAAAGTGTGTGAGGTCATAGCTGACAAGGTCAAGGTGCGTTATCACAGTTGTACATTGTTGAAGTCTCTTAACTCCAATATTCAAACGCTCCACATATAATGTGTTTTTGGTTTTTCTGCTGTAATGACAAAGCTGCTTGTTTTCAAATAATTTCCACGACTTCCAGATCTAGAAATCATACTTTTAAAATTCTGCGAGACTATTGTTGATGGATTTCATCTTGATTTTAAGCTGTTTTTGTCTTATTTTAAATATTTTTAAGCTATCTAGTGGCCCCCTTGAAAGTCCTCTACTTTGTCTTTGTTCCCCGGTTTAGTGCAGTTCACAATGAATTTTTATGGTTTTCTGGTGTATAACTGAGGCTCTTTTGATCTGTGAGAAATTTGTGTGATATCTTTGTCATAAATAAGATAATGCTCTGTTAATTATTATTGCTGGACTTTTACGTTGATGCTTAAACAGGTGTACTACGTGGATCATGGCTTTTCCGAGGTCATCAGCAAGAGCAAACTGTTTGAGTTACATAAAAAGTTTTATAGATTGCCTTTCCAAGCCACCAAATGTAAACTGGCAGGTAAGATTTGCATTCAGAATTTCCAATAATAAAATAGTCTTGCATTTGATGTGAAATGTTATCATTGTATTCATTTGTTTCAGGCCTGGAGTCATTCAGTCATGAGCAGGCAGTACTGAAAAGGTTTGAGTCCATGGCCACTGGAAAGATCCTATTGGCTGAGATCTTAGAGCGTGAGGAAGTACCTCTGGTGGTGCTGTATGACACATCACAAGATGATGATATCAACATCAATGCTGCCTGTATGAAAGCTCTGCAAGACAGATCCTTAGATAGTCCCTTAAAGGTAACCAAAAATAGTGTTTGATATTACAATTAATGAAACCCTCATATCCAAAAGATATTGTGATGTTACTATGGGAAAGATGCCAAGGTACCTCAAGAGTACCATGATAGTGTGAAGGTAGCATGTACAAAAAGCATGAAAATATTGTCATGCATGGATTTGTTGTATAATCAATACTCTACCAATCAAAAGTTTGGGGTTAATGAAATTTGCTAATCTTTTTAAAATTGTTAATGTTTTTAAAAGAAGAATGTTGTGCTCACCGAGGCTGCATTTATTCAGTAAAATTACATGCATATACATAGGGTTGGGAACCGAGAACCGGTTCTTATGCAGAACCGATACTGATTTTTGAAAAATACCGGAACCGCGCGAAATTCCTGAGTGTCGGTTCCGAAAACGGTTCTGGTGCAATGTGTGTGCGAAGCGCTGGAAGCATAGCTGCGAGCCGCGCTCCCTCTCTCTCTCTCTCTCTCACACACACACACACACACACACACACACACACACACACACACACACACACACACACACACACACACACACACACACACACACACACACACACACACACACACACACACACTGTCCTAGCGCTGCCGCCTCCTTTCCCCTCACGTCACTTTTTTAAAATCCCCCACAGAGCGAGTCCCGCAAACGCGGCGCCGAGGAGCTTGTTTGTAATCCAAGGACAATGGCTCATTAGTTTCGAAATGGTTTGGGTACAAGGTGATCGTGTTGAAAATAAAGGCATTTGTCTAGCGTTATGAGCTCATTTGAAACATTGCCGCGGCTCATTTAAGAAAATGACAGCTCTGAAGAGATGCCGCTTTAGTTCGAGGTAAGTTAGTTCTAACAATAATAAAGAAAGACGATCAACACCTTATGTGTTACCACTGAAATGTGTGTATATATATATATATTTCCAAATGTAAGCCCATCTTATGCGGAATGCACGCTTCATACTGTCGTCTGCTCTGGCTCTAACTGTTTACTTTTTGCAAACCTTGTGAGCGCGCAAACGCTGCGACGTCGCGCCAAATGTTTTTATTGGTTTATTAAGTACAAACAGGAGAGTTATGAAAAATTGAGCGCGAGGGATTTGTTCACTTCACACAAAAAGATTTTGGAATGAGATGGCTAACTGTAGTAGCGTTTAGTCCACTGTCTATAATAGCCTAATTTAGAGATCTCTTTTTTTTTTTAATTGACAACTTTGATTGGTTAACGTTGACGGTCAACCATCGGTCAAACGGTCATCGGTTAACATCCCTAAAGCAGAGAGAGAAAATGTAATAAGACAATTTCAGAGGTGTAAATTTGAACATGTTTATTTTAATTTCCATAAATTCCATATGGCTCGATGAATCCTGTAATATATGTATAGTACAGGACTTTTTTTTTGACATTACCAACCTGTAAATTCATTTGAGAGCAAGTAATAAACCCAAAAAAGTATTGTTTAAAGTTGCGTATTGTGCCTTTTTTCTTTACCACTATTTGTTTAATAATTTTAATGGAACCGGAATCGGAACCGGAATCGTTAGGCGGAATCGGAACCGGAACCGGAACCGGAAAATTTCTTACGATTCCCAACCCTACATATACAGTAAAAACAGTAATATTGTAAAATATATTTACAATTAACAAAATACACAGATGAGGCATAACATTATGACGAGGGTTAGAGCATTTCCAAAACTGCAGCTCTTGTGGGGTGTTCCCGGTCTGCAGTGGTCAGTATCTATCAAAAGTGGTCCAAGGAGGGAACAGTGATGAACCGGCATCAGGGTCATGGGTGGCCCAGGCACATTGATGCACATGGAGAACGAAGGCTGGCCCGTGTGCGCTGACAGACGAGCTACTGTAGCTCAAATTGCTCAAGAAGTTAATGCTGGTTCTGATAGAAAGGTGTCAGAATACAAAGTACATCACAGTTTGTTGTGAATGGGGGTGCATAGCCGCAGACCAGTCAGGGTGCCCCAAGAAGCTTCAACAGTGAGCATCACGAAGCAGTGGAAGAAGGTGGCCTAGTCTGATGAATCAAGTTTTCTTTCACATCATGTGGATGGCCGGAGGCGTGTGCGTCGCTTACCTGGGAAACACATGGCACCAAGATACACTATGGGAAGAAGGCAACCACTGGAGGCAGTGTGATGCTTTGGGCAATGTTCTGCTGGAAAACCTTGGGTCCTGCAAACCATGTGGATGTTACTTTGACACGTACCACCTTCCTAAGCATTGTTACAGACCATGTACACCCTTTCATGGAAACGGTATTCCCTGGTGGCTGTGGCCTCTTTCAGTAGGAAAATCTTGGCCTCCAAATTCCCAGATCTCAGTCCAATCGAGCATCTGTGAGATGTGCTGAACAAACAAGTCCATTCATCCATAGAAACCAGCTTATAAATCATAAGCATTTTTTTAAAATGTCAAACTGCAGAAAGTTTTCTGTGATAGGTAGGTTTATGGTTAGAATATACAGTTTGTACTGTATAAAAAACCATTATGTCTATGGAATGTCCCCATAAAAAATGAAAACACAATATGTGTACTAGGTGTGGCTATATTTATGAGGGACAATGTCCCCACTTACATAGTGAAATATTATGACAACTGACTAGTGATGACATTTTACCAAGTACGTTGACAAAGCGGAATTATCAGCTTCATTACTTAAGTCTTCAGTGTCACATGATCCTTTAGAAATTATTATAATATGCTGATTTGCTGCTTAAGACACATTTCTTATTATTTATCAGTGCTACTTAATTTGTGTTTATCTTTTCTCTTTTCATTATAAATGTCTTTACTATCACTTTTGATCAATTTAATGCTGCATAAATGCATAAATTACTTCATAATCATACTAAAGTCAAACTTTTTTTAGTTATATTTTTGAGCATTTAACATATGAATGACATAAATAACATATATATCGTATTTATCTGTGATAGGTGAACAGTGCCTATATGAATGTGAGTGTGACCAGCGTTTGTTCAGATGGAACGATCTACTGTCAGGTGCCCTCTAGAGGCCTGACTAAACTCAACGAAATTCTGGAGAAGACTGAAAACTACTTCCATTCCCAGGTAACGCAACTGCAACAGGCACAATCTCTGTATGTGTATCTTCAAATATGTTGCTAGGGACTTCTTTAGAGGTGAGGACGCCAAAATAGACAGATTGGGATTATGGGTTTAATCAGATTAGCAGGCATCAAGTATGTAATCCCTAGTAAATAGTTACCTGCTGGCACAGATTGTGTGATAGAGTGTCTAACAATGTACATCATAATTAGTTTTAAATAGTAATTGTTTATTGTTTACTGCAGTATATTGCGTATTAGGACAGTGTAGAGCAGTCAGATGCCCATTTCATGATATGTTCACTCCTATCGATATGCTCACGTATCTTTTCCCCTATGAAAGGTCACATCAGAGTCACTGGTTTCACAGCCTTTCTGTGGCAAAAACTGTTTGGCTCGATATAAAGGCAAATGGTCCCGGGTGGAGGTAAGTCTGCTGTCAATACCAGAGTGAAGAATATAGTTTTTTTAACAGGACCAGAGATTAAAACATTTAATTTAACGGCTACTACAAATCTGTAAGTAACTTCCACGGTAAATGGAATTGTTCCCTCGTGCATCAGGAAAGCTGTATTCATATTGTCAGAATGAATTTTGATGGTACCACTCATAATGTCAAAATGGTTCTATGTATGGCTTTTTTGGTAATGACATCAAAATGTTGCATCCTGGTAAAAATGTATTACGGTACATACTAAGCAGTACAACTGTTTTCAACATTGAAAGGAATAAAAATAAATAAAACAGAAAACAAGTTGTTTTTAAATTGTAGAAAATTATTTCACAATACTGTTAAAAGTGAAAGCAGTTATTTTAAATAATAACATTTAACAATATTACTGTTGGACAGTGGTAAATATATAATATACGGTACCAAAATGACATAAATATAGAGGTTGCTACCAAATGACTAATCTTTTAATTATTGAAGCCACTATCATTTTGTTCGTTTTTGCATGACGACACAGTGGTAAAGTGGAAGAAGTTCATAAAATTATGAGTTTCCTACCTGTAATTATGAGTTTGACAAAGTCAGGGATCTCCTGATTATAGTAATTCTAACAAACTGTGAATGTGAGTGCTGCTTAAATTTGACTTCTCTAAATCATTGTCTGGTTCCTTTATCGAATTTATTAAATTATTTTCAACAATTTATATTATTCCAACAATTGAATTATTGTTGGAATAATCTGAGCTGATCTTTTTAAACATTTCACAGATATCATTCCTGGGGTGTAAGAACTATAACTGTGTTAACTGTGGTTTTGTCATAGATAACAAACCTGCACGGCAGCCGGGTGCTGGACATCTTGTTTGTTGATGTAGGCGTCCAAGCGTCGGTAGAGGTCATTGAGTTGAGAGAGATCCCACCTCCTTTGCTGCGTGACCTCATATCCACCCCGACCCAGGTCAGACAACAGCTAATGGTGACAAAGAGAAGTTTGTGGTTTGTGATTCAGATAGTAAATTTGAACAAAGTGCCTGAAGGAGAGTAGCTTGTTTGTAACGTTTTTGTTTTGTTTTTTATTTGTATTATTTATTTACTCGTGTCATTCTGAAATATGACTTTATGTTAGGCAAAATGTCCAGACTGTTTTCTGTTTTCCATATTATCCACAGCTGTCCATGGACCCCATTCTCTTTCATTGTATGAAAAAATAGCAGCTTAGACTTTTTTCTATAAATATGACAAGAACAAAAGTCGAAATGAAGGTGACTTAAAGATGACAGAATAGTGCACTTATACTTGAATTGTTAGGTCATTAATATGAGATCTTGTTTGTCTGCCTCTTTCCCTTTATGTGTCCCTGTGCAGGCACTAAAGTGTTGTTTGGCAGATCTACCTGTGAGCGGCGGCTCATGGACTCCTGATGCTGTACAGTGGCTGAGAGACACAGTTCTCCACTGCAGTGACTGCAGCTTGAAGGCCAGTTAAATACCAATGCTGCTCTGTTGTCATATTTACATATACTATATTCACAAGGATAAAACTGAGGCAAATTCCAGTAAAGAAAAAAAGGGGATAAAGGAAGTGTGTAAAAGACATCAAGCTGCTTTTAGAAAGTACTTTCCAATAAAACAAAAAATAGATTAAGCATTCATAGAAATTATAGAAAAAAGTTAGAAAATGTTATATATCTATATTTAATATATTAAAATTTCATATTTATATATTTCTTTTTTTAATTGTAGTTTAAATCCTTAAGACTTTGTTATATTTATACATAGATTGAATACATTTTTATTTCAGTTTTATTTAATTTTAGTTTAATACAAATTTTAAATATCTAATATTTTCTATTTTATTTCTATTTTAGCTTTAGTTTTAGTTTTAGTGAACAATAACAATGCTGACATGATCAAACTGAATTTTAAGTGGGTTACTGCATTCATTACGTATGAAAGGTTGTTTCAGTCACAGAATTAAAAGAATTAAG
Source organism: Pseudorasbora parva (assembly GCF_024679245.1). NCBI lineage: Eukaryota > Metazoa > Chordata > Actinopteri > Cypriniformes > Gobionidae > Pseudorasbora > Pseudorasbora parva. The sequence continues at coordinate 23,094,332 of NC_090172.1, forward strand.
ATAAATGCAACTTTTTTATCTCACTGACTTATTTTCCTAACTATTGAAAGTTACAAAATTGCAATTGTGAGTAATAAAGCCCAATTCTGAAGAAAAAAAGACAAAAAAAATTGGGCAAGTTCTCAGAATTGCTAAGTTTATATTGTGTGTTATAAAGTCAGTCTTCATAATTTGCATTTGCAATATCTTAAATAAATAATAAATTTAAAAAGATATATAAAATATCTTGCAATTCTGACTTTATATCACGCAATTGTCCGTTTTTTTTTTTTCTTTTTCTTTTTTTTCTTTTTTTTGTGATTTGTGATTTGTGAGATGTAAATGCAATTGCAAGAAAAAAAGATATTTGTGAGAATAAAAGTCTCAATTCACTTTTTTTTATTTTATTTAGTGGTGGAAACTAAACCAAGAACCCTGAATAAAATTTAGGATCAGCAGTTTTTTAAGAAGATGAGCCAGTTTGCCATGTTTGGGACTGTATAATATATGTCTGCTCAAAATAATGTGCATTGCAAAAAGAACAGCAGAAAATAAACACTAAAAACAATTCATGCTTTTTTTTCTAGATTGCAAAAGTGGATGAGAACAAACGCCTCGCTCATATTTATCTTTTCACCAGCAAGAACTTCCATGACACAAGCTGCAGTTTAAACCAACAGCTGGCCGACTCTGATCTGTGGAACCACCAGAAGGATGTTTTCTTGAGCAGCCGAGGGCCTTCAAAAGCCCTTAACGCCCCGACAATTCATGCCACCATCCAGACCTCCAGCCTCAGCACTGATAAAGCCCCACACACACCCAAGAAGATGTCATCTCCACTGGTGAGCCAGGGCGCACCTCCAGGCTCTCCGCCTGAACAGCTGGCTCTTCCTCCACTGCTGGACTTGCCTGAGATTGGGCAGAATTTGGACGTGTTTGTTTCGGTGGCGTGCCATCCTGGCCACTTTGTGCTACAGCCATGGCAGGATATGTATAAACTGGTGGTTTTGATGGGGGAGATGATTCTGCATTATAATAAGATGGAGGAGAAGTCACTTAAAGTGGAGAAGAACCAGGTTTGCGCTGCCAAGGTGGAAAACAAGTAAGTGTCTGCATCTATGTGCGTGTCTATGTCAGGGGTGTCCGATCCTGCTCCTGACCAGCCACTTTCCTATAGACTTCATATTTGCATGAAAGTTAGTTTCTAGTTATCCTGTTTCAGACTGAGGATTAAAGAGTTCCTCGAAAACCATACTTGAGTAAAAGTACAGATTCCTTACAGCGAAAATGACTCTGTTACAAGTTACAACTCACCAATTCCAATACAACTTGAGAACGGAACACCTCAATATTGCAATAAATCAAGGTTGACACAATAACCCTAAAAGTCTACACCAGCTGCAGTCTTGTCCTCATCCTATAAATCAAACACTTGCGATTCAACAACTACATGCTAAAGCACTCCCATTCATGTGAAGTAGCTTTGTTGATATGTTCGGCTGTGTAAAGGCAAAACGCACAAGCACTTAGTACCTTGAGTGCCCTTAGATGGCGATATCACTTTTTATAGCAGAAACAAACTGCTGCAGAAAAAGTAAGGTGCCATGCAAAATATAATGTGTAACTGCATTACTCAACACAAATGTATTGTAGTAAAAAGTACATTTACTTGTTCAAAAATGTAGTCAAGTAGAAAGGAAAAGTTACTAATATATTTGACACTCAATACAACAAAGTAGCCAAAAATACACCTTAAGTACAGTAACTAATAACATTTACTCAAAAACTTAAAAGTCGACATGAAATGGAAGTTGCAGTCATGTAAGACAGGTCTGTAAGGTAGTTATACAGAATTACTTTGATGAAAGACTGCTCAGACATTTCAGAGCAGCTAAAACAGCATTTCAGATGCTGTGCAAAAAGATCTGTTCGCTGGTTGTCCAGTTATGCCATCCCATTGTGGTCTGGTTAACACCAGACCAAGCTCAATTTAAGATTTAACATTGATGTCCGGTTCGCGAGCGAATTGTTCTTTTTAACCGGATCCTTAAAGTGAACCGGGCGAACCAGTTCACCAAATCGGACTGAATCGTTCTAAACGGTTTGCGTCTCAAATCAGCGCTGATCCCACAAGTTACTATAGTTACTAACTTTCTGACATGAGTGACAGTCCCTCCGAATAGAAATAAACTAATGTCTTGAATTATATGTTGTAACTCCAACTGTTCACTGAACTGAGACATGTTTTGCTCAGAAAACTGCTGAGAACTCACGAGAAGCTTATTACTGAGCATGCGCGTGTAACCGAACGTAGCGATCCTCGGATCAGCAGGACAGAATGGAAAACCGTTTCTTTCTGACACATACGATACTGAGAACCGATGAGCTGAGCATGCATGTTTTTTTTCAGAGGAACGAAATGCAGGTTTTAAGTGTATAAAACGAATCACGTTTGGAAACATCATCGCATAAAGCTGTCTTATCACTGTATTCTTTTAAAGTTTGGAAACACAATGGATTGTAAAACGATCAAATAAACATTTATTTGTTTTATCAATTATGCATGATATTTTCAGGAACAGCTTTTTTCTTATTTAATTTCTAAGTCGATACACATTTTAAAATGTAATCAAAACAGTAGGTTTGATATAGACTACATATTCAGCTTGCAGCAGTTCGTTAGTCTGGATGCCAGCCAAACTTAGCCCCGCCCACAACATTTTTAGGTCGGGCAGTTCGGTCTGGCCTTGCTCCATAGAGGAAAATGGCGTTTGGGGGGTAAAATGTGTGTTATTTTGGCAAGGTTGCCTGCTAAAATTCGCATTATTAGTCGCTTCAACCCGCGGACATAGAAAACAACCTGCGGAAAAAACGCGGACTTGGCAACACAGTACAGTTGAACTCTGTTGACATTTGACAATGCGTCGCTTCGTTGCTCTGATTGGTTGTAGGTCTATCCAACTGATGCCTTTCCTGGTTCGGTTGAAACACGCCCCATAATCACAGCCCAATGGAGCAGTTTCAGACTCATATTCTGACTAGAATTGAGTATGACCACGTCAGGCTAGCAGTTCGCAGCTTAGGAAACACACGCTGAAAGCGGTTTTCGAGTCAGGAACGGGTTGCAGCGGTTCTCAGATCACCAGTACAGAATCAAGAACCGTTTCTATCGGACACGTTCGATCTTTCGGACATGTTCGATTCTGAAAACCGATGAGTTGAGATACCGAACTGTTTCTCTCGGACACCTGATGCTGAAAATATGAGCACGGGTAAACCGAGGATTTGTGTAAGTTTATGTTATGTAAATGTAAGTTTATTTAATCAGTGTAAAACATCAGTGTTTCCACGACAGTGGCTGTATTGAGTGCTTTTGCAAAACATAAAAGAAAAAACGTATCCAAGATGATGATGATGACAATAATAATTATTACTATACTAAGTTTTCATTACAAATTCTTTATATGAATGTGTTTGAATGTATTTTTATCCGCCTAGAGGATAGAAATGAGTTCATTACGTAAGGACGTAAATGAACCGGTGATCCGTTTTTTTTTTACCTGGTTCTTTGAAACGAACTCTCCAAGGAACCGGTTAGCGGAAAAGAACCGAACTTCCCATCACTACATTGGTCTGGGATTCTGCTCTGTATTCTCTGCAGGCATGATAGACGAGCATAATTTAAATGAATTTGAATGCAATTGGATAGCCCTTCAACCAATCAGACCACAAGAGGCGTGATCCACCGGCAACGACCCATCCCTTCTCTATCCGTCATCGTGTTAAACCCGCCAGTCTGTGAATGGTTCCCGCAAAAGTGTAACAGAAGCAGTAGAAATGAATATACAGGTTTCCAGACTGAGCTGCAGGGCGAAGATCAGACTGGGTTTACCTAGTCCAATCCCTTTGCGCAATCACATGATTTTTTGGATGCCCATGTTATTTATTTAATAAATGTTTCCATTGTGGAAATGCTCGTGTTTTCTTGTCGATAAATCAGAATCAAATCAGCTTTTTTTGCCATTTTTAGAATTTTTTATTATGTAATAAGCTGAAATTTGCTAGAAGGTGGCCCTCCAGGAGTAGGACTGAACACCCCTAGTCTAGGTGGACTACCAACATAAAGTTTGATGGAATTTATTCAGTAGTATATAGTATTTAATAGTATTTCAAGTGTTTAGTGCGGTCACGAGACCACTCATCCTCTGTTTTTCATTTTGCAGCTGGTACCGTGTATTGGTGAAAGGAGTTCTGACCAATGGTCTGGTCTCAGTGTTTCAGCTGGACTATGGCAAACATGAGCTGGTGAGCAGCACCCAGCTCCGGCCCCTCACCCAGGAGTTCTGCCAGCTCCCCTTCCAGGCCATCACTGCTCAGCTGGCTGGTACACTTCTTTTCCTGTTAGAAAGGCGCTTTCATTTATTGAAAAGGCTGTTTTAGACTGCTTAGTTCATCAGCTGTCATAACCCATCTATCCATTATCCATTCAGAAGATATCCCATGCAGTTCAACAATATTCAGTAAGCTCTGATGAAGAGCAAGGATGCATTAAGTTGATCAGTAAAGACATGTTACAATAGATTTCTATGGAAAATAAATGCTGTTCTTTTGAACTAATGATTTCTAAAGGGTCATGTGACAATGAAGACTGGATTAATGATGCTTTAAAAAATCAGATTTGCCATAACAGTAATAAAGAAAATTACAAAAAATTACGAAAAATTACATTTTTTAATATTTTCAAATGATTAAAGTTATTTTAAATTGAAACCACATTTCACAATCAAACATTTTTTTACTGTATCCTAAATCAAATGAAAGCAGCCTTGGTGAGACTTCCTTCAGAAACATTAAAATATCTCACTGACCCCTAACTATTAAACAGTAAAGTATATACATTTTTAAAAATGGCCGTAAAAAGTGTAATCAAGCTAGTTTCATTTGAGATGAATTAATTAAATAAATGATACCTGGCAGGATAAAATACAACTAAAGGAGAAAGAGAAAGGGAATGGGTATTGTAGGGTGTAGACTGATTATCTGTTCCAAATTCAGTTCACTTTACAGACTGTGTGCTGTTTGGGTGATCACTCCTCTTCCAGAGGCTTGTCAAAGTACCCGACTCATTTGGGCCGCATGCATAATATGAAACTCGAAAGAGCTCACATCAGACATGCTCCTTGTTTTCATGTAGCTACTTTGAGAAGTACAAGTATTTTGCATTCTGTTATGAAACAAAACCAGAGCGATGGATCTGAATGTGTGTCTGATCTTTCCAGGCGTGAAACCCAGGCAGTGGTCTGAAGAAGCCTCCATTGTGTTCAGGAATCACGTTGAGAAGAAGCCCCTGGTAGCTCAACTGGAATCGGTGCAGGAGGCGTCACAGCCCTGGGACCGGAAGGTGGTGATCTACTTGGTGGACACTTCACAAGAGGAACGGGACATTTGGCTGCATGACATAATGGCTGAATTCACCGATGAAATGACCAACGCAGCGTAGAAACCCTGGTTAAACATTAGAGTGTTCTTGAAAGGTTCTCGTAAGGTTGTTCATTAGTATTCTGTAGATGAAAGGTTTATTTTTCCAAATGTGACTTGGATGCAGATCTGCATACGCAAATGTGAATCGTAGAGTTTAAAGGTTAAACTTTTAGACAGAAGTATTGCAATTTATAGCAAATTATATGTTAAGCTAGCAGCACCTTTCTAAGGGTTTCATGCTCTTTGCCAGCAGTGTTGACTCTGGCGTCAATGCTTGGTGAGAAAGTAATGCACTCCATAGCCTTTACTTTAACACAAAATAGCTGTGGAGATCCATCGTCAGTGAATTCAAGCTTTCGTCTTCTATGGGACCTAAAGTTAAATCGCGATCACTACAGCTGTACCACACCCTGACACTATCAATCATTTTCCATAATGTATTTGAAAACTATGTGAATACATTATGTAAGTGTGACTGTCCAGATGATGTGCTATGTGGTGGCATGCCTCATGCTTTTAAGTATAGCATGTTACAAAGCTGCCAGATTACTACTTTATACGGTCTAAAAGAGACTAACAACGCACAGTGCTCTTACTTGCACAAAGCTGATAGTGTCATTTCGAAAAAATGTTTACATGAAGATTTTTGGAGTCTATTATAGTGTCAAAGGCAAGAGGAATGGCACAAGCTCTCGTATGTTTTTGAGCTCTGGTTTTAGCATTATTTATTAGCTTTTATTATTTGTCTTACTAATAGTGAAGGCATGGGATGCTTGGGGTTTGCTAAAATGTGACCATCCAATGTATTTAAGGTATTTTGATAGTAATGGCGTTGTAGTTTTATTACCTGAATATGACAGTTGGACAGTTAGTTAGGCATGTAGGATTTCACCTGTTTTAACTACAGATGCTTTATATTTTAGTGATAAAAGTGGAAGATTCACTTGGTAGTAGCCTTGAACTTGATAGATTTTCTCTATCTTAAAAGTCAACATGAAATCACAATTGAACCAACTGTCTAATTGTCTTATTTTGAATGGGGGGGAAATGTCTTTACAATCTTTGATTCAAATTAAATAGCTTGTACTTTGAGCTGATGCTAAGGGTGGGCAATATGACAAAAATATATAACAAATTCCAGGCAGGATCGTGATCCACAATCTTTATTTTTCATGTTGATTTTTACGACTATTTTGTAAGTACATGAGCAGTTCAGCAAAACTAATTTCCCTATTTAAAAAATGTAACTTTACAAGTTAACAAAATAAAAAACAATCACAGATAATTTAGGCCAAAGTAGGGGTGGGCGATACGACCAAAATCTTATTTCACTTTTATTTTATTTCATTATTTTATTTTTGTTATTAAAAATAAGAACAAATGTATGAATAAGAATAAGAAAAAAGACAAATAATAGGACAAATACAAAGATAAATATTAAATAAACAGTACTTTTCAGCTACCGTAGGCATATTTGACAGAAACATTCAAGAAATTGAATAAACAAATATAAATTTAAAACTCTACATAGACTTGAATTGAATGTGAGTTAAATGTACACTGATTCTTATTAAAGCTACTGGAGTTATTCAGTCAAGAACTGAGTGTTTTATCATTGTCTTTTGTTCTTTGATTAATATTAAATCTGCACTATGTAACTTTTCCGTCCGCTAGAGGGCGCCTATTCAAAACAAAGGTGTAGTTTGATGACCAAGTTTGAGCTCTGAATCTTGGGACGTGTGTTCTTCACCTCACAGCCGGTGGAAAAGAGTCCGGCTAGGACTCGGGCAGAAATCATGTTGATGGATGCGATAATTAACGTTACTGTAGTATGAAGCAGAGCAGGACCGAGTGTTGAGGAGCTGAGCAAGGCCCCTGGAGCGATTATTAATAAGATGAACAGAACACACGCCTTGTGAGCAGTGGGACTTTTATTATGCCACTGTCGCCGGTGCCATTTCTGCTTTTCCAGTCATGAATATGAGGTAACGCAGCTCTGTTTATCATATTAGATACATTTTTGAGTGTGTTGAAAATTATTTTATGACGTTACTCTGCATGTTCGCCCGGCGGCTGCTGTGACACTTGTTGCACACTGCAGTGAGAGTAAAGCGTTTCTGCAGAACAAAACTGGAAACCAAGGGTAACGCAGATATGCCCCCACACGTCCCGGTTCATTGGTTAAAATAGCAATTTTCTCACAATTTACAAAAAGTTGGAAACTGAGCAAAATATATATATATTTGGATATTTTACTGATTATTTTTTTTACATAGTGCACCTTTAAAAATATGGTTTATTACACTGCTGTCACTGTAAGACCGAACGCACATATTCAATATGCTGACACACGTGTGAACTGTTTACATTCACTTAAGATAATAAACAACTGTGTTTATATAAACCTTGTGTATATTCAACAGTTTAAACCCAATAGGACGCGAAAGAGAACTTAGTTCAAGGCTTTTAGCATGCTTTCAGGTGTACACGCCCTGAAAAGCATTTCAGAACAGCGTCCGAATAAAACGTTTAACAGGTAAGACTTGAAAATAATGTCATGCTGCATTGCTAAATGTGATGTGCGTGGCGTTGTACAGTAAATGGCCAGAACTGCAACTGGTAGAGTTCACTGATCTCTCTTCAAAAGCAGATCGTGGAGACATTTTAAATGCTCACAATCTAAAACCGCATACCCAAAGCTGACACTGCCAGATACTTTTATTCCGACCTTTTATAAAATTACTTTTCTCAGTCCAAATAAAGGCCCACTTACTCAAAAATAGGCCACATTAAGAAAAGAAAATCTAAATGCGGTTTCATTTTGACTTTATCAGAAGTACTCAACAAGGGTAATGATTATTAATAGGTTTTATATATTAAAATAATCTCAATTTCAAATTTTAATTTTTTAAAGTGTATAAAAATATAAAAATGTTTAACATTTTAATTTCATATGTAAACTGAGATTTCTTTTTTCAAGAATATACTGTATAGTTCTTGAAACTTCTGGAATCACAAAATGAATCTTGGTTCATTGATTTAATACATCAATACTTCTATGGCTCATTTCCACCAAGCTGTACAGTGCGATTCGGGGCGGTAAACCCTGATCCGACTTACGTTTGCACCGCCAACAGTTCCCTTACTTGATAGGTGTTGTGTTTGCCGGAAAGCAGCGATCGGCGAAAGTAAACAACAATACAGCAGATCTTGTTCTTGCTTCTCGGCATGTGGCTGTTTGTCACAAGATTAAAAAACACCGTTTTGCAACAGTATTGTTTCACCTGTACATAAAAAAAAAAATGCCACCTGTGTTGTCCTTCCCCTTGTAGCGCGTACAAGTGACGATTCTCTGTCAACCAATCAATGTTCTACAGTGAATCTAGCTCCATAGGTAGGTACCAGGCTACTGTGCTGGGTACCCAAACAGAAGGGTCCCAAATAATTGTTGTGGTATGGTACAGTATTTTGATACCATTCACAACTTTGACAATCGAATTGGAAATAATTACGTAGCGTACTGTAATGTACTGTATCACTTGGTGGAAACAGGCCATTTGTTTCTGTTAATAAAAAATTAGAAAATGTGTGTGACATTTTGAGTCAGTCAGCTTGATGCTATACATTACGTGCCAAAAGACAAAATTATGCAGCTGCATTATGCATTGGAAATACATACGTCAGAAAAGGAACGAGGCTCATCTAGGATAGACAGTATACCATAATGGGTTTTCTTTACTTTTTAGTCACGTCACGCCGGTGTAGACGCGGTTTTAGCCTAAAAATATTGTTTTGGACAGCGCGGTTCTTCGAGTCAAAAAAAGTTGAGAACCACTGAACTACATCAATAACATGAGTCTTGCTTTATGAACGAATTAGATTAATCACCAGTGTTTATTCACATCATGCATTCATTCATATCCATTCAGCATCAAAATGTGAAAATTTAAATACAAACTAATGATATAGAGATTGAGGTTTAAGAGATCTGAGAGAGTGGCTTTTATCACGGAGGAGTAGTTATGAAAGAAGAAGATGGTTGACACCTTCCTGACATCACTGCAGTTCATCAAGCACTAGTCGGCAGCACTCCCCCACTTTAGCCGGATCAGAGACCCTGGCATATTTAGAAATCTGAGAGTTGACACCCAAAGATCGTGCAAGGTCCTTTGCGGTATTGTCCCCGGCCACTGTGGTCCCCAGGGCCACCAGCAGCCTGAAGACAGCCTCTTTGTCCTGTACGACTTCCAAGGCAGTGCTAGCCACTGACAAGCACTGTGCCTTGGCCTCGATCTCAGCAGGTTGACCGTACAACCTTCCGGCGTAGTTGAGCAACAGGGTAGCCAGTGCCACGTGGATGTTCTTGTTGCAGACGGCACGGAGGTCTCCGGCCCGGGAGAGGACCGTGTCCCGGTGCCCCAAGAGTAGAGCGCGGCCGTGGGACCCTGAGAAGCAGTTGCAGAGAGTGCGGAGCGCCAGCATCTGATTTGCAGGCCTGCCTTCGGGGGACATGAGACCCAGGAGATGGTTGCAAAGACTGGCACCCTCTGTCCCGCCACAAAGCTGGGCATTGACTTCAGGATGGCGCACAGCCAAGCGCAGGATGTCCAAAACAGGGAAGACGATGTCTGGGGAGGGAGACGATGACTCATTACTGATTGAACTTTACTATTGTAATTACTACGATCTGTTTGTTGGCCTATTTTGCCAGAGAAACAATCTAAGTTACATAAAAAGTTGATTTTCTACCCCTTGACTAAGTGCTAGTTGGACACAGTCTTAAAGCTACACTGTGTGATATTTTCCCCCATCTAGCGGTGAAAAGGTATATGACCATCAGTGAATATTAGTTTCTGTTCCTCTCAATTCTGATTTCGTTTTAACTCTTACGGTGGCCGATTTAGTCCAAGATTAACATGGCAATCCCCCTCTTCACATTCGACACGGTGCCATCGAGTGTTAAAATGCGAAAGGCGAAGCTTGAATTTATGGGTATGTCCCTCTTTGGCTAATGTACTTTTAAGATGGAGGAGCAACATGGGGACCAGCATACAAACCTCCCACCCGTATGTATTTTCAATGGCATATTATAAACTTACGAGAATACTTTATTGCTTGAAAGAAGTAAATATACATTAATGATTTATTTGAAAGAACTAAGTGTTTTTAGCTAAGAATAAACTAAAAAAGTTACACAGTGTAGCTTTAACATAGTTTAAATGCAACTGGCCCCAGATTCCGAATCACACCAGTCAGATCTGCAGTGTGTGTTCACTACTCACTACTCCTAATGTGTGTGCACTAACTTGGATTGGTTAAATGCCGAGGACAAGTTCATTAACAAGTTCACAAGTTAAACATTGTGTTACCATAAACATTGGTAATATTTAATTGTATATTTTTTAATGAAGTCATCTCAATGTCTTACCTTCTGGCCAGTGGCTAGTCCTCCAGAGAACACTGATCTGATCAGCTGTAGGCTGCTCCTGATTCTTTGGGTCTGCAACTAGGATTAACAACTTCTCCAGACGGTCCAATGCAGCGTCACTCAGCTTATGGTCCGCAGGAGCAGTGTTGTTCAGCTCCCGAAGCTTACCTATACGTAATATTGGGGAAATGTCAGGTGGCAATACAGGAGAGGTTATTGTCAGCAAGTATGACATTATAGATTGAGCAGCACCGGGTCTCCAGCGTGGCCTGGACCACTCAATCATGAGGACCACAGAGATGAAGTCAAAAACACTTTAAATGCATTCATATGATTTGCTGTATTGACATGGTACTCCAATATGCTTTACAGCAGGGATTTTTAATCATTAACTTGACTGTACTAAAACCATTTTTTAGTTGTCAAGGAGGCAACAATTTTCATTTTTATTTAGATTGATTTTAAAGTGATTAAATAACTAAAATTAAAAATATTAAATCTGCACTATGTAACTTTTCCGTCCGCTAGAGGGCGCCTATTCAAAACAAAGGTGTAGTTTGATGACCAAGTTTGAGCTCTGAATCTTGGGACGTGTGTTCTTCACCTCACAGCCGGTGGAAAATAATCAGGATAGGACTCGGGCAGAAATTATGTTGATGGATGCGATTATTAACGTTACTGTAGTATGAAGCAGAGCAGGACCGAGTGTTGAGGAGCTGAGCACGGCCGCTGGAGCGATTGTTATACAACACACTGCTCACGAGCAGCGGGACTTTTATTATGACGGAACACAGTCACCGGCGCCATTTTAAAATGATGTTATGACGTTACTCTGTGTGTGTCGATGCTGTGAATCTTCTTTCACACTGCTAAGAGTAAAGCTTCTGCAGAATAAAACCGTAAACCGAGGGTATCGCAGATATGACGCAACAGACAGGCGACTCCCTCAGATATCCCGGTTCATTGTTCTAATTTACAAATAGTTGGAAACATTTAGGATATTGTAAGAACTAAGCTGAACAAAATATATAACGCTGGCCTAATGATTTTTGGATATAAAATCCTACATACTGTAGTGCACCTTTAACAAAAACTTGAATAGTACATCAATAATAATAAAATAACACTGCTTCACAGAATATCATGTTATTACCATGGTACCGTGTCTTAAAAAAAAACTTTATGGCACTTTTTTTTGCCATTTTTCAGCCCACCCTGAAAGTCTGTGGCCCAACTTATATCTTAGAGCTGGAGCCGAGACTTTGACGAAGTCAAAATCTGATGTAAAAGTGTCACTTACCAAGAATCTGAGTAGTATTCGCCTGTTCAAACATAACTCCATCGGTATTTGGGAAAAATATGTTTGTTGTAGCTTTCTGGAGAGAGGAAGAGGAATAGGCACTGCCACCTGGAGAGGATTGAGAGGTAGTGAACATGAGAGATTATTAGTTGACATGATTTATGCGTGAGTTTGGCAGTTGTATTTGCACATATGCATATGCACATCTATGCATTTTACCAGTAAAAGGATCAGCTCCGCCTGAAGGCACTGTGCCTGGGGATTCTGAGCCGGGAATATACCGACCGGCTCCTGCACAAAAAAATACATACATCTCTCGTAAAGGACAAAAACCTTTGGTTTCGTATTAAAAAATAACTTGCTATTCAAAAAGACTTACCTGTGAAAGGATCAACCCCAAATCCTTGGCCGCCTACTGAACTTGGGATGTACCGCCCTGCACCTGAGAACACAAGAGGAATATTAAAGCTGCAAGCAGCGATGAAAGAGCCCTCTCACCCGTGTCACCGCCAAGGGCTTTAGGGAAACAGAGCACGGTGGATAATATGCATTTAAGTATATAAAAACAGGAGGACTTCATCAGTCACATTATTTTCGACACTTCCTGCTACAAGGTGGTGGCACTATGACTATAACTTAACTTTGGCATGTAGATGTCTTCAGGTATGTAATAAAACATATGATGTCTGATGGCAGACATTGTATGGTTGTGTTACAAGCATAGGCTGTTACATGTGTCTACCGAATTTTTTGTATGTGAAACATAGCGCAAATAGCACTTAATTGAAATGTTAAGGTTAAATTCAATCAAGTGTTCAAAATTAAGAGCTCAAGCCCATATTCCGTGTGCAAATTCAACAAAGAAATGTCAGTGCATTGACTTACACCTGAACTTTAAAGGGGACTCAAACTTCTTTTTAGTTGTGATATGAAAGTTGTGAGATGTATTTTTCATCATTAGTTTTGTTTTCATTTCTATACATGCAAGAGATAAACCTGTGAACTTTTATTTTGACAGAAACCGTAGTCAAACTTTTATTTTGGCGGAAAACAAGTTTAAAAAATGAGTCTCATTACAAATCTAGTGAAATACTGTAATCGTAAACTGTGCAATGGTGCTTATTACAGGTCCTTCTAAAAAAATTAGCATATGTGATAAAAGTTATTTTCCATAATGTAATGATAAAAATTAAACTTTCATATATTTTAGATTCATTGCACTCCAAGTGAAATATTTCAGGTCTTTTATTGTTTTAATACTGATGATTTTGGCATACAGCTCATGAAAACCAGAAATTCCTATCTCAAAAAATTAGCATTTCTCTAAACGAGCTATTAACCTAATCATCTGAATCAACTAATCAACTCTAAACACCTGCAAAAGATTCCTGAGGATTTTAAAAACTCCCAGCCTGGTTCATTACTCAAAACCGCAATCATGGGTAAGACTGCCGACCTGACTGTCCAGACGGCCATCATTGACACCCTCAAGCGAGAGGGTAAGACACAGAAAGAAATTTCTGAACGAATAGGCTGTTCCCAGAGTGCTGTATCAAGGTACCTCAGTGGGAAGTCTGTGGGAAGGAAAAAGTGTGGCAAAAAACGCTGCACAACGAGAAGAGGTGACCGGACTCTGAGGAAGACTGGAGAAGGACCGATTCCAGACCTTGGGGGACCTGCGGAAGCAGTGGACTGATTCTGGAGTAGAAACATCCAGACCCACCATGCACAGGCGTGTGCAGGAAATGGGCTACAGGTGCCGCATTCCCCAGGTCAAGCTACTTTTGGGCTACAGAGAAGCAGCACTGGACTGTTGCTCAGTGGTCCAAAGTACTTTTTTCGGATGAAAGCTAATTTTGCATGTCATTCAGAAATCAAGGTGCCAGAGTCTGGAGGAAGACTGAGGAGAAGGAAATGCCAAAATGCCTGAAGTCCAGTGTCAAGTACCCACAGTCAGTGATGGTCTGGGGTGCCATGTCTGCTGCTGGTGTTGGTCCACTGTGTTTTATCAAGGGCAGGGTCAATGCAGCTAGCTATCAGGAGATTTTGGAGCACTTCATGCTTCCATCTGCTGAAAAGCTTTATGGAGATGAAGATTTTGTTTTACAGCACGACCTGGCACCTGCTCACAGTGCCAAAACCACTGGTAAATGGTTTACTGACCATGGTATTACTGTGCTCAATTGGCCTCAACTCTCCTGACCTGAACCCCATAGAGAATCTGTGGGATATTGTGAAGAGAAAGTTGAGAGACGCAAGACCCAACACTCTGGATGAGCTTAAGGCCGCTATCGAAGCATCCTGGGCCTCCAGAACACCTCAGCAGTGTCACAGGCTCATCGCCTCCATGCCACGCCGCATTGAAGCAGTCATTTCTGCAAAAGGATTCCCAACCAAGTATTGAGTGCATAACTGAACTAAATAATTTGAAGGTTGACTTTTTTTGTATTAAAAACACTTTTCTTTTATTGTTCAGATGAAATATGTTAATTTGTTGAGATAGGAGTTTTCATGAGCTGTATGCCAAAATCATCAGTATTAAAACAATAAAATACCTGAAATATTTCAGTTGGTGGGCAATGAATCTAAAATATATGAAAGTTTAATTTTTATCATTACATTATGGAAAATAATGAACTTTTATCACATATGCTAGTTTTTTGAGAAGGACCTGTATGTTATTATGAGAAGTCTAGTTAATGAATATGACGCACTGAAATTATTTATGCCGGTCAATGTTGATATTGTGGCAGACGGCCACAGATAAATAAACGTATGGGAAACACTGGTACGTGAATATATACAACACCAGGCATTTATTCGTGATCCATTTACCTGTGAAGGGGTCTGTGACCGAGGCGGGGGCTGGCCCAAGAGTCTGGCCTTTAGTGTTTTCGATGATGAAATTAGCCACCTGATCCAAGAACATGGGGCTAAGGTCATTCTTCTCCAAGAAGTTGTGAGCTACTAGCCAAGGGTCATCAGTCACATTGTAAGGCAGCTTCATAGGTGGACCGCCCTCATTCACATCGATGGTGAAGACGAAGTCGTACTCCTTTAGGCAGAGAAAGCACAGAGGTTACAACATGATTGCAACTTGATTAGCTGTGGTTTAACCTCTGGTGAGTATCAACGTTGGACATTAAACAAAGATTCATTTCAAACCACTGACACACCATACAAAATACAATGTGACCAAAATCCTCTAATGTCTCACCTTGCCTTCATACATCACTCGCTTTGAACTTTGCTGAGAAGACCCGCCAACTACATCTCCAATCTTCACCCAGCGTTCATCACTCATGCTCCACTGATACGCTTCAACATTAGAGCCCTCCTTTATGAGCCGCGTCTGTCCATCACGATTCCCTAAAAATATACCATAATAAAGGGAGCAAACATTTAGATTTTATATAAATGTATAATATAAAATAATGTAATATAATACTTATATGCACACTAATATACATTACCTTTCAAAAGTGTGGGGTTTTGAAAATTTTTTTTTATCTTATGCTCAACAAGGCTGCATTGTTAAATATTATTCCATTTTAAAATGACTGTTTTCAATTTTAATTTATTTTCAAATTAATTTATTCCTGCAATGGCAAAGCTGAATTTTCAGTATCATTACTCCAGTCTTCAGTCACTTCAGAAATCAATATGCTAGTTTGCTGCTCAGGAAACATTTCCTATCAATTTTGATAACGGCTGCTTAACATTTTTTGTGGAAACTATACCTCTGCATATGCTGTGAGTTTGGGTTGCTTATAAAGTTCATCTGGGAGTGCAATGTGCACCATTTTATCAGATTAAGGGAAATAATTTATAAACCTACGCCAACACAGGACAATACATCAATATGTTTCTAAATAAGCAGTGTTCATCGCAATTTCAAAAAAAGTTTGTGTTTACATACATGCATTATATATATATATATATATATATATATATATATATATATATATATATATATATATATATACATGCAAATATTTATTAAATATATACATGCATTTGTGTGTATTCAGATATACATAATCATTATACACAAATATATATTATATTATATATTATGTAAACACAAACTTTTATTTTGGATGTGATTAATCACGATTAATCGTTTGAATGTCCTAATTTTAAAGGGATAGTTTACCCAAAAATGAAAATTGCCCCCGTTATTACTCACGTTCAAGTCATCCTAGGTGTATATGACATTCTTCTTTCAGACGAATAAAATTATATTATATACAGAGTTATATTAAAAAGGTCCTGGCTAACCCAAGCTTTATAATGACAGTGAATTGTTGTCCATAAAAGTGCATTTATCCATCATTTAACTGCTCCACATGGCTCCAGGGGGTTAATAAAGGCTTTCTGAAGCCAAGTGGCATGTCTGTGTAAGAAAAATATTCATATTTAATACTTTATAGATTAAATTAAAGGGTTACTTCAGTGATTAGCATATGGCTTTGTATCAGTAGAAACCCTGGAGTATATTCAAAGGATTGTGCTTTCCCCCCTCATATCCCCCTGAGACAAGAGATTTATGCAGTTTATTTCTGGAAAAATTCCTCCTATGACGCAAATTGACGATATTTGCATCATAGGAGGAATGTTTGCCCAAAGGCTAAAGACTACAGCCAGCAGAGGGAGCCATTTCCGCATGTTTTGAACCCGCGCATGGGGGATGGGAGATCACACTCAGAGCTCAGCTCGCAGCTACAGGCACTCATGTAAACGGAGCTATGGTGAGCAATGTAAGTCTTTTAACTTCTCAAATTAATTTCTATGAAAGTTAAGCTTGCACAGGCATGAACTGAAACGCGCCAGACTGAACTCGCGTTGTGAATGTATGCTGCGAGTGTAGTCGCGATTACCTCAGCTGTCATCACAAGAGCTCATTCAGCTCATGTATCTGACTTCTGCAGTTAGTGCTCAGTGCTGTGATACTCGAGCGGTGACTCACTCATTATATTGAACAGACACGTTCAGTTTTTAATTGTAGTGTCTTCTCCAACTCAGTCAAAGTAATCCAGTAGCGGTGGCTTTGGGAATGGCCTCACAGGGCAGCGAAGCATTCTGGGAATTGTAGTCTTTCATCCCCATGAGACAAAAATACATTTTCTGTCTTTTCTCAGTCTAGAAGGCACCAAATTCAAAAATAGTTTTGCATGTCTACTACATTGATGTCCCAGTTTAAATACGGATTCATCTTCCCAGCGCTGAAGTACCCCTTTAACTAGTTTCTGGTGGTCAGCGGTAGGCAACTCGACTTGCGCTAAAAGAGTAACCCTTGACGCGATGTACAGGAGCAGAGCATGCTTTGAAGCCTCTTGTGGATAGGGCTAGGCAACAAATTTAAGCCCCTCTTATATAAAAATATTCCTCCATTTCTCTTTAAAAATTCTCGTTTTAGACTTCTAGTTCATGACCAGTGTTTTGTTTTGCTCTATCTTCAGCACATCTGAGTTGGTCAATATGCATGTGTCAAGGGTTACTCTTTTGCCAAACTCGACTTGCGTAACGCTGACACAGGGCTCTACGCTAACTTTTTTGTTGAGGAGCAATTGTGCTCCTAAAAAAAATGTTTTAGGAGCACAGACAAAAATTTAGGAGCACTTTCTAATCCATCAAACGTATTCCAATTATAACTTTCCCATTACAGGACATATGTATCCCTTTTATCCATCTTAATAAATTCATGCAAAATCTGTCAATTTCTTAAATTAAAATAGAAAAGTTGTTTTTAAAATGTTAATTTAAACAATAAATTCAGTGAGAACAATTAGACACAATCAGACTGTTTCCAATCAAAATGAGATATGCATCAAAATATCCATCTTTGCACTGCAGAAGTGGCACAAGCTCAATCTGAAGTGGGATTTAGACACATTTACATGTGTAAATAATGTTGAATGAATGTTTTACATGTAAGTTTTTGAATTTAGAAATATGTACAAATGAAACTTTAAAAGTTTAATATTTTATATAAAAAGTCCATGCAAAGTATAAATATGAAAATAAAACCGGCAGTAGGTGGCGGCAATTCATTCAGTCAATAGTTCAAAACACAGATTCATTTGAATCGAATCCCTTGGAGACGTGAATCAGTTCTGGTGTGGCTTTGATTTTTTACCAAATAGACAGTGTTGTGGCTAAAACATTGTTACTTAATATCAACTTGTCTATTGGACTTTTGTACAAGATCAGTATCACATATGCAATCAATTACTCTGAGCAATAGTAAGCCTTAGTAAGCCTCTGGCGCGTCTAGCGGAAGAACATTGCAGCCGGATCTACTTCTCTCTGTTTGTGTCTATGGCGAGTCGCGAAGGTACTGTGCTAATCCGCAGCGGGATTTATGATGTGTTGTGTACCATAGTGTTTCAGGATAAGACAAAAACACGGTTTGTAAAAAAAAAATCTTCATGATATACTGTCTCAATTTACATATAGTAACTTTTTAAATGTATTATTAATACATTATTTTTTGATGGCATTTTTGCCCCTAAGCATCCGTTAAATTCTGAGCTTGTTTATGATAATCCAAATGTGGTATTTCCAGTTCATTTAGATTTGTCTGTAAATCATCATCGTGTGGCGTCTGATTAGTGTGCATGGCTGCGTCGTCACACTCGTTTCACCTCGTAAACAGTCGTTGTTTGAAGTGTAGTCCATCCGTCACACACTTTTTTGCACTTATTCTGCTGGCTGAAGGCATGAAAAGCAGTTGATTGCAGTAGGAAACGTAGTCTAACAGTTTCTCAGTGTTGATGCACTTTGGGAGTTGTAGTTTTTTTTCTGATTGTATTACACATCTATTCATGAGAATCGATGGGGTCACTCGCACCGGTGCGCCTAAATATTTTTTCACTGTGGCACGCAGTAATTTTCAGGCGTAAATGTAGAGCCCTGTGACAGCAGGAAGCTAGTTATTTTAGTCTATAAAGTTTTACATATGGATATTTTTCTTACACAAACATGCCACTTCACTTCAGAAGGCCTTTGTTAACCCCCTAGAGCCATGTGGAGCAGTTATATGATGGATAGATGCACTTTTATGGACTGGCTATCATCAGACCAAGCTCAGTCTTTTAAGATTGACCATTGGTCTGGGGAGCTCTGCATTTTCTACTGCACAAGAGGCGTGATCGACGGGCATAGTTCAAATGACTCTGTACGCAACTGGATAGTCTTTCAACCAATCAGACCAATGATCCATTGCTTCTATATCCGTCATTGTGTGATAGTGAAACAGCAGCGATGCATAAAAATTCTATAAAAAGGACTTTAAATATGTTTTTGAAGTGGAAGAGAACCCATCCATCAGGCTGCAAGTAACGTTAAGACTTTTCCTGCGCGAGGATGAAAGACGCGCAGCAGAACATGAGGAGGACGAAGAGGAGCTGTACAATAATGAACTTGTTGTAGTGGCTGGCGCGAGTGATGAGGAGTTTACAGGGAGAGATGAAGAGGTGGAGGAAACTGAGGAGGACGAGGATTGAACAGCATTGGAGGATTTTTTAGAGACAGGAATGGTTAAACTTTGGAGCGGTAAGGTGTCTGTTGCCATTTGTTATGAATCAATAACCTAATTATCACCGTGTATGGTTAAGTGTTTACAATGCACTTCTGGTAGCCTATGTTTGCTATGTATTTGTTACCATATTTCTACACTGGAATTTAGCCTGAATTACCAGTATTTGTTGTTAATGTTCTGTATGCATACCTTAATGTTATGGTAACTGTACGTTTTCAATAAATGAACCTAGTATTTTATAGGTTAAAATAGACAAAAAAAACTAATTTTTATTCATTCTACTGGTAGTTTGATTTGCTCAAATAGAAATTGAGGCCTGCCTCTAATTCTGGCCTCCTTCCAATAAAGGCCTGGACCGCGATGCGCTTGAGTAAAATAGAGGCCCGGGCCTATATTAGAGGATTTATGGTAAATAATTGGCTAACTTCCATTTTTGGGTGAACTATCCCTTTAAGTCACTTTAAAAACTACTGTTTGCTTGGGTATATTCTTATTATCACAACAAAATATCCGATTGCTCGAATAATCATTAAAATAATCGACTGATTAAATTACCAGAATAATTGTTAGTGACAGCCTTAATTCAGTATTTTCAAAACCCCATACTCTTGAATGGTAGTGTATTTTATGTTTATATTTTTAATTCAAACTAAAGATCCATTATAAACAAACACATCTGCTTAATGTTCTTTGAAACACTGCATGTGTACAAGGCATACCTGGTTCACTGAGGTGTTCTCTTCCAGGTAAGTCCTCTATCTTGATGTCGCCCAAGTCTCCAGTCTTGGGATCGATGATTGCTTTGGAGAGCTCATCCTCAAAAGCCTGCAGGTCCTGAGCACTTGCTACACGCTCTTCGCTCTCAGTGAACACACGGATAATGCCATCGCTTCAGAGAAATGTGATATGCTCAGCTCATGCAGGCTAATAAATAGCAACTAGTTAAGATAGATAAACCAGAAATAGTCTGTATACCTGGCTCCCACAGCAATGTCTCCATTAGGGAGAATACAGCAGCACCACACTGACTGGGCGGGAAGACGGATAGTCTGGGAACATTCCCCCTTCCTCCAGACCCTCACTGTCCTGTCCTCTCCTGTGCTTATGAAGTCTATGACAGGAAAAGGAAATAAGACAATATGGGAGATTTTATGCACAAAAATGTACCAAACATATGACAGAACTAAAGGTAATCACCTTGTCCGTTAGGGAAGACAGCAAGGCTGTAGATATAGTTAGTATGACCGTAGTAAACCTGCACGCATTCACCCGTCACCAACCACCGTCTTATACTGGCATCATTACTGCAGGAGAAAAACTCCACCTCATTTATCACCGCGAGCCCTCGAACACAGTCCTCGTGACCTACAGGACACACATTTCAAATATCTCACACACCGAGTCACAAACTTTACAAATGGTGACCCCTTCTGGAGAGCTTTTAAAACTAAACAAGAGCCAGAGATTCTATAGCCAGCATCAAACTATTGTCTTGTTGTCAAATTAGAGGTATCATTTGCACCAATGTACCAGTGTAGGTGTTTTCACAGCGACCAGCTTTCCATAACTTGATGGTCTTGTCAGCTGATCCAGACAGCATTAAGCCCTGCTCTGGTAAAATGAGCACCGCCCATACAGCAGCGGTGTGTCCCTGAGGAGCAGAAATAACAGAGGAAACCAGTCAGCACATATTCAAACTGCACTGAAATCGATCGCAGGCGATATGAGCGTATTAGGTGTGGTTTTGTAGCTGTCAGATTAGAAACTAAAACTGAAGCTCTCTATGTATTTCACTCATCTTAGTTCATATGTACATTTCTCAAGCTTGCTTTTTCCATTAGATCGAAAGATCTGGAAAAAAAAGCCCATACATTTACCCACCTATAAACCTACCCTTTGAAGAAATGACGGAAAAGGTCAAAAGTGGACAAAAGAGATGGATTAAAACACCATGTGTAAACAGGAATGTGTCTCCCTTGTCTACTAGGGTGGCAGTGGCTCAGTGGTTCATGTAGGTTGTCTACAAACCGGAAGGTTGGAGGTTCTATCCCCGGTTTCACCTGACCAAGTTTCAAGCTGAAATGTGCTTTACATGGCTGACATCGCCATCAGTGTATGAATGAATGGGTGAATGTGAGGCAATATGAAAAGCACTTTGGTGGCCATGGGTTGGTTGAAAGTGCTATATAAATGCAGTCCATGTATCATTTATTTACCATTTACTTCTGATCCAATCCACCAAAACGCATCTTAATACTAGGTTTAAACGGACAAAGAGACAGTGTGTGTTTGTGTGTGTGTGTGTGTGGGGGGGGGGGGGGGGGGGGGGATATTTAAGAAAAGCTGTGGTGTAGGACTTGTCTGGCTATCACCAGACCAAGCCCAATTTAAAATTGAACATTGGTCAGGGGAGTCTGCTCTGTATTTTCTACTGCACAAGAGGCGGGATCAACAAGCATTATTTGAATGACTCTATGCGATTGGTTGGTCCTTTCAACCAATCAGACCACAAGAGGCATGATCAGCAGGCAACAAACCATCTATCTGTCATCGTTAAACCCACCAATAGTGCGCCAGGTAGATAAGCCAGTCTGTGATTGGTTCCCGCAAAAGTGTAACAGAAGCAGTAGAAATGAATGTACCGGTTTCCTGACTGAGTTGCCGGGCGAAATCAAATCGCTGGCAGATCAGGCTGGGTTTACCCAGTCTAGTGTAGGACTGCACGATTTGTGGGGAAAAAAAACATTCACTGATAAAAACTGTGATTGCAAATGCACAAAAAAAAAACTCCAGGTCCAATTTGGAAACATTTACAAAAATTATATAATGAGAATGTACAACATGAATCTATTTTCCAAACCGTGTTTTTGTCACCCTGAATCATTATGTTACACTTATAATAAGTGTTTTTTTTGGGGGGGACTATTTCAGGCCAGACTGGTAGGAACTGCTGCGGAGGAGCACAGTCCCTGCGTGACTTGCCTTAGACATAAACAGAGAGAAGTAGATCCGGCTGTAATGTTCTTCCGCAAAACGCATTCTGTTTATAAACTGCTAGAGTGCAAAAAGTTACAGACTGCAGCTTTAAGCAAACTAAATTATTAAACTGTAAAATACAATTTTAATTATTAATAAATTAAAAATGTATTAATAAAACATTTATTTTACAGTGAAACTGTATTAATCTTTATTTTTAAACAATAAACCAAAGCTTTTATTTTCCAAAATAACAAAATTTGGTTTCATTACGTTTATTTCAATAGTGAAGCCCTACTGTGGTGAAGAGAACCCCACCATTTTACCTGTAAAGTCATCATGCACTTCTCTCCGAGCCAGACTTTGGCTGTGGTGTCCCATGAGCCACTCAGTATTGTGCCAAACTTGCCAGCAGAGAGTGTGCAGACTGCAAACACACAAAAACACCAGGAATGGCAACAGAAATCATTCCAGTAGCTTTTCAAGAACATCTGCATGCAGTTAAACCACTGTAACACATAACTTGCAGTGGATAGTACCTGTGTTTTTGTGACCCTTGAGAGTGAATAGAGGGTCTGGTCGGTCTAGAGAAAACACACAGATGTTGTTGTCGTGTCCTCCAGTGGCGATGAGCCCTCGGGGATATGTTTCATTCGGAGCGATGATACACACACAAGAGACAAAGTTTGAGTGGCCGTTCATACAGAGCATCTCAGTAAAGGCTTGGTTTTCACTGCAACAAAATACAGAAGAGTTAGCGATGTTAGCAGTGTTTATGCCATTTTTAATAGTAATTTACTTTATATATTTAAAATTTTAGCATTTATATACACAATACTGTTCAAAAGTCTGAGGTTTGGTGGTAAGAAGTTTTAAAGAAGTGTCTTAGTCAGCAAGGCTACATTTATTTGAGAGAGAAAATACAGTAAAAAAATTAAAGTAATATTGTGAATTATATATATATATATATATATATATATATATATATATATATATATATATATATATATATATATATATATAACATTTGAGCTGTGATATCATTTAGGACTATTTGTTTTACTTAGATTTTGGTTCACCCAAAAATGACAATTCTGCCAATGTAAGTTATGACAAAAGGCAAAATGACACCCTCGGTCAGGGTGACTGTATGGAAAAAGATGCAGAAAGAAAGCCATACGGGTTTGTAACAATGATATAGTGAGTAAAATCATGTCTTATTCATTTCGGGTGAACTAACGTTATCCCTTTAATGTTACAATAGTGGATTACAATCTATTGATCGGTCGCTGTCAGCAATCCCAGACCGGTCAGTTTCATTTCAGATATTAAGCTCATGAGTTAACAAAATTCACTTGATTTACCAGCCCATCTCAATACATAAACTCTACAAACTATTTACCACTCATCTTAGTAACCAACGAAAACAAAAGCAACCCCGGTATTATAGACAGCAAGGAGGAAGCTGCTGGTGATGTACCTTGGGTTTGGTACCCAGACCCGTGCGGTTCGGTCTCTGGACACGGACACAAAGGCTCCGTCGGGATATGCGGCAGCGGCGAGACCCCTGACATCCATCTCGTGCGCGGGGAGAGAGCAGCGCAGTCTGTATGTGTTACTACCGGACATTATTACTGATGAAAGACAGCGATCACTACACACACTGACACAGCAACACTACACACACAGCATGACGGGAAAACAGTCGACAACATAAAAGTCCAGCATCAATTGATGTGCTGCTATACCGTTAGCACGCAATTTAACATTTTACGAGTATAATAGCATATTCATGTAAATTATATTTAAAATTATAATAATTGTGTATATAGACTTCCAATATTTAACTGTTGACTAACAGAAGACTTTTAACTTGTTTTTAATATGTGAACTTTACCCCGGAAAGGCTTAATTGAGTTGATTTTTGTCCTCGGATGAGTTGAATCTAAGAAAATCATGTCCACAAATAAGAGGATAACGCTCATATTTGGAGGCTTTATTGCAGCTATTGCTGTGGCTTTTTATCCAATATTTTTCCATCCTCTCACTCACACTGAAGACTACAGTAAGTCTTTATCACTGACATTAGTCACTATGACACTGCACATGTGTTGTTGTTAGTAAAGTTATGCAATCTAAAATAGATTCACGTTCTATTATATTGCATTTTGTGAACCAGTAGTCTTATAATCAGTTTATCAGTTTCGGTTTAGGTAGTGGAAACATTAATGCAAATAATATACATATGATTATTACTGTTTTATTGTGATGGAAAAATACGTCACTGTACAATGTGTTGCTGTCTGTAATCTACGCTGAATTAAATTTAAAAAAATGTTATTTTATTAAATATTTGATTAAAGTAATGAGGAACACCAACGTGATTATTAACATTAATTAAATAAAATAAACATGTACTGAAATTATATATATTGTTTGGTAATTTAAGTACTAAAATAAAATAATAACATTAAAACTAAATTAAAGCTATATACATAGACATTAAAAATACTGTAACTCAAATTAAAATACATATGAAAATAAAACCTAATTCAAAATTACAACATGTTTAAATAGTATTTTCAAATATCCCTGAACACCACTGAAATTCATTTTTAAAAATCGTTGTTAGTTTGTAAAAAAAAAAAAAAAAAAAAAAAAAAAAGGAAATCAGGCAAACAAACAGAAAACCCAAAATGTAAAGGTCTTGTATTTGTAAGATTCATCCGATAAAAAGTTTAACGTCAGTTTTCCCCCCCCAGTCAATTTTTGTAAATGTGTTTACAGAGCAGGTCCAGAAGATGAATCGAGCTGGAGTCAATCAAGCAGATGTGCAGCCTGTTGGTAAGTCATGTTCACTCTTTATGACATCTGTCAAGTGTTGAGGGGGTTTGATTTATTATACTGTTAGCAAGTAGGACTAGGACTGTAAACATAAATGTGATATGACATCACACATTTGATCAGAGGTGGACAGTAACTAAGTACATTTACTTGAGTACTGTACTTAAGTACACTTTTTGAGTATCTGTACTTTACTCGAGTATTTTTTTCTGGAAATTTATGAATTTAACTTCACTACATTTGAAAGACAAATATCGTACTTTTTACTCCACTACATTTCTATCAAGGTCCTCAAAGTCAAAAGTCGTTTCTGTAGCAGCTTTGAAAGTCAGAGTGGATGATTTTTCTTCTTTATAAAGTATTTGGATTTTTGCAGAAAAATCTTGTAGGGTCACGTGATGTTCAAGGATTTCCTAGCATTTTTTGAACACTGATTTATAGTTTATAGCAAAAATGAAAGAAGATGGATGTCAGAATGTTCATAAAGTAATAATACGTTGACATAAAAAAGGACATTTTTAATTCTTAATGTACTTTTGAAAACAAATACTTCTGTACTTTTACTTAAGTAAAAATCAATTTTTACAACTTTAACTTGTAGTAATATTTAAATAAATACTTGGAGTAATATTTAAACAATAGTATTAATACTTTTACTCAAGTAATGAAGTTGTGTACTTCGTCCACCTCTGCATGTGATTTATAGTTTGAAGCTTTAAGTAGGATCATTTAGTTTCAGGAATGCAGATCTAGTACATTGCCTACTACATATTTGCATTAGGCACATATGAATGATATTTAACAGACATTAGATTCATTATGACTGTCATGTTATGTCTTATTTCAATTAGGTGTGAAGATCTGGTCTGATCCCTACAAGCCAAAATCATGATTCCAGTGATACATGTGTGGATGAAAACGGAATGAATTAACATGACTGATGTATCACTCAGTAAGGATTGAGTATTTGTGATTCACCTACAAATAACTCTTTGCTACAATGCATCAAATGAGGCTTTAAGGATTTTCTTGTGTTGCTTAAAAATGTTGCACTTAAAAAAATAGTATGTTCATGAATTTATTTAATTGTAATGAATTATATCTGGTGTATTTAAGGAATGGCATAGTGTTCTCTTTCTATTCTTAATAAAATATCTTGAACTGTTCCTCAACCTGCCTATTTGTTTCACCAAATAATTGACCACTAGATGGCGGTCCCTTCATCTTGTGGGAAGAATATTATCAGACCTTTAGTTATCCATTCATGAACACTACAGCAGAATCTTAACTTTGCTTGGTTCAAATCTGACACAAAAACTTTGTTTTCCATTAGTTTAGCTATTTACACACAGGATACTTTTTTGTTACATTTTTTGACCAAAAAAAAAAAAAAAAAACTTTACCAAATTGTATTTAAAATATGTTTATTTCATACCAAATATACTACATGAACATACTTACTGACACATCGCTTGAGACATACTGGTATAAATATTATAATTAAACTTTATTTGAAGTACTTCTTTATTGCACATTTCTTAATATTAAGCCTAAATTGACAATAATGTTAAAAAAAATGTGTACCTTGAATGCAATGTAAGTCCCTTTGGATAAAAGCGTCTGCCAAATGCGTAAATGTAAATGTAAATTATGTTTTAATATCACTATTAGTGATAAATGTATAATAGTCAACAATATTTGAAGTGTGCTTAAGGTATACTTGCTATAGTTCCATTTCAGCACAATCAAATATACTTATTATTACTTAAGGATAACTAAAGTGCATCAAAAATAGTTCTTATTTAGCAGACTAATATGGTATACCAATATAGTAACACTTTAGTATGGTGAACACATTTACTATTAACTGCAACTTTTGCCTCAATAAACTTATAGTTTACTGCTTATTAATAGTTAGTAAGATTGTAGCATTTTAGTTTAGATAAATTTAAATTAAGGGATGTAGAATATGGTGATGCATAATAAACCATTAATATGTGCTTTAAACAGCCAATAGCCTAATATATATGCTAATAATCAACTAGTTAATAGCGAGTATACCAAAAGTA
Organism: Pseudorasbora parva; assembly: GCF_024679245.1. Lineage (NCBI taxonomy): Eukaryota > Metazoa > Chordata > Actinopteri > Cypriniformes > Gobionidae > Pseudorasbora > Pseudorasbora parva. Next base: position 23,121,952 of record NC_090172.1, read on the forward strand.
CAATTGTATGGTATTTAAATTAAGAACATAAATATGTAAATGTTTTGTGTAGTGTACTTAGCATGAAATAAATGTATTTTAAAGACATTTTGGTACATTTATTTTTCACTAGGGAAATTTTCACCACTCAGCAGTGCTTTTGTAATAGTTTTGTTCCTATTGTCCCTGATTAGATTTCTTGTGTTACTTTGGCACTGAGAATTGGAAGAGGCCTTTGGCCCTCAAAAGTTTCAAAATCTGTAACTTGAGTGCAGCACACCTCGGCCAGGACCTTGTGCCAACTAAGACATGTTGTCATGGCAACGGGACTGGGCCAGCACCTGTGCATCGACGAGGCCCAAGGCCCTGCCCCTTTTTACCGAAGCACTTTGTGTGTCCAATGAATTCAAATGAATTAGATCTTCAACAGTGTTGCACAGGTTAAACACAGCAATAAGTACGACACGGTATCATGCTCAGCCACTTTACCTATACACTGTAGGCTATATGTGTATTTTAGATAAGCAAAATGTTTAACTTGTGCTTTGTTAGTTTGCTATTAACCATGATTGAGTGAACTAAAGTTGCTTCAGGTGCATTGTCAGCAGCATTGTGTCTGTTAAAATGAATGCGTGTGAGAAAGGAACAGAGAAGAGACGGAGGGGGTTTACTAAAGGATGCAGAGTCCTCTGTCCCGCGAGGCCTGCCGCATATCCAAGAACTGACATAATATCTCCTCACTACCACAAAGAGCACATTGCTAACCCTCACTCGAGAGCCTGCCAGCGCAGCAGCTGCCAAACGCAATAACACTTCACCCCCCCACACTCCCCATTAACTCAAGCGACTCCATTGTTTATGGGATGTTGTTATTGTTGGTCACCGTTCAAAAAAACTAAAGAAACGGGTCCTGGCCATTCGGACAACCCGAAGTGAAGAGAGGAAAACAGAGACTGAGAAAAGCGCAAAATTCCTCTCATTCCTCACATAGATTCCATGAAACGACGACAAGGCCTTGGATGCGAGCAGAAGCCGCCACAATGGGGAAATGTCAAAAAAACTGAGCTGGAGCGACCAGTGCAACATTCTTGAAGTTACCCGACAGGCCTCTAAACAACAATCCTTCACGTATACCCAAAGGGGTTTTGAGTGCGCTCGTGGGCTTTCATCTCTCTTAAAGAGTCCAGGCTTTTATCAGGTTTAGTTGTGAAAGAGTTAAACACTCACAGCAGGGAGTCAGATGGCTGTTTCATAAGTCACTATCTCTGTTAAGGCTCTATTGTACAGCTGTCCACAGATTGTACTGCTGATATGAACTCGAGACAAACTTGAAGCCTCTTTTGCACTTTTCTAGTTGTCAGTAATGGGACGGGAACCGACAATCCAGCCAAAGCTATTGGGAAATTAAATGGATGAAATTATTTCCATTGGGAAAAATAAGTGCTCAGACTCCAGAAGAAACAGACATGGATATTGATGTTTGTATTTGAAATTATTTCCTTACAGAAAATAAGTTACTTCAAGGTCATTTTATTAAGTAAACTTGAGTAAAGTTCAAGTATATTTTCGATATATCGATTTGACTGCACCGATACTGATGATGTGGATATAAAACTTGAACTGAATTGAGCTTGATGGACACACTATTGTCTTCCGTAGAGCTGCTTAATAGCTGATCTGACTTTGTTTCGTATTTAATGAATTTTGCGACGACACTGTTATTGTACTCAACTGCATCAACATTGAAATGACTAGAGCTGAATTATGACATTGCAGTCTTTTTTTAGAGCTATTTTACAGCAGAATTTGAATTTGTCTCACATTTGATTAAGTTTGCATCATTAATTGTTATTTTCACATTATTTTCCTTACAGTTTACTCATTTCTAATAACATTAGAGTTTTTCTTTTTCATAGCAACTTTACATTAAACTTTACTACAAGTAAACTTATAAACAGTACCTAGACTAAACCAGACTTCTAGCCCTAAGCAAGACATTCATAAAAACCCCAAAATGACTCCCTACCACTTAAATGTTCTTTCAGAGCAGTTTCACTGTCAACAAACAACAGTCAGTAATACCATAAAAAATACAATTACAAACAATAGGACATACACAATTTAACCTACTAATAACAATAGCCTATACAGAAAGCCTATGATTAAATAATCAGCTGTAACAATACAACTCTGTGGTCTTTGTCATGTGAATTAAATACACATTGATTCTTATTAAAATTACTAAAGTTAATTCAGTGAAAAGCAGTGGATGATTCTCTCATTTACTTTTTTTGTTTGATTAACATTAAAGGGGGGGTGAAATGCTGTTTCATGCATACTGAGCTTTTTACACTGTTAAAGACTTGGATTCCCATCCTAAACATAGACAAAGTTTCAAAAACTAATGTTGGACATTTGATGGAGTATTTCTGTGTCAAAAATACTCCTTCCGGTTTCTCACAAGTTTCAGAAAGTTTTTTTTCGGGTATGGGTCGGCTTGACGTGAACAGAGCGGAAGGTCCTTGTATGGGCCGCACGGGCTCTTCTCCCGGTAGGGTGTACGCACACAAGAGAGGAAATGCACGCCCATAAACACTCTCTCAGCTGCAGATCCAGTCGTCCGTGAAAACTTATGTCACGCCGCGCTCCACTTTATTCCTATGGGTGTCATCAAGCGACTTCAACGCTTCAGCACAGCATTCCGGGAAGGCAGCGCTGCATTTGAACCGTTTTTAACACAGAAATGTCTGGAAGCTTCACAACATCGCTTCAGTCGCGTCGCAAAGTGGATCTCCACGGTCACTGCTGTCACAGGACTTCACCAAATCATACCAAAGAAGTGTGTTTTTGACGGAGCGGTCCCAGCGATAAAGGTTCGGTCCTGCTTTGGAAGCAGTCGGTGAGTAAAACTGCTTCAAATGTCTATGCTGTTGGCTATCGTCGCGTGAGTAAACATCAGTAAACGACACAATCGCGTGCTTCGTCATTCAAATGCGCTAACGGTTACTCCATTGTTGTTCTATGTATAACGTTACACTAGTCTGATGTGCAAAACTGTTTTGCTTGCTACTGCTAAGGTTTAGTCGCATAAAATAGTCCATAAACCGAATCATGTCCTCATAAACTGCGAGTAAACAAGCGCAAATTTTGACAGGCCACTAAATACAGTACATACCACAGAGACGGACGTCCTGCTGTTGCCGTTTCTCCTGTTCAATTTATTTCTGCCTCCGAATGATTCTGGATCATATCTGTATTAGCTGAATCTGATCAATAGCATGGGTTTCTCCACGCTTGAGGACGTCACGCTTTGTGCGCATTCGTCATTCTTTACGATACGCCTCTAGGCGCTCGGTTTTTTCCAGAAAGACTCGGTACAGCCTATTTCTTTTATAAATATAATAAAACTAAAGACTTTTCGGAGATATGAAGGATGCAATACTACTCTATAGGTACTAGGTACTAAGATTAGGGTTGGGAATCGTGAGAAATTTTCCGGTTCCGGTTCCGGTTCCGATTCCGCCTAACGATTCCGGTTCCGATTCCGGTTCCATTAAAATTATTAAACAAATAGTGGTAAAGGAAAAAGGCACAATATGCAACTTTAAACAATCCTTTTTTGTGTTTATTACTTGCTCTTAAATGAATTTACAGGTTGGCAATGTCAAAAAAAAAAGTCCTGTACTATACATATATTACAGGATTAATCGAGCCAAATGGAATTTATGGAAATTAAAATAAACATGTTCAAATTTACACCTCTGAAATTGTCTTATTACATTTTCTCTCTCTGTTTTAGGGATGTTAACCGATGACCGTTTGACCATGCCATGGTTGACCGTATCAACGTTAACTGATCAAAGTTGTCGGTTAAAAAAAAAAAGTGATCTCTAAATTAACTTAGGCTATTATAGACAGTGGACTAAACGCTACTACAGTTAGCCGTCTCATTATAAAATCTTTTTGTGTGAAGTGAACATATCCCTCGCACTCAATTTTTCATAACTCTCCTGTTTGTATTTAATAAACCAATAAAAACATTTGGGGCGAGGTCGCAGCGTTTGCGCGCTCACAAGGTTTGCAAAAAGTAAACAGGCTAAAACACTCGAGGTTAGAGCCAGAGCAGACGACCGTATGAAGCGGCATTCCGCATAAGATGGGCTTACATTTGGAAATATAATATCTACATTTCAGTGGAAACACATAAGGTGTTGATCGTCTTTCTTTATTATTGTTAGCACTAACTTACCTCGAACTAAAGCGGCGTCTCTTCAGAGTTGTTATTTTCTTAAATGAGCCGCGGCAATGTTTCAAATGAGCTCATAACGCTGGACAAATGCTTTTATTTTCAACGCGATCACCTTGTACCCAAACCATTTCGAAACTAATGAGCCATGGTCCTCGGATTACAAACAAGCTCCTCGGCGCCGCGTTTGCGGGACTCGCGCTGTGGGGGATTTTAAAAAAGTGACGTGAGGGGAAGGGAGGCGGCAGCGCTAAGACAGTGTGTGTGTGTGTGTGTGTGTGTGTGCGCGCGTGAGAGAGAGAGAGAGAGCGGGAGTGCGGCTCGCGGCTATGCTCCCAGCGCTTCGCACACACATTGCTCCAGAACCGTTTTCGGAACCGACACTCAGGAATTTCGCGCGGTTCCGGTATTTTTCAAAAATCAGTATCGGTTCTGCATAAGAACCGGTTCTCGGTTCCCAACCCTAACTAAGATTGACATGAGATTGACTGAAACTGAGTGTTTAATCCCCCCTTTAAATGAAGACATCATCAGGTTTATTAGGCTGCTGTCACTTTAAGACCAAATGCACAGATCTAATATTGACAAGCATCCAATTACTTTCTCAACTGGTTATGTTTACTTAAGACATATCCGACTTTAAACACATTTTACATGTTTTTGTGTGTATTTGTCCATTTAAGCGCACACCCGAAGCCCAAAGTAGCATATACTTGTCAATGTTTTGCTCCATGTCACATCCCACACACAGAAAGATGCCTGGATAATAGTCTCTGCATGCTCAATACGCTTTTAACATTTTTATTTTTATCAAGCATGTCCAAGTCTCCTGCGTCTCTGCTGGTCCCAGCCAGCTCCAAGTGTCCCGCATCTCCAATGATCCCACCCAGCCTCCCTCTCCCTCCTCTACTAAAAGCAGCCAGTCCTTCAGCCCCGCCTCTGCTGGCTCCCTTCAGTCCCTCGGCTCCTCCTCAGTTGGCTCCAACCAAAAACTTGGATCTGGATCTTGCCTCTGGTCTTCCAGTCTCCAGCTCAAGCTTTGCACGAATATCGGCTCCATCTTGGCCTCACCTGGAAACATCCTTATGGCTTCACCATGTTGCATCATCCCACCGGCTCTGTCGCCCTGCCTACACTACAGACTTCTGGGCCTACAACTGTGCTTCATTCCTCCATTACTCCATCCTTGGTCCAGTCAAACCGACTCCACCTCAGTCCACCGGCACCCTGGCTCCACCTTGGCAGCTCATCACCAAAGCTCAGTCTTGGCCTCCAGGACCTACGGTGTTGTCCAGTCTCATCATATCTTCGGTTCTGCCTGGGTCTCCTCGTCTATCAGCTTTGTCTCAGTCTATCACCCCCCCAACCCCCTGCAGTGATTTTTAGCAAGTTCAGTTACCAAGCTGAAGGATCTTTGTGGCAACAGACAGCGTAAGTACTTGGTAATGTCTTGGAAAATTATCTTTGGGAGACCTTGCTAGCTCAGATGGCACAGGCAAGTCATCGAGGGACTTGTTGGGAACAGGAGGAGAATCTTCAGCGTGAGACACACAAGGGCAACCCATTAATGAAAAGCTAATGGGGTGTATGTGTATGTTTACCACCTGTGCTTTCATCATGTTGGGAAGTCAGCAATAGCACAATGATTCAGCAATCCAAACAATTACTGATAGATAAAATCAAGTCCTGTCCTACTTTTTTTTCTTGTTTGAAAGGCCGTTACACTTTGATATACTTCACAATAGATAAGAAAATATTATCACAAATTCCATTTTATGCCAACTTTAATATGCGCAGTCTTCCTGTGGGGCTGAAAATGAGCAGGCTTTGTGCATGTTGAGTCTTGTTTGTGTCATTGCTTAAAGGGGGACTTTAAGCACGCTGGGAAGATGAATCTGTATTTAAACTGGGTCTTCGTATTTTTATCTCATGGGGATGAAAGACAACAATTCCCAGAATGCTCCGTTGCCCTACGAGGCCACTCCCAAAGCCACCGCTCCTGGATTACTGTGACTGAGTTGGAGAATGAGTGAGTCACAGCGCGAGAGTCACAGCACTAACGCTGCAGGAGTCAGATTACATTTACTGTCATGAATGATCTCTCTGAGGTAACCGCGACCACGCTCGCGGCATATACATTCACAGCACGTGTTCAGTCTGCCGCGTTTTCAGTTCATGCCTTTGTAAGCTTAACTTTAATAGAAATTAAGTGAGAAGTTAAAACACTTAAATTGCTCAGCATAGCTCCGTTTACATGAATGCCTGCAGCTGCGAGATGAGCTGTGAGTGTAATCTCCCATCCCCCATGTGCGGGTTGAAAATATGAGGAAATGGCTCCCTCTGCTGGCTGTAGTCTTCAGCCTTTGGCCACAAATTCCTCCGATGATGCAAATATCGTCAATTTGCGTCATCAGAGGAATTTTTACAGAAATAAAATGCATAAATCTCTTCTCTCAGGGAGATATGGGGGGAGGAGGTACAAAGCCATATGCGAATCGCTGAAGTAACCCTTTAAATGAGTGGAAGATGACCATTCAGGCTGTATTCTTATAATAAAAAAAAGTTTGGTTTGACTGCCACTTCTTTAACCTGGCTGTCAGTTAAATAGCACATTATGAATTTAATATGGCAGTGGGGTAATTAACTGTGAGGGGCCTCAGGCTACATTTCTTTTCAGCTTGGCTCAAGATGCTCCTTGTAAGAAAACTTGCATTGATAGCTGACCATTTCAGCCTTGAAAACACTTCAAGTCCATACCAATGTTTTTTGTTTCAAAGGGTAAAGTAGTTTCAATTACTTTAATTCAGAAATCCTGGCATATATTTTCAAAATTGGCATTAAGATCTAAATAACAATAAACAGGCAATATATCAGATGTCTAGGTGAAAATGTGGATGTTTGACATATAAAAAGGATCAACCACAATATGAATTGTGTTCATTTAAATAAATATTCCGAGACACTGTTTGAAATATACCCAACATCAGTAGACAGGAAGAAGATTTTGATTTTAAAAATCTCTGCTTTGGACACCAGTGTGTTTTCATTGGTCGGTTGTTGAGTTACTGAACATGGATAAACTAGTTTTTACTGCACATATGATCCCCCCACAATGCACGGTCAAAAGTAAATATTCAAACCACACAATCCTGTCGGTTTAAGAGCTGAGGAATCTGACCCACAGTATGTATTATAATGCTGAAGATGTGAGTAAGACATACTATATGCAGAAACATTAGCAGACGGCACATAGCGACTTTATTCATTGCCCATAACACAGCCTATAAATTAAGCCTTTAAAAGTACAAGTACATACATACACATGCAACCACTGTCTCCCATGGCTTTTCATTAGAGTGCAACAGATGACAGCACAATATACGGCCTGGCAGGGACTGAGAATTCTGGGAAAAGTCATGGAACTTTGGAAGAAGCAATGGAACACAGCGCTGTCCACTGCTGGCTCGCAAGACCTTGGAAGCACCCTTCATATGGTGCTTGATCATGAGGTTTGCTGTGGAGAAATTAACCTTTACAAGCACTGAAAAAAGCTATGTAGCGGTCAGAAAAATTGAATAGTGTATTGTGGGTTTTTCCTTTCAGCTTTTATTAATGATGGAGGTTAATTTTTAGGACCATAGCCATTGGAATAATAAGCAAATTACTAAAAAATGAAAATTTTTGATTAGTTAGACCCAAAGCTTTTCCTGCCTCAGGGTCAGATGTAACTGGAGAATCAGTGGTTGTTCAGAAATGTTTCATTTCTCAATTTCTTAGATCATTCTGCAACAGATAAAACACATGACATTTATCTGCCGGTTATGTACGTTTTTTATTATTATTATTATTGGTACAGTTGGCGTCGGTAAGATTTTTTAGGCTCATTTATTTTCACCAAGCCTGCATTTAGTCCTATTTGATCAAAATACAGTAAAATGTGCAATGTTACTACAATTTAAAATAGCTGTTTTCTATTTTAATATATTTTGAAATATTATTTATTTCTGCGATGCAAAGCCGAATTTTCAGCATCATTACTCCAGTCTTCAGTATCACATGATCCTTCAGAAAATATTTTAATGGCTCTTGAAACGCTCTGTTCTTATAGGCAGGCCGCATTGAAGAAGTAAATACCCACTGCTATAAATGGATAACAGTTTTGAATAATGAGCTTTAGCTCCCTTACACATGAGGAGTTGTTTTTTTAATTGTTTTGATGTGAAGAAACAGCAACCGGAATATTTGCCCACATGGCTCTCAATATGTCTTTATCAAACAAGCACAATGATTTATCTCTCATCCACCCTCAATTAATTGGAATTTTATTTTTTATTACTTGGCGGCCCAATCAGTGGATATAACCGCAAACTGTACATAACTAACACACACTCAGCAAACGCAGCCACAAACCAAGTACATGCATTAGCAAAACTTCACCTCAGACAAATCAACATGTTCAAAATTTCCATGATTGTATTTTTTTTTTTTTAAATCCAAGCTCAATGAACTAACTACACCTCAATTACAAAGGACACTCCAGCCCGTGACAGCATGGTAAGTTATGTTTAGTTAGACACGTACATTATGAGTAGATGTCAAAAGTAACAATGCAAGACACATATAAAATAATATTTTTACTCACAGGATTGTGTTGCATCATTCCCGTCAGATCCAGAAGGCCCAAAATAGTTTTTTAATATCATCTTGTCTGCAAATCTCTTGGTTACAAATGAATCCACAGTAAAATGAAGCGAACATATGCAAAAAAGTCTTTACACACGAGCTGGATCTTCACATTCGGACGCACATTCGCAGATATAACGATCGTTTGCTGAGCCAGCTGTCAATAAAAGCTTCTCTTCGACTAACAAGAATGTTTTGAGCTCTGAAACTTACAGGATATTTTTATATCACAATGACCTTTTATGTATCAAAACTCAAAGGAAAGTTGATTTCTCAATTCATGACCCCTTTAAAGGCACAATATGTAATGTTTCAGCATTAAAAATATAAAAGATCACTATATCTATGTTATATATTTTTTAAAGTTGTGTGTTTACATTATCCCGACAGTTCCAATTAACTTCTAAATCCAGAGAAATTAATATTTTAATTCGAAGACACGGACCGTGTCTTTATTTCCGTTATGTCGCCAGTCTTTCACGTCATATCAACGTTTGCGTCTTGCTCCCTGCGGAACCGCCAAACTCAAAGAGGAACACTGACAGACAGTATAAGGGGAACACCAGTATAAAAAAGTCTGTATGATAATGGATCATGACTACTCTTTGCCTGTACGTTTTGCCAGCTCAACAAAGCGCAAACGTACGGGTGAAAAAAAATGACCCGAGAAGATTTTGGGGACAGTAGAAGAAGCAAGAGACGTGTAAACCTTGGAGAAGCCTTTGAAAGATGGCGAAATCTTCGTGACAAGCTCGGACTGCAGAGAGATATGCTGATCTCGCTTTCGTTTTAATAAACAGGTAATTTAAGTAACCATTCAGCTAACATAATAATCATATAATCATAACATGCTGTATGTTTGCATATTGCATAGCGATCTTGACCACATTGAGACGCGTTTAGCTGAATACGTATAACGTTACATTTTGTATTGCATCGGCTTTTCAAACAGGCGGATTCTTTGTTTTTGGAGACTGAAACTGAGACTTTTTAAAACTGATTCAAAAGTATATTTCTATCCGTATATTTGGTGACACGATGATGTCATGTGTAAAACGCAGATGGACTAGCTATTATTGGTTTTATATGTAGCTGGAGAAAGTAACGTTAGCTTCATAAGGTAATATGCCACTATCTTGGTCAATTAATATAAGGTGACCGTCACTTTTATCATATGTTAATACTAGCTACATATAATATCGATTTAATAATGATCTACTTATTCATATATCTCTGAGTTCCAAAATAAATGTTTATTAGAATGATTGATGAACGTGGGGAGCGACACAGCGCGTGTTCCAATGAACAACGTATTGCTGGTCCTGGTTCTCTCATTTACTGTTTTATGTTGGTAATGATAAACTAAATTGAAATGTATTTCCTTATTGAACAGTTGATATACAGAATGTTCGACAATCGCGGATGCCATGTCAATATATCTATAATTTGAGTAACTCAAATTATGATGCGCGGTTAATATGTCAACATAGCCTACCAACTTATAGGTGTGTTGACATAGCGACCGCCCGCACAACATTCTGTCTCGCACATTATCTAACGTTACTGATAAGTTTGTTAAGTAACGGTAGCTCGCTGCTATTTCATTAGATTGGCATTACATAACGTGAAAAGCCGTAACTAAACTTAACAATAATAGAGATGTAATATAACAATTACCTTGTCAGTGAACATGTTTTCTGCTGGAGATGCCAGATTCGCTGGTTGACAGTGGCAATAATGACAACAACTCCCATGAGCACACGCACTTTCCCGACGTCATCAAAGTACGTCTGTTGTTATTATTTTGAATGAGTGACCCCTAGTGGCCAAAAGTTGCATACTGCACGTTTAATAGAATATTTTTGTAACATTATAAAAGTGTTTATTTTCACTTTTGTCGTTTTTGTCGGCACTTTGCAACAACACAACATTGTTTCTGCAGCAACTTTCAGCATGTTTCCTATAACATTGTCTGACGTATATGCTTTACATGCCTTGAGAAAGACACATAAACCATGCAAAATATGATCAGAGCAGTCAGGCTGAAACAGATTCCCAGAAATACGATTTAGGATTTTGAATCACATATGAATGTAGCTTGAAATGAATCAGTGAAATTTGCATTTCATGTTCTACTGTATTTATTTATTTATTTATTGCCGTTAACACTTGATAAATCTGATCGAATTTCAATCAGATATGCACAAAAATCGGATTTGGACAGACAGTCTGAATTTAGTCTTTGTCAACTTGCAACGACGGGGAACATAGGCCAACCAGAACAGAGAAAACAGAACCAAAACACAATAAAACTACGCAGAACTAAACATAATCCTGACGAGCAGATGATTGTATATTGTATATTCATGTTGATACATCCTCATGTTTAAGGCATTTCTGTCTCATCAGATAACTTGTGAATTTTAACAAAAACACAATCACAAAATACTGTCTGAGATGGAGCATAAATGAGTTTCCAACTATTAGAAAAGGAGTTGTCCATGTATTGAGCTCATGAGACCAAAAAGTTGGTTTCCAGGTTAATAGCTGGAATGTTGTTTTAGTCTCTATGGAAGTTCAGATCAGTAGCTGGAATGGTGTTTTATACTTACTGGAGGATTCATATAGCAACTTTGTGATATATTTGTCTGACAACGTTGTTGTTTTCCTTGGAATTTTACAAGATTGACACTAACACTAGCACTGCAAATTCTTGAGCGCGTTATAGGGAATTTTCATTTGAAATGCCGCTCACAAGTGAAAGGGTATAATTACAGTCATGTTTGGTAGAGGCTTTAATTCCTGTCTTGAGACAGCCTTCCCCCCATATATAGCTATAAATGTCAGTCCATACAGGGTGATTACATGGCCACTGAATGGCAAATAGATTGCGTGATATGATATTTGGTCTGATTATCAAAATTCTTGGCTAAACAAATGCAAATTAATAAATGGCAGTTGTACTTTTTCCTGAACCATGGCATGCAGGCTGGTGAAACTAGCTTCTTGGCTCTCAGTGTGGGTTTCAGAGACTGACCATCCTCCATCCTCGTCGGCCTTTTCGGCCCAAACTGGGAGCGCGTGTTTGCGAGGCTGGCCGAGCCCCAAACCCGAGGTTCTATACTGCCTCTGGCAGCGTACAGATTAAGACTGTAATTATAGATCTGGGTTTGGACTCGGCTTTGTTTGAGAAAATGGAGGGAGGTTGGTGGGGTGGGTGATGTCATCTCTGGTTTTGAGCCGCACAGCCTGGTGTTGGCTTACTGCGCTGCATGGAGGATGAGAGAGAATGAGACGGAGAGAAAAGAAGGCCGATGTGAGTGTGTACACTTTAAATAGACCTAAACTCAATTGATGGGGCTTATTATCAGGGCGGTTTATGTGTTTGTGCATGTGCGTGTGTGTGTGTGTGTGTGTGTTTGTGAACGATCGCATGTGCTGCCATATTATAACCTTATAATATAAGCTTATGACATAAGCTTATAACACTTATCAGTTAGTCTTTATGTATAATTTTTTTCCTCCAAAAATAATAAATAGAGATGTCAAATGAGTTAAACAAAGTCGCACAGATCGCAAGCACTTTTCCCAAGTTTGAGGAACTGAGTGAAGACAACATTTTTTTACAACCACTTGCAGGCACTTTTATGAGACATTGTTAAAAAATGTGGGAACGCAGAGAATTTACACAGCAATACCACTTTATTTGTTATCCTTTCTTTCAGCAATATTTGGATGAATCAGGTCTGAATGAGAGTGCAGTTAAAATAACACAGAATAAGTGTACTTGGGTAATCTTTTTGGTTGTTGAGGGGAGAGAGGGCTTTGCCCATGTAAACTTGCGGAGGACAGTTGGCTGAGAGGTCCGGTACTGTAATGTGAGCTGTGGTCGGGGAATAACACGGGGGGCGTTCACAGCCCGCTTTTCCAGTCTCTTTATCTGCTGTAATTCACTGTCATGATTTACAAATGGAGTCTGGCTGGGTGAAGAGATGAGCCAAGCGGCAAACAAAAAAGGAAGAACCAACATGTGCCAAAACAATACAATGACACAAATGTTAAAAATTATGTTTTAAAAACATAATATTTTAGTTGAATTAATCTACTTACTCTTTATAACAATTACCTACTTATATTAAAAATATGGCCACACTACAGTTTTCATTCCATTTACTTTCATATGCATGTGAATGCAGGAGACCGGAAATGTATAGAACTCTGACCTGTGAATTTGACCTGCAGAAGATCTGTATGTTGCAGAAAAGTGGAGAAAATTTAGTATTTTTATATATATATTAGAATCATTATTATATGTTTTATGTTAATTGTATTTTTCTTTTAAAAAGGCCTCATATCTTGTCCGTTGCATAGTCTGAAGAAATTTTGCATGCTTCAAAGTCTAGTGTGGCTGCCCTTAAAACTAACTGTAAAAAGATTTTAACAGAAAGCTACACTACAGAATATTTTTTTCCTAGTCTTTGTGGTAATAGGTTATCTTGTTATCAAAGTGAATGTCACAAATCACATACAAATTTGCCCCTCCTAAATGGAAAGATGTAACATAAAAAATAAAAAGAGCAATATCCGTGAAAAAAATGCATTTTAATCTGGTGAATGCCTTCCACTGTTGTTTTGACTCATTGAAAACAATTTAAAATATGCTGATTTGACATAATCACTTCATACACTATTTTGCCAAAAGTATTGGGACACCCTTCCAAATCATTGAATTCAGGGTTTCCAATCACTTCCATTGCCATATGTGTATAAAATTAAGGATCTAGGCATGCAGACTGCTTCTACTAACATTTGTGAAAGAATAGGTCACTCTCAAGAGCTCAGTGAATTCAAGCGTTTTTTTTAGGTTGCTACCTATGCAATAAGTCCATTTGTGAAATTTCCTCACTACTAAATATTCCACAGTCAACTATTAGTGGTATTATAACAAAATAGGAGCAATTGGGAACAAAAGTAACTCACATAAAATCACAGAGCGGGGTCAGTGCATGTATGAGGTGCACAGTGCACAGAAATCGTCAACTTTCTGGAGAGTCAATAGCTACAGACCTCCAAACTTTGTGTGGCCTTCAGTTTAGCTCAAGAACAGCGTGGATGGAATGGGTTTCCATTGCCGAGCAGCTGCATCCAAGTCTGACATCATCAAGTGCAATGCAAAGCATTGGATGCAGTGGTGTAAAGCACACCACAGGACTCTAGAGCAGTGGAGACATGTTCTCTGGAGGGACGAATCACACTTCTCTGTCTGGCATTCCAATGGATGAGTCTGGGTTTGGCAGTTGCCAGGAGAACGGTACTTGCCTGACTGCATTGTACCAAGTGTAAAGTTTGGTTGAGGGGGGATTATGGTGTGGGTTGTTTTTCAGCAGTTGGGCTTGGCCCCTTAGTTCCAGCGAAATAAACTCTTAATGCTTCAGCATACCAAGACATTTTGGACAATTTCATGCTCCCAACTGTGTGGGAACAGTTTGTGGGTAGCCTCTTACTGTTCCAACTTGAGTGCGCACCAGTGCACAAAGCAAGATACATAAAGACATGGATGAGCAATTTTGGTGTGTAAGGTACTTGACTGGCCTGAGTCCTGACCTCAATACACTCCTAAACCTTGTAGAAAGCTATTCCAGAAGAGTTGATGCTGTTATAGCTGCAAACGGTGGGCCGACTCCATATTAAACCCTACGGATTAAGAATGGGATGTCATTAAAGTTCATGTGCATGTAAAGGCAGGCATTCCAAAACTTTTGGCAATGTAGTGTATCTTAAAAGCAAGAAAAAGGCAATTTATTTGTCGGATTTAATTCAGAAATGCCAAAATCTCTTAAAAGCAGTCTGATGTTAGTATTTATAGTAAGCTTTAGTATGGGTTCTGTCACTTTGTTTTTTGCTCCTAATCTATATGAGGTTTATTTGTATTGACAATGGATGATTCCTCAGATAGTTGTCTTTTTTAACAAACTATTGTATTTATTTAGCTTATCTGCTATACATGGAGATTTGACTTAAAAAATCATAGTGCATTGTAATGGAAAAGCTGCATTACAAAATATACGGTTTAACATACTACTCGCAAAAAAAGCTTGGTGTCAACATATTTCGTCATAACAGTCCTGTCCGAAAATTTAATTCTAACCAAATCCTTATCCCTAAACCTAACGCTATACATAAATTATTTCTAAAATCAGAGGGAAATTATTTGTGAATAACACTGAAGCACCTAAGACAGGAGCGGGGAACGTTGATCCTGGAGGGCCACTCTCTTGCGTTTTGCTCCAACCCTAATCAAACAAACCTGAAGTTAATCAAGGTCTTCAGGACTACAAAAGTTATACAGGCAGGAGAGTTTTTTTCATTGTTGGAGCTAAACTCTGCAAGAGAGTGGCCCTCCAAGATCAACGTTCCCCACTCTTGACCTAAGATGTAAGCCTAAACTTGACATAAACTGTAAACTTGTCCCTCAACTCTTTATTAGTTGATTGGAATGCTGTTCCAGGATCAAAAAAGATGATGATCCAGGAACATGTTGTGTTTGGTGAAATCAAGATTTGCTACTTAGCCAACAATGTCAAAACACACGGTGTGTGTGTGTGTGTCTATCAGATCAGTACATGTCTGTTTGTATAGTAGGTGTGAGGTAAGTACTGCCTCAATTTCCATACATTTCCTGATCCTCTTCCTCCAACACTGGTACCAGATTGACACTCATTCACCAGTGTGAGGACTGAGGAGTGAGGTAGGGGGTCCACTGAATGTTACAAACTTTCAGCTGGCACATTACATCCACCAAATGATGCAACCTAGGATGTTTTCAATTTCACAACCTGATTAGGCTAAATGATTCTATTTCAGAAACTCTCCAGCTAGACTTAATGGGAGCCAACACAGGAACTGAGTGCTAAAGTGCATTAAGTAGATCCAGAGAGACCGAGAAAATGTAAAAAGGAATCAAAACACTGGAAAACTAACAGACTGTATCAGGACTTGGCACTATCCATCCAACATGTCAACCTCAGTCTTTCCATGTTATGGTTAATGCACCCAAATACCCCCCTCTCTTAAAACTTTTGGAGGAAAGACCGAAATGTTGAGAGATACTTTTTTCCTTCCATTCTCCTCTTTTTTCTTTTAAGAAGAATACGACAGCTCAGAAATGCTCAAAGCTCTGTGAACTGTTGGACTCCACATGTTGGTTCATGAGATCACTGTTTCGGAAAAGAAGAAGTGCAATCATGTTAGTACGGTGGCCCAGTAGTTCAGCCGTACTAAATTAAACCACAACACAACAGAAACGAGCCACAACACAACAAAATCGCCACAGCACAACCAATGTTCCCGACCACGAGGAGTGCAATAAAGTTAGTTTTCCTTGCCACGGCTCTATAGATTTGCCAGTCTTACAAAGATAAAAACACTACGATCAGTTTTAAGTGTGTAACCATTGTATATCGACATGAAATATCAATTTAAAATCTCCTACAGGCATTATAGCTGCATATTTATACTCGAAAACGCTTTTACACGCTGCCATGGCGCTTGATACCCAAGGGAGCGTCTGCCAATTCCACCATGCAGTTTAAACATAATTTGTATAAAGTAAAATTACTTTTAACATTTAAAATCAGACATGTTAAAATTCTACAGCTTTGTTGTATTCTAAAAAACTGACTCAGTGCATAAAATGGAATTTGAATTGCCGTGAATAGAGGGAATGCATCGACGTCACTTTCTCGCCGTAACACGCCCCCTCAGCCGGGGCTGAGTGGCAGAAGAGCTGCTGCGTGACTGGAGTTAATGGAGGAAAACACGAGTAGAGCAAACGATCCGTACAACTTACCAAAGATTCAGTGATCCATGGATAATGATATGCAGCCAGGAATGGTGTTTTCCTGACATTTTGAGGAGCCTGATTTTTGACATGAATGTTTATAACTGTCATTCATCACATTTTTCGAGTGAATCCCGCATATGTGGATGGGTCAGTGTTTTGAAGCGTGTAGTGGTGGTAATACACTTTACATTCACTAACAGCTGTCACTCATTCAATAAAGACAATCTCACAAAGTTTCGCAGTGACGTTGGTATACAATGAATCTCTTGTTTTCACAATGTCTGCACTTACAGAGGATTGACGCTAACTGAACTCAGCGCCTGGAGAAACACTCGAGCGGTGAATGATTCCAAATTCAACACCTGTGATTAGCCAATTCCGTTGTAGATATCTACAAACATGTCTGGGATTGGCTACATTACTCACCGAGGTGAAAACACGTTGGAAATGTAATCATTTGACGAGTGCAAATACAGATACACACTGGATCTTTCGCTAGCTCCTTTTCACTGATAATATGCAATTATTACGAATTATTACAGAGTATTAAAGATCACAAACAAGCAGTTATGGGCAGCGTTTCACTCTAAAAGCAGAAGCAGCAGCAGGTGGCAGTGGTTTGAGTGAGAAAATTACACGCTATTATCAAGTCCATCTGTAGTACAGAAAAGCGATGTCCATGCGGTCCGAGGACAAGCCTCCCCCTACCCCCTTCTGTTGCCGGGCCCGGTTCGCTGCATTTGCGCTGTAAACCAGTGCTGCCTCTCACTCAGTTTGCCACTCAGTAGGGCTGGAGCAGTCACTCCAGCTGACGATGACATCATATGCATTCCCTCTATATGCAGATAATGCAAGGTGATTTTGAATTGATATTTCATGTCGATATATGGTTACACACTTAAAAGACAGATTAAACTTTCGCCGTATCCGGTCGGAAAAACTCAGAACACATCTTCCCTTCTAAAGAATGACTTCAGTGCCGTTCTTTGTTCCTTTCTCAGAGAAAAGCTCAACTCCAAGTCTTCCAGATCAAAGCTGATTCGAAAGACCGCCGTTCGCCAGTTTCTGTGTTTACTAGTAGCACGTAATCGCAACTCGGCTGTCATTATGTTAAGCCCCGCCCACCGACTCTATACATGATGTGATTGGCCCGACCAGAGTTTGGCGTTTACAGCTCAGAAGTGTATTGAGAGTTGCTAGACAACACTCGCAACAGATTAGATTTGCTGCCGCTAGTGTGCGTCTAGATTTCTAGGCTAGTGATTCCGTTGTGTTGTGGCGATTTCGTTGTGTTGTGCCTTGTTTCCGTTGTGTTTTGGTGATTTCATTGTGCTGTGCCTTGTTTCCATTGTGCTGTGGTGATTTTGTTGTGTTGTGGCATTTTCGTTGTGTTGTGCCTTGTTTCTGTTGTGTTGTGGTGATTTTGTTGTGTTGTGGCGATTTCGTTGTGTTGTGGTTTAATTTAGTACGGCTGCACTACTAGGCCATCGTATGTTACAGATCTATGGTACCTCACAAATAGTGAAATAAATAGAAGATTTAAATCCATCATTTGAGATGAAAATGGTGAATGACAGGAGGAAATTATAGATGAAATTATTCAGCAAGAGAGAATTAAATTGACAGTAAAGACTTTTAAATTGTTACAATTTCAAAGAATTACGGTTCTTTTAAATGTTCTATTCATCAAAGAAGCATTTGTGTTTATAGCGTTAAAACATACCTTTCAACACATCTACTCAAATAATGTATGTAATGTGATAAAACAGCCCGGCATTACACCACATACGCATGACCGGAAGAAGAGGAAACATTCGTCTGAGGCATAATAAAAGCTCCGTGAGATCCATGCACCATCAAGCCTTTTTAATCAGAGACCTGGACTGGATAAACCTGGCCCTATCTGCAAACCTGTACATTAAAGGGGTACTTCAGCGCGGAAGATGAATCTGTATTTAAACTGGGTCACCAATGTAGTAGAAATGTGAAATTATTTTTGAATTTGGTGCCTTCTAGACTGAGAAAAGACAGAAAATGTATTTTTGTATCATGGGGATGAAAGACTACAATTCCCAGAATGCTTCGCTGCCCTGTGAGGCCATTCCAGAAGCCACCTACTGGATTACTGTGACTGAGTTGGAGAAGACACTACAATTAAAAACTGAACGTGTCTGTTCAATATAATGAGTGAGTCACCGCTCGAGTATCACAGCACTGAGCACTAACTGCAGAAGTCAGATAAATGAGCTGAATGAGCTCTCGTGATGACAGCTGAGGTAATCACGACTACACTCGTGCCTGTAGCTGCGAGCTGAGCTCTGAGTGTAATCTCCATCCCCCATGCGCAGGTTTAAAACATGCGGAAATGGCTCCCTCTGCTGGCTGTAGTCTTTAGCCTTTGGCCAAACATTCCTCCTATGATGCAAATATCGTCAATTTGCATCATAGGAGGAATTTTTCCAGAAATAAAATGCATAAATCTCTTGTCTCAGGGGATATGAGGGGGGAAAGCACAATCCTTTGAATATACTTCAGGGTTTCTACCAAGCCTGCAGTCTCCCTCTCATTTACTGAAGCTTTCGCGTGGCTGGATCGCCCCCCGGTGACCGGTCCCAGTATAGCCGCCCCTCTGTGTTTTCTAATGGACGCGAGGCAAACTAAATAATAAAATTACACTTCAAATATTTTTTCGCCAAAGTTAGTTTATGTCACTGAAGGCAGTTATCATCACGATGATTTCATTTCAGGTGTTCGTTTTTAAAATAAGTTTAGTTTTACTTAGTTATTTGATGCAAAAAAACGGGGGGTGTGACGTCATGATTGACAGCTGAGACTGACGGCTTCTCTGAGTGAAGTTGTCACTGAGGCACTAACTGACTTTTTTCGAATTTTTTGGGAGCAGATTGGTGCTTTAGCTTTAATTTCTACATTTCCAAAGACTTCCTAACAAAGACTTTCACCATCAGCTCTGTTTCTGTTCACCATCAGCTCTGTTTCTGTTCACCATCAGCTCTGTTTCTGTTCACCATCAGCTCTGTTTCTGTTCACCATCAGCTCTGTTTCCTGTTCACCATCAGCTCTGTTTTTCTGTTCACCATCAGCTCTGTTTCTGTTCACCATCAGCTCTGTTTCTGTTCACCATCAGCTCTGTTTCCTGTTCACCATCAGCTCTGTTTTTCTGTTCACCATCAGCTCTGTTTCTGTTCACCATCAGCTCTGTTTCTGTTCACCATCAGCTCTGTTTTCTGTTCACCATCAGCTCTGTTTCTGTTCACCATCAGCTCTGTTTCTGTTCACCATCAGCTCTGTTTCTGTTCACCATCAGCTCTGTTTTCTGTTCACCATCAGCTCTGTTTCTGTTCACCATCAGCTCTGTTTCTGTTCACCATCAGCTCTGTTTCTGTTCACCATCAGCTCTGTTTTCTGTTCACCATCAGCTCTGTTTCTGTTCACCATCAGCTCTGTTTCTGTTCACCATCAGCTCTGTTTCTGTTCACCATCAGCTCTGTTTCTGTTCACCATCAGCTCTGTTTCTGTTCTGTTTTCTGTGTTGGTTGATTGTTTGTAGTATTCTATATTTTTACTTGTTATTCATTTTTTTTGTTATTTTTTTCCCCCCTTTGTTGCACTTTGAGATTCTTCGGAATGAAAAGTGCATTATAAATAAAATCTATTATTATTATTATTATTATTATTATTATTAATTCCTGTGCTCTACTGCGCAACTCCGGTCCCGAAATCGCTACTGCGCAGACTCTGTCCCAAGATGTCCGTGTCGTGCAGGCCGCCTAAAAGCTTCAAATCTGCCAAGCGGAAACGGATGATGTTGAGTCGTCCATATTTTTTTACGGTCTATGGTTTCTACTGATACAAAGCCATATGCTAATCGCTGAAGTAACCCTTTAATTTATTCTGTTACACTTCTGCGGAAACCAATCACAAAACGGCTTATCCACCTGACGTGCTATTGGCGGGTTTAACACAATGATAGATAGAGAAGCGATGGGGTCGTTGCCCATTGATCACGCCTCTTGTGGTCTGATAGGCTGAAGGACTATCCAACGGCATACTGAGTCATTTGAATTATGCCCATTTATCACGTCTCTTGTGGTCTGATTGGTTGAAGGACTATTCAGTTGCGTTCAGAGTCATTTGAATAATGCTTGTTTATCACACCTCTTGAAAATACAGAGCAGACTCCCCAGACCAATGTTCAATAATCTTGGTCTGGGTATAGCCAGGCAATCAGAGATCTCTACTGGTAAAAAAATAACATATTGTGGCTTTAAGCTGTCCTGTAAAACTCACTACCACCCTAATACTGATTGCCTGTCCCTCATCAGCATGCCAATCTGGATCTGTAAGAGCACACACCCCACAGCCATTCTTTGTCTGGTCTCTAACCTGGGCTGCGTCCAAAACTGAAAAAAGGCTGCCTTCGGAGGACACATTTCAAGGCAGGAAGGCATCGAGGCACATCCGAATCTGATATTAGCTTCACTTCCTGTCT
Source organism: Pseudorasbora parva (assembly GCF_024679245.1). NCBI lineage: Eukaryota > Metazoa > Chordata > Actinopteri > Cypriniformes > Gobionidae > Pseudorasbora > Pseudorasbora parva. The sequence continues at coordinate 23,143,213 of NC_090172.1, forward strand.
CCTGAGATACCTTCATCTGATCGATTTTTGAAGGCAGCATACATCCTTAACTGCCTTTGATATCCCACAACCCTGTGCTTTCCATTCAGTGACAGTTAAGCTGGGGGAAAAAGATGGCATTCGAAAGTTGCTTTTGCTGGTCAGTTTATGTGTAAATGTTTTTTTTTAAACCAATTTTTTCCACTTGTGATGTCATTTCTAGTGAGCAATTAATGTAGTAATGAAATATCTGTCTATTTTGCTGTAGATCATTAAACTGTCATGCTGCCTTAGAAGTCTGTCCGAAATCAGTTTCGTGAGGTGCCTTCATGCACAAAACGCTGCCGTACAAGCCATTGCCTCATAAGGCAGCGAAGCACCAAGTCAGCTGCCCATGTTTTCGGACACAGCCATTCAGTCCATTCATAGTGTTCCATAAAATGTCATATATACACACACGCTGATTTTTTAATATTTCATGGGAACATCCATAGAAATTATGTTTTTATATTAATGCCTTATTCTGCATGACCTTATTCTACATCCCTTTATCCTACCCAATATCTAAACTAAAATGCTACAAAAACTTAATAAGCAGTAAATTAGGAGATTATTGAGGCAAAAGTCATAGTTAATAGTGAATATGTGTTCCCCATACTAAAGTGTTACCGTTATTTCCTCTATGGGGACCAAAAAAGTTCTGATATCTTTGTGGGGAAATATATATATATATATATATATATATATATATATATATATATATATATATATATATATATATATATATATATATATATATATATATACCAATTTTAAAGTTTTACCAAAAATCTTAGCAAGCCCAAATTTTGAACAGATCTATATAACACTAACTTGCACATGTTAAAGACATTATTTAGATTTCTGTCCTTAAAAAAATACTGGAAAAAATTGTATTGATAACAATAAATATTTAAAAATGTATTAATTTGAATTTTTCTGTTGCCAATCAGTGTATTAGGCAACCAAGTTCTGTATGATGCTTTGCTATTTTCACCTTTCCCTTCATTGCTTTAATAATTCAGTAAAGTTCAAATAAAATTTCAAGGTTATGAAGATTATCTTTCTTTCTGTCTTCTTTCTCACTCTCTTCTTTTTGTTGCTCAGCTGATTTACCGGCTGTTGTTTGTGGCACCAGCTGTCTTTGACCTTTTGCCCTATGACCTTTCAACCTGCTATCTGTTCTCGAAAGCACAGACACAAGCACACACACATACACACACACAGAACAGAGACCTTTTTTGATGTCAAATGAAAGCATGTTAACACAAACGTGAACACGACAAGCTCAATATTTTTGAACCATATCTTGGCCTATTGCACATTTGAAGAGTTCAGTTGAACATCTGCCAAGAAAATTAATATAATGTTAATCATTCCAAAAAATCTATTTGATTTTTTTATTAATGTCATAGTGAGTTATTGTCCTCATATATTTTATGTCTGAAACAAATCCCAGAATTCATTATCATCACATTGATCAGTGAACAATTTGTCTCAATAATGGATCAAGACATCAGATCTGAAGGTTCATGAGCAAATGTTTCTGGATAAATTGACAGTGTCTGGATAGAGGAGACCGAATTTGGTAGAAGCACCCAACTGGGGATGATTTGGCCATTTCGTTTGTTTTGCCTTCCCAGACTTGGCTGCTGAGAAGATTAAGAGATTTAGAGCGAGATTATTCTCTGTCCCATCAACGCGCTCCATCAAATAAGCAAATAAGTGGTTAGTAAACAAGCCCACAGCAAAGGCTTTTGCCAAAACCTTTCAGACCTCAATGGTGGATGGTGACTGTCTTGAGATATAGAAAATGAAGCATTAAATTCACCAAGGGCGAATGCTGCCGACATTGGTGATTTGTGTCCGGATGCATGTGTGTGCTTAGATTCGGATCAGTCCTGTGAGGCATATGCTGTCATGCAGGTTCTCAATAAATAAAGCTTATCCTGTGTGTCCTTGAAATTTCTCAGCCCGAAATGACAAGCCAAAAGCTTACAAGGACAGTCTGACCTACATGGGTGGGTCATTAAAATTAAGAGTAGAGTTCTAATTAACCTCAAATGTGGTTGAGATAGACACCCAAACAGTATCATAAATCATTGTGATTAAGAAAGAGAGAGAACAACAGATGATGTCATGAATGTGGAGAGTTGTATTTGCACACACACAGACACACACACGCATACATACACACCCTTCCCCTTGACATCCCTCCCCGCCCACACACTCGCCTTGCCACGCGAAGAGAAGCGTGTGTGCGAGCTTGAAAGAGAGGGAGGAGGTGCCTTGGAATATAACAGCACGGCCGGCAACGCCAAGCTCAAATGCAAAGGCGGCTGGATGGCCTTTTGTAATGTATATTAACTTGTGACGGTCATTCACCTGACAGACCATTGTTCTCCACGACCCGGCAGCCTCCTCCCTCCCCTCCATCCCTTCTTCCTTTGGAGCAGGTTGAGTGCATTGTGTGCAGAGAGGCACGCAATGATGGTCCGTTGTCTGTTTGGGGGGGGGGTTGAGACGCCGACCCCAGCGAGTGGGGGTGACCTAAGCAGATGGCGGGGCAGGCTGTCCACTCAGCCAGAATAAATAACGTGTGCCATGTCACATTGTCTGAGAAAACGTTCCCCCACTTGCCCCACCTCTGTTCATGTCCTCTCTCTCTCTCTCTCTCTCTCTCTCTCTCTCTCTCTCTCTCTCTCTCTCTCTCTCTCTCTCTCTCTCTCTCTCTCTCTAACCCTAAGAGTTTTTTTTTTTTTTTTGCAAAAAAAGTTATATAAAAAAGGTAGTATAAAATAAAACAGAGTGAAACAAGAATAAAATATACAATTACAAATATTTTTTAATTATTAATAAAATATGTATTTCTGTCATTTTGGACTGAGATGATGTCTTTCCAAAAAGATAAAAGAAAAAATGTTTTTTTATCCAGTTTCATTCCTGTTTTAACTTAAAAGTAAAATAACAATAGTGGAATAAACATATTACATGCCACAAAACAAGTATTTATCATTAGTTAATAATTAAAAAAAAAAAAAAAATTAATCTCTGAAAATAGTAAAAAAGCCAAGTCAAGTCTTCTTTATTTATATATATCGCTTTATACAATACAGATTTGGTTTAGAGATTGCTCTCTGAAAAGACAATTTTTCAATTTACAAAATCAACAAAATATACTTTTCCTTTCACCTCTCATTTGTGTTGTCTGTTCCTCTTTCCAATCGCCCGTTCTTCCTCTCCATCTCTCTGTGCAATGATATGTACCCACCATAGAAATTTCCGGGGCCTCTTTTAGGATCAGCAGAGCTTCAGCCAGAAAACAGGAGCAGCGATCATAACCATTACAGCTCTTCCTGTCCAACAGCAGGGTCAAGGTCTTCTCAGTATGTGCTGTGTGTGTGCGTATGTGTGGGCTTCTGGGAGAAAAACAGCAAAAATGTGGCACATGTGAATGCATGGCATGTCAAGTGTGGAAGACACTTGACAGACAAATTGTAACAGAATGTGCTAATTGAATTTAGGTCTTGCTATAATTGAGATGTCAGTTTTATGTGTGTTTCAAGAAGGGAGATCTGGGTCAAGGTTTGACAAGGCCTCTTGGCTTGTCTCGTTCCCCACCCCACCTCCTACACAAGGAAATTCTGCTGATGTCACCGATTTCATGCTGCCTTTGCAAACTCTCTGCTTCCCCAAAACAATGAAGACAGAAGAGAAATCTGCAACAACAAAAAAAATTTAAATGTAAAAAACAATAATAATACATGTTGCCTTGGCTGTGTTTTTCTTGTTTTGTTTAATAGACTCGTATTTTGTAGTGTTTTGTTCCCATTATTGTCTTCATGTGTTTAGTTCCTGTTTCCTTTGTTTCATTGCCTACATTTACTACATTTACATGTGTACTAATGTACCCTGTGTTTTTCAAACCTTCTACCCGTGAAAGTGCACTGGAACGGCAGTCAAGCCCGTGACTTCCCACTGTGAACTCGTACTAGATCGATGTACTCGCAGTTACAAGCTCTGACGTCACATAGCCTGTGAAACAACTATGGCAGCCCTTACGGATGCGGCGTTTATAATATGAATAACAAAAGGTAGCTTCTGTTGAATTATTCACCCTTTTTTCCCCTCCGTTTCCCTCAAATAAGCAATGAGTAAATAAACTTTGGTGATCGAAATCACTGTAAATGAGCATAAGCCCTGTGAGGTCCGCCATGCTTTGTTTACATAGCTACCGCAATTCCTTGGGCTCAGGCAGTTTGACGTGACTTTGCCTGGACGGCTACAAAGTCACGAGTTGTGGTTTAAAGCAAGCGGCAACCTCCCGCAATCTCTCTTGAAGCCAATACGGAAGTAATGTAAACTGTAATTCCTCGACTGGCCACTAGAGGAAGACAGGCTCCAGAAGGGAGCAGAATCTTATTGAGCCCCATGTTAAAATTCCCAACTTTTCAGCAGAAAAAAATGTTTACAGCCTGGTACAAATTGTGGTTTTGGCCTATACAGCTAATTTTGACCTTCATGACAACTGTGAGGGGGGTGAATAAAAAAAAATCATTAGTTTAAGTTCTATAAAACCTTAAAGTTCTGCATAATTAGGGAGTGGTTACTTTGAGTGACAGGTGGATAGCCATTTATCCGCTGTCTATAGTCATTGCGCCATCTAAGCTCCGCCCACATCCCGCCTTTTTACCCATTTTCTGTTATCCGGGAGTGAGGCGATGGCGCGTTCGCAAGATGGCAACGCCCAGCTTGCCCCCACTTAAAACTTCAGAACGGCTTATCGAAAACCTATGGGTGACGTCACGGACACTATGTCCATATTTGTTTTACAGTCTACACGGTCAAAAAAAAAAAAGAGTACCTTTTAAGGAACAAGTGGCCGTCACTGGGGTGGTACCCTTAAAGGTACATTTTTGTACCTCTAAGTCAGGGGTAGGCAAGTTCAGTCCTAGAGATTTGATGTACTACAGAGTTTATCTCTAGCCCTTCTAAGCCACAACAGTATAAAACTTGTGACTCCCAGCATGCATTGCAGCATTAATTATGTCACCATTGTTGAGATTCATATGATTCTTGATATCTGTGTGCTTCTATATGGTTCCCCCTTTAGAATGTTTTTTAAAATCAGCATTTAAAACATCTGATCTGTGACAAGCAAGTATTGTTGCTGAATATTATTTATTATATTTAGTGATGAGTTTAGTCAAACATTATTCTTCCTGATACAGTTTGTTTTGAGCAATTATGTTTTGTTTTCACTGTAACACAAACCACAAACTTACTTAAAAAGCCAAGTCAAACTGCCCAACTAAAGGAAACACTGATCTCCATAATGGTGATCAAACTTTTTTAATAAAACATCAAAATCTAAACCTGTTCTCAATAATAGCTTCTATAGATGTCTTTCAGGGTTGAAACCAAACTCTGCAGGACAGCAACTCACTAGGACCAAACTGAGGAAAACAACGGGATAATTGTACCCTAAGGACCAATTGTGTACCTTTAAAGGTACAGTTATATATTTTGTGTACATGTGTGTACCTCCACCGTTTTTGTCTGAGAGTGTATGGTTTAAAGACTCATATGCTCCAAAAAAAAAGCATGGCGGACCATACAGGGCTTATGCTCATTTACAATAATTTCTTTCACCAAAGGTGCTTACGCCATGCTTATGATGCGTTCCAAGCAACCCGTTACCCATGATTTTCCGACCTTCTACCCGTGAAAATGCACTGGAACGACTGTTAAACCCATGACTTCCCACCTGTGAACTCATACTAGATCGATGTACTTCCAATTACGAGTTTTGATGTCACATAGCCAGCGAAACAACAATGGCAGCCCCTATGGATGCGGTGTTTATGGAAGTCATACATTAAAAACCAAATTGTATATTAAAATAAGGTATTGCTCTAACGTTATTTATCCACAAATGTTATGCATTATCAGCAGTTTTTCTAGCTAGTTTCCAGTCCATTGAGTGCAAGAATAAATTAATATCCCAAATACATGTCCAAATATACAATAATAATGTAAAATAAAAGTTAGTACACATCTTTTATACACTTCTTTTAAAGAGAAGCTGTTATACCTTTTATTTTACGTTATTTGTATACATAACATTGTAATATATAATTATTGTGTGTGTATTATTTATCATTATTATATTATTATTAATTTGATTCCAACGTTACATTGTCCTGATGTCTATTGGGAGTACATCGATCTAGTACGAGTTCACGGGTGGGAAGCCACAGGTTTGACTGCAGTTGCAGGGCACTTTCACGGAAGGATGGAAAAACACATTGAGGAGATAGACATTGAGGTCTGTAGACTTTGTTTTAATTTACTAATTTGTTTAGGATTATACAGACCAGCCTTCTAATTCAATCACAGACCTTTTCACTTTAAACTCACACAGAGTTTGTCACTCTCTGAAAAAAAGGTACAGTGCTGTCACTGGGGCAGTACCCTAAGGTACAAAAGTGAAAAGGTATATCTTTGTACCTTACTCACCCCTAAATGGTACATATTAGTACCTTAAAAGGTACCTATCAGTACTTTAAGAGTGCATATTAGTACCTTAAAGGTACATATTAGTACTGTTCTGGTTTTGTACCTTAGGGTACCCCCCCAGTGACAGCAATGTACCTTTTTTCTGACAGTGTATGTTTTCCATATGAAGAAAGATAAATGGGCCTTTATGAGGGGGATAATAACTGAGTACATATTTTTTAATGAAGTATCATAAATGCTGGGTTTCATCTCCATGTAGACTCTGGGATTATGCTGTCAGTGTGCTGTTAAAGGCATTAGGGTGCTTCACAGCTTGATATGACACTGGCCTTGTTGCACAGTTAAACAGATGACAAGAGGCCTGTGTGAGCCTGCTTTAATTACTGGAACACGACAGAATCCAGCTTGCAGCGCACAGTTATATGTTCACACCACTGTTACTCGTGTGCAAAGCAGACATAGACTCGAGACATCTGTGCAGGCCTTAACAAGACATGCTGAGACACTGCGTTTCCAATATGTAAAAACAGGCCAGTTCTGATACATCGTTCAAAATTTTCTCATCAAACTGACACAGTAACCATGCAAATACACAGATTTGAGCTGCATTGACCACAATACTGCATATTAAGCCCTGATGTTCCGACCGCATCCTGATGACAAACACAATTCCATTCACAGTGGTTTTCAGAAATAAATAAATGAGATTGAAACCATCTAAATGTTAGACTGTATTATTCCTGCACATGCTTGTATTTTCTAGAGCATGACGTTACCCAAAGAGAACATCAATGTACAAGTCGCCACATGTTTGGATTCAGTTCCTTCAGGATTTCGGAATAATGAATCTCAATGTCAGCTAGTCACAATTATAATGAAAAATCATAGACTGCACAATGTTTTACGCAGACTACATCTATGATATCCGAACAGCACTGGTCCTTTAGAGCCTTAATGGAAAGGTTAAAAAACTCAAGGTAGAGAAGATCAGGGGTTTCTTAAAGAACATGCGTCTTGGATCTTCTTGAATGTCAGAATTGGCTGTTAATGAAGTGTTCTTTTCAGGTCACCCAGTCTACATGGCCGCAATAACACGACAGACAAGGGCCTTTCATAAAGGCTATACTGGCTTCCCCTCATCTAACCAGCAGAACAGATTAATCCACCATAGAAAGAAGAACCAATCCGAGACTGTTAGATTAAGACTAAAATGCCATGACATTTTTACCATAGCCAGTTTTCAGTTCTTGTCATATTCAACATTGTCTAACCATGTCTAAAGAAAAAAAAGGTAACATTTTATGGTTACACTTTAAGAGGTGTAATTACAGTCAAAAGGTTATTCAGACACCAGATATAAAGTTTTTACTATAGTGGGTGCAGGACAATATAGTTCATTTATGCAAGTGTGGAAATAAAGTAAACTGTGACATATTATACACAAAAATAAACTAAACCCTTCCATTGAAATTGATAAAAATGTGTGACAATTTGACCTGATTGTGTTTTTTCTTAAATTACTAATGCAACCTTCTACACCACATACCTAGCAAAATAAAGCATTGCTTGGTAATTGGTTGACCAAAATTGGTATTTATAATTGTGTACTTTTAACAGCTGGCAGCTGATTGGTTGATTGTAAAAAAAAGTATAAATGCTAGAGTAAACCTTGGTTTACTTTAAGTTACCTTCCAGTGAGACATTATAAATGTTTTAACATGGCATAAAGTATTGCATACCTAAAGCTGTTAAATTTACAAGTAAAATCTAGGAATTATCATATTATTTACAATAAAAAAAAAACTATAAAAGGACTTTCCCAGAACTAATTGCATATAATTATATTCTAATTACATTTTAATCAGTAATGTACATTAATGTACACGTTTTGTGTTACATTTTCATGTTATTTTTACATTATTTTAATGCCATGCCATGATGCTGTTCTTTGGTGTTGGTGTGCACAACCCTGTGTGTTGGCTATATGTAAGTATAGTCATGTTTTATGGACAGGCCACTTCTATTTTATTGTCTGCATTATTATGGGGGTTATGAGACCATTTAAGGTAACACTAGTTTTAGGGTAAAAGTAATAGGCTTATTAACATTAATGAAATATACACTCTCAGAGGTACAGTACAACATTGTCAATGGGGCAGTACCCTAAGATACAAAAGTGGTACATATTGTACCTTTTGCTTTTGTAGGGTATGCCCCGGTGACAGCGCTGCATACTTTTTTTTCTGACACTGTATGGTTATAAGAAGCTGCAAAACATGCAGGTACTAATATGCCGTCTTGTCATACCTGTAACATTGTTACTGTATTTTTTCATAGTGAATTTCTGATTATTTTCTTTTTACAGTAAACGTTGCAGAATATTATTTTGACAGTTTTAATAAAAAGCCCAGCTATAGTGTTCACATTTTGTTTCCTTGATCGCAATCTTTTTTGTTTATAGATTTCTTTTTTGGATCAGATTGGGTTTCTGTGAAGTTGCACATTGGCCTTGTATCTGTCCTCTTTGCCACATGATTTTGAGGAGTATCTCATCCTGAATTTCTCAGGTTTGTGCATCAGCTCAAGGCTAAAGCTGAATTCACTGAGATAACGCATTCAGTCATTAACTTTAATCAACTGTTTTCTTCACACACTAAAATATATTTGCTACACCAACTTCCTTTTACATATACTGTAACTAAAAGCGGAAAACCAGACAATGGGCATTAATAGGCCTACTTGTCCGTTTATTCATTTTTTGGTTTCATGAGAATATCGAGGACACATGAAATAGGATAATGATTTGTGTGTGTGTGTGTGAAATTCTCCTTAGATGCCGTCACCTTAGCTCATAATCCCACTAAAAGAGGTAATATTCCAAATTCATGGATGTGCACTCAGGGAGGACACTCAAAACCCAGAGCCTTAAACTCATCTTTTAATTTCACTTGAGACTCACTAAACTGTTTTTAAGCTGTTCACGGATCTACTACAATGCATTTTCCATTCGGCTCTCACTTTAGAGAGAGAGGCACTGATTTGGGCCATTTCTGTCTGTGAAGGCAGTGACGCCTGGGTCTTTTGAAGATAACTCACCATTAGTCAAACTGCCTATTTCTCGTGGGTTTTTTTGTGGGGTATGCATTTGTGCCCCCCGAGGCGAACACACTCATACAGCTGACTGCTTGAACTACAGGTCACTCCAGCCCAGCAAAATGTCAGTGGTGTCTTATGATGCCCGCTGGCATTCATTATCAGATACAGAAATATTATCAGATTACCCGTGCACCCTCACTTTTGAAATGCTGGCGATTTTCCTCATGGCGTGCTTTTGTGTGGTCCTGGTAAAACCTACGTTATGGGGACCAAATGTGCCCAACACAAATATAGTAATACCAGTCATTTTTGTGTTTGTCGGGACATTTTTTGGTCTCTGTGAAGAAAACATCTTTTTCTATATATTAAAAAATGCAGACAAAGTGATGTGATGTGAAAGGTTTAGAGTTAGGGGATACAATATACAGTTTGTACAGTATAAAAATATTAATGTCTATGGAATTCTTTCTGGAATGGGAAAACATGATGTACTGATGTACCTGATGTACTTACTATATCATAAAAAAGGCATCTACGCTAATATTAGTCTTTCTGTTTATCCCGAGGTCACCGCAGTCAGCTGGATCCGGGCTGTATTCAGATCAGATGGAGGACTTTTCGACAGATCCTCAGCTAACCCATCTCCATACCGACGTTATGAATCTGATCTTCACCCAGATGGAACTGGATTAAATTTTTTGAATGTTACGTTTTAATCTGACTTCTGACCTGTAATGCTGCTTGAATCATAATCGCACACTGTTTTCATTGGTCAGAGGAGAACTGGCCCCCCGACTGAGCCTGGTTTCTCCCAAGGTTTTTGTTCTCCATTCTGTCACCTGATGGAGTTTTGGTTCCTTGCCACTGTCACCTTTGGTTTTTGGCTTGCTTAGTTGGTGACAATTATTATTGATCTGCCTGCATTGACACCATTGTATGAGAACTGAACTGAAGTGGACTATGGCACTATTTTCTACTAGAGCTGCTGTACAGCCGAAACATTATTTTCAATGTAAACCTGCTTTGAAACTATCTGTATTGTTAAAGGTGCTATATAAATAAAGGTGACTTGACTTGACTATGGAAAGTCACCATAAAACATGGAAACCCAACATGTGTATGTGCGTGTTGTGTTTGGAGAAGTGGGTCCATCAGATAGTACCACAATTCAAATAATCTCCAAAAACAAAGCAAAATATAACTTTGGGGTGCAAATGATATCCCTCACTGTATTAAAAATGTGACTCTTGACATTACCCACATTGGGAAAGCAGAATTTGTCTCTCCCTACTCAGTGACTGCTCAAAGGGCTGTTTCCACTATGATGAGTGTAAGTGAATATTAAAAATTTGTAAGGCCTAGGCCTTAATCCACACACTATAGGTCTGTGGTTATAAGGTATCATCTTGTTGGGGTCTGGAATGGTACTTGCCTTTGGAGACCAGTCTTTCTCTTGGCAAAATACACAGGCAGTCATCAACACTGGATTTACAGGCGGCACGCTTGTGGTTTAGTCGTGATTGCTTGAATTGGCGGCACATGCTGTCTGCTTCATCGAGCTCTTGAGATGGGTCTCTTTCATTGAAAATAATCACTTGGGACCTGCAAGACAGATGAGAGAACAATACTGGAGAGGGAGGAAGAGAACGTGAAGAAGAAAGAAGGTAGAAAAAGCGAAGTGAAATTATAAATCAACACCATATGGGTTGAAAGAAAGATTAGAATACTTTTGCGCTATGCAAACACATTAAAATGAATGATGTTTTAATAGCAATAAAAACAATAGTTTTTACTTACGGCAAACTTTGGCAAAGTCTCAAAAACTTTCCAAGTTCCAACAAACTCGCAGGCAAGGCTGGACAGCCTACGGTGTGTACAGGAAGAGGAAAGAGTTATGGGGATTCCTAAAGGAAACGTTAAATCATATTTGTGTGTATCCATAAAACAAGTTATTAGTTTTATAACACTTTAAGGTCAAAGTTTAAAACCAATAGTTAAACTTGGAAACACTCACTCCCTATCATAATTTCACATATCTCGAGGCTTTTGTTACAAAGGCTGTGAGGCCCTCAAACACTTCTGCAGTCCTTTACTGGTTTCATCTGTAAAAGATTTCGGAAACTTAACAGTTTTTATAAAACTCCAAGAGTAACTGGAGGTTACTTTCTCAGATCGTAAAAAAAGACGGGGGAAAGGAATGGAAAATGGCTTTGGTGCATGAGGCTTCCTCCCTTGAATCCTTTGGCTGAAGGCTCAATGCCAGATTGTGTGTAACCTGTTTTTTTTATTTATCCCAAATCTATTTTTTTCTGCTGTGACCTTTCCATCCTAGTACTTGTGTCACTCTTTTCCACTATCTTGCTTCTTGCATTTTCTTTCTTTTTTATGTTCCTTTTACCTCTCAGTCCTCCACTCTAGCTCACTGTCTTGTCACACAGATTATGAAGGACTAATCAAAATCAATAATACATCTGAAAGATTGTAAAGCTGTGGATTAAAGTCAGTTTGAGGTCAGGTGTGAGATTCATGAATTTGAGTCAGACTGCTATTTAATATTCCTGAACAGTTCACTCATCTCACAGCCAAGCGGCACAAAAGGCATCATGTGAGCTGTCAAGTGTGTTTTTGAGATCATCAAATAATCGTGATAAAGTGGAATTCAGAATCTAGCTTCAGAACAGCAGGATTATAAAAAAACATTATTTTAAAGAAATATTTTATAGGATTTCGGCAAATTGGTGACGAATTTCTATGAATTTGTATCATTTTTTTTTAGCACATATTCATGGAGGGCAAGATTCATTTATCTTGCTCTCCAGTGATGGTTAGGTGTAGGAGTGGACTTCATGCTTATTTGTTTTCTTAAACCCATACATTTCCAAACAAATCATATGAATTCTTTCAAAATCGAGATTATTAAATAATCAGGTAATAAAGTGGCGTTCAGAATTAAGCTTCAGAACAGCAGGATTATAAGAAATGGTGATGGGATTTTGGGGAATAGACACTATTTCAATATAAATTTAATATATAAAAAACACTATTTTAAGGGAATAGTTCGCCCAAAGTTCTATCATTACACACCCTCATGTTGTTCCTTTGTGGCATGTATCTTCCCATAGACTGTAAAAAAATATAGACGATGCACTTTATTCCATTGTAGAAAAGTGAAACCGCCAATGTCCCAATATGGTGGTGACATCTTGCGCTGATTTAGGATCTTCACAGTAGTGAGCGTGAAGTGGAACCACGGTATCAAGGCCCTGTTCACATTCCTGCAGAATCGATTTGTGCAGTTTACTACAGAATAACTCATTATGTCGGTGTGAAATAAACATGGAAAGGTAGAAATTAAAGTTTAATCTCCGATTAAGCCTATTTTCAGGTGCTGCGTAATATCTTAGTGCTACTGCACCCATTGTACGGCAGCAAAGTTCCCTGATTATTATGGAGGAATGAGAGTATAGTCCCTAGCCATTTCAGTCTAGAAAAAAATCTTAAAAGGCTACTTCATTTTCCATTGGTCTTAGTACACAATGTAACAATGCACATGTAAATAGGAAAATGTTGGCATTATTTTGTCACCTATTGAGTAGTAGGCTAGATGGAGCCGTTTACCTCCAGTCTTTGTGCTGAGTTAGGCTAGCAGACTGTGTGTCAGACAAAGTTATGGCACTCACTGAGATGAGAATCTCTAGACTAACTAATATGGACTTATCTAACTCTGGGGGATACGATGAATAAGCTAAAGTCCCAAAAGGTTGGTGTGTTCCTTTAAGATTGAACAATGGTCTATGGAGACTGTATTTTCTACTGCACAAGAGTAGCCTATAAATCCAGATGCACCCTAGCAGCAGCAAATCTAATCTGCCACGAGTATCGTCCAGCAACTCTCAATACACTTCTGAGCTGTAAAAACCAAACTGTACTCAGGCCAATCACATCGAGTATAGAGTCGGTGGGCGGGTCTTAACATAGTGAAGGCAGAGTTGTGCTTGAGTGCTTCTAGTAAATACAGAAACTGGCGAACGGCAGTCTTTCGAATCAGCTTTGACCGCGACTCTGGAAGACTTGGAGTTGAGCTTTTCTTTGAGAAAAGAACAAAGAAAGAATGGCACTGAAGTCATTCTTAAAATGGGAAGATATGTTCAGAGTTTTGCCGACCAGATACAGCGAATCTATCAATGAGCTCTGCTTCACGTTGCTCTGGTTGGTTGTAGCTCTATCCTTTTGCATGCAGAAGGAGTTTGAAAGACAACCGTTTATCCCGCCCCTCGGATTGAGAGCTGTCAATGGTGAGTTTCCAGACCAAACATCTTGATGTGGGTCTGGCTTGTCAGGCTAGCACAAGAGGTGTGATCAATGGGAATTGTTTAAAGGCGAGGTTGCATGCGATTTCACGTTTAGTTAGTGTGTAATATTGCTGCTTGTGCATAAACCGTATCTGCAAAGTTACAGCGCTGAAATTTTAATGCAAGCGGAGATATTGTCTTTTAAAGTTATGGCAGTTTATTGCCTACAAAAACGGCCGGTTTGGACTACAACAAGCTTCTTCCCGGGTTAATGACATCATGAACCCTTGCTATTCAAAAGTTGCAGATGTGACTTCTGGCTGTAATGGTAAGGGGCGTGACGTTTCCGGACATCCTGTACTTGGCACTTCAGCCAATTAAAAAACATGAAACTACATTTGGCCATCTAACCATTCGAAGACCATTGCGTTTTTTGGAGGGATGGGCTTCACAGAAGCAGGAAGCAAACAAGCTGTTCAAAGGACAGTGGAGACAGCTGTGTGGAATAAAGGTCAAATATATTAAATAAATAAAAAAAGTATTAAGACATGTTATACTGCACCCCATAAACACAACTACGCCTAGAAAAAAACATGGAACCAGCCCTTTAAATGTATGCAACTGGATAGACCTTCAATCAGACCAACAATCCATCACTTCTCTATCCATTATTGTGTTAAACTCACCAATAGCGTGACAGGTGGATAAGCCGGTTTGTGATTGGTCCCCGCAAATTTGTAACAGAAGCAGGATAGAAATTTGTACAGGTTTCCAGACTGAGCTGCAGGGCAAAATCAATTGGCAATTTTCGTACAGACTTTCATAAATCTTGTGCTCCAGTGTGTCACATGCCGGTTTTGTTATGTTGACCATGTGCTCCTGTCATTGTCTGATCCCTCCCCCTTGTAATCCGATTAGTGTTTGATTTCTCCCACCTGTTCCCTCTTGATTTCTTCCCTTTATAAGCTCCTTGTGTTTGTCAGTCTTGGTTGGAATGTTGTTTCGTCTGTCTCCTGGTTTACTGTGATCTCTGTTGGTTTGTTTCAGTTTTGTATTTTGTTATTTCTATTATGTGTTTTTTTCCCTGGGTTCTGTTTTGAGTTTGTTTTATTTTTGTAAATAAATCACCTTTCTTACTGCACTTGAGTCCTTGCACCATTTTCCTTTGTTTTGATGTTTAGGGGTGTTCCTGGAACAACATTCCAATTAACCAATTAGATTTGAGCGACAAGGTTACAGTTTATGTCAGGGTTAGGTGCTTCTACATCAGTTTTATTCACCTATCATTTCCCTGATTTCAGGGATTAATGGGTAGGGTTAGGTTTAGAGGTACGGATACTAAATGTTCAGACAGGATTGTTGTTCCTGGATCAACAAAACCCAGAAATGCATATAACATAGGATGTGCATTAACATAACGTGCAATTTAGATGTCTGTTTATCTGAGAAATATTACATCTAATTGATTTCATCTGCAACAAAGAAAGCAAACACAGTGTGAGCGTCACTACAGGAAACAGAAAGTGTCCAACTTGACAGCTACCAACTCCTCTTTTGACTGTAAAACACAGTCAACCTCTTGTGACAAATCCCATTGGTTGTAAACCAAAACTCTTTTTTAAACCGTTTGTGCAAGGAACAGAGAGAAATTCAGGCTAATCGGAGACTTTTTCTGCTTTACAGCCATGGCCAGCATTTACTTTCATTGTAAGTAAAACAGCAGCATGCACATTCTGCTATGCCATGAAAGAAAGTCGGTACAGGAAATATAATAAGGGGACACAACCACCCCTTAAACACAGAAGTCATGTAAAGATTCTGGTATGTAGTGCTTATATTTAGTTACTTCTTATTGTTTAGAACAGGGGTTTTCGAACAAGGGTCCAGGGACCCCTTGGAGGCCCAAGGGAGTCCTAAAGACTCCTGTGTAAAAAAAAAAAAAAAAGAAGAAAAAATATGCAACATACTAATACATAAATATGCAAATAAATATATTGCAATCAATGAATTAAATAAATAAAAAATACATCAATAGTACAGCTGTATTTGTGCATCGATAATTATTAAACAAATTGATATTCTGATAATATATTTTGTTCAAGCACATTTTACCAATTGAAAACATTTGACAATTGATCAGATATAACTGCTGATGAGGGCCTAAAGTGAAAACCGCCTTGTAATAAGATGGGCAAAATTATTAGGCAGGTTTTTTTTTACAGAAGTACAATGTGCTCTCAGGGACTTTGCTCAAGTAAGCGATCTTGAAACATGACCCTATAAGAATCACAAGCTGAAGTGTCATGAAAGATGTAGACTGACTTTTTAAAAAGTTTTATTGACAGATAAAAGTGACTCTTGAGGTACGAGCACATGTCCAAGTCAGACAAATTAAATTATTCAAACAGCAGTACAAAAGGAAGTGGTGCTGGCCCCTTAAGTGTCACTCTTAAACATATCTCTCTATAAAGCCGTTTTTCACATGTATTTCACAACACTTCAGCTCGCGCTTCTTATTAAGTGTGGGGCATATTTCTGGATTCTTCACCTTAGCAAAGCCTCTGAGAACCTAACACCTTATGGAGACTACAGGTAGGTTCTGGAAAATAGTACCACTGGAGACTAAAGGATTCCTGGTGGTTTCACACACCTAACTAGTCACCTTAATTCTTAAGTCTTTTGCAGTTAATATATTTTCTTCTCAACCTTTGTGTGTGTGAACCTGCTGCCCTATGAAAAATATATATATTTTTTGGTCCTATGGTCACTCTTTAATGTAACAATTTCTATATTGCATCCATCTCATATGAGATGTCATCATATGTAAGGATTTAAATGATTTAGAAACCGATTAGAATACACATGTGACTATTTCAACAAACTACAGTCGTTTTAATGTTTTTATAAGAAACTCCATAACTAAACAACTATATTGTGAGCAAACCTTATCAGAACCAGAGCCTGGGAAATCTCAAGCTTTCACGTCAAAATATCTTGCCAATTCCACCCGAAGAGGTTATTTACGAGCGGGTAAACAGTGTTTCAGCACTGTAAAACATCCATCCGCGGCGCCTTGCACCAATCTCGCGATGACACGAGCCTCGCTCACTCAGCTGTATGATGAGAGTTTTCCTCCTCTCGCGAGATCAGAAGAGTTTCCCACGCCTGTTGTTGTGGTGTCTGCCCTTTTCTTTCACTCACCCTGCCCCCCTTTCCTCTGTCCTCGTCACCCGCCCCCTTTCTCTCTCTCCCTCGCTCCTTCAGTCTCCAGTCTGCTTCTGTTGTCTCGGCGGCTGGTAGGGTCTGGGAGAGAGGATCTCGCGAGTCTTGGAGTTTTGGTGAGAGTTTGTGGAAGATGGCGCCTGTTGTGACAGGGTAAGTCTGAGATTCAGGACTGCTGCAGGAGTTTAGCTCTTCTTACACACTTTCTCTTAATTTAACGGGTTTAATGAAGATATGGTGGGTTTCTTTTCTGCTGTGGACGTTTACTGACTTTACACTGTGAATTAAAGCGCCCAGCCTCTTTGTAAGAGCACGTAGAGTGTGTGTTTTTATATTTTGAGTGTAGTGCGCGTGTGTTGTGGGGTTGTTGCATTGAGCCCATCGCGGTACGTCTGCATGGAGAGCCAGCCAGACCGTTTTGTATAGCCTTTCTAACCACACAACGTTCCGAAATATAATTGGAATATTGTGCATCTCTACACAAGGAAATCCCCATTAACGGAATGTCCCCAATACACATGGTGTGGAGGCACATTGTGTGGTTATAGTAATGCTGTACAGTGGCTTTGTTTAGTTTGGGATTGGAGTCGAAAACACCTCCCCTCTGAATGTGTGCTTTTGTTGCTCTGTCGGTGGTCAGATGTGTTTTATTGATTGTCTGCAGGGAAATGTGCTCGATTGTGAAGTGTTGTTTACCAAACAGAGCCGCTGGCTCTGCTGTCGCTCACTCTGTGCAGACGAATGATTATTTAATGGCAAGTGCAACTAAGGACATTGAAGCTCCCCGACTGGAAAAAGAAGCATGGACACGTTTAGGAATAGGACTCTTTTGCGAATGCATCTCCCGCACGGCAGTGTTTCCCCTGTGCCGCTCTTTGGCATCGGTGGACAATGTGTGATTTTGGCAGACAGTGTTTCTGTACCGGGGACATCCCGTCAACCCTTCACTATAAATATATTATAAAAAATATTTTACTATAGTATTATTATTACCTTTTTTTTGCCAGATATTAACTATGCGTCGACATCATTACCGACTTCATAGCTTTCACAAACAAAAAGTTGCTTCGTTTCGGTTCAATAAGTGAATCGATCGCTTCAGTTATTGATTCGTTAGACAGAATCATTGTATCTTTTGAGTTTGTAAGTGTGAACGATTCTTTAAAAATATAAAATTATTTGAGTCATTTGTAAATCGGACAATTCCCAGAAGATAGTCTTTTTCATAATCCTGGAAAATATTTTCTTCTTTCCCAGTTTAAATTTACAGTCAACTACAAGGCAAATTCAATAGAACAATAATAACGATACATATTTTTATTATTGCTATGCACACGCCCTTTGAAGTCAGGTAACGTTAGACTGGATCGATGTTTTTATCTTTCGTCGCCTGAAAAAAAAAAATCATTTTGAAAGCGATTTCTTGTATTGTTATAGCTGTGGTGTAGTTCCCTGTTGTCATAGAATTAGAACGATCATTAAAACTTTATAGTTATTGTAGTTTCTGTAATTTCCACTGAACGGTCCTTAAGATATTCTATTGATTTCCCTGAAAAGTATAAATGTTGTGGTGCTTTCAAAATATTGTTTGAGCTTCCCGTCCAGCCTGAGACAGCTACTTTGGCTTAGTGGTGTGCTCAACCAATGACAGATGGGGGTGGGGGTGGGGTTGCGGGGAATCATTTGGGAAACTTGTTTGAAAACAGTTATTTTTTTTCTATTATGTTTCGTGATGCGAGTGGAGGAGAAATTAAGAGATGTCTTAAAGTGTCTAATTTTTATTTAATTATTGTTATTGTTTTAACATTCACTATATTATTGTTGCTGCTTTGTTGAAATGTTGATGCAGAGCACAATTTTATTTAGGTAAATGTAAGATATTTTAGTTTTGTTAAATGATACCCACCGACACACGGCAACTTAATTTCTTTAGAACGATACATGCAGTGAAAATATTTTTTGGTTAATGTATATAGTCTCTGGTACTTTTCGTCATCTTTCTAGACAGCCAACTAGGTGACAGACATCCCCTGGCTGGGACTTTTTTTGTTTCTCTCTTCCTTTTTTTGGCTAGAGTGCGATGGGCGGAGGTAGTCGCAGACTGTTTGTTTGGGGGCTTTCCAGTGGACCTGAACTGCCGCTGTTTTGACAACGACTGGTTGACCGGCCACCTGTCCAGCTGATGTCCACCAATGAAATTAGAGATGACATGATTGTTAGCATGTGTGAGGGCATCATCATGCCAGCGGCTGCAGCGATTAGTGTGGCTGGCCTTTTACAGCTCACTGCACACAGCCTTTTGTTTGGTGCTCCCTGTTTGACCCGATGAAGCTTGGGCTTCTCATGTGAGGTTGGTGGCGCTAGCTTTATGACCACGGGTCTTGTGTGCTAACACAATCGATTGCTCATTGAGTGTGAGGAAGCATGAGTGTTCCTTCTCAATCTGTTTACACCAGGTACTAATATATCAGTGCATCACCATCAAAACCGCTTTAATAGGAGTTTAGTTTCGATATGGGAAATGCCACTGTATTGTGTAGATAATTTATCAGTCAGCAAAGACACTGTTGTATGCAGAGATTTTGATGTTTGCACCATCCTCTGTCACTAATCGGTCTTAAAATTGTTCACACACACACACAAAAAAGGAAAGAAATTTTGTTACATTTATGATGCAAATTACTTCAACTAAAAAGTAATAACATTTTCCTTAAACCTCGAACAGTGAAAACAAAAGAGGTAATTATATAAATTATATATTTTATATATACGTTTTATAAATATGAATTCTGATTCAATAATTGTTTTTAAATATAGATTAGTATAGTAAAATTTTTATATATATATATATATATATATAAATATATATATATATATATATATATATATATATATATATATATATATATATATATATATATATATATATAATATATGATTTGATAAATGATTTGTTAGATATCATTAACCTTTTATGTTTACTTGCTGATCGTCTCACAACCATGCGATGAGATCCAGTGAGAAGTGCTTGAATTCAGCGAGGAACACGCATGTCTCTGGCTGAATCTGAAATCACCTCCTAAACCCTCAATCACTTTTCCCTATGTTGGTCCCCTAATACGGATAATTTGAAGGAGTGAATAAAAATGAGTGAGTGAATTCAGACAGCTGTTAAGTGTACATCGGCTGTACACTCGTTATTGCGGTGCAATGTGGGATTGAATGAGTGCACTCAGCAATGTCAACTATGGTTTTGGACAGCACTACAAATGGCTGTCCCCTCAAATAATGCCCTATTTGAGGGTTTAGGTGGCGATTTCGGATTCAGGCTATGACTAGGCTACTGTTTTTCACAACAAGTACCATATAGTTACATTTTACCATGGTAGTAGTGAGCTGCTGTGTGGTTTTACCTGTGGATATCATGTTCTATATGCTGTAGATGACCAATTGTAAATTTAAATAAAAGTAGAGAATATTTAAGTTGTACCCTATAAAAAATAGGTTGTGGCTGTTTTTATTTAATGAACATAAATGCACATCTGCATCAAAGTACTGTCAAATGTGCACTTCTAACAGACATCACACATAATTTTAATATAACATTAATAATGCAAACTGTGCCCAAGATAAGTGCCATCAAAGTCAGGCAACACAAACCTGTTTCATGATTTAAAACGATGTCACCTGTTAAAACATGCAGACACTTAGAAATTAATTTGTCTAGATATTTTTAACTTAAGCTTACTTGTGCATATTTTGACGTTGAAAAAAATATTTGATCATCTCATCATAAGTGTTTAGAATGTTCTACCTCAGGTTTGCGATAAGTGAAATGTTTGCCATGTTCTGACAATAAAGGTTACACTATAAAGAACTATAAACTATAAGTAGTTTAAAACCCCAATGAAATTCTTTTTTGAGAATTTCTTTAGGGAAGGCTAGCCAGAAAATGTGCTGTGGTGCTCATTGGAAACTATCAATTCCTTGGTTTAAGAAAAATCTGTAGCGTGCGGTGGAAAAACAATCCCAGCATCACCTTGAATGATGAACGCATGAATCACCTTTAGCACAATGCAGTCTGTATCGTGCTCCGGGGGAAGGAGATTTGATTTAACATCACACAGACCACTTTCTCTGTCTATTCTTTCTTTGCCAAAGCATATGCGATGTAGACTTGGAGTGTAGCCATTTTCTGCTGCGTATAATGACACAATAAAGTCTGTCAGCTTGGGACAATGAAAGGTGTGTGCCTTGGTAAACAGGTAGGCGTGTGTGCGTGAAAGACCTGTTCCCCTGGGGCGTCTCTCTTTTCCTAATACCCATTATGCAGGCAAGACACAAGACAGAAAGCAAAGGGGTTTGAACGGAAGAGCGGAGGAGCATTCGGTGACCTGTCTGAGGAGAAACGAGCCGGTGTGTAGAATAAAAGAGAGCATGCATGCTGTCTCATCCTGCTTCTCTTGCTTCCTGCCTTGAAATTGAGCAAAGGTAAGCCATTACAAGAGAGGCTTGTTGTTGTTAGCTGGATGACGCATGCTTTTCTCACCTTCATGCAGAGTTGTCATCATTATTGTGGTCTAAGTCTAACCTTTAATGATTGGTCGGTCCAGACCTTGTGTGTAAAGGAAGGAAAAAAGGAAGTTCTCAGCTTAGTGTAATAAACTCGCCTGTTGCATCATTTTTGTCTGAATTTTTATTTTTTGACTGCCGCCCATGTACATTTCACATGTTCTTACACCTATTTGCAAAGGAATGTAATTAAAACCCCAAATTATATGCCTCGGTTTGAAATGCGGTCATTCGAGGTGGCAACGACTGTTGGGGCTTTCCTCAATGGTCACACCAGGAGCTTAGAGGGTGAAACGGCAAATTTCGAAGTCATTTAGCTTGGCTCAGAGTCTGCGTGGCACCCAGCATCAGTTCTGGTCCTTTGCCATGAGTTGCATTCAGTAACTGTGCAGTCTGATGATCGTGGAAAAAGATCTGCTGTCACTCTAAATTAAACTTTGGAAATGTTCCAAACCATTGGAAACATTCTTTCTTGATTGACTGGTCAGTTGCCTTACGGATATATATTGTTTGTAAGAAGCTTTATCTCTTTGCCAAAAAGGTTTTGATTTCATTGGCAAGCTCCTGCTAGGAGAACAAGAAATGTTATTTACTTGTGTGAGCTTGGAATGTTTTAAATGGTCTTAGTTTTGTCAGTAGGGATCAAAATGGCATTATCATACAGAGCCAAAAAATTGCTGCTGTGGTTTGATGAAAAACTGGGTAAAAGAAAAAAACCCAATCCCCCCATTGTGTTTGACTTGGCATGGATAATGTATGAGGTAAAGAGAGCCCGAGTGCAACGTGTTTGTGGTGCCCTTTTATTCTTGAATTTCCTCATTCTTGCACTGGCCGGTTGGTTGTGATTACAGCATAGCCAAGGGAACTTTGCTTTCTTCGCTGTCAGCAGTTTTCCTTTTTTTTTCAAACATCCAGGATGTTTAATTCAGAAAACATGGAAGTGATTGCCTTGACTGTTTTGTATTTGATTTCTGACTAAATTTATCTTGACGTAATGAATGTTTCTGGGCAAATGTTTAAGCTAGAACACTGATAGCTGTTAAGGATAAAATAGGTTTTATCACCAGTGAGGTATACACATGAAAGTGTCTGGGGACCTCATGAACCTCTGTATGAAAAAGAAACCAAACTAGACAGAAAAAACCCCTCTGATTGTCCATGACAGGAAAACGGCCCCATGTTGATGAATTGTTTGTTTTGGCTTGGGGAAAGACCTCAGCACCGTGGAGTGACTGATTGACAGTGTTTACTCTCTAGTGGTCCAGCTGCTTTTAAGAGTGTGTCCTGTAATTGAACACAGCGACAGTGACTTTTTGTTGATACATTTATGATTTCTTGAATGTGTTGGAACTTATAGCCCCCCCCAAAACAGCAGTTTGATTGACTAATACATTTAGTATAGATACACCGATCTTAGTATAGATCTTTAGTATAGATACACTGAAAAAATTGGCAGAATTTTTTTTTGCTTGTAAAAATAATAAATAAAAACACATAAAATGTGATGTCAAATAACTGTTATTTAACATCACATTTAAAAAAACCCCAAACAAACTAGTTTTTAATGTAAATTGTTAAATGAACAAACAATTCAAAAATATTGATCGGTTATTGGATCTAATATTCTGTAACACTTTTTTTATGGTCCTATTCTTACTTTTAAGTTGCTTTTTAGCTTGCACATTACTATGATGATATTGGTTGTTTATTAGTACTTATAAAGCACATATTAATGCTTTATTCTGCATGACCTTATTCTATATCCCTTAATCCTGCCCAGTACTCAAACGCTAGAGTTTAGGGTCTATAAGATCATTTTTAATGGTTATAAAAGACCCTCATATGCACAATTGCACATGCATTTATATGATACAAAATCCAGTAAAAACTGCATTTTTTTTAAATAATAATAATGTAGTGAATTTTAAGCTGCAATTTCTTCAGTCTTCATAATTTTTTGTAATATGCTTTGGTGCTGAAGAAGCATTTCTTATTATTATCAATGTTAAAAATAAGAAGTATTTTTTATTATTTTTTATTTGGAAACATTGATGCATTTTTCCGCTTTCTTTGAATAAGAACATTCAAAAGAACCATGCTTATTTGAAATAGATTAGTTTTGTAACAATTTTAAACGTCTTTAGTGTCACTTTGATCATATTAAATGTATCTATGCTGAATATATATATATATATTTATATATTAAAAAGAAAAAAAATGACACTAAAAATAGATATCTAGTCTATCTACATATGTGAATAAATGCCTATTTGTCTTCTTATTTCCCCCTACAAAGTTCTCTTGATCCTTCATATACTAACAAAAAAAAAAAAACCTTTTGATTAGCTTGTCATCCAATTTCTGTATGGATTTCTTTGTTACACTGCTACCCAGATCCTTACTTTTAGTGAGAAGGACACTGCTGCCAGTTAGAGAGGCTGTGGACCACAAGCCTGGCCAGCATCTCTCCAGGACAAGGACATCTATTAGGCTGCTAAGCGCTGTTCCTCAGGGATCTGAGGAGGATGACAAGAGACACTTGAAGTGGCTGGCACTTGGGAGTTAACTGCAAGGGAATGGCATAGCAAGGTCTGAATGACCTTGCATCTTGCATGAGTAGTCAAATCTTTAGAAACACAATCTTCGTTTGACAGATGAGTTAAATGGGTAAGAGGAAGTTCACTAGGTCATACTTTAATTTACTGTGTTAAGACAATTTCTTGGTTGGTAGAAATATTCTAGCAGCAACTCAGTCTTGCCTTTTAAATGCATAGATACAGTAAAGTAGACATAACAGTACATACTAGATAAGTACGCATATAGTACAAAAACATGAATATAATAATGCATGCTATATCAGTGGCCAATGTTTTATAAGTGTGCAACATTGATGTAGTGATTTAAAAGTGATTTAGCATGTTTTTTTGTTGTTGTAACATACTCAAACCTAAGCCTAAGACTAAATCATGTCAGTTTTTGAGGATTATTTTAAGATCTTCGCACCTTGTCTTGTTGTGGTTAGAATTAATTGGAACCATCTGCTGTTAGTGAAAATATGCCATTTCCTGTTTGTGTCATCAAGTAATAGGCAAAAATGCTACAAATGCAGTTTACAGAGGATGCTTTATCTCATTCTGTCTGTGCTATTTTGAAATGTTTTAATTGTTGGTTTTGCATATGCATCAGACGGACTTCTTTTTCCATCTCAATCTTTTATTTTCCCCCACCTTACGCCATAAGTACTGTGTTGTTAAGATGCCATGTTAAAAGTTGTAACATTGGGTCTTGCGACCCTTGACCCGCATTCTGTGTTTTGTTGTTTTTTTATTAGCTGACAGCTTTCCAACAATTTATGACACACGGCAGTCTAATCTATATGATTTTTGATTATGATTTCTATTTAAAAAAAAAGTATAGTGGTCGACCAATATTTATTTTTTTGGTGTCTGTAATACAGTTCTTAGTTCAGGGAAGAAAAAAAATAAATAAATAGGAATTGAAAACACTGTAACCAACAGGGCACTTAGTAATCTGGTATGTTTTTACACACTCATTTACATTTACATTTAATCATTTAGCAGACGCTTTTATCCAAAGCGACTTACAAAAAAAGGGGGGAGAGTAATAGAAGCAACGAAACAGACAAGGCCAACAACCTGTAAGAGCTGTAAGAAGAAATCTCAATTAATTAGCACAGTACACACATTTTTTTTTTTAGACATCTACAACAAAAACTCACGTACGCGAAATGCTGAACACTGGATTTTGATAGCTATGATAACAACCCATTAGGACTAAGGCTGTTGCCCCAGCTGTTGTTGTTAAGCAGATTCAGTGGCCCAATGGGTTGGTTTTGTATGGCATTCTAGCTAAACGCGCAGCAATAGCCATCTACAACAAAAACTCACGTACGCAAAATACAGAACACTGGATTCTGATAGTTATGATAACTATGTAACATACCCGCCTGAAGGCACAAATCCGGATGAGAGACGTAGCTATGATCCAGGAGTGTGTGCTTTTTGGTCGTTGCTGTGGTGATCAGTAAGTGCTATTCTGATATACACTCGGAATTTTATTTGATCAAATAAAAACAAGGAAGCACTACAGCAGTGAAAATCTCACATCTGGATTGGACACAAGTCTGTAAGGTTTGTGAAATTTGTGATGTTTATCAGAAATTCACAATTAAAAAAAAAAAAAAGATACAAATGCGTATTTGCTGAATGCTGACGGTAAATGAACAATTATTTTAGTGTTTGTCTTTGTATTACATATATATATATATATGGAAGCCCGTATTCAGCGCACAAAAAAAAGATTGCGACTTTTTATCTCAGAATTCTGACTTTATATCACGTAATTACGAATTTATGTCTCAGAATTCTTACTTTATAACTTGCAATTGTGAGAAAAAAGTCACAATTACTCTTACTTTGTTTTTTGTGTGTGGCGGAAATGGGCTTAAAAGCAAACGCTATAATATGTTTTCATATACCGTTGACTTTCTTTGTTTAACAGTTCTATCGCATATTAGGTAACATTAACACTAAACACAAATATCATATAGATAGGACTAAGACTTTAAACTAAGAAGGAGAATGGGAGTATTTTGTGCTCAAGCGGTGGCGTTCTCAGCACTGTCAAAATGAAAGTTAAACATTTCCAAATATTGTTCGATATAGATTCATCGGTCAAAATGCTACACAATTCTTCTAATTTGTCAGCAAAGGAAAAAGATATGGAACGGCATGCATTTTATAAGACCAATATGCCAGCTATTTTGTGTTAAGGAAGTGAATTTAAATTTAGCTTGCCATTTTCAGTTGAAGCTGTGTTAGAACTGTAAAAATACAGTTATTTGATATCAGATGTCAGATATTGCCAGACATGAACTTCAGTGCTTATAATGAGGTCAGAGTTGAATGATTGTATGTGACAGACATTAGGTGGGGCTGTCCTCTTCAGGAGCTCTTTCAGTCAAATTTGGACTTGACTTAAATGAAGGAAAAATAGTGTTAAAAAGCTGAAAGAGGAACAAAGTGTATCTCTGAATGTGCGAGTTTCCTCTGCTGATACAACCACACATAGAGAAACCAGACAGTGAGTTAGAGCTGACATGTGTAGGCAACACATCAGCACCTTCCTGTCTATTGGACCTTGTAACCTCTCACCCAGCAACAGATTGCAAATGAGCTGAAGGTCACGAAAAGTTTTTGAAGTGTTTTCTCTCTCTGTCTCTCTGTCTGTGGAAACAACAAGTGTCGGTCAGCCTACACAATAGGCACATATTGAGCTGACAATTTGAAATGCTTGCAGAATATTACCGCACAGTCTGACATCATTAGTGCTTTGCTGGCACCCTGATCATCCCCGTTAACTTCTGAGCTGTACGCAAGATCAAAGACTACCACAAAAAAGTAGTCTGGATGAAAGTACAGTTATGTGTTTTGATAATCACATTGACATTATTGCTGGAGGTCACATCGTCATGACTTTTATTCAACCATGAGGCATTAAATTGATCAAAGTGCCAAAAAAGTAATTTATAATATCACAAATATTTCTATTTCCAATAAGTGCTGTTCTTTTAAACGTTCTATTTTTCAGTTCATAAATAGATCAAATGTATTCCATATTAAGCAAAACGGCATTGTTTTCAACACTGATTATAATAAGACATGGTAAAATCAACATATTTCTAAAGGATCATGTGATGCTGAAGACTGGAGTAATGTAGCATTGCCATCTCAGGAATAAATTAAATGTTCAAATATATTGATTTTTTTTGTCGTTGTTTATGCAGCCTTGGTGAGGATAGAGACTTTCTTTTATACATTTTAAAAATCTAATCTTTTGGACGGTATTTTCTATTGCTAGCAAGAAGATGCAGTTTTATTGTGACCCATATTACGTTTTATTGATTTTGATATATAATAACGTTCTGTTTCATAAAAAAACATGTCTACAAAATGTAAATATTTTCCATGTTATTCTTTCAGTGCCACTAGCAGTTCTTTTTTCTTCCTTCTTTAAAATCTATATCTCATGTCCTAAATCTTGTGATTCCTCTTTATGCACTATCCTGTCCATTATTCAGAATGAAAACTAGAAATATTATACAAAGAAGAACTGTAATTTTAGACACTTCCATGTTTGTAAAAGGGAAACTGTTAGCCCAGTGATTAAGACACACAAGTTAACACAAAGGTCACAGGTTCAATCCCAGGTTAGGGTAACCTCTTTTGGAAAGCTCTTTAGTTTCCCTCATTGTAAATGTTCCTTGGAGGTAGACACTTAACCTCAGTTTGTTCCGGGGTTTTAGGCCCCTGCAATTAGTGTACTTGAAGTTTCTTTGGCTGAAAAGCCTCCACTAAGTGATGAGTAAGGCCTGTGATTTTCTTCCAGCTAGTTGTGGGACTCGGATTAAAATGAATCCAGCACTACACGGCAGCGCAGGCTCAGTATTTGCACAAGCTCTCACATCCTGAATGTGAACGCCAGCATGCTACTGCCAGCCAGAGAACCTCCAGTGTGCGTCTTAGTTGAAATACATCTTGACCCAATGCCGATAGGACATCCGTGTCGTTTTTCCTTTCTTCTCCTTTGTGTGGTTTAGTTCTGGTTGATGTACGAGGCAAACAAGACCATTTCTTCCAGACGTTTAAGGGAAAGGAACTGTTGATTTTTTTCCCCCCTTCTGATGTGTCTAAGATGAACTAAAAGTGTACACATGCGGAGACGAGCGAGTTTGTGTGTAAACGCATGAGCTTGAACGATTGTTTTAGGCGAACGACCAGCTGTGAAACGGCTCTCCAGAAAGTCCCATATGGATATTCTATGGGCTCTGGTTGATGTTGGAAGTGGTCAGAACGGGAAAGAGGGAGGTTTTCTTTGACTCTTTCCCTGTCATTAAAATATCCCCATGTCAAAGAAAAAGTTGGCGTTATGAGCTCAGCCATATGTGCCTTGCCTGAGGCGACCCAACTTGGCCCAACCTAACAACCAAACCAGAGCTGCCCTCTCTGTCCCTCTTCCAGAAAGCCCTTCCCTTGTGCTATTGGCAGGGGCGTTTAAGGGCAGGCATTAGGGCCACGTCTCAATAGCACCCTTCTCTTAAAATAGGATTCTCTGTATGACTTGATCTCCTGATTGATCTGATTATGTAACATCTTAAAGTTTTGACGACTGACGTCAGAGACTTTCAGATTGATTATCCCAAACATATCAGTCACGTCAAAATAATGGTCCAGTGACATAATGCTATTTTTTTCTTTATTGATTTATTCATAACTGCTTTAGATATTCACATATAAAACCCCTTTTCTGTGAGCATGTTTTTGATTTTTGAATTAATATTCTTTTTTTCTTTTTTTTGGAGGGGGGCATAAATTCATGTCTTCATATCTTAATCAAAAGCCTCATATTTTGACCATCATTACTGGCAGTCAAGGTCAATAAAACTTAATATTTATAAATTAACAATTGATTATATTTGTAAAAAATATAATATTTTATATATATATATATTTTTTTTGTTAATTCTTTTGAGAACGATTACTTAGTTACAACACATGACATTTTTAGACATTAAATTAATATTTTTTTCGAAATCATATGAAAAAAGCATATTTTAAAAATATGTTTCTAACTAGACTTTTTGTTGTTTTAAATGTCTGTGAGCCATCAATTGATAATTTACATATTATGATGTAAACTGCATTTTATGTAATATTACATAAAAAAACCTTAAAATATATATTTACAAACCTTTTTTCAATTTAATAAAGACATGTATTTAAGCTGTGAGAAAATATATCATCCCTTTTTAGTTGATGGTCTCACCACATGAGATTTTTATTCATTATGCTTTTTGAAAGTGGTATAAATATGTTTCAGAACCACATAAAACATGCATTGAGTGAGTAAAAAGAGTACATTTCTAAGAACTTGACACATTTCAAATTCGATTTTTCCATTTCTTCATGGGCACTTATTGACCCATCAATTAATGGGCCTTTTTAGAGCTGACCTCAGGATTCTTCCAAACGGATCAGCCACATGTCAAACTGATATTATCCAGTCATGGCACTTGCCGCACAGCCCAGTATGAGCCAACTTTGCCCAGTAGGAATAACATTAATCAGATGTACTTGTCCCACCAAAAAGAACTTTATTTCTGTACGTATGGAGCGGATAAAAGAAAGCATATGGTCGGGTTTGGCTCACTGATGGTTAGTCGCTCAGTTTTACCACCGTTAACCCCTTTTTAGATCTTTTCTATCATTTCCTCTCTTTCTCGTTTAGTCTGGGATTTCTTCTGTTATTCCCTCTCTTTCTTTATGTGCAATCCAGATTTCCTCGGAGGCTTGGCAAACAGGTAGGGGTTGTGAGAATGTTTGTTCAGAGTCTCGTATCCTCACTAATGTGATGGTTGGCTCCTGGGCCGATACGTGTTGGCACAGCTCGGGCCTCTCCCTGCGACAAGTTTCGCCAAATGTTGTAGTCTAGTATATGAGCGCATAATGAAAGATTTAGGAAAGCCCTCGGCTCGCTGTTAGGTGCTTTCGAAAGGTCAACATAATTCAGTAATTTGAGGTAACCGCTAACTCGACTCAGATGATTTCCGCAAGTTAATATCTTTCAGCTCTCCGTATCGTGTAATGACTTGGTAGAGAGGAAATCAAAACCTCAATTGAGCGTTAACTAACTGCTTGCTCATGGCTAACTCTGTTAACGGTACACTAATTGTGAATGAACTAATGGTTGGTGCTATAAAAGGTAAAGTTAATCCATATGTTCAAACTGGCTTGAAGCTTCGTAGACACTGAATGGAGATGATTCACAACATGCTGTGCTGATTCGGCTAATGCTTTGCATTTGGGCTGTGGTACACCACTGACATTATCCTTCGGCCTCCGTCATATTTATTTCAGCACTCAGCATCAAATTATAGTGGCGTGCGTGTTCAATTGAAAATGAAGAGTGGAAATGAATTCAAACGAGATGTGATTGTGTGTAAACTTTTAATGTGTTGCCAGGTTCTTAGGTGAAAGTATCGGGTGTCGGTGCTCTATAGACGGAGTTGTTTGCCTCTGGTCCTGCCGGCACACAAGGTTGTCCAGTGGTGCTGGTGTGGTGTGACTATTGTTGCTGTGACTTCAGGAAGATGGTATTTCTCAATAAGAAGAAGCTGTAAATGTAGTCGGGGGGTTTAGATCGCAGAAATCGATCTGTCTGCCCTGTGGGGAACTCATGATGGACAGGACACACACATACACAGGCACAGACACACACAGTGAAAGATGAATCATCTTTGTGGTTAGTACTTGTTAGCTTTTAATAAAGGAATTAATTTTCTTAAAGACGACGTGTGCAATTCTTTAATTTAATTGTAATGTTAAAATAGTTTTCCCAGCTATAGTAATCCCTCCTTTATCCAAGATATAGTCTATTGTAAAGCACATACATGGAAAGAACGATGACTATAGCCTTAACGTTTAAAAAATCAATAACTCTAGGAGATTTGCGGAGTCTACATCACATCTATCAACCTTATTTTTTAATGCAAAAGTAAGCTATTTTCTGTAAATGTGAGACTTCAAAATTCATTAGTTAAATAGAAGGATAACAAAGTGCAGTAAACTGTAAAACTATTTTCATACAAACCAGTGTGTTATTGATTATGATAATAAATTAAAATATGCTAACAATATGCAACATAGAGCAGCATAATGGATTAATTATGCTAAAGTAATTAATGACACCAAAAGCCTTGAACATTGAATTAAATCAACAGTTAAAACAACAGTTATTTTTACAGTTAAAATAACGACACAAAACAATATTTTTGGAATCACTTTCAGAGCACTGATGATCATTGCCACCAATGGTCAGCTGATTACTCGTGCAAGCTGAATGTACAGAGTTTAAGTGGTTAGAAAAATCTGTCTGTGCACGTACAGTACATATACTTTGCTGATAATGAAACTTACATCACACACTTTTTGTTTATGCACTCTGACATTTTATGAACTTGCATTTCAATTGATGTTGTGAGTTCAGGGTGCGACTACTTTGTTTAAGGAAACCGGTTTGAAAACGGTTTGTAATTACATATATCAGTTTTAAGAATATAAGGCAATGGACCCTTTTCATATTTTTGTGGTTCTCAGAAGCGGAAGTCATCATAGTTTGTTAAACTTCTATTCCAGTGAATGGAATCTGTGATAAGGTTTCTACAACTTTTCAAATGAGGGAAGAAATATAAGCCGCGTTTCCACCACAGGAACTTTCCCCAGGAACTAGGGACTTTGGGGTGTTATTCTGTATGTTATTCTGTATGTACGGCCCTGCTTGCTTGCGAGGCATAGACAGTAAAAAAATGGACACAGCGAACCCCATAGACTTCAACGGCGAAAAGGAAGTAAATTAGAAGCACTCACTTCCTGATGGCTGAGCGTACTGCGCAGTCTCGGACTGAGCTTGACGACATAGATGTGACGTGAGCAACCTGTCTGATTGTTTTAAGTCTTCTAGTAGTTGTGGAAAGTGAAATCTGAATCACATTGTTTAAATGACAGTAAAAGATTGCCTGCGAGCGTCTCCTCCTGTCTATACAGTAATTTCTCTACTCTGTGAGAGTCATGTTGGTTATGATCCAATCGTTGCATGGCCTAAAAAAATGCCTTTTTTTTTTTTTTACAAAAACAGCTTCTACGGGGCTGTATAGTGTAAGATACAAAGTAATGGAGCCTATTATACATTGTCGTGTTGTTTTTATAAATACATTTGAGGCGTTTAGAGACTTCATTTGTCCATTGTTTAAAGTTATTTGCTGTCAAAGTGACGCCAAAATGAATGGGATTCAATGGGATGCTAACAGCAGGTGATGGCTTGGTTAGCAATGGCCACCCCAATGGGAGGTACGCTTTCCGGGTGCTAGATTACCCCCTTGTTGCGAGGTAGTATTTTTTCAAAGTTCAAGAACTTTTGGGGGTGGGACTTGGGCGCTAAACATGCTGATTGGTTGAGCTCACGCAGCATTATGTTTCAACCTAAAAGTCTTTTGGCGTGCATGCAGTAAGAGTCGTTTGCTATTCATATCAACAATGGAGTTTAAAAAATATGATCGCTGGACCGACAACAAGGTTCAGGCTTTATTACATTTATTTGTGGAGGATGAAATCCAGTGAGCTTTGGAAAGTCGCATCAGTCATACGTCACCAGACTAATCTTCATGGTACTTTAGACCATGATTGAAACACTGACAGCATTAGGTCTGGGGGGAAAAAGAGTTCCTGGGAAAAAGTATTACTTTTACATGACATTGATCTGCTGTGGTCACGAAAGCTTATCAGACTAGTTATTTTAAACCACTGAAGCGCAATAAGCAGCAAAAGAGAACATATTTTGCTACATGCGCATGCCATATAAGAGTTGTCTTTTGTTTTTGTATTGTAGTTTGTTTTCTTATATGCCTGTAATTTGTTTCTTTGATGTTATTTTATCACTTTTACTTATCTTCAATAAGTTTGAGTTTTTTTTTTTTTTTTACTGAGGCTATTAATTTTTTGTGACATTGAAAATGGTGAAAAAACCTGATAAATCGATTGACTTTTAGTTTAAACATTGAGCTTCTGTGATGCTTTTTGCTTCTTTGAGCGTGTTAATCAGAGTTTACACATTGCGTTTTGACCATAGACCGTAAAAAAATATGGACGACTCGACATCATCCGTTTCCGCTTGCCATATTTGAAGCTTTCAGGCGGCCTTGCACGGCGCTGACATCTTGGGACCGAGTCTGCGCAGTAGCGATTTCGGGACCGGAGTTGCGCAGTAGAGCGCAGGAAGTAGAGCAGGAAGTACAGCCGCGATATCAAAAGCCCGCCCACACTCTCACAGATGCAGAACAATTAATTATGTTGGTGTGAAATAAACAGTTATGGAAATGTAGAAATTAAAGCTAAAGCTCTAATCTGCTCCCAAAAATTTCGAAAAAAGTCCGTTAGTGCCTCAGTGACAGCTTCACTCAGAGAAGCCGTCAGTCTCAGCTGTCAATCATGACGTCACACCCCCGTTTTTATAGCATCAAATAACTAACTCAAACTAAACTTATTTTTAAAACGAACACCTGAAATGAAATCATCGTGATGATAAATGCCTTCAGTGACATAAACTAACTTTGGGGAAACATTTTTGAAGTGTAATATTCTTATTTAGTTTGCCTCGCGTCCATTAGAAAACACAGAGGGGCGGCTATACTGGGACCGGTCACCGGGGGGCGATCGAGGCGCGAAAGCTTCAGTAAATGAGAGGGAGACTGCAGGCTTGGTTTTGACCAAGATTTGGCCATATGAGGCAAATTTTTCCTGGGCCAAAATCTGCTATTTGGACGTGCGCCAACAGCTGGTTAATGACCATTGCGAACAAATTTGACCTGTGACGAAATTCTGGCAGTGTCAGAAGTTTTGAATTGCAATCTTGCTGTGTGACTTTTCCTACGATGACGTTAAATAAAAAAATAAAAAACAACAACAATTAAGACCAATAGGATCGTGATCATATTGCCCTCAAATTTGCTGTCACTCCCTTAGTTGTTGGGTTAGAAAACCCATCAGCTTTGTTTTGTTTGTTTGTTTTTTGTTAATGACAAGGTAATATAACACAAATGTGATAACTTAATTTGCAATGTTGATATATAAATGTATGGAAACGTGCCACAGAGACACAGTGGCCCTCATTTATCAATCTTGCGTAGAAACGGGCGTTGGCGTAAGATTATGCTTACACTCCTGATTCAAAACTTTCACCGCCTGATTTATGAAGCTGTGCGCACCTCTGCAATCCAGGTGTACGCAATACTTGCCCTTGATGAATGCCGCGGCTGAAAACGATTGTCATTAGAATAACACGCCCCTATATATTCAAGTCTCCGCCTCCTCCACGCCCTCATTTTACGCCATGGACACACGGAAGACGGCAAAGAAGCGAAACTTCTCCGACGTGGAGATCAGGCACGTCTCAATCATCTCACTAGTCCACTAGTCAGGGCACTGATTAGGACATAAGTCAACGGGCTGACTCCCTGATCAGTGCCCTGACTAGTGGACTAGTGAGATGATTGAGACGCGCCCATCGAGACCATCACCAGGGAAGTGGAAAAAAGTGAAATTGTTTTATTTGGGAGTTTAAAGAGTGGGATTAAAGGCACCCACAAAAACAAACAAATATGGACCCAAATTACGAGTACTGTTAATAGTGTGGAGGTTGAGAAGCGCACTTCAGCAGTTTAAAAACCTCACAGTGCATTATTTTACACGTTTTGAAACCATTAGCATTTCATTTCGTATCACGGCACATGTATTGGGGTGTACATTATGATGATGTGTTGTGGAGTAGCCTCCATTCATTCACATTAATAATTGCATGACAATTTGTAAGATTCTTTTTATTATATTATTATGATTTTTATTATTAATGACGCTTATTGTTATTTAGAAGAAGAATGTCGTTATTATTTATTTTATTAATATTTAAAAGAAGAAGAATGTAATTTTTATTATTTTGTCAGTTCGAATTATTCAGTCCCAGTCCGCTCGCAGCTGGAGGAATGCATCAAATGCTTTGGTAGCCTATAGTCACACAAATTAAACATTGAAGTCTACGCTGCACAAAAATAAACACTGAAGTTTATAATTACAATGTTGTTGTTTTTTACAGTGGGTCGTAATATAGCATATATTTGTCAGTGCGTTTTGTGGTGTTAGGAATTGTTTTTCTGCACATTTTCGCAAACTCAAAACGTGCGTACACCACCTCCTGAGCTGGCGTAGGATTTGAGCGTGCCGTACGCCAATGTCCATATTGATAAATCTCAAAGTCACCGTGGGTTTGGGTGCACTCTGGAAATTTGGTGTACGCACTTTTGATAAATGAGGGCCAGTGTGTCTCATTTAGTTCCCTTGCTCCTGAGCTTGTGAATCAGTATATTGTGTACACAGGTTCGGGCACTGGTAAGGATGTTAAAAGCCACTGGCTCACTGCACATTGGGAAACTGATGACTATTTCCAGCGGCGTGAGGATGTCCTCATTGTTCAACATCATTCATGAACAACAGCAGAGATTTTATTCTGACTTTACTTGTAATGCTATTTAAACAACATTACGACAAATACTTTGCTTGTTACATAGATACATGCAACATTTCAGCAATAAACTATAAATGTTTGTGTTCATTACCTGTCTAACGTTGGATGTTTATGCTGAAATAATAAAATAATGGTTTCTGTTTTTAAAGAACTCATATCGCTTGTTGTTATCGATCATTATGTGTAGTGAGTTGGCTCATGTGATCTGAATTTCGCGCTTCACCCAGGGTTTTGCGGTACATTGTGTGACTTTTTAGGGAGCGAACATGTCGGTGCACTGGGAGGATTCTTTGATTGAGATAGCTCTTAAAATGGCCGACTCCCTGATCAGTGCCATAACTTCTGAACTAGGGACCTGATTGAGACGTACCCACAATCTATGAAATGGGTCCATTACATTGATGAATCGGAGGGGTTCTCAACTCTGGTACTTTCCTGCGGAGTTTAGTTCCAACCCTTATCAAACTCACCTGCCTGTAACTTTCTAGTAACACTGAAGACCTTGATTAACTTGTTCAGGTGTGTTTGATTAGGGTTGGAGCTAAACTGCAGGAAAGTGGACCTTGAGAGCCAGAGTTGAGACCCCCCCACACCACCACCACCGTCCCCCGTCCCCTTTTTGTGAAGCCAGTTCAGATGCACAGAGAAAGTGTTTTGTTTTTATTGTTATCAGCCCCAAATATTGCACAACCGTTTGATATAAGACGGGATACCCATCTTTTGACTCGTTCCTTTTGGAATATCTTCAGGACTTCTCTGTTTTCCTGAACTATGCACGTCCACACTGTGAATAGAGCAGAGGTAACAGTGGATAGCTCAGTTAGAGAACGCCATAGGCGTTGAAATGGTATCAGCACTTTTAATCCTCTCCTGTCTGTTTTTGATGATGTCACTGCCTGTGGCCCTGCAGCTACCCATACCGATGTTCACTTGTTGCTGGTTGTTATGTTTGGTAGATGAATGCCAATACATAATACCAAGACACTCTTATACTGTCAACACAGTCATATGCTTTACTCTTTCTTTTTTGGGGATGTTTACGTTTGTTCTACCCCCTCCACCACACACACTTTTTTTTACCTACCACGAGTGCATTGGTCAGACATAACTTGAAGGTTTGATCTTCAAAACTTTTGGGAAAATATCTGAGGTGGGACGTGGGTGAAGCTGAAGTACCTGGTTGCTGAAACCATGCCCACCTAGCTCAACCATAGTGGCTATAAACCTATCACTCAAGTGGCCACGGCCTCTATGCAGAACTTTAATGCTTAATATAATTTAATAAATGTAATGAAGAGTTTAAAAATTAAAACAAATTGACAGATACAAATCTTCACCCTCCTCACAGTTGTCATGAAGGGAAAAATAAAAATTAGCTGTATAGACCAAACCACTTTTTGTTCCAGTCTGTAAACATATTTTTATCTGTTGTAAAATTGCCCATTTTAACATGAGGGAGATACAGATTTGACTCTTTTGAAGCCAGTCGATGAATTGCAGTTTAAGCCACTTCCGTGTTGCCTTCGAGAGGTTGCGGGAGGTTTGCTATTGGGTCCAAAGAATTGTGAAGATTAGGCAAAGTAGTCCGGTGATGTAGGACTGCACAAGACTTCCAGAGGACTTTCGTCCTCTCCATATAAGCTTAATAAAGCCTGAACCTAGATGTCGCTCATTGGTCGTATTTCTTTTTAAACTTGATTGTTGATTCGAATAGCAAACAACTCTTACTGCACGTACCACAACAGATAAAAAACAAACAAAAAACTGGTTGTTGTAAGCAAACGCAGCTTTAGATACTAAACTACGTTTTTATACCCAGCTTTGACATAATATGAGGAACAGTTAGTATTGTTTAACCAGTGTACTAAACTGAAAAACAGTAATTCCAAATAGATTAAAAGAGGGAGGAGGAAAGAGAGAAAATCAAACTGTCGAAGGTTGCTGCTCTTGAGAAATGTGGTTTCAACATAATTTTTATGACTCACAGTTTGCTTGTTTGAGCATGTTAATCTGAGTTTACTGTATGATTTTGGCTACGATTTGGCCATCTGAGACAAATTTTGAGAATCCTAAAAAATTCCTCTGATCCTGGGCCAAAATTTAAAGTCTTTTGACGAAATTCTGCCAGTGTCAGAAGTTTGGAGACTCATGCTGCCTTCACGTACTATCAGCATTATTGTAAATACCGGTTTCTTAGTTAAAACATTTCTCATGAAAATTTTAATGCAATGAGCTTGAAATCACGACTACAGAAGTGGGAA
The DNA here is from genome assembly GCF_024679245.1 of Pseudorasbora parva. Taxonomy (NCBI): domain Eukaryota; kingdom Metazoa; phylum Chordata; class Actinopteri; order Cypriniformes; family Gobionidae; genus Pseudorasbora; species Pseudorasbora parva. The sequence goes on from NC_090172.1 coordinate 23,181,344, forward strand.
GTAGGACATTTCCGATAGCATGTAAAGGCAGGATTAGTCCAACACTGTGACTTCTACGATGACTGTTACATCTTCAAAAACCAATAGGAGAGCCAAACCTGATGACACAGTTAGAGACAACAACAAACCTCCACTTGCTCCACACACACACACACACACACACACACACACACACACACACACACACACACACACACACACACACACACACACACACACACACACACACACACACACACACACACACACACACACACACACACAAACACTCATGGACCATTGTGTGTGGATGGGACAAGACCCACCCACTATATTGGACCCACTCATTTTTACCATCTCTAATTTAGAAAATGACCGTCTTAACACCGACCCCTTACCGATATACACTTTATTATTATTATTTTTTTTACAAATAAATGCCTTTCCAATATAATATGTGATTGGGAAAAGGGAGTAGAGTGTGTTCGGTGAAAGGCGATTCGAACCTCGGGCCGTTTTGCATTGAAACTTTTCCTACTACCACTACACTATCACTGCTGTGAATAAATTGGTGTCCTCCGTAAATTAGTTTGGCCTAAACAGATGTTTAGTAAAGGTGGGTTATTTGTACTTATGCTGCTTTCCAGGCGGGTTTTTGAGCCCGTAAGTCACAACTTCAAACCACAACTCACGACTGTGTAGCGTTCTAGCACATAGGGCAAGAGAAGCTGTTTTACCTTTTGTTATTTGTAAAATATCATGTAGGACTTTCATAAACACTGCATCTGGAAGGGCTGCCATTGATATTTTGTGGGCATTGTGACGTCAGAGCTCGTAACTGGGAGTACATCGATCTAGTACGAGTCCACAGGTGATAAGTCACGGGTTTGACAGCCATTCCAGTGCACTTTCACGGGTAGAAGGATGGAAAAAACACGGAATGCCAGGAACGCTGCATTAATTTAAGTTTCATCTACTCCATTTAAAAATAATCTGGGTGAGGACCCACCCACATTTATTTGATTTCCGGCGCCTTTGCACACACTACACATCTTCGTTTTCTCCCCTTAATTTTATTTTCAAGAAAAGCATGATGATGTTAAACTCCAGACGAGTCATTTTTTGTGTGCGTCCATTTTTAATGCATCTTGACTGACATACAGTGACACTGTGGCGTGGCTTACAGCAGTACAATCTGACACGCAACAGTTATAAACAACTATACGACTAAAACGCTACTTTCCCTAGATCCCTACATCTCTGAAGGATTTCAGCGACTTTAGTCAGTAGAAGGATTATGATATACATCAGTGCTATACATTTCTCAGAATTGGTTCTTGTGAAAAGTATTACCGATAGTTAATTCAGCTTTCGCGAATGTGTGCGTAAGAAAACATCATGTGTCTTGATTGATCGTATTCCTATCTGATTTGTGCACGGCCACATAAATGCATCTCCACTGATCTTCTGTTCCTAACCAGATTTCAATGCGTCTTAGAGGGCATTTACACTTGTTCTTTTCTTGATGGTTCAGTAAAATTGTGGTGAGCAAGAGCAAGGGTATATTCCCCTTTTGATTGTGGCAGAATCTGATTGGAAGTGATTTATTATCTATTTATCAACCACTTCATGTTTTATTGGGACAAAACACTGTGTGTTTTGTCGTGTTGGTGTGCGTGCATTTGTTGCTTCAGGTTTTACACATTCACCCGTCTGTAGGTTTCAGTTGGTTAAGGAATTTCAGTTCCCATTTCTGTCACTGCGGTGTGTGGTTTTTCAAAGACAAGGGAAAAAATGCTCAGCTGTCATTCATGCTGTCATGAGGCTGTCTGGGGAAGTCCAAAAACAATCTACTAAATGAGATGTATCCAGGCATAGCTTGGTCTTGAGTTTTCTCTCTTAATGTTTCATTAGGCAGCACAATCCACAGGTTTAGGATATTTTTCACATTAAATGGATTATGTTTTTGGAAAATGGGAAGAGACTTATTGTTTTAAAATCTAGTCAAGATTTTTGTTCTGTTGTGATCGGATGAACAATGTCCTCTTTGGTATTAGTGTCTAGTAGTCAATTATCGTTTCTTTCTCTTGAAAATTTAGCTCCAGGCACATCCATCAAGTTGGTGTGAAATCTGTGGCTGCCTGCAGATTCTAAATTAAAATCCCCACTGAGGACTGATTTACTTTGTATTGATGTAAAAAATACCCTCCCTGCTGCTCTGGCTGATGAAACCATTACATCATCCACACTTCCTTTTGGAAAACAGGGAGTCAATACTTCTTTTTGCACTACTTAATAAAGACACTTAGCTTGTCAGCACCTATCATGACTTTCAGGAGTTTTTTTTTTTTTTAACTTGGTTAATAACCTTGGGATACACAGTCAGCAATGAGGTCAGTATCTATGTTTCCATCCAAAGTTGCGGAAAACTGGAATATCGCATAAAACTTTTGCGAATAAACCAGGGTTTCCATCCAGTGAGCCAAAGAGAACTAAATTGTCACTTCCTGGCACTAAATATCACTAAGAAAAATGGAAGTTGCTGCAGTAGAAGAAGCCACTGTATATAATAATTCTGTAAATAATGAATTACTTTCACCGGAGCGCGCAGACGAAGCGCAATAAAGTTATTTTCTTTTGCCTGCTGTTTGGGAATGCAGTTGTGTGAGAAAGTTCTGGGTGGTAATTACTGAATCACTTTGACGGGAGATTGCTCAGGCATTTCAGAATAACCTAAATAGCATTCAGATGCTGTGCAACAAGATTATTCCACTGGTTGGTCCAGTTATGCTGCCCCATCACAAAGCCACGTGACTTTTTTTGATGCACAATGAAGAATTTATTTGACAATGTGCATGTTGTCTTATTGGATAAAAGAAGTATACTCCATTGGCGTGTTTTTATGCACTTTTGTAGAGTTTATGCACAAGATTTCAGCGTTCCTTTTTTTCTTTTTCAGCGTTTTCAAATGGACAAGACATGCTGTAAGTAGTAGACCAATCACAACCAACACAGCTGTCTGACCAATCAGTGCAGAGTAGGCTGGGGAAATTAAGAGGTTTAGAAAAACTGAAACTGAATGAACCGTTTTCAGACTATTTAAAATCTTTAAAGTTGCATAGTAAAATACTAACAAAAATCAACAGATTAAATTGGCATATTCTTCACTGGATGAGTTTTATTTATATTTAATTCAAAAGTCTTTTATTCTCACAGAAGACTGTGTTAATTTGATAAAAAAAAAAAAATTGGTTGCATTTGCATTTACAGTGGGGGGCTATCCAGTAATTGTATTATCATTCATGCCACTGGATGTATAAAGTCTGATTTTAATTAATCTTATTTTAGAAAAACTTACTGAAGTACTGGTATAACCTAGACTGGGTAAACCCTGTCTGATCTGCTGGCGATTTTGATTTCGCCTGGCAACTCAGTCTGGAAATCTGTACATTAATTTCTACTGCTTCCGTTACACTTTTGTGGGAACCAATCACAGACTGGCTTATCCACCTGGTGTGCTTTTGGTGGAATCAATATGATGACGGATAGAGAAGCGATGGGTCTATGCCTGTTGATCACGCCTCTTGTGGTCTGATTGGTTGAAGGACTATCCAATTGTGTATAGAGTCATTTAATTCATGCTCGTTTATCACGCCTCTTGTGCAGTAGAAAATACAAAGCAGACTCCCCAGACCAATGTTCAATCTTAAATTGAGCTTGGTCTGGTGATAGCCAGAAAATTGTCAGGTTGGGCTTTATACAATGATGGACAGATAACGCAACGTAAGCATCCACGTCAAAAAAGAGTGATTGGGTTGAATTTGTTTACTAAACGGAGAACTTGTTCAAACATGTATTCACATTTACTATTTCTCTCAAAAAATGATGATCATGTTGGTAAGTACTCCGTGTATCGTTAAATTCGTTTTACAATATAAGTAAAGACCGCTTTACACTAGGGGTTGAACGACTTTCATTTTTTTAAAGTCGACATTTATGTGATGAAAGTCAAGTCGACGTCGACTAGTCGCTGATGACGTCATTAATTAAAAATAAAATAAACCTGAACCTTGAGCTGAGACTTGAACTCGGGTCTTCTTGTGCACAGCACAGCTGATATGGCATATGACACAGCACTGCCCATGAGGTTATTGATCCTACATGACGGCTTTCAGTTCTTTTGTCTTATGGTCGTTATATTTCTCACAGATTTCTGTTCATTCTGAATAAGATACAGATAAAGTACCACAATAAAGATTACATGTATATGAATGCATTAGTAAGGGATTGTGTGTGAATTAATTCTACCTGGCAGCATCTCTCTACTAATAGTGAAGCTGTGAGTTTTAGTTATCAAGAAATATATGCTAGAACGTTTCAGTTTCTAAGCTATTTTATTGATAAATCACAGAACAGTGTTGACAATAAATTTCTGCGCTACTGAATGGTTTTGTGTGAGGCGCGTGCGATCTCCGCATGATGTGTGATCGGCTATGTGTGTGTGTTGCAATATGCACGCAGTTTAGCGCGATGATTAACTGGTGTACAATAAGCGTGCATTCTCCTGATCAATTTTGAGCATCCAGATGGTAATCAAACAGGTCTTGTGGAGAGCTCTTGGAGTATGCATTTATTTGTCATTTTTAACTGTTCAAAACAGAGCCTGCGTGTCAGGAATTGCTCATCCTGTTGCGCCCTCTATAGGCCAGCGACTAGTCGACGTCAAGCTTAAAGCGTCATGACAGAGCATTAAGGTCGACTAGTCAATTAGTCGACTAGTCGGTGCAACCCCTACTTTACACTCATCTTCTTCTTCCAGTGTGCGTGCAGTTGAGTTCTCTGGTGCAGAGGCATTTTCTTTCCTGGTTCGGTTGAAACACGCCCCATAATCCCAGCCCAATGGAGCAGGATCAAACTCATATTCTAACTAGAATCTGAGCATGACCACGCCAGGCTAGTACTGGTACTGAAGTATCAGTACTTTTGACATCCCTACATCAAAGTAATGCAAAGTGCATACTCTGTAAACATAGACCACACCTGTGTTCGCTGTTATGAAATATAGGTCACCTTTGAGCTTATGTAGGTTAACACAAGAGTCACTTTTATTTCACAAATAAAGTAAGCAAAATAAACCACAGACTGAAGAAATGTCATATGCATTTGTAAGTCTACTAAGCGAGAGTGATACTTCATTGATTCAGTCGACCTTGAGTAATAGAGGAACTTCTCCTTGTGTGCTGTCATGGAACAGACAGAAGTGAAAGGAGCGGAAGGATGGAGGGAAGGAAGCAAAAAATGGATAACATGCAGAAAAACAGATTAAAAACAATTCTGACAGCACTTCCTTTTCCTCTATTGAGCCCCGCTTGCAGGCGTTTGAAAAGGGAAATGTCACCGGCATCATTCTTCTTTAAACTTAATAGGTTTTTTTGCTTTGCTTGTATCCGCCTCAACGCACACATCACGCTTATTAAAGCCAGCAAGAAATGAAAATTTGCTTTTATTGTGAATGATTCAGCCATGCATATGCACGTCAAAATACGGAAAAGATGTCGCTACTTTAATTATTATTATCATTATTTGTAATATTTTAATGTAATATACTAATATACTCGAATATTTTAGCATTCCTTTTCATCAATAGCCACATTTACATGCACACCTTTTTATTATTCCGAATAAAATCATTTAGATTGAGAAGACTCAGTGGGCTGCTTATACGAGACGTTATCTAAACCGATCTGGAGTTTACATGTGCTGATGCTCTCAATCGCAATCATTTTGTGACATGCGCACACAGTTTGTCTGCCGTATCAGAAATGTTGACACTGTCCTCTCCAGCAGCTGGAATGTCTTCCCGGTTGCCTTATCATCTTCAAACGGCCACCAGACTTATACGGTTTTATAAAAGCTATTTATTTGTTGTAAAGTGTAATAATGATCTCAGAAAAATGAATTCTTCTGTCAGGCGCAGTTGAAGTTGCCTGGGACAAACACTGACAAGATGAGATTTAGCTAGGCTGTATACTATATCTGTGTCATTCAGGGCGGCGTTTACGTATGACAGAGTATGGCAGATGTAATATTTATAGTGCTAATTTAATAATTTTAACATGCACAAAGTGAGGCGTTGATGCTACGAAACTTATTTAAGATTCTTCTACACCATTTCATTGTGCTCTAATATCATTTTCCTTTAGTCCAGATATGCAGTCCCACATGAAGCACAACCCATTCAGTTTTGTAATATAAACAAAATTTAAGGCATAGCTAGATTTTATCCATTGGGAATTGATTGGATAGTGAAAAGTGGTGGTATTATGTTCCAGAATAGAGCCAGATCTGCATGAGGGTCATAGAGACTGAAGGTCAATGACTTGATGATGTATCTCAGTGGTAATGTTTCAGAATAAATCTATCATTATTTGCTAAACTTTATAACTTTGGATTAAATAATAGCAGTTATAGAGCAAGTTATAGTAAGATTACAAATAACACCTTTATTGTTTTCTTTGGAATAACATGATTCCAAAGTTTTTTGCATGACCTTCATCAATATCAACAATTATTAAATATTTTACTGCTCAAAGTTGAACAGATGGTGCACTAAATTCAGTTCACTCTTACTGAAGTTGCTTTGGCATGAAAGTTAAGAGTGCTGCTTGTTCAATCATACAATTCAGGTTTCGAAATACTACGAGAGAGAAAAAAAACTATTACACTGAGGGAAAAACATAGACTCACTTTCACAATTTTTCCACTCCAAATGAGTAACTCGTTTTGCATATCAGCAAAGGCTCGTTTCAAGTGCAGGCAAAGTCATGAGCCATCAGTGGAAGAATTAAGCACCGACAGAGCTATACATATACATATATATTGTAAACTTTTGGCCTATACTGTATGTATGTATGTATGTATATGTGTATATGTGTATGTGTACATATACACATACAAACATATACGTTTTTGAAAGAAGTTTCTTCTGCTCATTAAGCAGTTTAAAATCAATGCTTTTCAATTTATTATACTTTAAATGATCGTTTATTTCTGTGATACAAAGCTGAATTTTCAGGATCTTTACTCCAGTCTTTAGTGTCACATTCTAATATGATGATTCATTTTCAAAGTTGGAAACAATTCTGCTGCTTAATGTTTTTTCATAACCTGTGATACTTTTTATTATAATACTTTGATGAATAAAAAGTTTAAAAAAGAAAAAAAGAAGAAGAAATGTTTTAAAAATAGAAATCTTTTGTAACAACAATATAAAAATACTGGTCAGTAATTTGGGGTCAGTCTTTTTTTAATTTATAAATCAATAATTTTATTCAGCAAGGATGTGTTAAATTGATTTAAAAAAAATGATAGTAAAGGAGATTTATATTATTTGAAAATGTTTTTATTTTGAATAAATGCAGTTCTTTTGAACCTTTATTCATCAAATGTATTAGGCAGCAGAACTGTTTCCAACACTCATAATAAATCAGAATATTAGAATGATTTCTGAAGGATCATGTGATAGACTGGATGTCACATGTGACACTGAAGACTGGAGTAACGATCCTGAAAATTCAGCTTTGCATCACAGAAATAAATGATCATTTAAAGTATAATAAATTGAAAACCAAATATTTAAAAATGTAATAATATATCACAATATTACTTTTTTTTCTGTATTTTGATCAAATAAATGCAGGCTTGATGAGCAGAAGAAACTTCTTTCAAAAACATTACAAATAGTAATGTGTCCAAACTTTTGGCTGTACTGTATACTCCACAAATGTCAATATCAATACATGCCATGCAGCCACTTCATTTAAATGGCATATAGCAAGGCCTACTTGATATTTTGGTGCCATTTGTGCCGGATAAGTGAAAACACAGTCAAATCATGCACTCAGTCTAAAAAGAAAAGAAAAGAGAAGTGCACATAATTGAACAAAGTGTTTTTGGGTTATTCGTGTCTGGTGAACTCTACAGATGAATACAGACGTCAACATTTCTTCGAGCCAGAGAGACTTTAATTGGTTACAAGACCAAACATGAAGGATGTGGAAGTCAATCAAATCATGATCCCGCCACATGTCAAGACACTGGAAAAAGAGTTGTCACGAGAGAGCGCAGAGAAAGAGAGATGTGAATGTGAACTGTGAAGCAAGTGCGAGAGCGATAAAAAGAAAAAAGAAAAAAAGAATTTCGACGAAAAACCACTTGCATTTCCTTGAAGTCTTGCTATAGAGAGAGGAGTTAAAATGTAAGCGCCTTCAGAGGTGTGTGAGCATTGTCCATTGAGCAAAAGAGTGATGTCGAACAAATAAAGACAACACAGCGGTTTGTGAACCCCCAACAATTCAACTGGCTGAAACTCAGAACACAAAACAATGACAGGACGCCCAGATTTTATTGTTTTGGAGCATATTTACGTTCATTTGATCCTGAGGAAAATATGAGGCTGAATGTGACTCAAGTGACGGCTATTCCATTTCACTGGCGTTATGAGGAAATTTTTTTTTTTCAGCTCGTAAAAAGATTGATTAGAAAATGAAGAAAAGTGCCCAGATTTCAGCTGGAGTCTTATCCTATTTACTCAGTGAGGTCATGTGGTAAGATGGCTCTCTTTCCAGCTCAGCCGGTATCTGTCGGACTCGACTCGTGGCTGTTTCTTTGTGTCTGTCCTCATGGGACTGACTGACAGTGAAGAGCTTCACACAGTTCAGAACCAAGACCGTAACTGAGACACGGGGTGTGCTAAGTACCAATTCAAATTATTTTCAGCTATCAAAAGCATTCCCCAGAGAGATAATGACCATAGGCTACCTCTCTAAAGATAAGATCTCAACAAAACAGTCCAATTCTGTTGAATCTTCAAAAAAAATAAAAAAGTGTCTTATGTAAACAGGCTATTGTAACTCAAAAATGTTATCTTTTCCAATCCAAACATATATTGACAATTTTTATGATACTTCAATGGTGATTTTTTTTGTCCGTTTTGAGACCTGATTCACGGGTTCCATGGAAAAGTTATACAGGATCGGAACAACATGAAGGTAATTAAATAATGACAGAATGATATTTTTTGTGTAAGCTATTCTTATGAAAGCAGCTTGCAGCCATGCAATAGAAAGGCAGCTGCAAAAATGAATAAATCGTGCAACAGAAGAGAAACTAAAGACACTTTTAATAGGCACTGATGACGCACTTTTAGATATCAACATCACACATTTAGTAGTTTTCATATTTTTTAATTAAAAAAATGGAATACACATTTATATTGTTGTTATATTACAATGTTAGTAAATGACACAAAATAGTTTTTTTAAACAATAAAAAATAACAATGTTATATATTTAGTTGACTTGTGTACTTGCATTATCCCAAATGTTTCCAAGAATGTTTAAATCCAGAGAAAATTGCTATTTTAACCAGTAATGTTAAAAAATCTTTAATGCATCAGTTCTTTCATGAATATGATTTCTGACGGAGTCCCTTCATATTTTTTTCCACCAGTTGTGGAGGTGAAGACCACAACTCCCATGATTCCGCAGAATGAAAAAGTGTCATCAAACTATGCCTTCGTTTTGAATAAGCAACCTCTAGTGGCGGAAATGACATATTATGCCTTTAACGCTGCTGCGAGGGTGTTTCAAATACAACGGCTGAAGGAGTTATTCCAAATTGTACATCTTTCTTTCTTCTGACCATCTCTATACATCTCTTTACTCTTTGGAAAATTGTGGAAGCTCTTTCACAGACTTTTTCTCACCTTTTGCTAAAAGAGAAAATGGAAATACACAAATTATATTTACTGTTGTCTCTTGTTTAACACTATAGAAGTTTTCCCAACTATCATGACTTCCGCTTTGGAGAGCCCTTGAAATGTAAAAGGATACATTAGATGCGTTTCCATGGAGCTTTGTAATCGGTTTAAAAGTCCAATCCGAATGAAAATGCTCCATATAAACACCTCAATCGGTATAAAAATGCCCAAACCTAATTAAATTGTAATCGGTTTGAGAGGGGTGGGATAAACCTTTTTTATGAACCAATCAAACAAAAAATGTCACCATGTAAACGACCTGATCCGATTACTTATGAGAGTACGTCTTTCTGGGACGCGATATTCAGCGCAGGCCTCCACAACAAAAGAGCGCCTGCCGCGCTCTCACCAGGCTATAATGTTGACAAGGGAGGAAAATTAATGTTTCAGAGTGGTAAACTTTTTATTTCGTAACAAGTTATGAAGATAATGTTGGAATAATGACAGTGCCTCATGAGCCAGTTATTTCCCCTGGTAGTCTGAATGGCAGGGTTATACAACCCTCATGCAGATCTGGCACTTTTCCACCACTTTTCACTATCCAATCAATTCCCAATGGATAAAATCTAGCTATGCCTTAAATTTTGTTTATATTACAAAACTGAATGGGTTGTGTTTCATGTGGGACTGCATATCTGGACTAAAGGAAAATGTGATTAGAGCACAATGAAATGGTGTAGAAGAATCTTAAATAAGTTTCTTGGCATCAACGCCTCACTTTGTGCATGTTTTAGATATTTTACTAAGTTAGCACTATTAAATCTAAATGATCTGATGGAGGGAAAGTGTTGTGTGATAGAGATACTTCAGATTAAGAGCGGCCTGATGGCCCATGGCTGATGTGAGAGAGATTCAAACCAGTTCTTATGTTAACGTGTTCCAGTGATCTTACATTCATCCTGTTGATCATGTGCAACTATTTTTATGCTTGTGAAGTTGGACATTTGTTTTTTGAAGGTTTGCTTTGTGATTTCTGCTGATGTAAAACAAGATACTGCCACAAAGATAACATTATTCAACTGGTGGACATGGAGGAGCTTGTGAGTAAGTCTTTGCACACAGTATGCTGTCTTCCAGATAAAGTGTTTTTGAAGTTTTTCAGTGAGATTATGTATGAAGTTACATTATAAGGTACAATGGTGCAAGGCACACCTTAAGAAATAGGCTTTTCACTACTCTCTCATTGTGTATGATGGCAGAAAAAATCTATGTTTGTATAGAACATTGATGGAGCAACAAATTCTGTGTAAAAATAAATCATAAAAGTAGTTTTTTATTTTTTCTTATATATGAGGGGACAAGGTCATTTACCCCCCCCCCCACACACACACACAGGATAAATGCACACATAAAAATACTGAAGCTAAAATAATGTTAATATTTGTTCAAAATAATCACTTTATCAAAGTCTGCATTTTTTTCAGTAGATTTTGATAATATATTTGTTTTGGTAAAAAAAACAAATATTTGGTTTTTGTAAAAAAAAAACATTTTGACGTATGAGCGCCCCTCATACGTCAAATTGAGCTTTTGCATGCATATAGTACGCAGTTTTTCGCGTGCATATGATACGCAATTTATGTCCCACCCACTTTTTAAAAGAGTATGGTCAAAAATCGGCGTGATCATAGATGTACATTATGTAGATTCCTTATTCAACCGATCCGCGCAGGCATTAATGAGGAATCTATATATCTATGATCGCGCCGCTATTTGACCTCACCTAACGGAAGTTACTGCCGATGGGAAAACTTGATGAGACTTGTCGGGATATGAGGTAAAAAAATAAATATTGGATGTTATAAACTTACGAGAATACTTTATTACTTGAAAGAAGTAAATATACATTAATAAGCACATATATTTTTGAAAGAACTAAGTGTTTTTAGCTAAGAATAAACTAAAAAAAGTCACACAGTGTAGCTTTAAGATGACCATTGTCTCAAAATATAATTCATCATTTTAGTGATTCTCATTGGCTGCCTAAATGTAAACCATTTTAAAAAGCATAAAATATTAGTGCAGAATCGGCTAGTGCCCGATATCGTGACAAGGATCAGTTTTCCACTTTTGGAAAAAAAAAATCCAAAGTTTTCCACAGTTATTTGAGGCATCTATGTTGTTTAGAGGAAACTAAAATCAAAGTCGCCTTTGCCCCCTTTAAGCCTTTAGCCCCGTTGTGTCCTGCCTGTTAAACTTCCAGCTTGCGAATTAACAAATAATAATTTGTTTGTTGAAAAATTATGTTTAAGGAAAAATACAATTATATATTTTTTCTGATAGTTATGGTAATATCCTGCTAAATATGCTTTTATTCATATCATTTCTTTTGTTGAGGCATATGGAAGTAGAAAGGTCCAAAAGAAAAATCGCTATAATTGAGCCCTGTACTGGAGATCCAGGGCAGGCGGCTGGTGTTGGCCAGCTGAGCTGCGGCCCCAGATGGGCCCCTGATTGTGGGGTTTGTGGTAGTAGCAGCATGTGCTTGAAGTGAGCTGGTATCCATTATCCCCTCAAAAATCAGCACTTCACTGTGGGAACCTTATTGATCTACAGCTCTATAATTATTCTACTAGCACTCTCTCTCTCTGTCTCTCTCCGTCTCTCTCTCTCACTCTTCTATTTAATCTTTCTGCTGAACCCCTGATCCTCTTTCTTGCTCTTTTTTTATTCCCTTTTAATTGCTTTTCTCTCTCTCTCTCTCTTATGTTCCTCTTCTTCTCCCCCACACGTGCCTCACCCCCCCCCCCATGTTCCTTTACTCATTAAAGTGCAATGACCTTTTGTGTTCCACCAAACTTGAGAACAAGCTTTGTTGTTTGTTTACAAGTCAATAAGACAGCTAATTTCTACAGCAGAGCAATTGTTGAGTCAGGATATGGGTATTCAGTCAAGTTGTAACAAGTTTGCACACTTGGTCGACGCTTGTGCTTCACTTCAGAATTTTACAAAGATCCGTTTCAAACAGATCCCCACAGAAAGTAGGGCTGATCAATGAATCGTCTGTTTAATGAGATTATGATTATGCTGCCATGATCAACACATTTATTAAGCCTGCAGGCAACTGGAACTGGCACATTCTGTACGAGTTTCTTTAAAAAGAAATGATATCTGAAGTTGCTGTATTAAATTTATATTGGTATGATAAATAAATACATTGCTGGTTAAGAGTTTGGGCTTGGTAAGATTTTTTTTTTTTTAAAGAAGTATCTTCTTCTTCATCTTCCTCTTCCCCTTCTTCTTCTTCCTCCACTTTTTCTTCTTCTTCCTATTCCTATGCCTCTTTTTCTTCTTCCTATTTTTTCTCCTTCTTCCTCCTCCCATTCTTCTTTTTCTTCTTCATCCTCCTCCTCCTCTCCTTCATCCTCCTCCTCTTTCTTCATCCTCTTTTTCTTTTTCATCCTTTTCTTCTTCTTCATTCTCCTCTTCTTTTTCTTCTTCATACTCTTCTCCTTCTTCGTCCTCCTCTCCTTCATCCTCCTCCTCTTTCTTCATCCTCTTTCTTTTTCATCATTTTCTTCTTGTTTATTCTCCTTTTTTTTTCTTCTTCATACTCTTCTCCTTCTTCGTCCTCCTCTTCTTCCTCCTCCTCCTCCTTTTGAAAGCCGTTGTGCTGCTTAATATTTTAGTTGAAACCGATACTTTTTTCCGGATTCTTTGAATCAAATGTTTGAAGAACAGCATTTATTTTGGAATATAAACTTTTGTAATACAAATGTCTGTACTGTCAATTTAATGCATCCGTGCCAAACACACAACAAATATTTTCAAAATTAAATGCAATTACAATATTATTGGGCATAATATATAATTCATATTTGTAATAATTTAACCATACAATATTTTGTGCTTTTTAATACTGTTTTTGGCTGTTGTTATTGTGTCTGCGGAGGTCTTCTCTGGTCTCGTGGCAGTGGCTGCGTGACTTGATTTGAGATCTTCCTGTAACTCCCTCAGGTTCAGTAGAGCTGGATCAGGAAGCTCCAGCCATCGATTTTTCTCTCTTCTTCTATTTTAAACCCTCCACAGTCAATGTCTCCACGTAGCTTTGGCCTCAAGGCTCCAGTCAGTTTAGTACCCCTGGGATCAGATGTACTGTAAAGACTACGCCACGGGCGCAACCCACAGCAGAGTTTCTGTGGCCCTGTGTTTGCTATACTAAAACAGACTCAAACAAGCAAAATACTCAAACTACAGTACTGACATATATGCTGCCCCAAATTGTCATTTACAAAGAATGGTATTATAACAAAACTTTTAACACACTCAAACGTATCTAATATGATAAATCAGCACTATTAGCATAAATACGCATGATCGGAAGAAGTGGTAGTGGTCGTCTGCGGAATAATAAAAGCTCCACTGCTCTGAGTCATTCCACTCCACTGAGTCATTTAGCCCCACCCTGCTTCATACTACAGGAACAGTAATAAATCTTTAATATATAAGTTCATTCATGAATATAGTTAGTTTTTGTAGCATTTTAGTTTAGATATTGGATAAAGAGGTGTAGAATAAGTTCATAAAGAATAAGGCATTAATAAGTGCTTTATACTTGCTAATAAACAGCCAATATCCTAGTAATATGCATGCTAATAAGCAACTAATTAATAGTTAATAACTGAACCGTAAAATAAAGTGTTACCAATAATGAAATGCACCTTGTTTATTATTACATTATTATTGATCTATTTGATAGATTAAAATACTTTTTTTTTTCTTCTGATTTCGTTTGGAGGATTATCTCCACTAAGCCCTTTGCATTGAAATCTGAGATTGGAACTAATTGGGACAGGGCCAATATTTTCTTGGGCACGGTAGTCATTCGGTTAGATTTGAAGTAATAACAGTTGTGGGGTCTCTATAGTAACCGCTTCAAACAAACGGGGTCACGACAGGCTTTCAGGTTCTTTTGAAATGAGGCAACGGTTTTCATTGTTTGCCATCTGAGGTCACAAACATAAGTGAAACGATCCAATCAATGTTCCACATTACTGTACTCTGATGATCTGTTACTCTACAATTGACTGTGACATTTAGAAGAAACAAGTCTTCGTGTGCCTGACATGAAATATCACATCTGAGGGAATGTGCGGCTATCTCTGGGCCATCTTTGGGCTTTTCTTAAAACTGCTGCATTGCTTTCCTGATTGTGATCATTTTACTGAAAGAAATGTTAGGGATTTACAACTATACAACTTAATTGACAGCGTCAGTGACATTTCAGTTTTTGCACAATATAGAATAAACTGCAACTGCTTTGTTTGTGGAGAAACATTCTGCAGAAATGTGAAGCTTGTGTTCTTGGTTTTTTTAGCACTTCCTTCTAGCACTTACAGACAGTATAAAATATATTTTTTGACGTTCCAAATAAAACTACGATCGTTGGAGTTTCTGTAGGTTTCAATTAAGCCTTAATCCACCCTTGCACAAATTAAGGCCTTAAAAAAGCCCTAAATTCTTTACGTTATGGCATTGAATGCTGCATGCAAATTAATATCTTCTTCAGTATTGTCCTGCTTTCCAATACAAATATTTAAGCATTCTTCAATCTAAATAAATTTACTTGAGATGCAAAATAATCTTTAACAAAATGTAAGTAATTTAATGCTTAAAACAAGGACAATCTGTCAATGCGTTGATTTTTCTGAGCTCATTGGAAGCTGTTTTTTTCTTGTCATAAACTTAAGTGTAATTTTCACAAAAAACATTCATAGTTTATGTTGTTTTGCATTTTACGTAATTTTATTTTGAATGAAGAATATTTTTTTGTGTAAAATTAATTAAAATAAATGGATATCTAATGAAAGATTTAATTTCAAACTTGCAAATTCTTGTGTTTCTCCCTAGACATTTAAAGAACACATCAACATATTGTGTTCCCTTAATTTTATTCCTTTAAATTTCTTTGGTTGGCTTTAAAAAGGGCTTAAATTTACCTTCATTAAACCTACAGAAACCCAAACACTATTTACTTATAACACATTTTAAATCCATGTGTTATTGTAGTATCTTTCTGTATTTTATTTGTGAAATTTCCAGTCAGTTAAATCATGTTCTTTCTGATATCTCAGCTTATATTGAGTTTAGTGGTTCTGTGAATGTTAAAAGAAATATTGGAATATCTGATAATATTGGCAATTTTATCATGCTATATTCATTATGTATATGATGTGTTAACGCACATTTTCAAAACGGTGTATATTTTAACATGTATCCCAGAAAACGCCTTGCCCCATAGACTTCCATTATAAGTTCAGTGCTGTAAATGTGATTCATGAGGGCTGTGATAATCAACAGCACCTGTGCCGAGAGCCTAACTCGAGTTTAACCCAGAACATTCCTTTAAAGCCCTGTCAAATAGAAAGTGATGCATGTTTGGCAGCAGGTATCGCTAAACAGTGTCTTTAGACGGCCTTCCTGTGATAATTAGCCCGGTGGATGTAATCAGGAATGGGAAAGTGGTTTAGTTCGGCCACCTGTGTGTGTTTGTACACATGGTCATGTGAATGCGCTCTCACAAGGTCACTACAACAGCTGCGAGTCTGCTAATCTCAAATAGTGGACAGGTGTGTGTGTGTGTTTGCCCGTTGCGGCACATTTGAGTGCGTGAATGTGTTTTTTGCCCCTCGTTGAGTGATGGGAAACGTGCCTGTGTGTGTGTGTTTAAGTGTTACAGTAGTACTGTATAATACACAGGTGTGTTCTTGAACATTTGTGTGCAGAAAAATAATGTTTTTGATTGCATTGTGGTTGAATTTCTGCTAAAGTGTTTTTCTCTCTGTACAGGAAGTTTGGGGAGCGCCCTCAACCACAGCGCCTGACGAGGTAAGGTTATCTCAACGCATGCTATTAACAAACAAACAAGCTGAGAAAAAGAAATAGCTTTGGTACGGCCTACATTTGTGCATGCAAAATTTGTGAATTACATGAAAATGTTAAGAATAAAAAGCTCCAAAAATCTGTTAATTTGTAACCGTATACAGTGGCTTAACATCGCATTATGCAATTTTACTCAGAATTTCCCAGAAATTTCTGCATGACCCGTCACATATGAAGTTTTGTTTCGTCTTATTTTTTCTATTAGTAATAACCCTCCGGAGTGTTTTGTGTTACGTTTTACATTATTTGGTTAATGTTTATTGTATTATTTTAGCAAAGTGTATTATACCAGTGTTTTTTCTTTATATGTATGACCATGCAGACTGATCTCATGAAATGGAGTATTTATGACACGCCAATTCATATGCCATTTTGACGTGCTTTCAAGTCGGATAATCGCTTTTTAGCTTGTTTATTTACACCATTTCATTCTATCCCCCTACACTGCCCCTACCCCTAAACCTACCCAGCACACACACACACACACACACACACACACACACACACACACACACACACACACATACACACACATAAAGGTTTGTTTCGGCGTAGACATTCACGCGGAATCACACAGCGTAGACATTCACGCGGAATCACACGGCGTAGACCTACAAGTGGATAGCTCAAAATGCGTACAGATAACACGCCACTTGGCTTTAGAAAGTAGCGTGTATGTTTGTGCAAAGCCATGATGTCATGTTGGACCATGTGCAATGTGTATGAGTATTGGCCATGTTTTATGGACAAGTGTTCTAAGACCGACGGGAAATAAAAAGTTGTGATTTTCTAGATCGATATGGCTAGGAACTATACTCTCATTCCTGCGTAATAATCAATGAACTTTATTGCCGTACCATGGGTGCAGTGGAGCAATGATATTACGCAGCACCTGAAAATTTCTGAAAAGCAGGTTGTAGCGTTGGTTATGTTCACGGAAGTTAGCCTATTATCAGGCGCTGCGTAATATCTTTGGGTACGCCCAGGGTACGGCAACAGTTTGGGATTATTATGCAGGAATGAGAGTGTAGTTCCGAGCCATATCGGTCCTAGAAAATCACAACTTTTCATTTTCAGTCGGTCTTAGTACACAATGTAAAGAAGAGTCAAGTTTTAAATAGAAACAAATCTCCTTGGGCTTTTTTGAGCGAGATGCTAACAGTCTAATCAGATTCAATAATCTATGCAAACACCATTACACCTCCAGTACCAGCATGAACCATTGATACAAGGGAGAATGGATCCATGCTTTCATGCTGTTTAATCCAAATTCTGAACCTACCATCTGAATGTCGCAGCAGGAATCAAGACTCTGGCAATGGTTTTTCTGGCAATCTTCTATTGTCCATTTTAGTGAGCCTGTGCAAATTAGCCTCAGTTTCCTAAAGGTGGCCTCCGGTGTGGTCTACTGCTGCTATCTACCTCAAGCTTCAACACGTTCAGAGATGCTCTTCTGCAGACGTCTGTTTTAACAATTTAAGTTACTGTGCCTTTCTATCAGCTTGAACCAGTCTGGCCATTCTCTTCCGAACTCTGGCCTCAACAAAATATTTTGCCCACAGAACTTCCACTCACTAGATATTTTCTCTTTTTTAGACCATTCTCTGTAAACTCTAGAGATGATTATCCATGAAAACCCCAGTAGATCAGCAGTTTCAAATACTACAACTTTCAAATACAACCACACCATGTTAAAAGTAACATAAATCGCTTTTCTTCCCGATTCTGATGCTCAGTTTGAACTTCATCAGATCATCTTGATCATGTCTACAGGCCTAAAAGCCTCAAGTTACTGCCATGTGATATATTTATATAATACTGCTAGATATTTGCAATTTAACAAGCAGTTGAACAGGTGTACCTAAAAAATGTGGGCAGTGAGTGTATGGTTATACACTCTAAAAACATTGGTGCTATATAGTACTAAAAGTGGTTATTTGGCTTGTAATCATAGCGAAACCACTTTAAGTGCTGTATAGCACCAAATCTTGGAGATTCAGGGGTTCTTCAGTGGTTCTTCACCAGTTCTTTGGGATGACTGAGGTTCTATATACCATTACCATTACCATACACAGAACCTGTTAAGCCCCTGCATGGTTTTTCAGTGGTTTTCAGTGGTTCTTTGAGGTGGTAAAGGTGCTATATAGCACCACTGCCATACAAAGAACCTTTCAAGCCCTTATAAAGGTTCTTTACACACCAAATAACTACTGTTGGTGTGTTTAGCACCATTATTGAAGAATAAATAAAATGCGCTCTTATGGGTTCTACAAAGCACCATCTGATAAAGGTGCTGTAGAGCACCTTTAAAGATATGGTGCTATTTGGCACCAAAAGTGGTTCCCCTATGATTACAAGCCCAATACCACTTTTAGTGCCAAATAGCACCGATTTTTTTGGTGTGTAAAGTGAGTGTAATTTGTCAAATATGCAGGCACCAATATCCAATGCTGTAACACCTAAAACATTGCCACCGTATTTTTGACGGTTTATATTTTTACTGTAAATTTAATAGCATTTGTTTTGCCTTTTTTGGAAAATATTATGTTATACAAGTAATTGTTGACTAAAATATATTCATAGTTGTTGCAATGCCTAACAATGTTTTAGACAAAAAATCAAGTAATGCGAAAATCTTTTATTTAAACTGAAAGAGTGTGTGCACCATTGGCGAAGACATTTAAAACTGTGAAATTTGAGATTTACAACATAGGTTTTCCAATAGCGCCTACACAGCTGAATGAAAAGAAACATTAAACCATATATCAAGCAAATGAGATCTGTTTTTCTTGCGCAAAATTGAATGTGATTTCTAATATTGTAACTGTTTTTCCTGAAATTAATTGTTCAATGTTGGGTAGCACAGGCAACATAAACCTGTTCATCAGGCATTCTTTTTTTTCCTGAGATTTATTCAAATTTAATCGTTGGCCCTATTATGGTTTATTTAATGTCCGGTCTGAAAATAAAAGCATTGTTGGCTCAGCACGGCCACTGAGGTTTGGTTTTAGCATCTCTCGACAGTGCTGTGGAGTTTTTCCATGGTTGCTGTCCCTATTTGTCACCATCATTTCACTCGACTTTCTCTAAGCCTCTTTCTCTCGTTACCCTCAGCTTTCCATGTTCTTTTTCCTCCGTCCATCCTTTTTTGAAGAGCCAAAATTAGAGGCCGATAATTCATTTCAGAAATATGGAATGAAACATTTTCTGACGATCTGTTCTGTGAAGCGGCTCCAGTCAGCGGTTTTTGTTTTGTGTGGAGAAGTGAGGGACATGGAAAATGATAGAGAGGAGAGAGTTCAGCGCTGCCCGCCCAACCCGTGCCGCACGCCCTGCGGTTAACTTACAGCACGACTGCATTCTGGCAGAGATGACACACGCCCTGGCAGGACCCTGCAACCACTTCATGGCCCCTGTCTGTACTGGGCCCCGTCCCATGACCCTTTTGTGTTTCTCCTTAAGGGTTCACTAAGGTGTTGTTCAGTCATAGGTTAGGAGCAGATTAGGTCAGATTCATTTGGGTCAAACTTATTTAGATGGTGCTTTCTGTGGACGTTACTTATTTTAATGAAATGTGCACCATGGTTTGATGCCAGGGGATGGTGTGTGTGTGTGTGTTTGTGTGCGTGTGTGTGTGTGCGCGTGTGTGTGTGTGTGTGTGCGTGTGCATGTGCGTGTGCGTGTGTGTGTGTGTGTGTGTGTGCGCGTGCGTGTGTGTGCGCGTGTGCGTGCGTGTGCGTGTGCGTGTGCGTGTGTGTGTGTGTGTGTGTGTGTGTGTGTGTGTGTCGGGGAGCCCATTGCTAAAGATAATGTGACATGCCTAGAGGAAGATGAACCTTTTTAAACCGCTACAGTCTCAGTTAACAGGCAGAGTATTATACACAAACTATCATCTTCTCGTCTTGTGCACATTCAAACATGCAGCTTTGGCACAAGTAACTGTTTTTATCAGTATTACTAATTCTGCAAAATGTGGGCATGAACTAACATGAGCATTTTGTCATTCATTCTTCTCTCCTTTCTCTCCTTCAACATTTTTCTAATCTTTTCTCCTATACAGTTTATTCTCTGTTTGCTAGCTGTCATTTGATTTTTTTTTTTTTTTTTTTTTTTTTTGGTTGTCCAAAGACTGTCCTGTCCGTCTGTCTTCTCTATCTGTCTGTTTAGTTATTATTATTACGTTTATTTTTACGTTTATTTCAAGTCTTTAGTGAACTATTACCCATGATTTGCTACTAGTGGGAACATGCAAATTCTGTACAGACTTTTTATTGGAAACATATTTTTATGTGTCCCTAAATGCAAGATAAGTCTCCAATAGATTTCATCTAAAGAGAACAACTATAAATGTGTACGTCTGCTAACAGTTCATTTTTGGCAAAGTTATTCCAACGTTTATCTGTTTTTGTTTAGACCATCACATTGTTACTTTCAAAAGTTTGGAGTCAGATTTTTTAATAAAAAAAGAAAGAAAAGAAATTATGATAACACTTTAGAATAATGGCTATTAGTTAAACATTAGTTAACATGATCTAATAATGAACTTCACTTATAAAGCTTTTATTTTTCTTTGTTAATGTCAATTTCAACATTTACTAATGCATTATTAAAACCTTGTTACCATAGTTAATGCACTGTGAACTAACATGAACAAACCATGAACAGCTGGATTTTTATTAATTAATGTTAACAACGATGAACAGATACAGTAACAAATGAACTGCTCATGTTAGCACATTAACTAATGTTATCTAATGACCATTGTTCTAAAGTGTTACCAAAATTAATACTTTTAATCAGCAAGACTGCATTAAATTGATCAAAAGTGACAGAATTCATATTCTTACAAAATATTTTTATTTCAATATATGCTGTTCATCTGTTTATCAAAGAATACTGAAAACAGCGTATGGTTTCCAAAACCAATATTCAGCAGCACAATTGTTTATCATACCTTGTTTATAATAACACATGTTTCTTAACACCAAATCGGCTTATTATAAATGATTTGTGAAGGATCGTGTGACACAGAAGAATGACGCCGCAAAATCAGTTCGGTCATCACTAGAATTAATTGTTTATAATATTTTCAAATTAAAAACCACTATTTTAAATTGTAATAATATTTCACAATATTGCGGTTTCAACTGTATTTTGATACAATAAATACAGCCTTGTTCAGCATAAGATACTTTTAAAAGCATCAAAAGTCTTATTTTGAAGGGTAATGTAGATGGCCTCAAATTAAATATGGATGATAACTCTTTCTTAAAGCTCCAAGATGCCATGATGCAAAGAGTACCTCAGTAGTAAATGATGCAGCTAGCATTGGAAAGTTTGATTTATTTCCACGAATCACTTTTAAATGAATCGGTTTCAAACAGAATCTGCAATTTAGCATAACTCAAATCTAATAATAAAAATTGTTACAAACAAATCTGTTAATAGAAGTCCATGCGTTCTATTGTACTTGTATTTATTTATTTATTTATTTATTTATTTATTTATTTATTTATTTATTTACTTACTTATTCATATATACACCGATCAGCCATAACATTGTAACCACTAACAGGTGAAGTGAATAACACTGATTATCTCTTCATCACAGTCAAATTGTGATGGCTAGACGACTGGGTCAGAGCATTTCCAAAACTGCAGCTCTTGTGGGGTGTTCCCGGATTTGCAGTGGTCAGTATCTATAAAAAGTAGCCCAAGGAAGGAACAGTTGTGAACCGGCGACAGGGTCATGGTGGCCAAGGCTCATTGATGCACGTGTGGAGCGAAGCCTGGCCCGTGTGGTCTGATCAAACAGACAAGCTATTGTAGGTCATATTGCTCAAGAAGTTAATGCTGATATGAATAATTCTGATTAAAAAAGGCATCAGAATACATACACAGTGCATCGCAGTTTGTTGCTCATGGGGTTACATAGACCCCTGTACACCGCCCAAAAGAGCCAACAGCACATGAGCTTTATTTTAGCAGGATAATGCACTCTGCCACAAAGAAAAAATGGTACATGCATGGTTTGAGCACAACAAGTTTGAGGTGTTGACTTGTCCTCCAAATTCCCCAGATCTCATCTGTGGGATGTCTCAACGTGTGGCACCACGTGTCTTCAATATTGAACTTTTTTGTAATATTCAAATTTTCTGAGATACTGAATTTGGGATTTTCCTTAGTTGTTAGTTATAATCATCAACATTAAAATAAATCTGTGTGTAATGAATGCATATGCTATACAAGTTTCACTTTTTGAATGGAATTTTTTGATGATTTATATAACCATGACCTGTAGTTAAAAATAGTTTGTCTTTGTTAGCTCGGCCCTATGAAGCTGGCACACCTTACAAAAAAAAAGGACGATTTTACAAAAAAAAAAAAATTGTATGTTACATGTGAGCTTTGATTTTACTAATATTTTTTGTGTGTGTGTTACATGTGAGCTTTGGAGCCATTCATTTAGAGACATTTGAATGATTCAATTCAACATCTATGACACAAATAGAGAAGGATCACCTGAAAATATGGTTCTTGACTTATGAAGCCCACTTATCATTGTGGTTTTCCCGTTGTAAAGCTTTGGTCTGTCTGACTGTTTTCATCTTTCTGGTCATTGTATCTCATGTGGCATTTTGACTTGCTTGTCCTGTGGTTTTGAAACGTATTAAAATATGTGTATGTAGATAATTGCGTGTGTTGTGGGTTGCTGTTGCGTGTTCAGTGTTTGGGTTCGTGTCAGAAGCTCTTCCTGTTGAAGTGCTCATATTTGTCATGCTGTTGCTGAAAACTGATGACTCACATGGCTCGTCCACTTCTTCCCTCAATGTGTGTTTGTGTATCTGTGTAATGCTATGGTTGCTTGTTGTTACTTTTTTTCCTGTCCTTCTGTCTCTAAATGTTATTTCATACTGGCTTTCTCATCTTACAGGTGCCCTCAGTTCTATTTGAACTGACTTCTCTATCGATCACTACCATTTTGTTTGAGTATCTGTGTATGTGTGTTTTCTGTGAAGGAGCTGTCAGCAGAGATGAAGATCTGTGGTTTTTCTCTTAAGCATATGACGTCACATGGCCCAGTGGCTTGACTTTGCGTGCAAGACCCTTGCATGTGTGTATAGGAAAGCTCTGATTGATCTTCAGGACCGCTTGCATGGAGTTGCATGTTATTGATGACCTTATTTTTACCAGAACTGCAAGGTACAATAAACCATGACATGAATAACGCCAAGTTTGGTTCAAATGTTCCCACAAGATGTTGGCCAATGAAATAAACCTCAACTTCTATCATATGTTTTCCACTTCATTATTCGGGTGGCGTATGTTTTGGATCCTAAGTGATCTATGATCTTTAAATACAGTTTTGAACCGTACACACAACTGCACATTTTCAGAATCGTCTAGTCGAAAGGTTGTCAGAACAACCAGTCATTTTAGAAAGCTTATTTTTATATATACATTTTTATTTTTATATAAGTTACATTTTGAGCATCCTTACTCCAGTCTTCGGTGTCACATGATCCTTCAGAAATCATTGTAATACGCTGATTTGGTGCTCAAGAAACATTTCTTATCAATGTTAAAAACTATTTTGCTGCTTAATACTTTTGTGGAAACTGTGATGTCTTTTCAGGATTCTTTGATGAATAGAACAGCATTTGTTTGTAATAGAAATATTTTGTAACATTATAAATGTTCTGTAACTATAAGGCTGCGTTTACACTGCAAGTCTTGGTGCACAGATCTGATCTTTTGACCGTATCTACTTTTAAAAACATCTTCTTTGGAAGGGTAGTGTAGATGGCCTCAAAGTAAATACATATGGATGATAAAAACTCTTTGCATCATGACATCTTGGGGCTTTAAGAAAAAGTATCTCGGTAGTAAAAGATGCACATAGCATTGGAAAGTTTGATTTATTTCCACCAATCACTTTTATCTAAAATTAATCTGTTTAAAACACAGATTTGGCAGATTAGCATACTGGTAACTTAAATGTTCATGGAAGTCCATACGGTCTGTTGTACATACTATACTTTATTTATGTATTTATGTATGTATCTTCTTAATGGCACCTGTTAGTGGGTACACTCTCAGAAAAAAAAGGTACGGTGCTGTCACTGGGGCAGTACCCTAAGATACAAAAGTAAAAAGGTACATCTTTGTACCTTACTTAGCCCTAAATGGTACATATTAGTACATTAAAAGGTACATATCAGTACTTTAATAGTGCGTATTAGTACCTTAAAGGTATATAGTAGTACCTTTAAGGTACATATTAGTACCTTTTCAGTTTTGTACCTTAGGGTACCGCCCCAGTGACAGCACTGTACCTTTTTTTCTGACAGTGTAGGATATATTAGGGAGCAAGTGAACATTTTGTCCTCAAAGTTATGTTTTAGAAGCAGGAAAAACGGGCAAGCTGTAGGATTTAAGTGAGTTAGACAAGGGCCAAATTGTGATGGGAAGATGACGATCAGAGAATCTCCAAAACTACAGCTCTTGTGGGGTGTTCCGGGTCTGCAGTGGTCAGTATTTATCAAAGGTGGTCCAAGGAAAAAGCAGTGGTAAACCGGCAACAGGGTCATGGGCGGCCAAGGCTCATTGATGCACGTGTGGAGCGATAGCTGGCCCGTGTTTTCTGATCAAACAGACAAGCTATTGGATTAGTATTTAGTTTAGTAGTTTAGTATTAAGCAGCATATCTGTTTTTTATGGCCCATCTGTTTACATTCATTTTAGATACGACTGGTATCCAATATCTGTTTACATTAAAGGGTACATAACGTACATCGTTTCTGCTTGTGGGTGGGGCTAAAGAGACACACACATGCACAAAATCACGGCATTATCCCTGGATAACTTTTGATTCACTATGCATTCGTGTTGTTTACATTATATCCACATATGCTCAGATTGCCAACAAAACAGACATTTGATGCAGTCTCACACACCGCCTGTGGTTTCGACTTGTGAACTGGGAACAAACAAACACTTGCAGGACAAACAAACTGCATCCACTGTTTCCTTAACTCTGGCTTATTTTAAAAGCAGAACATGGTTATCTTTTTCTCACAACCAAAGACACACTTCTTTAGTGACATTGTTGATTTTGTGGTCTAAAAACAAAATGACAGCGCTGCCAACGGCTTCTGTAACCGGAACGAAGCTCGTTGATGAGCGGGCTCTTGCTCTCATTCTGGTTGATGTGCAAGCGCTCATCCGGTAGAAGTGCCTTACCGTAAAAAAAAAGGAATTCCACCCTTAATGACATCATACAAGGCCATGGAATTCTGAAGGAGTGTATACAACAATTCACCATGACGTCACAACAGTAATAAACGTTCTTCCGGGTGGCAAAAGCTGAAGCGGCGTTCCTATGGCAACGCTAGTAAACTGCTTGGGATTCAGACATGGTTAACATGATTATTGAGGGACTGATTAACTAATTCAGGAGATAGCAATACATGAAATGCCTAACCTTCCTCCAGTAGATGTAGCGCTAGTCTACTACCATAATTTTTAAATGAGCCTCAGCCTACCATTACCATCTAACTAAAAAGGCTATGATCGTTTTCTGTTGCTCCGTCGGGGTCGGATCAGATGGCACAAACGTGAGCTTGTGACGGTCAAAGGACGGTTGTTAGACATTAACTCAAACTAAACTCATGGTGATGATGAAACCACACAACTCAGCCGACAACTATGTTGGCTTTTCCTATTTCTTCCATTGACATTCGATCAGTAGCCTACATGACACTAGAAGTTCGGTCTCTTCCTACTTTTACTTTAGCCTCCTCAACCACAGGTTTTGCTGGATATATTTGCTTTTTTCTGAAGGAAATCGATACAATCCTACACCTTTTGCTGTATATATGACGGCGCAACCCCAAACACAACACGTTTTCGTCATAGTTTCAACTTTAATCAACAACAATGCTCTTAACGATGTAACTGTTTACAGTAGCCGGCTGGATCTTTTTTCAGTTTGTCAGTAGAAGCTGCCCGCATTCTGCCACCCGGAAATATCTTGGTGCCGATTGTTTACAAACATTCTGAAATGCCACAGAAAGACTCCGTCATACGTCCAACTCGTTTATTTTATTTTTAATTTTGGCCATGTTTAGTACTTTAACAGTGTAAATGAATCAGAATGCATGAAATAGCATTAGACCCCCTTTAATTCCTGCCCAAAGTGATTGAAGTGATTGTATATATAGACAGGAAAATAACGGTAATTTTAATTTCTAGATCTAAACTTCTGAAGTGAAATAAATTATATCTATGAGATTTTTTTATTATTATTTATTTTATGAATAAACGAGAGAGAGAGCGAGTGCGTGATTGAGTAGCTCAATAGTGAAGCTTGTTGGTTTAATTAAAGCTAAGTTATGACCTTATTGCTGAAAATATATTGTAACTTTCAGTGAAGCTATATTATTTAGAAAACTCAAAGGGCAGAGGTTGAAAACCGGCTCATGAATGTGAGCGCAATTTCTTTTCTTTATAAAGTTTCCATCGCAATAAAAAAAAGCTGTTCATAAAACAACATACAGAAGTTATTTGTGGCCAAACGTGTCACCCTCACCCTGTGGTTGATTGGAATTCCAAAAGGGAATCAAATATATGTGTAAGATGTAGGGCGGATGTCCAAAATCAGATATTTATCTGTTATAAACCTACATTTAGTATTGGCTCAGATTTGATGTGAGAGAACTGATCTCGTGTGGATTTTTGTGTTTACACATGTGCAACAAATTCCAATCTGTGTCAGATGCTGATTGTGTGTGTGTGTGTGTGTGTGTGTGTGTGTGTGTGTGTGTGTGTGTGTGTGTGTGTGTGCGTGTGTGTGTGTGTGTGCGTGCGTGCGTGCGTGTGTGCGTGCGTGTGTGCGTGCGTGCGTGCGTGCGTGTGTGTGCGTGTGCGTGTGTGTGTGTGTAAAAGCAGCCTACATGACTGACTGACCATAACCTTTTATGGTACAAACCATATAGTTACAATGGATTATGCACAATAGGAACATGGCTCACTGCAGGTGGTTTGAAGTCTGGCAGTAATTGTTGAAAATGTATTGTTAAAGGTGATGAATTTGTCATAAAATTGGTGCTTTGGTGGCTGAGGTGGTTGTAGAAAAGGAGTGAATTTAAAGAGTTTTACAATCTTTAGAAGTTAATGTTAGCCTATACAATATTGGCACATTAAAACACTCTCTAATAGTTGCATCCTAAATTTTTGCCTTAAAGGTGTCATGAACTGGCTTTTTTTCCTTTTTTATACTGTTGTCTGAGGTCAACTAATGACGTTTGTTAGGTTTTGACATTCAAAAACATCATAACTAATAAGTAATAGGCTATTTTTTACCCTGGTTTTGAGGCTGTCTCCTGAACGCTGGGTTTTGATGGGCGTGACGCACTGGAGACTTGGAAGTAAACGCCCATGGCAAGGATTGAATAAGATTTGCATATTTAATGAACTTCAGCTCTGCTGTTATATATCTGTGCCCCTGTCAGTTCACATAAGGGAGGGATTATTTTGAAAATGGTAACTGCAAAGATTCACTCGACCACAGGCCTCCTAACCGTCTTTATCAAGCAAACACAATGATTTATTTTTCATCCACCCGCGATTGATTGGAATATTATTTCTGTATTACGTGACCCACAGAATCGGTCAAAATAAGCGTCCACACACCCACTTGCGCAACCAGATCAAGAAAGAATTTCTGCCGACGAGCGTAGCCTCTGGACTACTATTCCTACATATAAAAAAGTCGTTTTACTCACATAAGTTTGTTGCACCATTCCTGTTGGATCCAGTATAGAAGGCACAACATTGGGTCTGCAAATCCAGCACTTGATCCTTGTTTACAAATGATTCCACAGTGAAATGAAGCGAACACGCGTGAGCTGGAACTTCATTAAAAAGTATTACACATTCATAAAGCCCCGTTTCCACCAAAATGACCCGGAACAATTTGTACCAGGAACTTTTTTACAGGAACTTTTCTCCCTCCCAGACCTGCAACTGTCTGCGCTTCGACCGCGATCTAAAGTTCCGAGAAGATTAGGCAAATTAGTCCGGTGATGTAGGACTGCGCGCGACTGTTCCTCCAAGTCACTGAAGGACAGTAATCATTTTTGTGTGTACCGATTGAAAGATTCAGTGGACTATTTACATGAGACGTTATCTAAACCGATCTGGTGTTTACATGTGACGACTTTCAATCGCAATCATTTTGTGACATGCAGTTTGTCTGCCGCATCAAAAATGTCAACGCCGTTTTCTCCAGCAGCTGGAATGTGTTAACTGTAGCCATAGCAACTCTTAACGGCGACCAGGAATAATACAGTATTATTTATAGCTATTTATTTGGTGTAAAGTGTAATAATCATCTCAGAAAAAAAATAAAATTCTTCTGTCAGGCGCAGTTGAAGTAAAAACTGCCTGGGGCAATAACTGGATTAGACGTTCTGTAGCGGTGTGTTTCGTTGCGCGATGATGTAAGGATGAAGCATGCGATCGTTTTCTGGCCCTGGTGTCTATAAAAGCTTTTCTTTGACTAACAAGGAAGTCTTCAGCTCTGAAACTTACAGGACAATCTTATTACCATGACATTTTATATATCAAAAGCTGAAGGGAAAGTTTCTCAATTCATCAGCCCTTTAAAAGAATTGTCACCTTAAAGCTACACTGTGGGATATTTTCCCCCATCTAGCGGTGAAAAGGTATATGACCATCCAATGAATATTAGTTTCTGTTCCTCTCAATTCTGATTTCGTTTTAACTCTTACGGTGGCTGATTTAGTCCAAGATTAACATTGCAATCCCCCTCTTCACATTCGACACGGTGCCATCGAGTGCTAAAACGCGAAAGGCGAAGCTTGAATTTATGAGTATGTCCCTCTTTGACTAATGTACTTCAAAGATGGAGGGGCAACATGGCGCAAGGCATTCGAACCTCTCATCTGTATGTATTTTCAGTGGCATATTATAAACTTACTAGAATATTTTATTACTTGAAAGAAGTAAATATACATTAATGAGCACATATATTTTTGAAAGAACTAAGTGTTTTTAGCTAAGAATAAACTAAAAAAGTTACACAGTGTAGCTTTAAATGCTTAGTTCACTCAAAAATGAAAATTAGCCCATGATTTACTCGCCCTCTAGCATCAGATGAATACGATTATAATTAAAAATGTCCTGGTTCTTCCAGGCTTTATAATGGCAGTGTCTGTTGCTCTGTTTTTGAAGTGCATCTATATCCATCATAAATGTATTCCACACGGCTATGTGTGTACAGCTTCCGGTTAATCACCTATAGACTTGAATAAAAAAGTGTAGCACTCCGCCTCTCGCAGTTCAAAATGCTTATGCTACATCTTATGAGATTGCACACCAGAATACGGAAGGCGATTTGCCGGAAGCTAGATAATTTACTTTATAAAGTTTTAAATATGGATATTTTTCTTACACAAACACATCAATTCGCTTCAGAAGGCCTTTATTAATCACCCGGAGCCATGTGGAGCACTTTTATGATGGATAGGTGCACTAGGAACAGAGCAACAGTCTCTGCCATTATAAATCTGGGAAGGACATTGGTAATATTTTATTTGTCTGAAAGAAGAATGTCATATAAACCTAGGATGACTTGAGGGTGACTAAATCATGGGGTTATTTTCATTTTTGGGTGAACGAACCCAAACTATTAATACTTAAAAAATATTTAATATTAAAAAATGTATACAATCTCACTGGTCAACCTCACCAGAATCAGTTTGTTGAGTAACTGACAATGTTGAACCAACTTTCAAGAAACAAATGGCATTGTTTTTTAGCTGAGAGCTGTTCTGTCAATTCTTTGATTGCAATGCTAACAGAAGTGTTATGGTTTTCCCTGCATCCCTGTTAATGACGAGGGCCATCAATAAACTCTCTTCTGAGATGCTTTGTAAACACTGCATGTGTTTGAATTGTTAGGTTGCCGGATATCAAAGCTGAACCCTTGTTGATGTGAAAACACTTGAGCATTGGAAGAAAATGCCGAAAGTCTCTGAATGTTCTTGCTTTACTGCCTGTAATCACGAATCAGACGATCAGCTGATTTCATGTGCTTGTCTTTGCGCTGTTGAGGGAATTAGCATTTGCAACCAGCATTTGGGGAAACGGGTACATTTTATCCAGGGATAGGGGAGGATTTTGCTCAGTAAAGATTTCGATCTTGCGTTTCTGAAGTGCACAATCCAAATCCATGTCAGAGATGGTCAGTGAGTCTTCCTTTTCTGAACACACACACACACACACACACACACACACACACACACACACACACACACACACACACACACACACACACACACACACACACACACACACACACACACACACACACACACACACACACACACACACACACACACAGCAGGTTATTAGAAGTATCAAAGGTATCAAATGACATGGGCCTGAGGAAGATGACATCACCAGATCTACAGGAATTCACTGAATGTGTGTGTCCTGTGAGGCTGGGAGGTTTAGCACAGTTCAATATTCACTCAGTTCACTGAAATACAAGATATTAGATAAAACTGTATGCAACCGGTCAGATATTTTTCTTCAGTGTTCTTTTGTGATAGTAAAATCATTTAGCCTAAAGGAAAATACAAATTTGACAGTGTACACTTAGACCCAGGTCTAAAACTACTTTTGACCAAAATGGTTGCTTTTATAAAATGTGTTAGAATAGCAACAGACAGAAATCAATAGTAATATAAATACATAAATAATTAGATTTTTTATGCATTTTTATATTAAAGGGGGGGTGAAATGCTGTTTCATGCATACTGAGCTTTTTACACTGTTAAAGACTTGGATTCCATCCTAAACATAGACAAAGTTTCAAAAACTAATGTTGGACGTTTGATGGAGTATTTCTGTGTCAAAAATACTCCTTCCAGTTTCTCACAAGTTTCGGAGAGTTTTTTTCAAATATGGGTCGGCTTGACGTGAACAGAGCGGAAGGTCCTTGTATGGGCCGTACGGGCTCTTCTCCTGGAAGGGTGCGTGCGCGCGTGACTAGAGCGAGAGAGGAAATGCACGCCCATAAACACTTTCTCAGGTGCAGATCCAGTCGTCGTTATAGGTCGCGCCGCGCTCCACTTTATTCCTATGGGTGACATCAAGCGACTTCAATGCTTCAGCACAGCATTCCGGGAAGGCAGCGCTGCATTCTAACCGATTTAAACGCAGAAATGACGGGAAGCGTCAAAACATCGCTTCAGTCTCGTCTCAAAGTGGATTTCCACGGTCACTGCTGTCACAGGACTTCACCAAAACATACCAAAGAAGTGTGTTTTTGACGGAGCGTTCCCAGCGATAAAGGTTCACGGTCAGTGAGTAAAACTGCTTCAAATGTCTATGCTGTTGGCTATCGTCGAGTGAGTAAACATCAGTAAACGACACGATCGCGTGCTTCGTCATTCAAATGCGCTAACGGTTACTCCATTGTTGTTCTCTGTATAACGTTACACTAGTCTGACGTGCAAAACCGTTTTGCTTGCTACTGCTAAGGTTTAGTCGCATACAACAGTCCATAAACCGAATCATGTCCTCATACACTGCGAGTAAACACACAGAAATGTTGGCAGGCCACTAAATACAGTACATACCACAGAGACGGACGTCCTGCTGTTGCCGTTTCTCCTGTTCAATTTATTTCAGCCTCCAAATGATTCTGGATCATATCTGTATTAGCTGAGAATCGATAGCCAGGGGTTTCTCCACGCTTGAGGACGTCACCGCTTTGTTCGCTCGTCATTCTTTAGCTCCGCCCACACGATACGCCTCTAGGCGCTCGTTTTTTTCCGGAAAGACTCGGTACAGCCTATATTTCTTTTATAAATATAATAAAACTAAAGACTTTTCGGAGATATGAAGGATGCAATACTACTCTATAGGTACTCAAGATTGACATGAGATTGACTGAAACTGAGTGTTTCATCCCCCTTTAAGTCCTTTTTGGGGCCATTCATACCAAAAAAAACCCTGTATTGTATAAAGTGCTATAAATAAATGTGACTGACAACAATACAAAAATGAGGGTAACTATTGGTATGGCAAATGCAAGTGGCGAGATATGATTTTTTTTCCATTCCACTACTCTGCGTCTTGCATTTTTTAAATTTTGAATAGGGAGAGAGGGGGGATGGATTGACCTTGGGTTGCTCAAAATGTTAGAGCACTGTCCAATGTGTCTTACGTTTTTAAATGGAAAAAAAGATGTAGGGTAGTGGAATGAAAAAAAAAAAAAAAACACAATCCCTAGATCTGAAATCAAATACTCTTCTATAAAGTATGTGGAAAAACAGTATGCCAATAGAATAGTATTAACAAAACAGGCGAAAAGCACCCAGATGACCTACTACTTTTGCAGAGATTCTGGAGTGCTCATTCAGTGTACTTTACTCTCCCATGAAGCCACAGGGTAGATTTAGGCTGCCTTCACATGTTAGCAGAATTATCATCAATTTAAGTTTTCTATTTGGATATTTTACATGAACGCCATTGTAAAAAATAAATGTGTTTACTGCTGGGATACTGAGATCATTTTGATGACTGAGTTTTCAGGTTGGGCATGCCATAAACTTTAAACATGGCAGGACGGAGAATGATTGTACTATGTCTGGTAGTCTTTATTAGTTTTTTCTAAAACGGCTACATTGCCTGGTCTTGTTGAGTTAAAGTGCATATTTACATATATGAATAACCATTTAAATTATATTGTATGTTTCATACACGTAAATAGCATGTATTTGACCGAAAATCCAGAATCATCAGCAAGCTGACTAGCTCAGTGACGCTACATCTTATTCAGAATTTAGTATCTTCGGTACATTTTGGCTTTAATAGGTCCCCCAAAATTAAGCAAGAATGAACCTGGTGAGTACTACTTACTCAGCATGTGATTTTGGATGCACCCAAGGTCTAGAGACATGTTTCTCAAAAGTTGAGCTTTTTTAACTTTAGCGCTCCGTTTTTTTAGAACCCTGCATCATTTGAAATACGTGAGATGCATGTTTACATAGAAAAGCAATGTAAAAGCAGAGTGGCGGACTGCAAAAACACTTTTTGTGTGACTGTCAACATAGCAGCTTGGCACATTTGATATGTGATATGTAGTGTACATCTTCAAATGTGGCTCATCCAATCAGAAATGAAGGCCCATTCACACCAAGAGCAATATCTATAAAGATAACTATATTAACGTCCACACCAGCAGACGATATCATTCTGTTTATTCTAAGCGTGTGCTTGTCTGTCTGTTACAGCAGGGTGGATTCTGATTGGCTTTAATTATTATTATTATTATTATTTATCAAAATCGGCTGGATAAAATTATTCCAATTATGTTTTTTCTCTGTGCCTTTAAATCTGTGGTGTGTGATCTCTGCTATTCTTTAATATTGAGAATGATTTTTAGAACTGTATATTTATCTTTATAGTTATCGTCCTTGGTGTGATCGGGCCTTTAGGGTTGGAATTATTTGTTTTGTATTAAATATCAAATATGTTCTGATTGGTTCTGGAATGGTTTTACTATTTAAAGGTGCATTCAGTAGTTCTTTAGCTTGTGTAAGCATCGCTGTTCTTAGTGAACTTTAAATACAAATACCACAATACTGTTAGTTGCTTACACTGAGTTTCGGAGTGTGGTCTACAAAATAATTAATTCCCTTACCATCCAACAAAAATAGAATAAACTTGGGCAACTTGGGCATCACTACATCACTAGGGTTTTCTTCACCATTAAATCTTTCCACCTTAACTCTTCATCTCGTCTTTTATGAGAAAGCCCAACCAAAGATGAGTTTTTACAGCTTTCCGTGTTTTCACTGTTAAAAGATAGGGGGCGTTATTACACATTCTGAACGAGTATTGAATCTCCTGATTAAAACACAGGCGAAGAAGATTTCGAAACAAGCAAAAGCATTTGTAATCCTATAAATATGAAAAACACCATGATTGCCTACATTAAACAGCATATAAATCAAAACAGCCTAATGTTTCTGAATGAAATGCCATTGTCAAATCAGGATGAGGTATAGGATTGTGCAAGCAGTAGGGGTGTTGATGGACTCGATCTACTCCATCATACCCACATTCAAGTGTTGATTTAAAAAAAAACGGATGAAGCTAGAATAAAAAATTTTTGGGGCTGAAAAGCAGAGGGTCTGTTCTTTATTGCATGTTCAGATATTTATTTAACAACGTATTCTAGGGGACATGATTAAAAAA
This sequence comes from Pseudorasbora parva, assembly GCF_024679245.1. Lineage (NCBI taxonomy): Eukaryota > Metazoa > Chordata > Actinopteri > Cypriniformes > Gobionidae > Pseudorasbora > Pseudorasbora parva. The sequence goes on from NC_090172.1 coordinate 23,216,322, forward strand.
AAAAGATTATAAACACAGGCTGGCCTACTAAAAAACAAAACAAAACTGGCGGTGATTTTTTTTAAAAGTATGCTGTACTGATTATGCTCGTTTTGTTTTGTTTTTTTGTCTTTGTTGGTTAATTCAAAACTCCATGTTGGTCCTTTATCTTCAGACCTTTTCCACTTTAGTTGTACAGGCACTGATTCTATTTTTTGGTCTTTGCATCGCCAAACTTCACTATGCTAAAAGCATTTCTACAGAGGCAGCCAATGAGTTTGACGATTCTCTTTGACATACATTTACGACACTGCAGGTCCCATCATATCGACATGACAAAACATAATACTTTTATATAAAACTTTTATGAATATAATATTATATATGTGTACATCATTCAAATGACTCCTCACAAAACAACATACATCTTAATATGTAATGCTTTTTAAATGGGCACCAAACAGTGCACCTTTAATATAAAGCAGATAGTTGAATTTCTGCTGGCACAACTGCGCTGATTGTGTGGCATCGCATAGCATTCTGTCCTCAATGTGGGGAGACGGATTTGCTGGTGGAAACTTGATTAGGCTAGACTTGTATTTTAAACGTTAGTTCTCCTGTTAGTCTTGGGGCACGATTTTAGCGAGTCTGTCTCTCATCTTGCAGGAGGAGGATTGTTGTCAGAGCACAACCCTTTCACCTCTCTTCCCTCTCACACTTCCCCTCCCACCCTCATGTCGCAGGGCCCCCTTGCTTTCCATAACAAAAGCCTGTCTAACTTGAGCGTGTGTGAGACGTTTGCATGGCAAAGGGAAGCTGCTTGTGTGTGTGTGTGTGTGTGTGTGTGTGTGTGTGTGTGTGTGTGTGTGTGTGTGTGTGTGTGTGTGTGTGTGTGTGTGTGTGTAAGCTGCCCCCCACAATTACCCCATCTCCTTGTCCCTCTGAGCATTTTGACGTGTCAGGTGTCACTGACATCTGTGCAAATGAGCCGTTTTTGTGTGTGTGTGTGCGTGTGTGTATATGTACGTGAGTGTTTTTTATCCAACACTTGCGATCTGTCACGGTCTGTTCTTCCTGCAGAATATTTCTGCTTGGGATTCTGTTCAAAGCACGTATGTTATTAAAGTAACAACCTTGAAGTAATGTTTTTTTAATGTTTCCTTGAAACGCATCACACTTGCAGAGTGTCCACATTTAGCGAGCTAATTTAAGTTTGCACATGCTGGGATGTTTTTCATTAGTTAACTGAGGTAATTGTGAACACTGACACGAAATCGGAATTCTTCGATTATGAGCTAAGAGGTTTTGTGCCGTTTGACTTGTACACACACACATTGTTGTCCTTTTGCCCTTTTTCTTACCCCCCCCATCCCCCCTTCCCCTTCTTTTTATTTTAAAGACCCCCAGCTGGAAAGCTGAGGTTTTTGGCCACAGTGTTTGTATGCTTTCTGCAAGCAACACATAGTTGCACTCACCAGAGAATTGGCTAATCAAACTTGGGCCTGTGTTTCTAGTCAAGCTCTGGAGACTTGGGTTTTGAAGCGCATACAGGCCTTCAGAATGCTTTCTCTTTAAAGAAAAACACACACACACACACACACACACACACACACACACACACACACACACACACACACACACACACACATGTTTGTTTTTGTGAATTGTGGGGACATTCCATAGGCGTAATGGGTTTTATACTGTACAAACCGTATTTTCTATCCCCTTACACTGCCCCTGCCCCTAAACCTACCCATCACAGGAAACATTCTGCATTTTTACTTTTTCAAAAAAACTCATCCTGTATGATTTATAAGCATTTTGAAAAGTGGGGACATGGGGTAATGTCCTGATATGTCACCATTTTCTGTAATACCTATGTCATACACATGTTATTATACACATTTTTGTCCTGATATGTCACAAAACACACACACACACACACACACACACACACACACACACACACACACACACACACACACACACACACACACACACACACACACACACACACACACGCTTTCACCAGAGCTATCTAAAATTGCCATTCTAAAGCAGATTTATTGGACTGCAACACAAGGACATGTTTTAAAAACTGTTAACTATGGCATTGGACAAGTGAAAAGTTTTTATGAAAATACTTAACAAAACTCTTTTCAGTAATGGGTTTTTGCTTTATTTGTGATAATGTTATATCAAAGTCCTTTTAAGTCAAGTCAGGATACTTGGCAGCCAGAATCAGGCAGCTTGTCATGCAAGTACATTAAATGGGAAAAGACCAAAGTCTGTTTGTCCAAATAACATTTCATTAACATACTTCAATTCAAGATTAAAATCTGACCTTAATGGTTTGATGTAGGCTACCTTGCTGCTTAAACTCAAATCGCGCTGTTCCAGCTAATGCGTACAAGTGCGCATATAGCATATGTTCGCAAAATCCCATTTTATTGCCCTGTGTTAGTTGCATTATCCCAAATGTTTACAACAATATTTAAAGGTTCAGTGTGTACATTTAGTGCCATCTAGCAGTGAGGTTTGCAACCATCCACTGTTCACCTCTCCCTTTTCGAAGCACTGTAGAAACATGGCGGTGCAAAATGGTGACTTCACTTAAGGGGACCTGCAGTGTATGTAGATAGAAATGGCCCTAGTCCTAACCCTATTTTTTAAGGTAATAAAAACATAGCGATTCATTATGCAATGTTTTTATACTAAGGGATGGGCATTTTTTCCAAAATATTCTATTTAAATAGTTGGGCTCATGAAAAAATAATATTTGTTTATTTAAATTACGTTATTTTGAGAAAACTAGAAATTTTTATTATTATTTTTTCATCAAGTTTTTGCACGATTTAGCAAATCGAGGGAACTAAATAGTACATTGTGCGCATGTTTTTTTTTTGTGCATGTCATGTAGGTGGCTCCGTAGTTTTCTGTTCTTAAACCCTGATGAAATTTAAAGGAGGCATATGTCTCTCGATCATTTTGCTATCATAATTAATCTCGCTCTTACTCAGTAGAAGTACCGCTGTGCTTATGAATGCAGTGATGGACAGCTGTCATTCGCCTGGTGTTTGGAATTCATTTCATTTCAACTCAGTTTTCTTAATTCATTTTATCAAAAGCAACTGCCACCCAGTAGATTTTGTTATAACTGCGAGTTTTAGAGGGATTTATCATGGATTCAATGCATTTACGAGAGCAAAGCAACATAGTAAAATTCGAATAGAATTTGTATTTTTTGAATATTAATTACAGATAGAACTATTCGTGCATACCGCTACTGAAAACATAGTTTTGTATATCATATTGCATTTCTGTCAATAGATCCTCATAAATATTACACATGATTGCACTTTAAATCCAGAGAAATCAGCTATTTTAACCAGTGTTATTGACCGTGTCCATGCGTCGCCTGTCAATGACATCATATCCATGCTACCTTTGATTTCCGTAGAAACTATGGAAACACCAATGACGCTTTAATATAGCATGTATTTTATTAGACAGGCGAGCTGTTTGGATATACATTCATCAACAGAAACCTGTTATACAGTGCAACATGGTTAGTCTTATCGTTTGAATCGCTTGTTTTCTTCATTCACCCCTATGTAACGTTTTTACAATGCCTCAGAGACAACACTATTTTGTCAAGTGGCTAGCAAAGCATAAAAAGCATAAAAAATAACCTTGCAAAAATTATATACGATCCGCTTAATCCTGGCCAAATCACAAAGATGCCGATTCGCACGGGAGTAATACTAATATTATCACAGGACTTCGGTGTTCGGCGTAATATGGTAGGTCATATGTGGGGGAATTTTTACTTTACAAATTACAGACATGGCCGATTCGCACAGGATTAAGATCACAGACATTCTCTGCAATTATTATAAATCATCAGAGGTCCCCAAATAATACTAGTCCCGTGCAAATAGGGCTTTTAATGTATTTAGTATGGTTGTTTTAACCATGGGTAAGGGTTGGGGTGCTGCGTTACTCCACATAAGCAACAAAAAGTGCAGAAACGGCCGACTGCAGCATAAGCATATAATAAAAGCTCCGAAACCGGTGTTTCACGCAGGTCTCTCTCATTATCATTATTCCCAAGGGCTCTCTGCGCGTCCTGCTTTATACCAACGTAATGTTAATAAAACTTTAATACATTTGCTTATTTATGAGCATGGTTTCTTCCATCAGCTGTGGTGGCGAAGAGTCAAGACTGCTTCCATGATTCCACGCTCATTTACAGCGACCTCTAGTAGCGAAACTTACATAATGTGCCTTTATTTGAAAGGCAGGACTTTCATTCCTACAGCCGCCGTATTGAGGGTTACGATTCCCCCAGTCATACATTTATGTGTGGACTGTTTCTGGTTATACCGCTTTAGTTCTAGTGGAAGTCTTTTGGTGAAATAGATGTGCATAAGTAATCAATTTAAGTTCTCCACCAACCAACTAGTTGAGTTTTAAAACTATTCAAACCCTTCAAATTGATTTTCAAAGTTGTAACATTTGTAGAGAAAAAGAAAATGCAGGATTTTGTGTGTGTTGTTACATTTTAACGACCGTATTAAGTTTACCTCAGATCAATTACGTTGTTTTTGTGTGTGTTCGCAAGCAAGTTCGCATTGCTCACAAATATTTTCTGTCTTATATGTGATTTCAGAGAAGCCATGCGGAATTACCTGAAGGAACGAGGAGACCAAACTGTGCTCATCCTACACGCTAAAGTTGCACAGAAATCATACGGCAATGAAAAAAGGTAAATGACCACTGCGATTCTTATTGAATTCATGAGATGATATTTAAAATGATTTTTGACCATTTAGCAATGTAAACATTTACCAATGTATATACAGAACATTTGCATTTTGTTTAATTTTTATCTTTATCTTTGGTAGTGGCAATGTGTCTCACTTTTTTAGCATTATTAATTTTCAGACACATTAAAAATAGTTCCACTTTGAACTCCTGTTCCATCCTACAATCGCCATCTGTTTTTGAGCACAAAGCGTGTCCCATGTGAAACCCCTCATGGTGTCCATCTCTTCCCTAAGGTAGGGAAATGAGGTTTTTAGGGAAGAATGGAGTAAGATGAAGAGGTTAAAGGAGAAGAAGAAGAGAAGAAAATAACATTTAAGAAGAAAAAAGGAGTGAGAGAGAAGCTGATAAGAAAAGAAACCAAATAATGACAGGAAAGAGAAAAGGAATGATTTAGGAGGTGAGGTGATATGAGACAGGGAAGTGAAGGAGAGAAGGTCAGCGGAAAGAGAGACAAGATGATAACTGTAGAGAAACACGGTGTCTGGGGAACTGATGTCGCGGTTACAGCTCGCTCGGCCTCATTTGGCAGAGAGACAGCACTGTTATTCGTGAACAGCACAGCCAAAACCTGGACAACTGTCAAGAGCGACAGGATGCCAGATGAGAACAAAAGTATGCACTTCATGAAATCATATACATGTGTTCTGTAATCAGAGCTGGTTTATGACTAGGAAGTGTATCATTTAGCTTCAATTGAAAATGAATGTGAAGCACTTGACTTGTTGCGTTAGTTCTGCTTCTTTGTGTGTCCTTGTTACCCCGTTGACTTTTAAAAAAGCTAATGGTTACTATTACTGTTGCTCATGTTTGAACATTTCATATTTGATTTTGTTTTATTTTTATAATCTACATCCATGAACGATTGCTCAAATCATGTGGCTTATTGACTAAAGGTGTGCTGTTCTTTTTAGAAGTAACATTCTGATTTACGATTTTTGCATAGCAGATAAAAATCCCAACAACCACTGATAACGCTAGCAACTGCATAGTAAAACCACTTAGTACACCATAGCAACATCCTGGAAAGCACCCTCAACACCCTAGCAACTACGTGACAACTCCCTGGCAATTGCAAACCCTAACATCCACCCAAAACATCCTCGGGTCACTGTATGTTCCAGGGTAAATTTATTTTGTTTATCCTGGAACAATATTCCTCTCCAAAAACATAGTCCTAACCAATGTTGAGGAAAGTAATGCCTTACAATATTCTGTTACTCCTTAAAAAAGTAGCCAATTACGTTACCTAGTTTTTATGCTAAATAATGCATTACTTTATTTTTTATTTTTTTGTTACTTTTTCTTTGGGGTGTGCATGTTTTTTTCTTAAAAGTTTTTTTTTTTTTTTTTTTGGGCAAAAAAAGAAGCTTTTTTTCTGCAGATGTAAAGGCACTTTCACACCAAAAAAAAAAAAAAATACATTTAATAAGCCTCAGGCTGAAGGAATGTCAATTCACACCTGTACAGTAGAGGGCACAGCTAATATTTCAGCTTGTTAGTTCAACAATTACTTCAGCAATAAAAACAATTAAAAAATCAAACTCAAATGTGATAACACTTAAACACATACCTCGGGTCTTTAGCGACCTGGGATGTCATTCACAACCCTCCTCCACATTCATTTTTTAAACTTCTTAGTATTCCTCAATCAATTCATTATAAACAATATAACAAGAAAAAATATATATATAAGAGTGCCAGTTTTTTCATTAAAACTATTTTTTTCTAAATTATATATATATATATATATATATATATATATATATATATATATATATATATATATATATATATATATATATATATATATATATATATATATATATATATATATAGTAAGAGTGTATGTATATTTTTTTCTGCACTACAATAATTTAATCTTTAATGATGGAATAAGTGCAATTCACATTTGTCTACACAATGATGAAGTGACGTTTCACTCATACTTAATGCAGACAGAAAATAATATTAAGTATAATCAGTAAAACTTGAAATGGCTCATTGATTTACTGCAAAGGAATACTGAACGCAATCAGATATTAGTGTCACTGTCACTTGATGGTGGATCTGGCGAAGAAGCTGTCAGCAATCAAAATATTGATTTTGAAGATGTTGAAAATGAGTTTTGAGGATATGCTTGAGATGGAGAATATGAGCCAGATGCTGAATGTACTGGGAAATGAGCTCTGATGAGGACAGTGATGAGGGTATAAAACATCTGCTCAAACTGAACCCTTCCCAGCTCCAAAAGGTAACAAAATAGGCTTTATTTGAATTTTTCTGTAATTGTCACTCTAATATTAGGAGAGTTTTATATTATCGCTGCAGGTAGAGATCCATCCATGTTAGATATAGATTATATGTAAGAATGATTGGTGAAACAGTCAGGGTTAATCTGAAAGGCATTGTTTAATAAAGTAAAATACATCAAGTATATTTGTGTTCTTTAACATTTTTATTTATTGCAGGTTCTGCTTTTATTCATTTTGAGCAATACTGAATCTTGTGCAAGTGAGATGAGTAAATGTATGCTCGCATTCAGTCTAGAACTACAATGACCCGTGTTGCCACAACACCTCTGCAGCTCACTCACGATTTCTCTCAACATGAGAACGGAAAACAAAGTCACTTTTTTTGTATATAAGAAGTAACTTTTTGATGTCAAGTTAATGTTAAAATAGTGTTACTTTACAGGTGATTTAAAAAAAGTAATCTGATTACGCAACTCACTTGACTTATTAATGCATTACCCCCAACACTGGTCCTAACCTCTATCCCTACCTCTAAACCTACCCCTACCCATAACTTATCTCTAAAATCAAAGGGAATAAGACTAATAACACTAATGTAGAAGCGCTTAACTCTGGTTGTAAGCCTAAACTTGGCATTGACTGTAACTTGTCCATTAAATCTGATTGGTGAATTGGGATTTTGTTTCTAGGATCAACAAAGATGTTGATCCATGAACACGTTAGCCTAGCATTTCGGTGTCCTTCAGAAAATGTCAAACTTAAGTTGTCTTTATAGCTGTACGTAGTAAACTCAAAGTTTTATATGGTGGTAAATCATGAATGTTATATAGATTAAACCAACACATAGTTGTTGATGCCTTGCCAAACTCAGAAGTCTAGTGGTCCTGACTACGACATGAGTTTTGACTTTCACTATTAGGATGTGAAAGTAGACTTCAGACATGTCTTTTCCTTTTTCATTTCAAATAGACCGATATAGAAAATGCAAAACAGTACCAAAAAACGAGGCTGTCATATATGGGTGAAACATGATTGGGGTTGGGTCTGTCCCCTAACTCATATCTACAGCATCTTTCAGTCTGACTAGATGTGGAACCTCTGTTATTCCCCTTTTATTGCACCACTTTTCAGATATTAGCTGCAGTTCTGTGTCATGAGCATTCCCCCACCTCACGTCTAGACAACTATCTTTCCAAGATGAGCTGATAATGTCACTCACAGAGATCACGGCTTTACTGTCATGTACAGATTTGGTATTCAAGGTCATGCTGATTGTTATCTGTTTGCTCTAACATCCCTTTGATGATCTAGGCCACAATATACATGAAATGAGTAACGATGACTTCCACCCCAGACTCTGGTCGGTGTAGTACAGTGCGTTCTGAAATGTACCTTCTGTAGAGCTTTGCTAAGTTTTAGGTTGCCTGTGTTTTTGATTGACCATCTGATGGTGGTTTCTTGAGTTTTGTCCTGCGAGTGAAAGCTGTACCAGTACTAAACATGTTGTACTGCCACCTAGTGCTGATCTAAAGTAATTCTGATAGGTCCTGTACATTTGATGTGTAATCATTTATTCGTTCATTCATTCATTCATTCATTGGTAACACTTTATTTAAGGGATCAATTCTCGCTATTAACTAGTTAATTATTAGCATCCATATTACTATGATATCGGTTGTTGGGTATTATGAAGCATATATTAATGCCTTATTCTGCATGACCTTACTTTACATCCCTTAATCCTACCCATTGCCTAAACTTAATTAAATCCGACAAAAACTACCTTACTAACTATTAATAAGCAGTAAATTAGGAGTTTATTGAGGCAAAAGTCATAGTTAATAGTGAATGTGTTCCCCATTCATTCATTCATTCATTCATTCATTCATTCATTCATTCATTCATTCATTCATTCATTCATTCATTCATTCATTCATTCATTCATTCTTTTTCATTTTAAATTTATATCTCAATAATGTACCCCTTACAGAACATGTATTAATATAATTAGATTTTATTTACAGTATTAAACATATAAAGTAAGTATTAATACTTATTTGTATTTTAATATTTAGTTATTGCATATTCATTCATTCGTTTGTTTGTTTGTTTGAAGCAGTTTAGTTTAGTGTAGTTTAGTAACCTTTTATTGTCTCACTTAGGGGCATTTTTTTTTGCAGCATGGAAGTTGACCACCATATACAGACAAAAGCCCTATTGGGACGGTAATTGTTTCTCATGCTGACGTCCGTAAAAATTAGGGCTGTAACGATATGCGATATGAAATCGAAATCGCAATACGCAGGTCCACGAACCTGTATCGCGATGTGAGAAGGCAGAATCGCGACACACCCCTTCCAACTCCCAGAATTATCCTTCCTGTCCAGGTCCAACTTTTAAGTCAGTAGTATGGCAACATTTCAGCTACCCGGTGGAGAACAAGGATGGCAATCGTGTAGTTGACAAGACCCACACAATTTGCCGTAAGTGTTTCAAGAAGCTTCCCCAACCGGCTGGCAACGTGGTGTGAGCGTGGCATTTCTGTTGCGTGTCATCCGCGGGGCGGCTGCGTGGCGTTTTCTCTTTCTTTGCACACCAGAAGCGTGTCTGACGCGGCGCTTCTGTTGGTATTGATGTACAGGAGGCCCTATACTTCATGTTAAATATATATTGCCTATTGATACCGCAAAGAAAACGTCGGCAGTAGCCTATTGACCATACAGATATATGGTATTGACGGCAAAATAGGCTACAGAATACTGTACAGAATAAAACTGTTTTGTCCCCCCCATATCGAGGTTTGTATCGTACCGTGGGTCAAAAATCGTGATACGAACCGAATCGTGGGTTTGGTGTATCGTTACAGCCCTAGTAAAAATACATTTTGCATGCCACCTCAGTGTTAAAACTCTTGCATTCGGAAGGCAATTTATTCACGGTGGAGGAGCGAGTTTTGTGATCCTGCTCACCTGCGGGAACACTGCTCATGTGGTCAGTCGAATGATTTGTCTGCTGTGAAAATATCATATGTTTGGAATAATAAGAATAAAATCATATGAATTACTGCCGTAATTCTCTTCTGAGCAGTGATGAAAGCTTATTCTTGTAAATACTTTCCAGCATTTCAGTAATAAAAGTGGGCTAGATCTTTAAAATGCATTTAAATGACAGGGAAATGCAACGATACGGTGCTCCGCAGGGGTCAAAAAGGATTTAAACAGTTAATTTTAATGCAATGTTTTCTTGAAAACTCAGAGATGTGGATTTGGACGACAATTTAATTGCCACACGACCTTGGTGTTTGTCAAGAAACACTAGGTAATTCGGGAGAAAAACACTGACGCTCTGGATTTGGACGGCAATAAAATCACAGACTAGCCCCAGTAAATGATGAAAATACCTTACGACCCCACAAGAAACAATTACCGTCCGAGTAGGCCAAAAGACACAACTTAAATAATACATTAACATCCAAACTTTAAAAAAACAACAACCTATTTAAATTAGGTTTTTTAGCACGTAGCACATGAAACGAACATAAATTCTAATTTCCTTGAATTAGCTAAACTGACCCTATACGAAGATCCAGCAGGGAGTGTCTGAAATGAATCATGAAGGTGGAGAGATGTCAGATATAATGTAATTCGCTTTCTTAATCACGTGCATATTAAATTAATCTCACAACCCAGGCAATTTCACACCCGATTTGCTGCAGTTATTTACAGCTTTTGCCAGTGCCTTTTTATTTGACTTTCAAAGAGACAAACCAACAAATGGATGAAAATGTTAAAATCGATTCAATATATGCCTTATAAAACACAGTCAACAATGTCCTGTCAATATTAAATTTGGCTAACTACCTGAGACAAGAGTCTTTGCTGACTCCTCTTACTCAGTCTATCAGTATTCCCTGCAAATGTTCATTTATCATCAATTGTCGTACCCAAATACTTGTAGCTTTTAACCAATTCAATCAGATGTTTATCAGTAGTAATGAATGACACTGTTGCCTGATTAAGCCTAAAATCAATACTCATATCCTTGGTTTTATCAGCATTCAGGAGTAGACCGGCCTCCCAACACCAATTTTTAAAGTAATCAACATGGGCCTGTGATCCATCTCCTCACCAACCAACAAATTAACCACCACCGTGTTGTCAGCAGACTTCAAATGGACTACAACACTCATCAGTGTAAAGGATGTAGAGGAGAGGAGAAAGTACACATCCCAGAGGGGAGCCAATAGATGTAGTTATTGGATCTGACAGGCTACTATTGACCCTCACCCTCTGTGATCTGTCAGTGAGACAATCTAGTAACCAAGAGGCCATATTTGCATTTACACCTAAACCGACCGACCGACAAACAGTTATTTTAATGAATAGAGACAGAATATCAACCAAAAAAATCCAGAAAAACACCCATCTCATGCTCATCCATCCATCCATCCATCCATCCATCCATCCATCCATCCATCCATCCATCCATCCATCCATCCATCCATCCATCCATCCATCCATCCATCCATCCATCCATCCATCCATCCATCCATCCATCTGTACCCCACAACATTATGCCAGAGTTTTTCATTGTCAAGCACCACAATTATTATTTAAATTAGCTGAGCCAATATGCCATGCTCTGACATTTGTAATGAACAGTGTATTTTCTCCACAAACACGTCTCTGTCTTACAGTAACACTCCTAATTTATGTGTTTGCCTAGGTTTTTTTGTCCTCCCCCGTGCGTGTATCTGATGGGCTGTGGATGGAAGAAGAAGAGAGAGCAGATGGAGCGAGACGGCTGCTCGGAGCAGGAATCCCAGCCCTGCGCCTTCATCGGCATCGGCAACAGCGATCAGGAGATGCAGCAGCTAAACTTAGAGGGGAAGGTAACACACTCATGCACAGATGTGCTGCCAAAATGAAACGGCAAGAGCTACTCAGCAGAGCACACAGAGCCAAAACAACATGATTAGCATAACATTATTTTTTTTCTCATGAATACGCAAATCTTGCCTCTTCCCTGCAGAACTATTGCACAGCCAAAACATTATACATATCGGACTCCGACAAGCGCAAGCACTTCATGCTGTCGGTGAAGATGTTCTACGGCAACAGTGCAGACATCGGCGTCTTCCTAAGCAAGAGGATCAAAGTCATCTCTAAACCCTCAAAAAAAAAACAGTCCCTCAAAAATGCAGACCGTGAGTGTGTTCAGCACCCATATTATACTCAAAAGAAACACCTACAATGCTTTTGAGACCATTTAAACAAAAAGCATAGCCGGAATGAATAATAATGCAAAATCCGGTTGCAAAATAACTTTAAATGGAAATGAGATATTAGAGGGGGCTTTTGATTCAAACAGCATGTTCTGAAGTCTCTGTGGAGTGTTCTGACAGAGTTTCTCTCATGTGTGCAGTCTGTATAGCGTCAGGAACGAAAGTGGCGTTATTTAACCGGCTTCGCTCTCAAACGGTCAGTACGCGTTACCTGCACGTAGAGGGAGGAAACTTTCACGCCAGCTCACAGCAGTGGGGAGCCTTCTTCATCCACCTCTGTAAGTCTAACACACATTCACACACACTTTTGTGGAGCAATGTTGACTGTCAAATCGTTAAAGGAACGGTTCATACAAAAATGAACATTTGCTGTGGGTGATTCTTTGTTTAGTAGAACACTAAAGATGATTTTTAGCTAAACCCAAAGTCCTTGGTGATTGACTTAGTGTCAAATATGGCTCCTGATGAAATATTGAGGACTAATGAAGCAAAATGATCAGTCTGTGCAATAACTGTTCAGCGGACACTATCCCTGTCATAACCTGGATATACCCTACTGTTAAGAAGTTTGGCGTTGGTTAAGATTTTTATTTTTGAAAGAAGTCTCTTATGCTCACTGCATTTATTTGATCAAAAAGACAGTAAAAACTGTAATATTGTGAAATATGATTACCATTTAAAATGACCATTTAATGACCATTACCATTTAGTCCTGTGATGGCAAAGCTTTCAGAATCATCAGTGTCACATGCAAGCATTCTAATGAAAAAAGGGCTTCATGTGAACATTTGAGATGTTAAAAAGGAATCCAGCCCCAGCTGGCTGATCGCCAAAGACACCCAAACATAAGATCCACAAAAGTAACTTATTATGGTGGAATGAAATATATTTAAATTATAGAGCCATGGCTTCAGGCTGCCCCAAGGCCAAAATAATAAACAAATTAGACTTATAAATAAAACTTAAGTTTTAAGTATAAATAATCTAATCGGGGAGAAACTAAAATTACAAAGAAACTTCCCTAACTCCCTATAAATAAACAGAAGATCAAAATCACAGTCAACGTAAATGGACAGGACACCCCTGCACTCCTAAAAACACGAGTAAGAGTCGGAGGAATTCATTACAAACAAAAGTATGAAGCCGTTACACAACAAAGCATGTTAAAAGGATGATTTTGGTATCTGTGGACGGGAGGAGGAACCTTAAGCACCCCACACTACAATACAAGGCCAAGAATGAGCTCACCATCTTCAGACACAGGCACTTTAAAATGGCACATCTCCCAATCAGGTTCCTCCAGTGGCAACAGCCATCTGTCTTTACTGTCACTTTGATCAATCTAACGCATCCTTGTTGAAAATAATTATTAAGTTAAAAAAATAAGGACTGTAGTTAAAGAGTTAAAGGGGTGGTTCTTGGTTGTGTTTATGGGGCGCAGTATAACATGTCTTAATACATCTTTTTTTTTTTTTACGCAGTATTTTCCTTATATTTGACCTTTATTCCACACCGCTGTCTCCACTGTCCTTTGAACGGCTCATTTGCTTCCTGCTCCTATGAAGCCCATCCCTCCGAAAAACGCAATGATCTTAGATTGGTTAGATGGCCAAATGTAGTTTTATGTTTTTTTATTGGCTGAAGTGTCAAGCACAGGTTGTCCAGAAACACCACGCCCGTCCCTTACCATTACGGGCAGAAGTCACATCTGGGGCAGTGTTTATGTTAATAGCATGGTTTTATGATGTCAACAACCCGGGAAGAAGCTCGTTGTAGTCCAAACCGGCCGTTTTTGTAGTCAATAAACTGCCATAACTTTAAAAGACGACATCTCAGTTTGCATTGAAATTTCAGCGCTGTAACTTTGCAGATACTGTTTATGCTCAAGCAGCAACATTACACACTAACTAAAGTTAAAAAAAGTAAAATCGCATGCAACCACGGAACCACCCCTTTAAAGTACAAAGTGTTTGCCAGATTTTAAACTGTTACCCTCACTGTTAATATTATATTTGCCTTATTAGAAATCTGACCAACCACAGTTCACTTAGTCTTTGGGATCTTTAAGAGGAGGTTAATCTGAAATCTAATAAAATATAACCCTGAGAGCAAAACTGTGACTATACAGGTGTGCTTTTGCTTACCTGCTACTGTTATGTTACCTGCTACAAAACTTGCTATATCTTAAATGATTTACGAATCCAGCGACTAGTTCTTCCTCAGTGGCAGCAGCAATTGTAGCAATCTCTGAGCATGATTTTATCTCCTGGCAGACTGATTAACTCCCATCTTGAATTCCATAAACCCAGACAATTATATTGTAGCTTGTCGTTTTGAGAAAACTATTGCCATTGTGTGCATTAAGCCGCAGTGTAAATGCACCCGTTGCTGGCTATTGAGTCATTAAAGGGTTAGTTCACCCCAAAAATGAAAATTACCCCATGATTTCCTTCCCCTTAACGCATCCTAGGTGTATATGACATTCTTCTTTCAGACGAACACAATCAGAGCTGTATTAAAAATGCCCTGGCTCTTCCAAGCATTATAATGGGTAATTTTTGAAGACCATAAAAGTACATCCATCCGTCTTAAAACTGTTCCACACCGCTCCGGTGGGGTTAATAAATATCTGACAACATTTTGAACAGCGAGAGGCACGGGCGCTCACTTTTTCCGTAAGTTGAATACAGAAGGCAGTTCGCGGAAGCTAGATAATTTACTTTATAAAGTTTTAAATATGGATATTTTTCTTCACTTTTTATAATATTATTATTTTTGATATTTTGATATTATTTTTCACTTCAGAAGGCCTTTATTAACCCCCCAGAGCCGTGTGACACAGTTTTATGACGGACAGATGCACTATTATAGCACTTTTTATTTTGATGCACTTCAAAAACAGAGCAACAGTCACTTCCTTTATAAAGCTTGGAGGAGCCAGGAAATGTTTTAATATAACTCAGATTGAAAGAAGAAAGTTATATACACCTAGGATGACTTTAGGGTGAGTAAATCATGGGATAATTTCCATTTTTGGGTGAACTAACCCTTAAATAAAAATAATAGATTTTATTTATAATGCACTTTTCATTCTGAAGAATCTCAAAGTGCACCAAAGGGAAAAAAATACAAAAAATGTATAACAAGTTAAAATATAGAATACTACAAACAATCAACCAACACAGAAAACTAAATAGAAACAGAGCTGATGGTGAACAGAAACAGAGCTGATGGTGAACAGAAAACAGAGCTGATGGTGAACAGAAAACAGAGCTGATGGTGAACAGAAAACAGAGCTGATGGTGACCAGAAAAACAGAGCTGATAGTGAACAGAAAAACAGAGCTGATGGTGAACAGAAAAACAGAGCTGATAGTGAACAGAAACAGAGCTGATGGTGAACAGAAAACAGAGCTGATGGTGACCAGAAAAACAGAGCTGATGGTGAACAGAAAAACAGAGCTGATGGTGAACAGAAAAACAGAGCTGATGGTGAACAGAAAACAGAGCTGATGGTGAACAGAAAACAGAGCTGATGGTGAACAGAAACAGAGCTGATGGTGAACAGAAAACCGAGCTGATGGTGAACAGAAAACAGAGCTGATGGTGACCAGAAAAACAGAGCTGATGGTGAACAGAAAACAGAGCTGATGGTGAACAGAAACAGAGCTGATGGTGACCAGAAAAACAGAGCTGATGGTGAACAGAAAAACAGAGCTGATGGTGAACAGAAAAACAGAGCTGATGGTGAACAGAAAACAGAGCTGATGGTGAACAGAAAACAGAGCTGATGGTGAACAGAAACAGAGCTGATGGTGAACAGAAAACAGAGCTGATGGTGAACAGAAAACAGAGCTGATGGTGAACAGAAAACAGAGCTGATGGTGAACAGAAAAACAGAGCTGATGGTGACCAGAAAAACAGAGCTGATGGTGAACAGAAAACAGAGCTGATGGTGAACGGAAAAACAGAGCTGATGGTGAACAGAAAACAGAGCTGATGGTGAACAGAAAAACAGAGCTGATGGTGAACAGAAACAGAGCTGATGGTGAACAGAAAACAGAGCTGATGGTGAACAGAAAAACAGAGCTGATGGTGAACAGAAACAGAGCTGATGGTGAACAGAAACAGAGCTGATGGTGAACAGAAAACAGAGCTGATGGTGAACAGAAAAACAGAGCTGATGGTGAACAGAAAACAGAGCTGATGGTGAACAGAAAACAGAGCTGATGGTGAACAGAAAACAGAGCTGATGGTGAACAGAAACAGAGCTGATGGTGAACAGAAAACAGAGCTGATGGTGAACAGAAAACAGAGCTGATGGTGAACAGAAAACAGAGCTGATGGTGAACAGAAAAACAGAGCTGATGGTGACCAGAAAAACAGAGCTGATGGTGAACAGAAAACAGAGCTGATGGTGAACGGAAAAACAGAGCTGATGGTGAACAGAAAACAGAGCTGATGGTGAACAGAAAAACAGAGCTGATGGTGAACAGAAACAGAGCTGATGGTGAACAGAAAACAGAGCTGATGGTGAACAGAAAAACAGAGCTGATGGTGAACAGAAAAACAGAGCTGATGGTGAACAGAAACAGAGCTGATGGTGAACAGAAAACAGAGCTGATGGTGAACAGAAAAACAGAGCTGATGGTGAACAGAAAACAGAGCTGATGGTGAACAGAAAACAGAGCTGATGGTGAACAGAAAACAGAGCTGATGGTGAACAGAAACAGAGCTGATGGTGAACAGAAAACAGAGCTGATGGTGAACAGAAAACAGAGCTGATGGTGAACAGAAAACAGAGCTGATGGTGAACAGAAAAACAGAGCTGATGGTGACCAGAAAAACAGAGCTGATGGTGAACAGAAAACAGAGCTGATGGTGAACGGAAAAACAGAGCTGATGGTGAACAGAAAACAGAGCTGATGGTGAACAGAAAAACAGAGCTGATGGTGAACAGAAACAGAGCTGATGGTGAACAGAAAACAGAGCTGATGGTGAACAGAAAAACAGAGCTGATGGTGAACAGAAAACAGAACTGATGGTGGAAGTCTCTGTTAGCTCCGCAGCACACTGTGGTCCACTCCATGTTTTACATTTCTCCCAGCGGCAGTGTCCTAATGATGTCGTCGAGGCATGACAGCTGAAGACCAGATGATGGGTCTTCATGACGATTCAGATGATGGGGATCGCCGCAGCACCATGCAGGAGGCAGATAAAGTTTTCCGGGCACTTCTGGGGACACACCAGGGTCAGCGCAGAAGTCAAGCCGCTCCACAGCCGCAATACAAGACAGAACAGTGATGCAGCCGAGAAGCGGAACTTCCCAACATCATGTCGGACGCCAATGACGCTGACCCGGTGCAAACACCAGTGAGCCGCCGACACCCAGAAGAGAGAGCAGCCACAGCGAGCAACTTCAAATGTCCTTCAAACCAAAACCAACTGCAGCAATTGAAACATAAACATCAGAGAAGCGGTGGAAACCGGCGACACGACGAACAACGTCTTCTCAGTGGCTGCCAGCAATCAGTAACAGTCCCAAATGTAGCTCTGACTGTTAGACTAGTCACAAAAATAAAAAAATAAAATCTAAATCTAATAGTACATTAACATGATTTGTGGGTGGAGAAGTGGCGAATAGACAACCCCAGCGTCCTCTCCCCCACGTTGCCTAGCAACAACCATCCTTAACCGTCCTCAATTGACACCTTAAATGTCAATCAAACAACAGTATTGACAAGAAAGAAAGATAAAACCAGTCAATTGATTCATTTATTTTATCTTTATTACTCACTGTAGCTATTTGTGTGTAATGGGAAAACAAATGTCAGTGTTTTACATCTATAATGGAAGGCCTGATCACAGGATATTTTTATTTTGTATAAGACAGGATATGTCTTTTTTTATGATATTTTAGTGGATGATGAAGAGTCAGAGGGAGAGGAGTTCACTGTGCGAGACGGCTACATTCACTACGGCCAAACTGTCAAACTTGTGTGCTCCGTGACTGGCATGGCTCTTCCCAGACTGGTAAGAATCTGTCTCTATTCATCTGATGATTTCTCTCTATTTTGTTTCTATCAGGTGACAGTATATATAGGTGCTGGTCATATAAATAGAATATCATCGATAAGTTGATTTAATTCACTAATTCCATTTAAAAAGTGAAACTTGTGTATTATATTCATTTATTACACACATACTGATATATAAATAAAATGTTTATTTATTTTAATTTTGATGATTATAACCCATTCAAAAATGTGGGGGAGATTCACAAAGAGTGGACTGCAGCTGGAGTCAGTGCTTCAAGCACCACTGCGCACAGACGTATGCAAGACATGGGTTTCAGCTCTCGCATTCCTTGTGTCAAGTCACTGTTGAGCAACAGACTGAACAAAAAGGACTGGACTGTTGCTGAGTGGTCCAAAGTTTTGTTCTCTGATGAGAGTAAATTTTGCATTTCCTTTGGAAATCAGGGTTCCAGAGTCTGGAGGATCAGAGGAGAGGCACACAAGTTGCTTGAAGTCCAGTGTAAAGTTTCCACAGCCAGGGATGGTTTGGGGTGCCATGTCATCAGTGTTGGTCCACTGTGTTTTCTGAGGTCCAAGGGCAACGCAGCCATAGAAAATCTATGGGGTATTGTGAAGAGGAAGATGCGATATGCCAGACCCAACAATGCAGAAGAGCTGAAGGCCACTATCAGAGCAACCTGGGCTCTCATAACACCTGAGCAGTTCCACAGACTGATCGACTTCATGCCACGCCGCATTGCTGCAGTAAATCAGGCAAAAGGAGACCCAACTAAGTATTGAGTTCTCTACATGCTCATACTTTTTATTTTCATACTTTTCAATTGGCCAGGATTTCTAAAAATCCTTTCTTCGTATTGCTCTTAAATAATATTCTAATTTTCTGAGATACTGAATTTGGGATTTTAGTTAGTTGTCAGGTATCATCATCAAAATTAAAATAAATAAACATTTTAAATATATCTTTCTGTGTGTAATGAATGATTATAATATACAAGTGTAACACAATTTGTTTGTTTAGGGAAGAAAAGTGGCTGGAACTGGTGAACATTTAACAACTTTTAATCCAAAATAAATAAACAAACTGAAAGTAAAGGCGGGCAGCCCCTCACGGATGACTCCCCGCACATACATAACAAAACGGAAACAAAACGCAACTAAAAATCCTGGCCTGGTCCTTTCTCGTCTTGCACTGTCGTCGCTCCTCCTTGAGACGAGACCGGTGTGTCGCACAGCTGGCGCTCATTAGGTCTCGTCACCGGCCCACTCTCACGGTCCCTCGCTTCGCTGCTTGCCACAACAAGTTTCACTTTTTTAATGGAATTAGTAAAAAATAAACTTTTTGATGATATTCTAATTATATGAGAGCACCTGTATAATCAACAGATAAAAAAAGCTCATTGGCTACATGAAGGCAATACAATCTTGACATCCTAATGTTTACATGCTACTTCTAATCAACTTCACTGCCTTTCCTTCTCCCTGCACACATAGATCATCCGTAAAGTGGACAAGCAGACCGCCTTGCTGGATGCAGATGACCCCGTCTCCCAGCTGCATAAGTGTGCCTTTTACCTGAAGGATACGGAGAGGATGTACCTGTGCCTTTCTCAAGAGAGGATCATCCAGTTTCAAGTAAGTAGAGTAAATGCATTTCTTACCGTTGGTTTACTGTGCTGATAATGAGGTCTTCAGTAATAAAGAAGATGTTAGATGCAATTTTGTTGGAAATATATCCTTCGAAAATCACTTATGTACACAAGACCTGATGTCTTTCTTTAAAGGGGGGGTGAAACACTCAGTTTCAGTCAATCTCATGTCAATCTTGAGTACCTATAGAGTAGTATCAACGATAAAGGGACCGCTCCGTCAAAAACACACTTCTTTGGTAAGTTAACTGTTGATTTTGTGAAGTCCTGACAGCAGAGACCGTGGAGATCCACTTTTGCGACCGAAGTGTATGTTGTGAAGCTTCCAGTCATTTCTGCGTTCAAATCGGTTCAAATGCAGCGCTGCCTTCCCGGAATGCTGTGCTGAAGCTTTGAAGTCGCTTGATGTCACCCAGCTCAGTATGCATGAAACAGCATTTCACCCCCCCTTTAAGTAAAAGTGTATTGAAAGCTGTGAGCATTCATATATATATATTTTTTATAATGACCACCAAACTATATATTTGTCTGTTGCAACATTCCAGTTGCATTTTGTTACTCTCTAGGGTCAATACATTTGCGTAGACATGCGTTTTGCATTGAGACATAATTTTTTCCATTGCCATGTCCCTTGAGGGGCTCTGCACTCTCACCAACTCTGAATTATTATTTTTTTAAATACAGTAAAAACATTAAAATTGTGAAACACTGCTACACGTTAAAATAACTATTTTCTATTTGAATATATTTTCAAATGTAATTTTGTTCAATTCTGTCAAAATTTACTCACCCTAATTTTGCTCCAAAAAATTCAGTAAAATGTAATTTAACCGTTAAGCAGAGTCCAGAAAATGTAAAAACTCAACAAACTATACAACAAATTTTTTTTAGAACAGATTTCATATTCAACTTCAAAACATCCTTAGATCAAAATACATTTACTTGACATGCAAAATGAAGTCAAAGTCTTGTTTTCTGAGAAATTGAACAAAATTAAATAAGTTTATGCTTAAAACAAGAACAAATATCTGTCATTTGGTATATAAATTACTTTTGAATTAAGATGATTTTTATGAGTTCATTGTTCTTATTTGTTCTTGTTTTAATCACAAAATCACTTTCACAAGATCCGAATAGTTCTTATCTCAGACTATAAGCAATTTTTGTCAAATTAATTAAAAAAGTAATGGAGATCTGTTGGAAATTGTTTTTTGAAACTTTGAAGTATAACTAATATAACTCATTGAGTGCTTAGACAATTACATGTAGAGAACATATTGACAGGTTATGTTCCCTTCAATTTATTCCTTAGATTTTCTTTAATTGCCACTTAAAATAGAGGAGGATATTGTACTTTATATTGAAAGGTAAGTTAACCAGTCCATAAAATTGAAGGGGCAGATTAAAAATTATTTATGGATTTAATACTTTCTTAGTGGAGGCATTATTTTTGCTTTACTTTAAGTTAATAAAAAAATATTTTAGCAATTTCCCCTCCACATATTTATTTATTTAGGTAGTCATTTAATAAGCATCATTCTGTATTTATTACAAAATAAACCCCCTTAGGGTGATATAAGACTCCTGATTATCGAGGGATTATTTTGCATAAAAGACTATTTGATTGTATTTTACGGGCCACATTTTTTTGAATGCTATTTTTGACTTCACAGTATTTGTGTGTGTGTGTGTGTGTGTGTGTTTAGGCTACTCCATGTCCAAAGGAACCAAATAAAGAGATGATAAATGATGGTGCCTCCTGGACAATCATCAGCACTGATAAAGCAGAATACACGTTCTATGAGGGCATGGGCCCTGTACACACCCCCGTCACACCTGTGCCTGTGGTCGAGAGCTTACAGGTAACACATACGCACACAGAAGCTTGTATCTCTTACTGGCGTTGTACACTCACAAGTCTCTGCATTCAGTTGATACACCGCATGTGTGTGTTGTGTGTGTTTGAGCAGTTAAATGGTGGCGGAGATGTAGCGATGCTGGAGCTGACAGGACAGAACTTCACTCCTAGTCTGCGGGTGTGGTTTGGTGACGTAGAGGCTGAAACCATGTACAGGTATGGGTATTATTTGAAAATATAGCCATATAGGAAAAGGTATTATAAATCCTAGAGGATATGAAATGTCATGTATAATTTTATATTATAATATTATACTGGGATAGTGAATAGGTATAAACAGGGAACTACAGCTCTTTAATATACATTTATATTGTTTATAAACATGATTGATCTTCATAGGGTTTTAAAATGATTCAATAATTGTACTTCATTAGTATATTTAATACATTTGCACTGTAGTACTTTTAAATCTACAGTCCCTGACAAAAGTCTTGTCGCTTGTGTACAAATTGACCTAAAGTGCTGCTGAAATATATTTCTAATCAAGATTTTTTTACAAGAAATGGCTCATTTTAATCCCACCATCTTTTGTGATAATGTTTCAGTGAAAAACTAAACTTTCAAAAAGTATTCTAATATTCACAGCTTGGTAAAGCCCATTGAGTCAATTTTTGCAAAGACATAAGTGTTGTCACCTTGTCATATGAGCTTCACCTGTGACTAATAATGAATCAATTAGGTCTCAAGTGTGTATAAAAAGAACCCCAGTACGCTAGACCTTCACATCAACTGCAACTAGACCTCTTCAAACATGCCTAAGATTCACCCAGAGACTAAAGTTTTGATTATCAAGAGGCTGAAGACCATCCACTGCTGATGTGGCAGACACCTTCAATGTGTCTCAGCGTCAAGTACAGAGGATAATTTTTTTTTTGAAGAGACTGGAGACGTTTTTGACAAGCCCAGGTCAGGCAGACCCCACAAGACAACTGCTCGAGAGGACCGTTTGTTGGCTTGAAAATCCAAGGCCAGCCCATTTTCCACTGCAGCAGAGCTCCAAGAGACCTGGTCACCTGAAGTCCCTGTGTCAACCAGAACAGTTTGTCGGATTCTGTCTCGAAATGGCCTCCATGGTCGAATCAGTGCCCGGAAGCCAGCACTAAATAAAAGACAATTGAAAAACCGTGTGTCATTTGCCAAGGCCCACAGCCTGCTAAAAGGATGGACGCTGCAAAAGTGGCAGAAGGTGGATTTTTCAGATGAATCTTCTGTTGAATTACACCACAGTCACCGCAAATATTGCAGGAGACCTACTGGAGCCAGAATGGATCCGAGATTCACCCAGAAAACAGTGAAGTTTGGTGGCGGAAAAATCATGGTCTGGGGTTACATCCAGTATGGGGGTGTGCGAAAGATCTGCAGGGTGGAAGGCAACATCAATAGTCTAAAATACCAAGAAATCTTAGCTACCTCTTAAATTCCCAACCATAAAAGAGGCCAAATTCTGCAGCAGGACGGTGCTCCATCGTATACTTCCATCTCCACATCAAAGTTCCTCAAGGCGAAGAAGATCAAGATGCTCCAGGATTGGCCAGCCCAGTCACCAGACATGAACATCATTGAGCATATGTGGGGTAGGATGAAAGAGGACGCATGGAAGACGAAACCAAAGAATATTGATGAACTCTGGGAGGCATGCAAGACTGCTTTCTTAGCTGTTCCTGATGACTTCATCAATAAATTGTATGAATCCTTGCCAAACCGCATGGATGCAGTCCTTCAAGCTCATGGAAGTCATACAAGATATTAAATTTGAATCTCACAGCACCACAACTCAATTTGCTGACATATTTTTGTATTTACAGTAAATTTGTTCAATTTCTGTATAGGCGACAAAACTTTTGTCTTGCCAAAATTTGACCTTTCTGTCTTGATTAAATGATAAATATTTTTTTCTGTGAAAATTATTTATTTCAGTGCATTAAACATCATTTGGGAGGGTTTTAGCTTTTCATATGAGCTATTTCTAACACCAATGAATTAATTAAAAGTCAGGTTAATATCAGGTATTTCTAGAAAATAGATAAGCGACAAGACTTTTGTCAGGGACTGTAATTACTCGTACTCTTATGCCATAACAGTTCTCTTTACAATTTCATATAGACCTTTATAGTATGAGGTGCTTATTTTACTGGTCATCATGACTTACAGCAACATTTTACCAGTTTTATTAGGAGGCCTTAACTACTATGTACTTACATAAAATAGTGCAATGTACTTATTGTGTTCATATTGTATTGCAACACTTTTGAGGTGGATACGGGTAAAGTTAAGGACAGGTGTGGTTGTATGGGTAAGTTTAAGGGTAGGGTTAGGTGTAAGGGAAGTAAGTAACAACAGTGCAATTATAAATGTAACTAAATAAATAAAATTACTGAGGTAATTAGATGCAGGTCATTTTTAAAATTGAAGTACAATGTAAAAACATGTAAGTGCCTTGTATCAAATTATGAATTTAAATGTTAGTACATAGTAGTTAAGGCCACCTAATATAAAGTGGGTTCAACTATTACGATATATATTATTATCCAACTATAACTTTGACATTATTACAAAGTGCACTTTTTAAAAGTGTACTTAAATGTGTTAATAAACAGTCATGAAAATGTTATTTTGTTAATATATTATCTGCTGGTAGAGTTTTTGGTAACACTTTATTTTACAGTGTCCTTGTTACATGTTACATGTACTTACCATAGTAATAACAGTAAATAATGCCAAACCAAACCCCAATCCTACCTTAACTCTATAGTAAGTAATTGTTGTTAATTAATATTACTCAGTACTTAAATATATACAAGTGCTGGTCATATAATTAGAATATCATCAAAAAGTTGATTTATTAAACTAATTCCATTCAAAAAGTGAAAATTATATTATATTCATTACACACAGACTGATGTATTTCAAATGTTTATTTCTTTTAATTTTGTTTATTATAACTGACAACTAAGAAAAAAATCTCAAATTCAGTAATTTATAATATTACTTAAGACCAATATAAAGAAAGGATTTTTAGAAATCTTGGCCAACTGAAAAGTATGAACATGAAAAGTATGAGCATGTGCAGCACTCAATACTTAGTTGGGTCTCCTTTTGCCTGATTTACTGCAGCAATGCGGCGTGGCATGAAGTCGATCAGTCTGTGGCACTGCTCAGGTGTTATGAGAGACCAGGATGCTCTGATAGTGGCCTTCAGCTCTTCTGCATTGTTGGGTCTGGCATATCGCATCTTCCTCTTCACAATACCCCATAGATTTTCTATTGGGTGAAGGTCAGGCAAGTTTGCTGGCCAATCAAGGACAGGGATACCATGGTCCTTAAACTAGGTACTGGTTGCTTTGCCACTGTGTGCAGATGCCAAATCCTGTTGGAAAATTAAATCTGCATCTACATAAAATTGGTCAGCAGCAAGAAACATGAAGTGCTCCAAAACTTCCTGGTATACGGCTGCGTTGACCTTGGACCTCACACAGTAGACCAACACTAGCTGATGACATGGTATCCCAAACCATTACTGACTGTGGAAACTTTACACTGGACCTCAAGCAACGTGGATTGTGTGCCTCTCTGGAACCCTGATTTCCAAAGGAAATGTAAAATTTACTTTAATCAGAGAACATAACTTTGGACCACTCAGCAACAGTCCAGTACTTTTTGTCTTAAGCCTAGACAACACTCTTCTGACACTGTCTGTTGTTCAAGAGTGACTTGACACAAGTAATGCGACAGCTGAAACCCATGTCTCGCTTACGTCTGTGCATAGTGTTTTTTTGAAGCACAGACTCCAGCTGCAGTCCACTCTTTGTGAATATCCCCCACATTTTTGAATGGGTTTTGTTTTACAGTCCTCTCCAGGGTGCGGTTATCCCTATTGCTTGTACACTTTTTTCTACCACATCTTTTCCTTCTCTTCACCTCTCTATTAATGTGCTTGGACACAGAGCTCTGTGAACAGCCAGCCTCTTTTGCAATAACCTTTTGTGTCTTGCCCTCCTTGTGCAAGGTTGTCTTTTGGACAGCTGTCTAGTCAGCAGTCTTCCCCATGATTGTGTAGCCTACAGAACTAGAATGAGAGACCATTTAAAGGCCTTTGCAGGAGCATTGGGTTAATTAGCTGATTGGAGTGTGGCACCAGGTGTCTTTAGTGTTCTACTCCAAAACACATCAACTGACCACGGGGGTTCCTCAGGGCTCAGTGCTTGGACCTCTCCTCTTCTCCATTTACACTACATCATTGGGACCCATCATTCAGGCACATGGACTCTCATATCATGAGACACAGCTCTACCTCTCCTTTCAACCAGATGATCCCACAGTAGCTGCACGAATCTCAAGCTGTCTGGCAGACATCTCAGCATGGATGAAAAAACATCACCTGCAGCTCAATCTAGCAAAGACTGAGCTGCTTGTTTTCCCTTCTAATCCGACCATACAACACGATTTTACCATTCAGCTAGGTTAATCTTTGATTACCCCTTCAGGGTCGGTCAGAAATCTTGGAGTAATCTTTGATGACCAGCTGTCCTTCAAAGACGACATCTCAAAGACAGCTCGGTCATGCAGGTTTGCATTGCACAACATCAGGAAAATCAGACCGTTCCTTACAGAGCATGCAACACAGCTTCTTGTCCAAGCCCTGGTAATTTCTAGACTTGACTATAGCAATGTGCTTCTGGCGGGACTTCCATCTTGTGCAATCAAACCGCTACAAATGATCCAGAACGCTGCGGCACGTCTTGTATTCAATGAGCCCAAAATGGCTCATGTCACACCTCTATTCATCTCTCTGCATTGGCTACCACTCGCTGCCCGGATCAAATTCAAAGCCCTGACTCTTGCTTATGGATCTTCCACAAGCTTAGCACCCGCATACTTCGACTCACTCCTATGAGTCTACATCCTCACCAGAAGCCTTCGCTCAGCTAATGAGCGAAGGCTTGTGGTACCATCACAGAGAGGCATGAAATCCCTCTCCAGGACTTTTTCTTTCATTGTTCCTGGTTGGTGGAACGATCTTCCATCCTCCATACGCACGACAGAATCTCTCGCTTCATTCAAAAGACAGGTAAAACTCATCTCTTCCATGAGCACTTAATCTTACATAAAAATAAAAAAAAATCTCCCCTCTACTTCTCTTTTCTTCTTCCCTTTTCTAGTTTTTGCTACTCTGAGTAGTGTACAAATCTTGGTATTTAGGGCACTTTTTGCGTTTCTTTGCCTCTTCTTGACGGATTGTTTCCTGTACTCCTGAGTTGTAAGTCGCTTTGGATAAAAGCTTCTGCTAAATGCATAAATGTAAATGTTTAGTGTGTGGCACAGGTGTGAACCTTTTCACAATATTCTAATTTTCTTAGATACCCAATTTGGGATTTTCCTTAGTTGTCAGTTATAATCATCAAAATTAAAAGAAATAAACATTTGAAATATATCAGTCTGTGTGTAATGAATGAATATAATGTACAAGTTTCACTTTTTGAATTGAATTAGTTAAATAAAACAACTTTTTTTATGTAATCTTTTCTGTAATTAATTTCTGTAGTTACCCATACCACCACACTTGTCTCTAACTCTACCCGTATCCCACCTCAGTATCAGCAAAAGTGTTTTGCAATACAATATGAATACAATAAGTACATTGCACTTCTTTTTTTAATGTAAGTAAATTGTAGTTAAGGCCACCTAATATAAAGTAGGACCCAAATAAGTACGGGGTAATATTAATTAAGATAAGTTCGTCCCTTCTTTAAGACAAGTTCGTTTAATTAGTGTTGGGGTTCGGTTTAGGGTTAGTTACTTGTAGGCTAATTATACATAATTTACTGCAATTACTGTAGTAAGTACATGTAAGAAATACAACAGGGACACTGTAAAATAAAGTGTTACCAAAAAAACTTTTATGGTTTTAAGTGCACTACAAATGCACATTCAAGTAAGTGCTCTTCTTTTTTTACAAGAGAGTCCTAAATCCTTACAAACCTGTTAAATACAACAGTAAATGGCATGTTAAGATTTGACAGGTTGTAGGTTGAATGAAGTGCCTCTTCCTTGTAAAATCTGAAGGGAACTAGACCCCACATGTTTTGTTTAATCTGTATTCAATTCTTATGTGGTAGTTAAAGAAAAGAAAAAAAGTACTTTTATTACTGCTGTCAGTTAAACATTGCAGGCGTTGTCAGTCTGAATTATTAATAGACATTATATTTCCTCTGAAGGTGTGGGGAGAGCATGCTCTGTGTCGTCCCAGACATCTCGGCGTTCCGCGAGGGCTGGCGGTGGGTGCGGCAGCCGGTGCAGGTCCCCGTAACGCTGGTCCGAAACGACGGTATCATCTATTCCACGACGCTCACGTTCACATACACGCCTGAACCCGGTCCCCGTCCGCACTGCAGCGCGGCCGGCGCCATCCTGCGAGCAGGTAATACCAGCTTACTTTCCACGACCGGCAACAGCGCGGGAGGGCCTGGAGAAACGACACCCTACGGTGGCAACAGCACGTCTAACGCCGTCACAGCTTCATCCTCTAATGCAGCCGCGGCTGTGGTGTTATAACACACGCAGCACTGCTCACAAACTCACAACGTAAAACAGAAGACTACAAACTGTTTGTAAAAGTGCTGCATATTGAATTTCAAAATAAAATCCCTTAAAAGCGGAGATGGAAATCAAGGGATAAATGGGGAAAGAAGGCAAATACCTGTGGTGGGGACAAAATATTTCAGAGACGGTTCTCCTGCGCCCTCTTGTGGTTTTCTCTAAGGAGCCGGTCTGGTGCTAGCAATAGACAATGCCTGAGAGGAAACACCAGCGCCTTTCAACAGGTGTACAAGACATGGAGACAAGACCACAGCAATGATACTTCAGCCGTCGACTGAAAATGATGTTTCTTCCTTCTGGTCTGTGTGTGTGCGACTGGGTGAGATGTATCATAGCCTGGGAGGTCTAAACTCTTAGGAAAAGGGTCATATTGAAATTGTGAGATGACAGTGGACCAAGGATATTGTATAAGCTTTAGTAAAGGTACTTTTTTTTTCTCCATACCTTTTTTATATCAAACATTATAGTACGCCTTTGTTACCAAATAGGTTCTATTCCTCCTCTGAGCTTCACCTATTTTTTTCCTGTATATAGATACTTTCATACAGATCTGTTCGCTTGGACTCCATCCGTTTTGATACTTTGTATTTTATAATAACGTTGCTTTTCTTTTCCATACGGTTTTAGTTGTTTTTCTTTTCTATTTGGGAGAAACTCAGAGGTTTTTTTTATCATTCGTTTTTATGAAGTCTTTAAAAAAAAGAGCTTTAAGCAATGCCTCTGCCTTGCCTGCATTACAATATGCGCTACGCTTCCTTTAAGCATTTCATCATCGACGTGTCTAGATCTCACAAAAGGAACAATGCCATCTTTCTATGTCTTATTTTGGAATATAACCCAGAAAATACAATATAGAGGCTCTTCGATAACGGTAGCCATGGTTCATTTGCTCCAGGGCGCACGTTAGGTTCTCACATATCAATATCAGAAAGTTCACTGTAGTTAGATAGTTGTAGGATAACGGTCATGTTCTGACACGAGTTTAGACCCCTACAGTTTTAGTGCCGTTTTCTAATGTTTCCTTTCTAAAAAATCCCAAGTTTTTTTGTCTTCCTGAACCTTCCATTAGCATTTTGTAAAATTTGAAATGCTCTCAAAAACAGATGATTTGGAGACATGCTCTACCATTAGATGTGGCCTTACTGGAACAAAGGTTCCCGCTTTAGTTCACCCCTTCAAAAGGAGGTTTACAAACGCGACCCGAGGAACCAAGCCTTGAATTTTGAACATTTTACATGCGATTTTTATTTTATTTTTTATATTTAAACTCCCTAAACTTGTAATTTTTCTTTCGGATTTAAAAGATCTAAATGTGTAATAGATACGAACATACCCAAAGATATTATATTGCATTGGTGTTTTTTGAATATTTGAAGAGTATGTTGAGATTTGTGGCCTCTCGCACACCAAAAGTAGGAAGCTTTACTCCATTGGTCATTGATTTATCGTGGCCTTGGTGTCTCACCAACTAGTAGACTAGTATGATTTAAAAAAAAACACAAAAAAAAAACAACCTAGCTGTAATGAACCCATCAACCAGCACTAATAGTGTTTTGTGACTTTCTTTTTTTATGTACAGTAATTTAACTTTTGAATTTTATGCATCCATTTGTAAAAAATAATAATAGAAAAAATAAATAAAAAAGGAAAGAAAGTAAAAACTACGAAAGAAAGAAAAAGAGAAACCATTCAGCCATTTTTTTTCATGTGTCTGTGGCTCTTAACCCAGTTATGTTCGTGGTGTTTCCCGTCAAAACGGTTGGGTGTTTAGTGTCCGAGTTTGTCCTTACCTTGTATGCTAATGTCCGGATATCATGGAAAGTTCATGGCCTTTAAAATGTGTGTGTGTGTGTGTGTGTGTGTGTGTGTGTCTCAAATATGTAAGCATACAGCAATACTGTATAGGTCACTTTGTGTGTGTCTTGGTCTGTGGATATAGCCACTGATTTTTCACCAGCCTGATCCACAACGTATGTGGTCATGAAGAACAGCTGGCTCAACTAGAGTCATATTCACTTTCTTCTTTCTCCTCTGCTTCTTCTTCTTCTTCATTCTAATTTAATCAGACACCCTTTTGGTAGATTTGTAGATTCGCGCGCTGTCTTCCTCACTTGGAGAATCTGTAGTGTAGTACAAGTAGGCGACTCGTCAAATAAGGCAATACTCCAGCATTGTAGGCCTATAATGTAGTTTATTTCGGGGAAAACTGTAACTTGAATGTTTCTGCAAAAAAAAAAAAGAAAGGAAAAAAAATCACTTGTTGCCTCCACAAGATTTTTCTTTTCATCATTATCATAATCATCCATCTTATTTTGCTAAAAAAAAAAAAGTCCTCTTTGCAAAAATCTTCCATGAGGTAGTTATACCTTAAGCTCTTGCACTCGGTTTCCAAGGATTCTTTCGTTTCTTCCATTTGGCGGAAGATGGCACTGGTTTAATTTCTCGTAGCCTATTTGATGGTTTTTGATTCGTCATTGTGAGAGCTTTCGTTCAAGCAATGCGTTTAAAAAAAACAAAAAACATTATTATACGAATGCTTCCCTTGATTTATATGGGATCACGACCCAAAAAGACAAAAACAAGTGCTTTAAGCCAGTCCGCCTTGAAATGATACCGCATCATTGAAACAGCTCCCACACAACCGAAAGAAGTGATTATTTCAGACCATCAATTCCGTTTGACTTTATCATGTTTTCGTTGAAAATAGCGTGATTATATCATCGTTTACAGTGAGAACATTTCTGAAGCGCTCCGTCACTCTGATGGCTGCCTCTGTGGATTTGCTCAGCTCTACCCCTCCCTTACCATGGTGTTATGGTGGTAAAGTGCATTATGTTGCTCTCTGAACAAACAAATTGACAATCTTGTGGTTTTTTACTTTTTACGGTTTTTGAAGGTGTTGAGCTTTAGAATGAAGGCTTTGTTCAGACATTTCGAGCTGTGTATTTAAGTTGCACAGACAATTGGAGGACAACGAAATCTATGAATTTGCATTGTATAATTTGTCTTGTCAGTTTAAAGCAATGGAAAGCTACGGAAACATTTTCCAGTTCCATGTATGTAGAGGTCATGTGCCAGAGCCTTAAAAACATTTAATGGCAAATCTGTGTGAACAAATAGTTGGTCTTTCTGTTGTTTTTAGAAATCTCCATTAACTTTGCTCTTCCAAAACAACTTTTTTTTTATTAGTTCTTAATGAGCTCTGATCAATGTATAGGTGATATGCCAAATGTCTTATACTTACATTTCCATGCACTGCTTTTCAAACATGGCACCAGAGGCAGCTTTTCAATGATATCACAATAGTTCTAGAAGAGAGAAGGATGGGAATAAATGCGTACTGTAGTAGCGCTTCTCTAGTTCCACAAAGAGCTTAAGTTGGTCATAATGTTGTTTTGCTTTGCCTTTTGGACGTGAATATGTATTCAAAGGCTTAAATGGGAACTTTTAACCATCGGGAGAGTTTTGTAGCGTCAAGTTATTATGCCTCTAGGATCGTTTTAGTTCGGTAATTCACCCTCTCTGCTGGTTTCGCACTTCGAGAAAGCCACGTTTGTCTAGATTAGTTGCTTACAGTCACTTTCCATGCAAAGCAATCCTGCTGTGCCTAATTTGATGCTCCTTGCTAGGCTTATGTGTGCAGCTCATCCTCCACCCTTCTTAAGCTTTCACTTCCCGTTTGTCAGTCTTTTTTTTGCACTCTTTCCTTTTTTCCTTCTTGGTCTGTTCTAGTTATAATGTTCAGAGGTATCAGTATGGTAGCAATCTCAGTCCTTAATGGGTCGCTGATGTTAGGATCATGTGCCCCAATGTGAAACAAGGAGAATTAGATCCGTTTCATTTGTCTGTATGTTTGATTTTGTACATATTGCACCTGCTCAGTTCCATATGTCATTAAATAATAAAACTGCAATATTGGCATAAAAGTCTAGAAATAAAAGTGAGATTTATTTCCATTGATTATTCCCTTTTTTACAACCACTTCTGAAACGGGTAAATCTAAAAATATTCACTGAGGTCTGCTTATAATGATTTTACATCAAAAACATTCTAATTTAGAAGTAATAAGCTATTTTTTATCCTGTTTTTGACCCTCTTTTTCAAACGCTTTGATGAGTGGGCCACATTCAAGACTAAATGCCCACGAAGATATTTTGAAGGATATGCCTAACCAAATAGTTGATGGACCTCATTGACTTCCATATTATGGTTACCTACATTCGTCAAAATAACTTCTTTTGTGTTCAACAGAAGAAAGAATTTCGTGCAGGTTTAGATTTGGGTGAGCAATTGATAAAAGTACCTCTTTAAATAGTAATTTTGGCCACCACTGAAATGGGTCATACAGAAGTACATTAAAAAGCAATTCATATATAAAGTGACTTCAATAATGATGAATTCTTCCATTTTAAAACAAAAATAAAGAATCTCTGTAGTCTCAATGAAATGATTGAAAAAAAGGCTGAAATCCTTGGTGGGAAACTAAGGAGAATATAGTCTGGTGTCGTTTTTAAACTAAAACAGTTTTTATTTTTAAGTATTATAGCCAAATTTAAAATACGCTGGAAGCTAGTAAGAATAACTGGGCCCATTCACATCAAGGAGGATAACTAGATAAATGTAAAGTTCTAATAATCGTTCTCAATATAAAAATACTTCACACCACACATCTATAACGATATAGAGAAATTATATCTTTGGAATCACTTTCAGAATGATTTTATCCAGAATGAATGATAAAAACATTTACAACCAATCAGAATCCATCCTCCTGGAACTTCCCTAGTTCCCAGTCGTGATTATGAGCTCATTGCATTTAATTTATTGCTTAAGAGGGCATTCATGTCCTATATTTTAACTAGGAAACTGGTATTTAAGATAATTCCGATAACACTGCTATCGGAATTATCGTAAATACGAGTTTTCCAGTTAAAAATTGCACATGAACGCCCTCTGATGTTGTGTTTACCACTGGAATGTTCGGAAATAAGTTTGATACCCAAATTCCTGAGATAGGCATGACATAAACTTCAAACATAGAACTGTAAAGGTATGTACGTGACGTCACCGTCAGCTGGAGTGACTGCGGTTACGCCCCACTGAGTGGCAAAAAGAATGAGCAGCAGCATTGGTTTTATAAGACAGGAGAAACTCAAAGAACTATAGGAGATGGGGACTCAAAAACAAATGAAATAAACATCTGAAATGCGCATTGCGCATCCCTATTGTTAGGGGTTAACAGCTTATGACCCAGGACCAGTAGTGGAGAAATGAAGACAAAAGAGTCAGGATTGCAATTAATTAAAATAAAAATTTACTTAGGAATCGTTTGCAGTTTCAAAAGCAGAATCCAGCTTCAAGTCTTTTTTGCTTCTTCAGTTTTGCTACAAATTACTTTTTCAAATTGCCTGAAAAACCACCTCATGAGAGCATAACTTTTTTTCGATACATGGGAGTTTTTGCGAAATTGCCGCATTTCCATTGGGTGTATTTTCAATTTCAATTTGCACAATTTGAAGGGTAATGGAAACGCAGCTAGTATGATGGTGGTGTCTTATGTGATTCGCCAAGGGGACTCACGGTCGCGCACCCTGGACAGGCATGCGCGTCATCTCTTCCTGTAGGCCCAGGGCAAATTCCTGTCCCTCAGGGCGGCCCATGTCCCCGGAGTTCTAAACCTCGCTGCAGATTTCCTTTCAAGTCAGAAACTCAAGTCAGGGGAATGGATGCTGAATCCTCTCACAGTATCCCAAATTTGGGAGAGGTTCGGCAGACCGGAGGTGGACCTCTTCACCACGAAAGAGTCGTCCCAATGCCCGCTTTGGTTCTCTCTAAGCCCTCCAGCCCCGTTGGGAGGGGATGCGTTCGCTCATCCCTGGCCGAGGCTCTATGTGTTCCTGCCCATTAAGTTGATTCCGTCAGTTCTGCTCAGCTGGAGAGAGAGTGGAGCCAATCTCCTGCTGGTGGCACCATTCTGGCCATCTCAGATGTGGTTCTCAGAGCTGGTTCTACTTCTGGACTCCCCTCCTTGGGAGATTCCAGTTAGAGAGGACCTGCTCTCCCAGCTTTAGGGCAGGATCTGGCATCCTCGTCCCGAGATTTGGAAAATGTGGGTGTGGCCCATCAAAGGCCATCCGTCTTGAGTCCGGGTCTTCCTGCGGACGTTCAGGATACCATTGCTAATGCCAGGGCCCCCTCTACAAGGAAGCTTTATTCTTCGAAGTGGAAAGTTTTTCAGGCATGGTGCTCAGCCCATGCTATAAGTCCAGTCGAATGCCCTGTCGGGTCGGTTCGGTTCGGTACTGTAATTCCTGCAGGAGAGGTTTGCAGCCGGGGCGGCTACTATGCTCAGAGTGTATCACTGCTCACAGGGAGTCAGATGATGTCCTTTTGGGGAAACATAGACTAGTCTCGTCCTTTATGAGAGGGATCAGGCGCCTGAGACCAGTTCGCTTCCCTGATGTGCCCTGCTGGGACTTGTCGATTGTCCTGGAGGGGTTGACAGGGGCTCCCTTTGAACCATTAGAGTGGATTCTGACTCTTAATGTTTCTCTTTTATAGGTTCTAATTTCCTTGAAGCGAGTAGGGGACTTGCAAGCTCTCTCTGTTAGTGAGACTTGCTTGGACTTTGCTCCTGGGCTGGTTAAAGTTTCTTTAAGGCCCAGGCCGGGGTATGTGCCCAAGGTTTTGTCCACCTCATTTCGCTCGCAAGTCACCACCCTCCAGCCCCCGCCTTTCGCCTCTTTTAAGCACGAAAAGCTACATTTGCTCTGCCTGGTTAGGGCATTAAAACTGTACGTGGACCGTTCGGGTGGTTGGAGGAAGTCTAACCAATTGCTGGTGTGTTTCAGAGCCGGGCCATCATGGGCTTGCCGCGTTGAAGCAGAGAATTTCACATTGGGTGACAGAGGCTATCTCTTTAGCTTACAAGGTTGAGAGGTTCCTTCACCTCTTGGCATTCGTGCACACTCTACAAGAGGTGTGGCCTCTTCTTAGGCACTTTACAAGTGGGCTCTCTTGGAGGACATTTGTGTGGCCGCAGGTTGGTCCTCACCGCACACCTTTGTCAGATTCTATAGTTTGGATCTTGACATGGCTCCGGATTTGCATGTTCTGTTGGCTTAAATCCAGCCATTCAGATCTACCCAACGTTCGTGTCAGACTGCAGCAGCAACACTTTAGCTTGGTGTGTGTGGTATACCGTTTCCCATATGTGTCACTACGTAGCATTAAGTGAACCAATGAAAGAGAACGTCTCAGGTTACTCACGTAACCTATGTTCTTTGAATAGGTAAAGAGATGCTGCGTACACTGCCAAAGCTCCCCGCATTGCCGCCAAGCCGCCTTGTTCGGCAGAGAAATCTGGGGAGAAGATGGCGTGCGCGCCAGTATAGCTCAAAGGTGTTGAGCTGGAGGGGCGCCGCTGCACCATCAGCCAATGAATTGGCGTGATTCTATAAAGGCTTTAGACAATGGCAACGAGGGCGTTCCCCATATGCGTCACTATGCAGCTTCTTGTTCTGTATTCAGAGAACATAAGTTACGTGAGTAACCTGAGATGTTATTGGGTCACTCTGTGTTATGTGTCATTTTGCAGGCTTATTTTTAGCCATAATAGCTGATAGAATAGATAAAGCAAGCCTGGTCCCACAGTTATTTTGTAGTCTAGGATTGAACTTGCATAATAGCCAGTGTTTTGGTCTCACCCAAATATAAAAGTTCTGTCATTATTTACTAAAGGCCAAAATGTCAATATGTGAAGAGATTTTAAATATTTTTCCAGCTGTCCATATTAATAACCTTATTCTAACACTGTTTAGACAAAAACACTGAGACGTCATTTAAAATATCTTATTTTATGTGTTGAGAAAATGTTGACAGAATTTTCATCCCATTGACCAGGGGTTTCCACCAAATGCTGCTGATGTAAACATATCATATACATGAGCATCCTGTTAGCTGTTTTTGTCAATGGCTTTTTTAAATGATCAACTTCCTACATATTGTCTGACAAAACACTGAAATCTATGACAAAAAGGTGTATTTTTAATAAATGTACTTCACAAGAATTCAGTGACGCAGGTGACAAAAAACAAAACAAAACAAAAAACAACAGAAAATTTTGGTCTGGCCCCCAGGTTGCATTTCATACAAAGCACTCCTAAAATATTCATTATTAGATGATATGTGGACTGGCATATGTGAATCTCCTCAGGGTTTTAAAATGTTTCCTTTAACATAAGTAGATGTTTTTTGGGGGGGTGGTGGTCAAATGTCCCGGTATATAGACATCCGGCAGATGATTAAGACTTTGCATGGTTTAATGTGTCAATATCAGTGACATGCAATATGTTGCCAGTATTGGGGACCATACAGAAGTGTGATTAAACATCTTGTCTGATGTGTGTGGTATTAAAGTAAGAAATAATTGTTTATGTCATCGAGAGATTACATTTAAAATGTGAGTTTGGCATATACAAATATGGTCCCACTTTATATTAGGTGGTCTTAATAAGTACAATGTATGTACTGTGTTCATATTGTATTGCACACTTTTGCTGATATTGAGGTGGGATACGGGTAGATTTAGAGACAGGCGTGGTGGTATGGGTAAGTTTAAAGGAAGTGTGATTATAAATATAACAACAGAAATGAATTACAGATGTAATTACATGCAGGTGTTTTTACAATGTAAAAACGTGTATGTCACAATAAGTTCATTGTATCAAATTATTCATTTAAATGTTAGTACATGGTAGTTTTAAAGCCACCTAATATGAAAGTAATAGTTGATGACCAAGTGTCCTGGTGAAAATATCCCAGATGTCATAAGCAGCCTTGAGAAGGTTCTTTGAAGTGCACAACAGATGTTAAAAGTCTCATGCAATGATAAGGACAGACTGTGTCACACCGTACAAACAGTACAGCACAAGATAAAGACATGACTGTGTACTTTCCTAGAAGAAAATGGTTCATGCTATACATCTACCTATGGACACAAACACGCTGGTACATTTTGTACAGAGTTTACACAAAAGGTATTGGCAATGAATCCATTGAGGTTTTGCTATTGCAGATTGTGTAAGTGTGTGTTATACATTTATCAAATAGAGAATTATATCTGTGTGGTCATTACTGAAGCAGATATGATGAACAAAATATCAAATACAGGCCGGACCATTCACATATTCGGGGTCAGTAAGATATGTATATAAGGTGTATATATATATATATATATATATATATATATATATATATATATATATATATATATATATATGTATATATATATATATATGTATATATATATGTATATATATATATATATGTATATATATATGTATATATATATATATATGTATATATATATGTATATATATATATATATATATATATATATATATATATATATATATATATAATACTTTTATTGAGCAAGGATGCATTCAATTGATCAAAAGTGACAGTAAAGACTTTTCCACTGTTACAAAACTTTCATATAATTGCTGTTCTTTTGAACTGTCTGTTCAGCAACTCAACTGTGATAATATTAAACAATTTTGAGCAGCAAATCATCATATTTGAATTATTTCTGAAAGATCATGTGACACTAAAGACTGGAATAATGCAAAACAATAATCACTTCTTTTAAACTGTAATAATATTTTAAAATTGTACTGTTTTCTGTCTTTTTGATCAAATAAATGCAGCCTTAATGAGCATGATACTTCTTTCAAAAACAGAAATCTTGAATGATAGTGTAGTTAGTCTTGGAAAACATTATAACACTGTTTTTTAAAACATCTGGATAATTGTTTTGACTGACACACAGTTTTTGTGAAATGTGGGGACATTCCATTGATGTAATGGTTTTTATACTGTACAAACTTTATTTTCTATCCCCTTACACTGCCCCAGCCCCTAAACCTACCCATCACAGGAAACATTCTGCATTTTTACTTTCTCAAAAAAACTCATCCTGTATGATTTATAAGCATTTTGAAAAGTGGGGACATGGGGAATGTCCTCATATTTCACCCTCTCCTTGTAATACCTATGTCATACCCATGTCATTTTACACATTTGTGTCCTGATATTTCACACACACACACACACACACACACACACACACACACACACACATGCACATGCACACACACACAGTAAAATACCAAGAAAAGCAAAGGAATTCCTCTTTGTCTTCTAGGTGAGCCAGACAATTAGAAAGCCAAATGGACAAACTTATGCATAAAGTCATGTGATTTGTATAAAACCTACATTTATAAGTCAGAAACATAATGAGGACTGGCCGTCACAGTCTTGCAACATTTAATGCTAAACAGTGACGTAGTAAAATTAAGCACTGGATTCTGTCAGCATATCGATGCACATACAATGCTTGTGCTCTAGTTTATCAACAGTACAATAAGTCTCTTTTCAGTTAGCAGCCATTTTACTAAACATTGCCAAGCTCCAGGCACGTGCACAGATAGACCCCAAGTGGTGCTCAAACATCTGCCCTTTTCCCTCTGACTAGATAAGTGCCCTTTTGCAAGACATTATTTTTTTTCTTTATATTGTATTTTAGTTTTGTGTTTAAAGTGAGAATGCACAAGCCCCTCAAACTCTCCAACATCCCTTGGCTTCAGCATGCAGGGCAGGCGAGCAGCATCCACATCTCCCGGATTTACCCTCACTGGTGACAGTCTGATAACCATTGTGGTCTGCTCAAAGCTGTTTATCACAGCTGCGAAATTAAACCAATACAGCCAGCCTAACTTAGGCAATAGCCC
Source organism: Pseudorasbora parva (assembly GCF_024679245.1). Classification (NCBI taxonomy): domain Eukaryota; kingdom Metazoa; phylum Chordata; class Actinopteri; order Cypriniformes; family Gobionidae; genus Pseudorasbora; species Pseudorasbora parva. The sequence goes on from NC_090172.1 coordinate 23,255,658, forward strand.
TCAATTAAGCATAACAACAAACAAGCTAGTCGGATGTTGACGTAAAAACATTGTGTACGTTCGGAAATGCCACCAAAATGAATAAAAATGCCCCCAAAATTCAAGATATGAATTGCCCTTGTACGAGCTGTTGTATTTTGTGTTTATAATATAGTTAAGCAATATCACACGAGCAGGAGTGCCAGTTTCGTGAATATCAGCACGATTGCAAAATGAACGAAAAACATTACGTTTATTTTTAGACACAACAGGTTTTTGCTCTTTTTTACCTATTTACTCTATTTTTTCCAATGAGTCAGTGGGCCCTAAGGAAAAGGTGCACAGGTTATTTAACCATGTTTGTGTCCTGAGTGTGAAATAAGCAGAGTGTATGCAAGTTGTGCACATGTCTATAGGTGCAAATTACTAGCACACCCTTTAAATAACACAAAAAATACTACCCTATTGACTTTAGGCCAGGTTTTTGTTGGTCGATGACGCAGCAACAATGCCCCTGAACACACCTCATTTTCAGACCAGCACACCCATGGGCAAATGGATGGGTTCAAGCGCATTTACTGCGCAGGGCGTGAAAATGATAACTGCGTCGGGCTGAAATAGCAAAAAATGTGAGTGTTGCACATGGCGCCGCATTGTGCCGGATGTATGATAGTGCCCAATGATTCAATGACTCCTTCATATAATCAGTGGACATTTACTTCTTTCATGAATAAATCAACTGGTTTAAATGAATCAGTTGCAAGGACAAGGATTTACTTGTTACAACTTTCTGTCAGTTTGAGTTTAATATATAATGGTATATAATTTTTTTTATTTTATTGAAATTAATTTTTAATTTTATAATTTAATTTATTTCTATATTCGGAATGTTATATTTAGAACAATAATCTCATAATATTATTTAGGCAATTGTAAATGGATTTTGATAATGGCAAGACGGATTACTTGTTGATACTGATTTTATTTAATTGGTATAACAGCCCTATAGTGTGTAGTTTTAAATAGTGCAATTAAAAGATGATCAATAATATGTAACTTAACTTTCTATAAATAATTAGAAGAGAGTTGCCTTTTTTTTTTACTTGAGCACCTGCCCTCCAAAATATCTGTGCAAATATCCGGTCCTTGACTTTACTAAAGATAAACATCTTGTTAAACCAAAATGGGTTCTTACGCTGACATTTTCAGGGTTGGATGAGTGTCAGTTATGCTTGTGCTGAGCCACGAATACTGGTGTCAGTCAGCCTCGTAAGCGTTCCTTGCGTGTTACCGTTGGCCTGTCCGGTTCCTCCAAACAGCGTTCCCAGCCCTCTAGCTCCTCTGGCGCTACGTCGGCTGCTGCTCCTGCTCACTTCATCAAAATCCTCCCTACAGCAGTTGAATGTCACCAGAATGCCCTGTCTGAAGCGTTTGTTCATAAAACAGTAGACTATAGGATTGACACAGGCGGAGGTGTAGGACAGCAAGTGGATGAAGGATATCGGCGCTCCCGAGAGGAGACGATCGGCTGAACGTCTGTCGAAGGCTCGCCAGGCGTTAACGACGAAGATCGGCGTCCAGCAGAGGAAGAACAGCCCCACGATCACCAGCAGCATGCGTATGACCCGTTTCTTGGCCATGAGGTTTGCTGTGGGGCTGTTGCTGCAAACCCTTCTCAGTTTGGATTTTGGGTTGCTTAAGCTGAGTGCCACGGGTTCGTCGCGCTTCCTCTTGGACGGCTGGAGGTAGCAGCCGTCGCTGTCACCATTTTTCAGACTGGACGTGCCATATTCTTTCTCTAGTGAGCAAAGTGAGGATGAAACTGTTATTATGCAATTCAATATAGAGCAGTTCTGTTTGTAATCCTAAAGAAGCTTTTCCACCATCTCCAACTTAAGCATATCATTTTCGCAGTTTGCATTTAGTGGCAGTCACATAGAAGTTTCATGTTGGTCACAAAGCAGCCATTACCCAACATTCAACTTATTCAACATGCTAAAATAAATGAATAATGAACGTATGAATATATCCAGACAAAACAAATGACTGCCAATAGATCACAAAAGAAAACATAGTGGGGATATTCAATAATTATAAAAAAATTATTTATATTCATAACGACCCATTTTACTAAAGAAAGTGGTTTTAGTGGAAAGATATTGTTCATTCTCATTTTGTCTCATACACTTTGTTGCAATGCAAATTATGTTTGTAGGTTACTCATTTTCATTACTACCCATATTCATACTATATATATATATATATATATATATATATATATATATATATATATATATATATATATATATATATATATATATATATATATATATATATATTTTTTTTTTTTTTTTGTAAAGGTGCATTAAGATCATGTAATTACAAGGTTCTGACTTGTAAAATGCCTTCATAAAACTTGTAATTTGTAAACTTTTTTTAATAAAAAAGTTCTGAAAGCTCAAAATTGTACCACATTTGACCTCTGTAACACCTGACCTCTGCAGATTAATTTTGCCATTGATAGCATAGCCATAGAAACACAACGTTACATGTTGTCCTCTCATAATTACGGTAATGTCTCTTCCAGTCAGGTGGTCGCATACGGTCTAGCAGCATACAATTAGTGTTTCTGAGCCATGGATTCCCTCTGGAATTTACTTTGGGCTTTTGAAACAACGGGTTTGAATTTATGGAGGTCTTTTACATTTACAAGGTTAACATTAAAGTTTTTTCTACATCACACACAGTCATACCTCAAACGAAATTTGAAGCAGCTGTTCCTAAATATAGTTGCTGACAAGCTGATAAAGAGACAACCGTTGAACTCATTTTTTATGTATTTATATTTATATATAACTGTTTTTTTAACATATATTTTATTTATATAATTTATGTTGCAGAATAAAATGTGTCTTTCAAAGTAATGTTACTCACAGGTTTATATTCTTTATTTTTATTAATGTATTTATTTTAATTATTTAAAAAAATCCAGAGGGAACCCATGGGGAATTACACTGCCTTCAATGCACCTGGGAAACTAATACCTTAGAGTTGGACAGTCGTTATTAACATTCATGCATGTAGCCTACACACACACACACACACACACACAAAAAAAGTATATATATATATATATATATATATATATAGGAAAATAAGTATTTGAACACCCTGCTATTTTGCAAGTTCTCCCACTTATAAATCATGGAGGGGTCTTCTGAAATTGTCCACTGTAAGAAACATAATCTAAAAAAAAAAAAAAAAATCCAGAAATCACAATGTATTATTTTTTATCTATTTATTTATTTGATACAGCTGCAAATAAGTATTTGAACACCTGAGAAAATCAATGTTATTATTTGGTACAGTAGCCTTTGTTTGCAATTACAGAGGTCAAACGTTTCTTGTAGTTTTTCACCAGGTTTGCCCACACTGCAGGAGGGATTTTGGCCCACTCTTCCACACAGATCTTCTCTAGATCAGTCAGGTTTCTGGCCTGTCGCTGATAAACACAGAGTTTGAGCTCCCTCCAAAGATTCTCTATTGGGTTTAGGTCTGGAGACTAGCTAGGCCACGCCAGAACCTTGATATGCTTTTTACAGAGCCACTCCTTGGTTATCCTGGCTGTGCTTCGGGTCATTGTCATGTTGGAAGACCCAGCCTCGACCCTTGTAAAATTTCTAGTTGTTCGCCAAAAGGTTGCAATACATGGCCCGTCATCCTCTCCTTAATACAGTGCAGTCGCCCTGTCGCACGTGCAGAAAAACACTCCCAAAGCATGATGCTTCCACCCCCATGCTTCACAGTAGGGACAGTGTTCTTGGGATGGTACTCATCATTCTTCTTCCTTTAAAACGTTTAGTGGAATTATGACCAAAAAGTTATATTTTGGTCTCATCTGACCACATTACTTTCTCCCATGACTCCTCTGAATCATCCAAATGGTCATTGGCAAACTTAAGACGGGCCTAGACATGTGATGGTTTAAGCAGAGGAACCTTCCGTGCCATGCATGATTTCAAACCATGACGTCTTAGTGTAACCAGCAGTAACCTTGCAAAACGGTGGTCCCAGCTCTTTTCAGGTCATTGACCAGCTCCTCCCGTGTAGTTCTGGGCTGATTTCTCACCTTTCTTAGGATCATTGAGACCCCACAAGGTGAGATCTTGCATGGAGCCCCAGTCCGAGTGAGATTGACAGTCATGTTTAGCTTCTTCCATTTTCTAATGATTGCTCCAACAGTGGACCTTTTTTACCCAAGCTGCTTGGCAATTTCCCTGTAGCCCTTTCCAGCCTTGTGGAGGTGTAGTTTTGTCTCTAGTGTCTTTGGACAGCTCTTTGGTCTTGGCCATGTTAGAAGTTGGATTCTTACTGATTGTATGGGGTGGACAGGTGTCTTTTTGCAGCTAATGACCTCAAACAAGTGCATCTAATTTAGGATAATAAATTTAGTGGAGGTGGACATTTTAAAGGAAGACTAACAGGTCTTTGAGTTTCAGAATTCTAGCTGATACTTATTTGCAGCTGTATCATACAAAGAAATAGTTAAAAAATCATATATTGGGATTTCTGGATTTTTTGTTTTTTGATTATGTCTCTCACAGTGGACATGCACCTAAGATGACAATTTCAGAACCATCCATGATTTCCAAGTGGGAGACCTTGCAAAATAGCAGGGTGTTCAAATACTTATTTTCCTATATAATATATACTGATCAGGCATAACATTATGACAGGTGAAGTAAATAACACTGATTATCTCTTTATCACAGCACCTGTTAGTGGGTGGGTAATATTAGGCAGCAAGTGGATATTTTGTCCTCAAAGTTGACGTGTTAGAAACAGGAAAAATGGGCAAGTGTAAAGATTTGAGCGAGTTTGACAAGTGCCAAATTGTGATTGCTAGACGACTGGGTCAGTGGAGCTCCAAAACTGCAGCTCTTGTGGGGTGTTCCCAGTCTGCAGTGGTCAGTATCTATCAAAATCTATCACCGGTGAGGGTGACAGGGTCATGGGCGGTCAAGACTCACTGATGCAAGTGGGGAGCGAAAGCTGGCCTGTGTGGTCCGAAAAAACAGACAAGCAACTGTGGCTCAAATTGCTCAAAAAGATAATGCTGGTTCTGATAGCAAAGTGTCAGTATTCACAGTGCATCGTAGTTTGTTGCGTCTGCAGACCAGTCAATGCATGTGTGTCCCTTACCTGGAGAACACATGGCACCAGGATGCACTATGGGAAAAAGGCAAGCTGGTGGAGGCAGCGTGGGCAATGTTCTGCTGGGAAACCTTGGGTCCTGCCGTCATGTGAATGTGACTGACACGTACCACCTACCTAAGCATTGTTGCAGACCATATACACCCTCTCATGGAAATGGTATTCCCTGGCTGTGGCCTCTTTCAGCAGGATAATGTGCCCTGCCACAAAGCTAAATTTGTTCAGGAATGGTTTGAGGAGCACAACGAGTTGGAGGTGTTGACTTGGCCTCCAAATTCCCCAGATCTCAATCCAAACGAGTGTCTGTGGGATGTGCTGAACAAACCTGACTGATTCATGGAGGCCCCACCTTGAAACTTACAGGACTTAAAGGATCTGTTACTAACATCTTGGTGCCAAATACCACAGCACAGTAAAGTCCATGCCTCAACGGGTCAGGGCTGTTTGGGCAGCAAAAGGGGGGCCAACACAATATTAGGTCATAATATCCTGCCTGATCAGTGTATAATTGTGAATAAACCCAAAAAATACATCATTCAAAATGATGAAAACATTCCCAACAGCGTTACATCAACATGCCCCTTCCTATGACACAACTCTGTATCACCTACAATTACAAATTTCCCTCTTGTAAATACAACTTCACGTGGTCATTTATGTGCTTTAATTTACGATATTTCTGATTCCAGAAGGGTACATTAGCCTTCTGGTTTGTCATACCAATTGAATTTAAGACTAAACAGCTCAATTTAAAATTCTTTTAAACACAATTGAAATATTAAGGTCATGTAAACTACAAATTTTTCCCATACCTTTGTTTGACTTCCTATTAGCCATTTCAAATCTGATTCCCCTGTAGAGTTCAAGTGAGGTGAGGCCATAAGCTGTCATCATTATGATCCCAGGCATGAGAAATAGTATCAGCAACAGGAAAACATACCTTAGAGAGAGAGAGAGAGAGAGAGAGAGAGAGAGAGAGAGAGAGAGAGAGAGAGAGAGAGAGAGAGAGAGAGAGAGAGAGAGAGAGAGAGAGAGAGAGAGAGAGAGAGAGAGAGATTGCAAAAGTCATGATGTCATGTTGGGTTGATAGTAAGACCTAATATTTGTGTGTATTTTCACAGTATTTTTAGCTTAAAAGTAACCTTAAGACTGCAAATGCCAGGCAGCTTTCTAGGTTTACATTTACATGATAATTTACCCCAAAATTAAAATAGTTTACTCACCCTTATGTCATTTACAACCGGAAACCATTATTTATTTGGCTTTGGTCAGGTATAATTTTTGAAGAACCTTGCAGCTCTTTTCCATCCACCATTGACTGACTTTTGCCCTGATTTGCATGATAGGTCTGCGTGACATCACTGTACTTAAGTACACTTATTGTATTCCACAGAAAAGACAGTCTATTTACACTAAGTGCAAATAATCTGTTAGCAAAGGCATTTTTCATAGACTCCGCCCACCAATGCTCAGATGGTTTACCTCTATTACAAACATTACAGTATATTACTTCTATTTACACTTTGTGTGAATAGGATCTATCCCTATTTGCACTTATACTTAGTGCAAACAGTATCTACCACTATTTACACTCAATATAAATAACACCAAGTTTTTATTAACACATTGTAAATAACTGCTGCCGAAAACATAACAGCATACACAGGTTAGGAACAACATGACGGTAAATGATGACAACATTTTTGGTCCCTATCCCTTCAACATCTTATCATCAAAAAGAAAAACACACACAGTCCTGATAAATCTTACCAGGTCTGCATGACATCACTGGGCCAAACCAAGCGGCACATGTTGCCTGTGCTGTTGTTACTGCGCATGAAAGGCACCAGGGTGCTGCCTATCGGATACGGCAGCATGAGCAGAAAAGACACGACCCAAGTGGCTGTGATGACTTTTGCAGCGTGGGACTTCGTCTGCCAGGTACGGGACTTAAAGGGGTTGCAGATGGCACTATACCGCTCCAGAGAGATGGCCACAAGGTTAAATGTGGATACGCTCACCGAAATACCTGTGTGTTTGGACACACAGAACTCAGTTGCACATACAGAAATAAATCTGGGCTTGTTAACGTACTCATTCTCAGAAGGCTGATATATATGCTTCTATAAACAGCAGTAAACACCAAAATGGAAACAGACAGGAAAACTTCATAACAAACTAACTCCTGATAACAAAGGCATGAACTGTTAATAAACTTAATGGCTTAACACTGCACCCTTTACAACTGGTGGAGCAGCAGTTAATTAGACAGCAATGTTAGCATACCCACACGGTAATAACAACACAGCATGTAAATGAAGTCAGCTTTATCATGAACAAGTATTACAGAATAGCCCGCAACAAACACATAAAACAAGCTGATGCATCAAATACAGAGACAGTGGCATTGTCTCATTACTAAACTGTTTACATGGCACATTAGCAACATCTGGAAGTGTGCAACCAACTGGCTATAAATAGTTTTCAGAATTGTTGTACACAATTCAACAAGTCATAAATATTCATTCAAAATGGATGCAATAAACTATATCTCAAGGGTGGACAAAAAACCGCCTCAATTTAGGCTTACAAATGCATTTTATTATTAGTGCCAGCTTCACTGTGTGCATGTTCTGTGCTTTTAGTCCCTTACTGAATAATAATGAATCTCTAAATCTTTTTATACAAACCAAATGTGAGAAAAAAAATCAGCTGGAACATTAAAGATATTGTGCCCCCAAAAAAGAAAATTAGCCAATAATTTTCTCACCCAAAGTCATCCTATGTGTATATGACATTCTTCTTTCAGACAAACACAATTAGAGTTACATTAAAAATGTCCTAGCTCTTCCAAGCTGTTAATTGCAGTGACTTTTTCTGTCATTTATTAAATCCATAGAAGTGCATCAATATCCATCATAACTGCATACAGTAAATGATCAAGCAAATCGCCTTCCGTATTCAAACTTACAGAAAAAGTAAGAGCCTCAAGCAGTTCAAAATGCTTATTCCACCTCTGCCGAGCGTAACTGGTGTGTAATGTCGTCAGACGTAGCTCACTTTTTCCGTAAGTTGAATACGGAAGGCGTTTGGCCGGAAGCCAGATAATTTACTTTATAAAGTTTTTAATATGGATATTTTTCTTATAGAAACGCATCGATTCGCTTCAGAAGGCCTTTATTAACCCCCCGAAGCTGTGTCGAGCAGTTATAATGGATATAGACTTCAAAAATGACCCAACAGTCACTGCCATTATAAAGCTTGGAATGGAGCCAGGACATGTTTAATATAACTCTGATTTTATTCTTCTAAAAGACGAATGACATATACACCTAGGATGACTTGATGGTCAGTGAATCATGGGGTAATTTTCATTTTCGAGTGAACAAAACCTTTTAAGCATTTCCTTTTATGTGACAAAGTAATACACTGCAAAAAATATTTTCATACTTGTATTTTTATCTTGTTTCCAGTCCAAATCAAAACGTTCTTAAATCAAGATGATTTTTTTTTTAGATAAGTAAAATGACATAACAGTAAAAAAAATTATTTTGTCATTCTAGATTTGAGATATTTACTATAAAAATACTATGAAAAAAATACTAAGAAAAGCATTTAAAAAAAAAAATGCAATACATGCATCACTTCAACTTTTTGGTTAAATATATAGACCCGATATGATATCTGAGTAACCCAGTTCTAGCCAAAATAACCTTGACTTTGTTTACATGTCGTTTTTGCCAAAATAACCTGTGAGATGTACGATATTCCATCATGTAAGCAAAGTCAACAGTGATTACAAGGTGTTTACTTTCATTTCTTTGACATGTTCATGTTCTAGATGACTAGTCTATTCTTGGGGTAGGGTTAGACGTATATAACATTTTCATTGACAGCCCAAATTTAGCTTTGTTTTAGCCTAGATGTCAGGGCTGTGTTTGAACTGCTATTAGACGTCTTTTAAATGCAAAAGTGCTTGTTAGGTCTAGTCAGCCTCTCTCACGTATAATGGTATCAGATCATGTCCTTTTTTAGGCACAAAGATGCTTGTAAGATCAGAGAGTATTATCTATTTTAGATATTCTCATTCAGAAGTGTACCATGATTCTCATTTACACAAAATAACAGTCACTACTACTGATTTTTTTCACACATTCACATGTTTGTCTGTTTACCCCCAGGGCATCCAAGATGTAGGTGTGTTTGTTTCTTGTTTCAACAGTTGGAGTTAAAAACTTTATTTGTGTTCTACTGAAGAAATATACACACCTACATCTTGGATTGTTGTTTAACTATTAATCCCTTTAACTATTTTATTTAGCTATATCTAGAAAGAGATACAACCTTTATCAACTGTTATTAGACCCCACTGTCATTCTAATGAAACAAAAATATTCTGAAAAATTATAGGCTTTACTATTTGAGAAATATTCCATATTCATTTAAAATCAGACCAACTGTATTTACTGGTGTTTTGACAGAAGTTACTGACAATTTTCACTTAAGATAAGCCTAACTGTTTACTTGTTTAATAAACTGTTTAATAGTTTACATGTCGTTACATGAAAGGCTATTCTACTAGCCTATGTGAAGTGTGAACTACAAATATCAAAATGACTCACCCATGAAGTACGTGGCCACTTTACAAATACCGCTGCCGAAGATGAAGTCCTTCATGAGGTTGGGGATGAGTGTGAAGGGCATGCAGAAGACACACAGCATCAGATCACTGACGGCTAGAGACAGCAGGAACAGGTTCGTGACCGTCCGCATGCGCCGGTTCCGCACCAGGACGGTGATGATGAGGCTGTTCCCTATGAAGCTCAGGAGGAAGATGAACACATACAGCACGATCCGCACAGTCTGGTTCATATCTGACAAACACACGAGAAAAAGAAAAATCATATTTGACAAGTTTTAACAAGCTTTTGACCATTTACTATAGGCAGATTTACAAGACGAAACTTGTCTTGAGTCGTTCACAAATTTTCCAGTACACAGCTTATATAAAGGTGAAGGTAGCCTAATATAATTAAAATATAAACAAATGTAAATAATATGTAGGCTAGGCCTGCAATATATATCAAAATGTAAGGTTAGACTTTATTTTAAGGTGTTATTGTTACAGTGTAGGCAATTTAAGTAGCTTATCAGTAGGTAGGGTTAGGGTAGGATTGGTTGCATGCAATTAAGCATATTTTATTGTTATTACTATGATAATTACATGTAACATACAAGGACACTGTAAAATAAAGTGTTACCAAATGTAGGCTAAATATAAAAGTATTTGGTTTACCTTTTGGTTCGAACGTGCTGTCGCTGTCATGTTTGCACTCCGACAAATTCCCGATTCCCAATCCACATAATATTTTATAAATATCAGTGGAATTGATGAGCATATCTTGAATTGTAAATGTCTCCATGTTTGTTTGTTTTTTCTTTCTAATGACGAATTCCCACTTTCCTTCACAATATAGATTTATCTATCCAAATGAATGTATCTTCACCTCGAGGTAAAAGAACAACATTTGTGCTGCCATAATGCCACAGTGCTGTACTCTATAAAGCACATGGTTTATATTGAATTCAACACAAAACTGTGTAAAGCTTTGAGATGTCAAAAGTAACAAAAGAAAATGGATACTTAAAGTAGCTTACATTCAGGACTGTATTTCGTCAAGCCTTGCTGCTCGTGAGTTGTGATGTGAAGTAATGCTGTTGATCTTTCAGTGCTGCCGTCCACACAACCGCAGACCCCGCCTTCACTTTCTCAGACACCTTCCATGAATACGTTACACCATATGACATTATGTAAACAATTCAGAGAGAGAGAAAAAAATGTAAACCTGTTTTATAACATAAAATTAACATAGGCCTACTAACAAAACAATTAAACGAATTATACTGCTAAATTATTATTTAAAATAATAATATTTTATTGTTGTTATATTTATTTGAATTAACTCCCTCATTCTGCTGACAACTCAGTTACCATTTATGCAACTCAGATTCTCCCTAATATTATAATAATATTCATTAGCCTACATTTTGACACCCAATAAATAACATAATTTGGACCCTTTCTACAGCTTGATGAGAATAGACAATGCCAATGCCAAATAGTGCTATTTTCATGATTTATCACATTTTTGATGTGGTTCAGATACAATAATATTTTGAGTTTCTATTTATTAAACAAATTGTATCAACTCAAATTTTTAATTTCAATAAACTCACAATTTTAAGGCAACCAGTTTACTGACTTTTTTAAGTTAAACCGACCCCCCCCCCCCACACACACACACACAATTTTTTTAACAGTGCATTGACGTAATGCTTTTTATACTATACAAACTGTAGCCTTACACTAAACCTACCCCTAAACCTACCCATCACAGAAAACTTTCTATATATATGAGTGAGTGTGCATTCAAGTGAATGGGATAGAAAAACATGAACACACAAAAAACACAACAACAGGATAAGGGGGTTGGAAAATGGATGGATGGATTTATTTTGTACACAGGTAATGAAAAAGTGTTCTGCAACTCTATTCATCCTTTCACAACCAAGCAACTATTCACAACATTTTAAACGAATATATAAAATAATTTTCTTTCATTTTACTAGTGAAGTTGTTTGGTTACTCTTTGATACTGTTTTACTATACTGACAAGGGGTTTATCCTGAAAGAGATTTTAAGGGCCGTTTTACTCTTTCAGTGACCTCAATACCAAACAAAGCACACAGCGCTCTCACACAATTTAAACAGCCTGGAAGACGCTTTATAGCTTTGGAGAGAGAGACCTGCAAAATGAAGAGACTTTAAATGTTTTTTTGTTTTTTGTTTGTTTTTTTACTTTTACAACACATTGTTAAACCATTTTAGTGTAGGCCTACAGAGTGTGTATAGCTTATAGTACGATATCAAAGGTGCAATATCATCCGTTTACAATATCATCTATTTTGATTTCATGGTGATGAGACGGTAAAAGGAGTGTACACGGAATGCATTTTAATGATTTGGCAATGTGACCCTTTTAACTGTGACTATAAAGCTAGTATATAACATACAGCTTTCAGCATACCATAAAACAGTGTAAAACATAAAAGGCCTTAGATATGTTTGAAGAAGACCATACACAGGTTATTTTAACCCAAAAATCTCTAGCACTGGCCAAAAGCTTTAATTCCTGATAGCTGCTGTCAGATATATGTGTGTACAATAAACATTATCAGCATTCCTGCAAGTGAAACAGAATCTGCTTTCTTGTCCATGTCTATACATGTTCAGTTTCAACGTAACAGAGGGAATCCACTGGAGGCAAGCTTAAATATGGAGGCAAGCTTAAAGATGAACCCAAGTGCAGTTTAATGATAAACATGGACAGATACAAAAGGATGACCAGAACAGACTTGACCATAACATTGACCACTCATCAACAGCAGGTTATATTTACAAAGCTAGACAAAGACGCATTGCAAACAATGAGGGTTTAAATACACAGACTACTGATGATAAGACAATGGGCACCTGTGAACAATGATCAAACGATCAATCAGAACATGACAACATAGAACACATGACAAGGTAGCACATAGCAGGATCACAGGCGGGCACAATAGAATCAAATGACAACAGGAAACATTGAACATAACAAAATAAGAACATTAAACAAAACCAAAACACTATTCCCATCTAAAACCTCATACAATTATCTTGTACAGCAGTGGCCAAAGGTATTAGAAAAGTTTTGCACTTCAGTATTGGTACAGTATTTTTTAATGTTTCTACTAGAAAACAATGATTTTATAAATATTTAATGATCCATTCTTGCCTTATTATTGTTCAGAGATTATCACAATTTGTGAACTTCATGCTTGTCCACTCGGCCTTGAGGACTGACCTCAAGGTGCTCTAAGGGAATAAGATCCGGGAGTTGCCTGGCCAAGGATCCAAAATGTCAATGCAATGATCTCCAAGCCACTTCATTATCACTCTTGCCTTGACTTGTGATGCGTTGCTCCATCATGCTGCAATATGCACAGACCATCACCAAATTGCTCCTCGGTGGTTGGGAGAAGTTGCTTTTGCAGGAATTTATAATTCTTTATTCATGGGCCATGAATCATGCTGTTGTTTTGGCGCAGAATTGTGAGAATTGTTTCATCCACTCCCTTGGATGAAAAGCAACCCCACACATGGATGAGAATGATTCACTGTTGGCACAACACACCTTTTCTTCTTAAGACAACTGATTTTCTAGGTATCCCAAACAGTAGGATGGGGACTTCATCAAAGAAAATACTTTGCAGTCTTCTGCTGTCCGATCATTGTACCTTCTGCAGAATTTCAGTTTTTCGTGGAGAGAAGTGGCTTTTTTTGTTGCCCTTCTTGACAACAGGCCGTTGTCCAAAAATCTTTGCCTTGATGTGTGCCGATGCTCAAACCCACCTGCTGCCAACATTGAACAAGCTCTGGTGGTAACACATTTCCATGACTCCTCAAGAGACGATCCTGGTGCTCACTTGACATTCTCCTAAGCCTTCTTCACTTCAGTTCTGTCAGGACCACTATCGTCAAATATGATTGATTTACTATTAGCATACTGTTTGGATTGCTATGGTTCTGTTCTGGGCAACAACTTCCAGCGCATCCATGCAGTCTAGCATGGATAAGCTCAAGGAGAGCAGCAATAACTTCCCTTAGGGTAAACAGAACAGAACCAATATAAGGTATTGCGATGTATACCTAATGACAATAATTTAATGTAACGACAAAATAATTTGAGAAATAAGTCTGATTTATAAAGGAACATCAGAAGGCCAAATCCTGACTGGATGACAGGAGGAGCTGGGGATGGAGGAGAGTAATTAGCTCCTGAGCAACACGATAAGCTGCTGATGTAATAGGCGTCATATTCATACAGGCAGCTGATGCAAGCTTGACTAACGCTGCACTTGATTTGAACCTTTCTCCTTGAACTTCTCGATGATCTGGTAAATGTTATTTTCTTGCATGCAAGGCCATTTTGATACAAAGCGATGATGGCTGCACATCTTTCTTTGGAGGTAAACATTGCTAACACAAGAACACATGATTGGGAAGCACTTTTATTAATTTTTTTGTTATTGCAATTATTTAAAATGCATCTGATCACTCTGATACACTCAATAATCTATTAATGTGAAGCAATGCCACAACAACTGATGCCGCAAATTCAAGGGTTATTCTGAAACCAGAAAATGCGTATGTATGAAACTAATACAGTAACATTATATCAAAGATGTTTTATAAACAGTAATGGCCCCACTTTATATTAAGTAGCCTTAACTGGTAGGCCTATGTATTTTACAGTGTACTTATTGTGTTCATATTGTATTGCAAAACACTTTTGCTGAAATTGAGGTGGGATATGGGTAAAGTTAGAGACAGGTGTGATGGGTAGGTTTAAGGGTAGGGTTAGGTGTAAAGGATATTTAAATATAACTACAGAAATTAATTACAGATGTAATTACATGCAGTTAATAAAAAATGTAAGTGCATGCATGTACACAATAAATGCATTGTATCAAAGCAGTAATTTAAATGTTGGTACATGGTAGTTAAGGCAACCTATAAAGTGATCCAAAGTAGTAACTCAAAATTAAAAATAGCCACATTATGAAGTAGCCTAATTAGGGTGAACATATTTTCATTAACAATTTAAGATTCCTTATTAATTCATTTCAATAGGCCTACATTTAAAGTACGCCCCCTCTGTATGGATATAAAATTGTTATATTAGGGACAACTGGACATGTCCTGGAAAACAGGACGTTTGGTCACCCTAAGTAAATAATTACAGCATAGCCTACTTTACAACACATGTAAAGTAAAATTAAAAATAATAATAATTTGAAGTCGTTAGAACTCTTATCATTAATGTTAATAAAGGCCTGTAGTGTACAGTAGGAACCTTGCGTTGAGGACAGTGTTTCCTGAAAGGTTTGTTGTCATTTGCCTAGATACGGTGCTTCATTCTGTGATGCTGCAGCGCTAACAGATAAAATCTGTTGGGGAAAAAATCACTTCGACATTGCATTAAAAGTGTGATAATGATGGACGAGAGCACAGAGCTGTCTGTCTCTATAACGCAGATAGTTCAACGGCTCAAAGGGACTCATTTACACTCTCAGCTGGAGAAACAGGCTAAAGTGAGTAGCTTCAGCTAACTGACTGCAGAGTGTGCAACACGATATACGGTCACTGCATTATAGACTGCCAGCTTTCGTTTGCTGTATTTTATTGCAGATATATGTTTTTTATTTTATTTTAAGGAATGTATGCACAAACCCGAGATTAAACTAGAAACACTGAAAGATGATGTGAGAAGATATTTAAAGGCATCAGGTAAGACATGACTGGTGTATGGAATTTATGTGAATGATGTCGATCATTACTCCATTCTAGAGTAATAAAGGGAAATAGGTTTTCTTTCTTTCTTTCTTTCTTTCTTTCTTTCTTTCTTTCTTTCTTTCTTTCTTTCTTTCTTTCTTTCTTTCTTTCTTTCTTTCTTTCTTTCTTTCTTCTATTTTTTAAAAAGTGAATGTAATAGGCTACAGCATCGTTCAAAATGTTGAGGCAGTAATAAATATTTTAAAATAAGAATACCTTTATTTAGCAAAAAAGTAAATTGATTACATTGATTATTGATACATTGTTACAACATATTTCTATTTCAAATAAATGCTGTTCTTAGGGAATGGTGAAAACATAATAAGAAGAAATGCTTCTTTAGAACTAAATCATCATATCGCAATAATTCCTAAAGGAGCATGTACCATTGACGACTTGAGTAGGCTAATGATGCTGAAAATCCAGCTTTAGGAATATACAAAAATATTTATAAATAAAATAAAAAGTAAATGTAATGAGTGACAATATGATATATTCCCTTTTAAATAAAACATACAAACATACAATACTTTCCTAAACTTAACTTAAAAAAATATAACAATATAAAATAAATATATCAATACCTTTTATTTTTATTAATATTATACATAATCTAGAGAATAAAGTTTTAGATTTTTTTTCTTTCCCCCCCCCCCCCCCCCCAAACTAAAGGATCATTACAATGAAATAGAGAAGGATGTTTAAAATGTGAAGATGATATACAGTAGCCTATATTTACTCTCCCTTATGTATGTATTCTACTCAAGGTATTTATGTTTAATAATACAAAAACTTGCACATGTCATATGTCAACTTGCTCAAGAGATGAATGTGTTTCCTGTTGTAATGCCACTGATCCTTTTATTCTTGTAGGTTGGGAAAGAAAATTACAAAATGCAGTTTACAGGGAATTACACATGTAAGTGATATGTCATCTTATATTCATGATATATATTTTTTTCTAATACATATCATTAATTAAAATAGCCAATAGCCTTGTATTACCATACTGAGATCATCACCAATAAAATATATGACATAATATTTAGACACAATAATATACTCTTCTCTCTCTCTCTTCTCTCACACACTCATATACTCATATAGTAGATTGAAAATGTCTAGAGTTTTCCTTCCTCCAGTTTTAGTGTTTATACAGTTTTATGACACATACTCTTCATAGCAAAATGTAAAAATGACAAGAGACAGAATTACTTCATTAAGCTTAAAACGTTCCAGGTACAAATACAGGACAAGACTTAAAGTAGTGTCTGACAATATAAATTGCTTTTACAGAGTGTACAGAGTGTAGCCCATAAAACAGTTTGAGCTGGACAATGTTAGAGATGAGAAAAAACAATATATATATCAGATGTTTAGAAGGTACACATTTTCTGTTTGTCATTTTCAGTAATGTATTTATCCTAAAATGACTGTTCCAAGCTAATAGGGCTGAGAAAAGTCTGAAGGTACTGAAATAAGTATAGGATTGGCTTCATAAAGTTTGATAATGGAATATAGTGCAGGTGTCTCTGCTAAATGTCTTTTTGTGTAGACATTAATGTGAAAGTCTGGTGTATGTCAGAGTTTTCAGGATGGGCACAATAGAGTGGAACAGGGTTCCAGAAGAAAAATTCTTATTCATTTTCTTCTCAGGGGAATTGCAAAATGTTTAACTAAAAATGGTTTGGTGTGAATAAATATATATGAATTATATAGACTTCTTATATCATTTGGTTATTTGGGTGTATCCCAAGTATCCTTTTTTGGAAAGATACCTAAATTTAGCTTGCAGAAAATAGAGTTTTGTGAAAATCACCATTCAATCTCATGTATGTCCAAGTGATGTGCTGAAATGTACAGTTTTAAGATAATAAGTTACAATATAGAGAAAAATTGGCATTTACAAAGTTATATGTAATATGTGATTAATTTAAAGGGGTGAACTGAGCTTCTGAACTGAGAAATCAAATTTTCCTTGAGCTTTTGACATATAAGAGGTCATCATACTATAAGAATAGCCTGTACGTTTCAGAACTGAAAACTTCCTTATTAGTCCAATAAAAGCTTTTATTGACACCAGGCCCATCAACTGGTGGGTTTTTCAAAGTTTGACATCAAAGGGAGGCCAGCACCGCCTCTGCAGAAGAATATCAACGCCTACTTCTTGCCACCTACCACTGCCTGTTTAGCACCGCCCACTGGTTTGCGCATTTAACATAGGCCTAGTGTTAAACCAGATCAAGCTACCAAGCAAAAAACATGCCGTTGAGGATTAAAAAATATTGTGCAGTGCCTGGGCTCGACAGTAATGCAACATGTAAGTAACTGTGTTCATTCTAATGCTTGATTTGAAATGTAATGATTCATGTACAGTCAGATGCTCTTTGTCTGTGTGTCAGTAAATCAAATCGGTGACTATACGTCAACTTGCATTCTTTCTCTTAGGATGAAAATAATCTGTTATTTAAAGGGATCCCCTGGTGTTGAGACTTGTATGGCTTAATATAACATAAATGATGTCTCTTACTGAATTATGTGGTAGAAAACCCATGAAAGATCTACGTTATTTAAAAAATCGATTTTAAATTTGGACCATGGGCGGCGCCATTTTGTTTGCGTTCTAGGTTGATGACGTAGAGTGGTTGAACTCCTCAATCAGCTGGCGTTACCCGTAGCTATTTTTACCACAACGCAACTCGAAAATTGTTTCAGAGTTAAACAAAACAAATGAATTGCTTTGTAATTGTACTTAAAACACACTCAAACATACATGTGCACACAAACTCACCTACACAAGTCACAAACAGATCGGCGGGCGAGCACACACACACCTGACTGCTCTGTCTCAATCGCATGCATCATCACCAAAACATCCTGCCTCTCTTCCTCACGTTACTTTATCCCATCGTCCTACCTAGATATTTCCCTCTGCTGGTCACATTAGGCATTATAGTTAATCTACTATCAACAGTCTATCTAGGGAACAGGATGTGTTGAACAGGATATCAACACGTACAGGGAATAGATTGAGGGTTATGTATGCGCGCGCAGTGCGTGCGTGTGTGTGTGTGTTCGCGCCGATCTGTTGGGGTGTGTGTGTGTTCGCGCCGATCTGTTGTGTGTGTGTGTGTGTGTGTGTGTGTGTTCGCGCCGATCTGTTGGGGTCTGTGTGAGAGAGAGAGTTTGTGTGCACATGTATGTTTGAGTGCGTGAAGTCGGACAGCTGTTTGTAAATCGGCTTTACTCGTTATTGCGGTGGAACGTGAGACTGAATGACTGCACTCGAACATGTCCACTATGGTGTCGGACAACACTACAAATGTCCGTCCCTTCAAATAATGCGCTATTTAAGGGTATAGGGTCGATTTCAGATTCAGCCCCTGTCGTGGAGACTGAGCAGCCCAACATCTCGATTGAAACAGAGCCTGTCGTGTGCGCGCCCGCCGATCTGTTTGTGACTTGTGTAGGTGAGTTTGTGTGCACATGTATGTTTGAGTGTGTTTTAAGTATAATTACAAAGGAATTCATTGGTTTTGTTTAACTCTGAAACAATTTTCGAGTTGCGTTGTGGTAAAAATAGCTACGGGTAACGCCAGCTGATTGAGGAGTTCAACCACTCTACGTCATCAACCTAGAACGCAAACAAAATGGCGCCGCCCATGGTCCAAATATAAAATCGATTTTTAAAATAACGTAGATCTTTCATGGGTTTTCTACTACATAATTCAGTAAGAGACATCATTTATGTTATATTAAGCCATACAAGTCTCAACACCAGGGGATCCCTTTAAGAGATTAAATTCTAAAGAAAGTGATCAAAGAAAGCTCCCTTTACAATCTTTGTAGCAGCACGTTGAAGCTGTGAACAGTGAGAGTTTAATGACTGAGTTCTGGACTCGCGCTAAAAGTCAGTGAAAGTCAGTAGGGGAAGGGCAAACTCTGTTAAGTTTACTGTTTACAATTTTTAATGTAAAAAGCATTTGAACATTATAAGTGCGCCCCAGGAAACATCATAAAACAATAACGCAGTTCATGACCCCTTTAACCTCTTAAGGTCCACGAGGACGTGGACGCACTGAAGCAAACACGAAATAATGCTGATTGGCTCCACCATACCTGTAACTAGAATGGACATGTTCTTTGACATAGATGGGGTTCTTGTTAAACCCTCCTCCCTTGTACGTAATCTTGGTGTTTTATTTGATTCCTCTCTTTCATTATTGCTTCAGTTGTTAAAAGCTATTTTTTTTATCACCTTGCTAATATTGCACGTCTCCACTCCTTCCTCCTTGATGCTTTTGTTCATGCACTAATAACTTCTCGTTTGGGCTTACCAAAAACAACATTAAAAAAGGCTACAGTATGAACAAAAATGTTACCTGTTGCCTCACATGTTTTTAAGGTAATCTTGTTAACCTTTGATGCTCTGAATGGTCTTGACCTCTATCTCTCAGACCTACTCCACCCATACCTGTCCACCCAATCTCTTAGATTATCTGAACTTTGTCTGTGAAAGTTTTCACTGTTGCATTCTATACATTTTTTTTAACATAAAAAATAGTTTTCTTTTTATGTACAGAAATTGCATAAATAATGTCTAATTTTGACTGTAGGTTTCCATATAGGTTAAACTAATGTAACTGATGGTTTGTTCATGTGTCTGTGTGGTGTAGTCTGCCTCCCCCTGGGCACCCCAGAGCACCTCCTGAACACACCAAAGAGCCCCTGGCATATATGCGCAAAGCTCAGGTACACAGTCTTTCTCTTGCATCTTTATCTTTATTAGTCTCTATCTTAATCCTGATCCAGGAGGACCAGTGATATATTACATGTAATGCTAGTTACATAATCAGATTACTTTTTTAAGTAAATAGTAATGTAACACATTACTTTTAAATTTACAACAAAATACTTTTTTCAAACAAGTAATGCAAGTCTTCCCATTTATTGACTGACACCTCTTCTGTCCCCATATTGAGAGAAATTGGGAGTAAGTGCAGATGTGTCGTGTGCTCTTTGTGAGTTATTGTAGTTCTAGACTGAATGTGTTCATGAATGTGACATATTCTTCAAAATGAATTAAAACAGTGAAATACAAACTCAGAATATTACAGAAATCTGCAATAATGAAATATGTTAAATTACAATATACTTTATTTATTTAATCGCACTTTATTAATCAGTGTCTTTGCTGCCAACCTCCGTTGATCAAATTTAAAGGGGGGGGGGGTGAAATGCTGTTTCATGCATACTGATCTTTTTACACTGTTAAAGACTTGGAATCCCATACTAAACATAGACAAAGTTTCAAAAGTTAAGGTGGACGTTTGATGGGAGTATTTCTTTGTCAAAAATACTACTTCCGGTTAGTCATACGTTTCGGCAAGTTTTTTGAGATCATGCGTCCCCTTTGACGTTAATGGGGGCGGAATTTTCTTGTATGGGCCTTACGGACAATTCTACCGGAAGCGCGTGAGAGAGAGAGAGAGAGAGAGAGAGAGAGAGAGAGAGAGAGAGAGAGAGAGAGAGAGAGAGAGAGAGAGAGAGAGAGAGAGAGAGAGAGAGAGAGAGAGAGAGCGAAAGTAACAGGCTACGCCCATCAAAGCGCTGGCTTGTAGGATGCTGGACAGGTGATGTGCACATAACAATGTCACCAAAAAAGTGCGTTTTTGGTTGCCAGACCAAGACAGTCCTGCACAGATTCCCCAAAAACCCCGCGTTAAGGCAACAGTGGATGTAATTTGCTTTTCCGGATCAGCAACTGAGTTGCGCGAATGTTTATATCTGTTCGCTGCATTTCGGTGCCGACTGTTTCATAAACAAGGCCCAGCTCGACGCCGGATTTTCCCGATCGCCTAATGCTGAATGATGGAGCAGTCCCAACGTTAGTACCGCGGGCGGTGAGTGAGACTGCTTCAAATGTCTGTGTTTTTGCCTATACTCATCAAGTAGCCCAAACATGATCACGTATAGTTAATTGATCAATGGAGCATGCGATGTGTAGTGCGTGTACATTTGTTTAGCTGGCCACTATATGTGTAACTTTATGTTTGTGTATTGTAAAAGCACTCCAAACAACAATACACAAAGAGTGGGGAAATATGTTGAACTAAATAAGCGCGCTTCTTCATTCAAATGCGCTACTATTCCGTGTCTTTCTATGTAAACACTAACTTAACCTGTCTACACAAACCACGCGTAAACACACAAACACACGTGCACAACTGCACTTCCCACATGTACACCTTCAAAGACAAAAATACGACGATATAATTCAGGTATAAATATGTAAATAACACAAGTCGCTAAGCATGTTATATAGTTAGTGTATAACTTGTACCACATAGAGACGTCCTGCTCTAGTCGTTTTTGCTGCTGATCCTGTTCAACTGCAGCCTCTGGGTCTGATTCCGGATCATAGATGTATGGCTGTATCTGATTAAAAGCCATATTTTTATTTTGAATAAAGTTTTTTTCCCGCTGTTAGGGATGACACAGCTTTACGACGCACTCAACTCAACACAATAGCAGCGCGCTGCTGCACACGTCATTATTTAGCTCCGCTCACACGATACGCCCCCACCCGCTCTGCTTTTTTCGGAAAGACTCGGAACAGCGCATCTTTCTTATATAATTATAAAAAAAATAAAGACTTTTCGGAGATATGCAGGATGCAATGCTACTCTATAGGTACTCAAGATTGACATGACACTGACTGAAACTGAGTGTTTCACCCCCCCTTTAACCATAAGCAAAAATGACTTCAGGTAATTTTTTTTTTGCTGAAGTAGGCCTAAGTGCAACTTTCTTTAGTAGCAGAGCTGAAAGGTTTGTTTGAGCTGCGCCCTTGACTGAATTTGCTTTTCCTTCAGCCTGAGGTTTATTCTTTTCACTGTTGGTGTGAAAGGACCTTTACATTTGCCAAAAATATAACTTTTTTTCATATTAAAAAACTAACAAGCTAGCCCAGCTTAGATGAGGAAAAGTAATGCCAAAGCATCATGACGCATTACTTTCCATAAAAAGTATATTGTAAAGCATTACTATTTAAAAGCAACTTTTTCCAACACATTTTTTGGTCCCCATGTGGAAAACAGTTTATAAATCATACTAAGTGATGTTTTTTCAAAATCTAAAAATGCAGAAAGTTTTCTCTGATTGGTAGATTTAGGGTTATGGGTTAGAATATACAATTTTTACAGTATAAAAATGATTATGGATCATGAAATGTCCTGATAAAACATGATAAAAAATGTCCTGAAAACCCAGTGTGTGTGTGTTTTAGGCGAGCTGGGAGAAGAGGATCCTGAAGAGTTTGAACAGTATGTGCACTGAGTTGGGAATTCCACTGGCACGGAAGGTAAAGGTCTAAAGCGGCGTATGTGCAACAGAATCATAGACATATTCATTTGATCAATTATATGTTTTTTTTCTCCTTTTTTGTTTTATAGCGTCCCGTCTCAGAGCAGAAAGAGCTGACAAATAAATGGAACGAGATGGGAACTGATGAACCAGGTAATGCAGACACTCATCCGACCTGTTCGAGGATACAGCTCGGTGTGTGTGCGTGCTAATGCATTGCAGAATGTTTACACACAGAGGTTTGGCTCAGACACAGAAGCTCTGAGCAGTATAACAGCTCCATAACAATGCTATCAGTTTGCAGTGTGTATGATAACATTTACTGCTTTCTGGAGAACACTGGAATAAACAGCCCTTCCTGTGAAACCAGAGCATGTCCAGACCCCTGGACCACATCCCAATAACTACAGCTAATGGCTATAGATTCTTTTCTTTCTTCTTGCTTTCTTTCGCACGTTCTTTCACACCCTCTTTTTTATTGGTTTCTCTTGTATTTCAAATTTGCCTCGACTTCAAAACTTTGAACATTTACATCATTTTCTCCTAAAATGATCATTTACATGTACATCATTTACTCACTCTCAATACACTACCATTCAAAAATTTGGAGTAATTATGATGTGTAATGCACTGTCATCGGCGTACCTAAGATTATTGTCTTCCCGCCAATCCGAAAACTTCAAAAGAAATTGTGTAATGCGTTTCTCATGATTTGTTTTGCAAGAATATTGAAGAGGCATGGGGAAAAGGTTACATCCCTGCCAAATTCTTTTTTTGACACAGAACCACTCTGACGTAAGATTGGGTGCTATTGATTTCTACAGGTTTCTCATCAGTTGGACCAGATGTGGTGTGAAACCCATACCGAGTGTTGTTAGCCAGAGCTGGTCATGCCGAACCCTGTCCACCCTGTTCTTTGGTGAAATCAGTGAAGCAAAAATATAGTGTCTGGTTTCTTCAAGGATGATCCGTAGAATCGTAATCTGATCCTCCGTGCCCTCTTCTTGGTCTGAAGCCAGCTTGTTCAGTAGCAATTTCGACTTCTAATTTAGATTGTATTCGATCCAAAATTACTTGTAACGGGACCTTCCTAGCATGTGAAACCAGTACATGGTTCGGTAATTGCCACACAGAGTCAAATCACCTTTTTTATGTAGCAGAATGAAAACTGGTTGTGTCCATTCTTCTGGCCAAATCCCATGGTCCCACACCTCCAAACATATCTTATGCTTTCTGGTTGGATAATCGCAGCAAGGCATGCCAAATCTTGACCTTCAATGGAGGTTTCTCTCTTTCTTGAACATCAATTCCTACATTGTTTAACATTTTCCTTTCATCCATCATAAAATCCTATCATGCTATTCGTTCCATCGCTGACACACACCTTCTCTGGTTCAGTTTGTTTGATGCCATTGACCTCTTTGATGGAATCAGTACAGGAATGAAAATCCTGGTGAGGTTTTTTTTTCACTGTTTGGAAAACTAATCTGCTATTGCCCCTCACTGAATTCTCCTCCAGTTCACTGCACAGTTTCCAATTATGCCTGTTTATCCTTTCTAAGCATCTTCTTCACTTTACTTTTTTTCTATGTCCCTCTTTATATTTGGTTTTAGCTACATGCTTCGTATTTATTAATTCAAAGTTGCTACTTGAAATCCAGTTTTTCTCTTTTGGGGGTTCTTTGGTAATATCATCTTAGCAGCATCAAGTATGGTATCCTTGAGTTGTTTGGCAAGTTTTTGTAGTGCTTCAAATTAGTTTTTTACTTCAAGTTAATATTGCTGCTTGAACCTCTCATTGTTGAGTTTCTTTAGATCAATTAGTAGCAGAGTCAGAGACATTAGAATAAGATTAAGATATTCTTAAGATATTAAGATATGTACGTGCATCGTTAACTAACTGTTTCCACTGATCAAAATATAGTCAATCTAGGCTCTGGTGACCCTATCCAGGCTTCTCCATGTGTGTCTATTATGTAGACAGAAAAGGATGTCGGTGATCACCAGATGGTGCTCAGCACAGAAGTTTACCAGTAATTGACCCTGTTCATTTCTATCGCCATGCACATACTTTCCAGAACACTTTCTTGCATTTTCTCCAACTCTGGCATTGAAGTCACCTGTAATTACAATCTCATTATAAAACTGTTCAGCATCTTCATCAGGTTTGCCAGCTGTTTTTCTTTTTTGTGGCAAATGTAGCTGAGATCAATCTGCTACTCACTGAGTTATAAGATGTCAAACACAGGATATTGGAATTATAGACCCGTATGGCAACTCTGTGACGCACTCGTTTATCTGCACCTGAAAACAGCAGTGTATGTCCATCTATTGTTGCAAAGTGTCCAGAACCTGACCATTTTGTTTCTAAAAACAACAAATACTGATGCCAAGATCTTTGCTGAGACCAATTTTGATATGCTGTCTGCCAGTCAGTCTGTGTTTAATATTGTCTGGAATTGTTGTTGAGCAAGTAGCACACTTCCTGGCGCCCATCCTGACTCTCACAATGGACCTTTTTATTCTGTGCAACATCAGAACCAGTATTATTCAGAGCCAGTGTTATTGTCATGCCTACTCAGTCATGCTCTTTGGTATGTAGAGACTGACTGAGCATCCCAATCTCTTGTCAATGAGTGAGTACAGCTCAGTTGAACCCAGCTTATGCCTCGCCGTGGCACTGGTATCACTGTTGATCATTTCTAGCTGAACCTCCCAATATCAGCAAATATCTCCCGCTTCTTTCCAGTTGACTGTTGCCATTGCCTGTGTCAGCCAGCCATTTTCTGGGTTCCTGTGTAGAGCATGTCCACCTCACTTAAAAGTGTCATGGACTTTTTTTTAAACTGTTGTCTGAGGTCAACTAATGATGTTTGTGTGGTTTTTACATTCAAAAACTTCATAACTAATAAGTAATTGGCTATTTTCTACACTGGTTTTGAGGCACTCTCCAAAATGCTGGGTTTTGATGGGCGTGCCGCACTGGAGATTTGGAAATAAACGCCCACAGCTAGAATTGGATAAGATGTGCATATATAATGAGCTTAAGCTCTGCTGTCAGTTCACATGAGGGAGAGGAGAGATTGTTTTGAAAGCGACAACTGGAATGATTTTCTCGATCACAGGGCTCGTAAACATCTTTATCAAACAAACACAATGATTTATTTCTCATCCAACCGCGACTGATTGGACTATTATTTTTATATTACACATAGCCCGCACGATTGGTCGATATAAGCATGAACCGCACACACACACGTGAGCGCACACCACCCTTCAAATGAGAGAGACAACAGCACAGATCAAGGCCCATACGTGTCTAAATCCAGCGTGCTAAATGTATGTTTCTGTTAGACACGTAAACATAAGAAAATTATCTATAACAATGCAATACTATTACATATTAAACCTCGTTTTACTCACATAAGTGTGTTGCACCATTCCTGTCGGATCCAAATCCAGCATCGACTGGAGATTTGTTTACAAACGATCGCGCAGTGAACTGAAGTGAACATGTCTTTCCCACATGAGCTGGAACTTCATTAAAACTAATGTTCAACCGCACATTCCTAATATTAGGATCCGAATATCTTGCTATCTTCATCGGCATGTTTATTGTTGTTGGCCCGCGCCAGCCGATCAGCTCCATGAGTCGGTGGGCGGGGCTACTGGATTAGACGTTCTGTAGCGGTGTGTCTCGTAACGCTATGACGTAAGAATGAAGCACAAGATCTTTTTTTGGGCCTGGTGTCTATAAAAGCTTTTCTTTGACTAACAAGGAAGTTTTCAGCTCTAAAACTTACAGGATATTCTTATTTTACCATTACCTTTTATATATCAAAAGCTCAAGGGAAGGTTGATTTCTCATTCATCACCCCTTTAACACCCAAGGGGGTTCTCGAGCCAAGGCTTTCACCACTGATGGCATAGACTCCACAGGCAATCCCATACTTGGTTGTTTTCACTCCTCCACCAATGTGAGGTGCAGGTCAGACTTTTGGACATTAAGTCTTTATTCTCCAAATACATTTTAAATATTTTGCCAGCATTTATTTATGGGTCCTTCTCCTTTTTCTTTCCTCCTCTCACTTAAGGGAAGATTTAGTTTTATCTTACCAAACTGTTTAATTGGACTTTAAGTATAAAATAAACAAACAAAACAAAACAAAAGGGTTCTGATTGGCATCCTGGTATATTGCCTGTGTAATTTCTCAACCGTATTCTGTTGCTCTCTTGTTTTCAATTACACTAATTGGTAGGCCATTACAATATACAAGTTTGGAAGCACTCAGATGTCTGTTTTCTTTTTTAATTGCAGACCTAAGCAAATTCAGGCCTGTCTACGCACCCAAAGACTTCCTTGAGGTGGGTCTACATAATCGAATCAGTTTATTTCCAAACATCCGGTTCAAATGAAAAAGATAGGGCTGGATATGAAGCAGCTGATTGGATTCCCTCAGGAAATGTTCGGTTAAATTACTCTGAGTGAGAATTGACCGAGAGGTTGTTTTGATAGCACCACAGAACCACTTACACTGATGAATGGTTTATTTATAGTTGGCATATTAAATTGGGATAAGAGGGGTTTGTAGAAAATCAAAGGTTTTAGCGTTTGTCATGTCTAATACTTTTTTTACTATAAATAAGTATTCTTCTTTATACTTATTTAAGTACTCTTCAGTATTCTAATTTAGTAATATAAAACATAATACTTCTTATCTTGTAGGTGCTGATTGGTTTAAGAAATCTGAATAATGATCGCAGCGAAGATCTTACTGTAAGAAGCAACTGGGGTTTAATCCAGGTTTCCCTCAACGTCCGGGACATTCCTCAAATGGTGAGTCTCCCTTTTTTATTTTGCTTCTGTTTTCATGTCAACACAAACAATTTGCATTGCAACAGCTGATAATCATCTGAAACAATATCTATAAACAAATTACAGTAATCAAGAGGTCTAGAGAAATTGAAATGATTGTGAAAACTGCTCACTGCTCACCCTCATCTAAACCATTTGTTAGCTTAATAGTCTAATTAAGGGTGTGCACAAGATCTCACGTATTTTTGGGAGGGTGTGGTTCCAGTAATGTGCATTTGAGGATACAAATAAAGTCTAACGCTTTTTTTTTAATTGCAAAGTTTTGATCTGTTATTATTTACGTGTGGAGCAGAAGCTCGGTTAGCAAACTCCATCTTTGAATGTGCTGCAGGTTTAAGTTGAAGTTTCCTCTTGGAATGCAACGTGTGCTGTTTCACCAGATGTGGTAGCGTGTTTGGTGTCATTATCAAAATAATTGTAATGAATCTCAAAATAAAAGTTTAACCCTCACAGAGTTGGCATGTTTGGATGCCCACATGCTCCTGTTCAAGAAATTACAGTGGCTGCAGCATTTCTATCACAAAGAAGTGGCCAAATATATAAAAAAGGAACATTTGAATTAAATGTTGTTAGGCCAATATTAAACTGGGATTTGATCATGCTGTAAAGTTTAACAAAAACTAGGCCTTTGGCGCTCATTGCAAGGATTTGTTATAATAATGTCCACAAAATTATGTTTATACTATGTATATGTTGTTCAATAAAACCATATGATTACTTGCTTTTGAACCAGTTATTATTGCCTTATTGTTATATGTATTTTAAGTCATTTAAAAGGCTATTGTTAGATTTTTATTGTTTGATTAGCTTACTCGATTTAATCCTCAGAGTACTTGATTATCAAAATAATCATTAGTGACAGCCTTAGATTAGTTAAAACATTTCAAAATGCACCTGCATTGTTTTGCATTCTGTGACATCCAGTCATATATTTCATCATTTAAGATTTCTTAAAAAATGGTGTTAACATATCGTCTCATCTCGTTCTTGTGAACCCAATATCATGTATCGTATCGTCGCATGAGATAAGTATTTAGTCACACCTAGTTGACATGCATTAGAAGTGATTTAGGTGTAACAAAATTTCTTTTCAAGACTTTACATTTATAGAATTATCATAAACTCAACTCTCTTTGTCCATTTTTAGGGATCAAATATTAGTAATTGTGGCCCATATCTCTCTGTGTTGCAGAGGGAAACTTATCCAGAACTGGGTCTTACTTATGGACAGCTTGGTATAGATGATCACACTCATGTTCCCCCAGGTATTTATTTACTCATTTCATCCATAACATAAGCATGGAGTAATGGAATATTACGTGGACTATCGAATATTACCGCCAGGTCCCAAAGTCCTTCCACACTGGTCCAAGTAGTTGTAGGATGTTCCGCTTATTTTTGCTAACTAACAAAGGAGGCTTTTCCCTCCTACTAACTTGTCACAAGTCAACAGAATCTTCACCTAATGTTATACACCCTGCTCATGATGTTTAACATGTTTTTATCCTCTAAATTCTGTATGTACTATATACTGTATTTAAGGCTACCAAAGAGGTTCACCACTTATTTTTAAATCTGTTGTATGGTCTGTTTGCACTGTCACTTTTCTATATTTCACTATCTCTGCTGTTTCAACACAGATTTGTTTGAGAGTGAGCACATTCTCATTGGAAAAAAAGGTAAAATTAAACTTTTCTTTGTCGTTATCATCACATGAATGCTTGTTTTAAACTGCTTTATCACTCTTGTCTCATAGAGAATGTTTGTTTAATATTTGCCATTCATTTTCCCTTAAATAAATACTGTCAGAATAGTCTGGTCAGAATTTGAAGACAGCATATATGTATCTTTCTCTGCCTGTGATATCCCATGATGCAGAATAAAATAGTGTTATTTTGGTGTGAATTATGATCCCATTTATAGTAAGAAAAAAGCACTTGCATTATTGTTTGTTGTTTTTAATAAAGAAATTATTACTTCTATTCAGCAAGAATGCATTAAATTGATCAGAAAGAACAGTAAAGACATTTTTAATGTTACTAAAGATTTCTGTTCTGTTCTTTTGAACAGTATTACACAATATTACTGTTATACTGTATTTGTGATCAAATAAATGCAAGTGAGCACAATATACTTATTTTAAAAACATGTTATTTTTCAAAAACATTAAAATCCCAACCCAAACTTTTTCGTCTCCCCAAACAACGGTATTGTAAATTACTAAATATTTTCTTGATTTTCGCTAAAGCTCACTTTAATTTCTTCTGGATCATTAGACCTGATTTTATACAAACAAAAGAAAGGCAGCTACTTTAGGTTTTAGATGCATCAACAGATTGTCTCTCTGTCTCTCATGAGTGTTTACTAAAACATGTGGGTCCCTCTCCTGTGTTTCTGCATTTCTGTAGTGGTGAGCGAGCAAGACAGTGCAGCAGCACAGCAGTACAGCAGGCAGGGCTGTCCCACGGGTCTCAGGGCCCAGCTATGGACTCTCATCCTGAATACTACTGATGATCCTGAGGTACTGACTGAATTTCAGAAGGCATTTTTGTGCCACTGAAAGGCCTTTTAGAAATGGGGACACTGTTCGAAGGGTTGTTACAGAAGGAAGTGAGCCACTGAATGTCTTTGTATGGGCGTTCCAAACAGCTATGTATGAGATGGTAATGCCCTGCAACCTTTAGAGTCCTCATTTTAAGTGCTTCTTTAATAATAATAATAATAATAATAATAATTAGTTAAATTTATATAGCGCTTTTTTAGGCACTCAAAGCGCTTTACATATAGAAGGGTGGGGTCTCCTCAACCACCACAATGTGCAGCATCCACCTGGATGATGCGACAGCAGCCATATTGCGCCCAGAACGGCCACCACACACCAGCTGACTGGTGGAGAGGAGACAGTGATGAGGCCAATCAGTGTATGGGGATTATTAGGAGGCCATGATGGACAGACCAATGGGCAAATTTGGCCAGGATGCCAGATTTACACCCTTACTCTTTTTCCGAAGGACATCCTGGGATTTTTAATGACCGCAGAGAATCAGGACCTCGGTTTAACGTCTCATCCGAAGGATGGGAGTTTAGAGGGAGTTGAGAATAGCAATGCCTGTTTTCAAAAGAAATATAAATATATGAATCATGTTTACTTTTACATCATGTGGATGGCCTGGTGTGTATATCAGGATGCACTATATGAAAAATGCAAGCTGGCAGAGGTAGTGTGATGCTTTGGGCAATGTTCTGCTCGGAAACCTTGGCTCCTGCCATCCATTTGGATGTTACTTTGATACATAGCACCTACCTAAACATTGCTGCAGACCATGTACACCCTCTCATGGAAACGGGTATTCCATGGTGGCTGTGGCCTCTTTCAGAAGGATAATGTACCCTGCCACAAAGCAAAAATGGTTCAGGAATGGATTGACGAGCACACCGATGAGTTTGAGGTGTTGACTTGGCCTCCAAATTCCCCAGATCTCAATCCAATCGAGCGTCTGTGGGATGTGCTGAACACAAGTCCGATCCATGGAGAGAGACCCCACCTCACAACTTACAGGATTAAAAGGATCTTGATACCAGAGACCACAGCAAACCTTTAGGGGTCTAGTGGATTCCATGCCTTGATGTCAGGGCTGTTTGGGCAGCAAAAGGGGAACCAACACAATATTAGGTCATAATGTTATGCCTGATCTCTGTATATACAGTCGTGGATATATTTCTCTCCATTTTTAAACACACACAATCGTCACAGATCTTCAACCATATATAAACCTACCATACATATTTATGTACAAACTTACCTATTTGTTTATCTTAAAATGACATTTATGGCAGTTGTTGTGAATATGTGCCAGAACTGACATTTATGGATATTTATTTGTACTTACACTTTTTACTTACATTCATTTGTTCTACCCAAGTTGGGCTTGTTTTAACCCAGCTATTGGCTTGTTTAAAGCTAGCATTTAACCCAAACACTTTTAGAGTAAAGGTAGTAAAATCATTGGACATTTTTTGAAGGTTAACTGAAGTAAAAATAAGAGGTGAACATGCTTTCACAGTAGATTAATTCAAGTTAGTTTGACATCAGAATATAATGTTTGGCTAATGGAAGCGATTTTCTCTGGTGTATATATGCCAGTGAACCATATTTAAGTCTGCTTGATTAGGTGGTTTGGCAGCCTCTATTGAGGACGTATAATGTCCTTGTTCCTGGGCACACTTTTAACAGCATAATGCCTTTCAAAATGTCAAAAGCAACCTGAAATTGTACCGTGGTCCAGAACAAGCAGTTTTAAATACATCATCCTTCTCAATACAATTCGATTTCGAGCTGCGTGTGGGGCAGAAATGACAGATATGGTACCCCCTGTGATCTTTCACCCTGGGCGAATAATAGCTGCCATTTTCAGAAGTGAAGCAATGTCTCTCAGCTGGCTGATTAGTCCTTGGGTCTCCATTAAAGCGGTAAAACAGCATCTGGAGAATGTTCCTTCTCTATGTGTTAATACCAAGACAAACACCTGGCGTGGGGGCGGCACATTTTAAACAAGTAGAGTAATCCCTCACTTTTTGAGCTAGTGCTGTAGATGTGGGCAGGACAGGAGCCGTGGAATGACAGAGGGGAAGAGGGGAAATCAAATGTTTTAAATGTTTCAGGGAGTTTAAATGTTTCAGGTGGAACAATTATGTAACCACTGATAAAAGCCACTGTCTGGATGACAGTAACCAGCTCTCATACCTATCCTAACAGCAAAAATGGGACAAATTCTCCTGTCCTTCTGGGTAACAATAGGGGCAAGGGCTTTTAGAAAGACTCGTGATTAGAACCTTAAAAGAGTCTTGAAGTGAAAGTTCACCCTAAAAGTAAAATGAAGAAAAATAAAATAATTTACTCACCCTGGTGTTGTTCTAATTTAGTATGACCTTCTTTCTTTTATGGATTAATGTCCTGCTCATGCTCATCCATATATGATGGCAGTGAATTTCATCCAGCATCAAGCTTTTTTTTTAAAGCTAAATTATCCAATCCATGTACCTTCTTCTCTGAAGTGAATATATCTGTTGTGTTCGTCGCAACAAGAAGTTATCGCATTCACATCTGTCAAATGTCATTCTGACATGTCATTAAGACAGAGTTTGGGTCCGGTGATATTTGAAGTACATGGATGCTGTTTTGGGATTTCTAGGCGTTGTATTTCATGTCATGTTTTCGTTAATCTTCTCACAGCTTATGTGCATTTTCTGGGAAACACGAAGTGAACTGCTGCGCTAACAGAGTCTTATAAACATGCACATCATTCAGCCGTGCACATACCAGCGGCCAAAGTCAGGACATTTTTCTCCAAACCCTATCGTATACCTTGGAATCTTTAAAAATCCATTATGCTGGTCGCTATTCACAACCAATACATAGACCAATGCTGGGCGGTTTTGTTGTTGTTGTTAAAATTTTCTTTTTGTGGCCCATAAAAGAAAGATGGCATTAGAACAACACCAGGGTGACTAAATTATGACTTCATTTTAATTTTAATCAATCAGTTTAAAATGAGAGGCTATTGAAAATTGTATATGAAAAGTTGTTTTTATAATTTTCCAAATAAGAACTTCCTTGGATGACTTGAAGCCAGGACAATTTAAAGTTAATGCATTTTTGACGTCAATGCCTTAATGATTCAACTCATTAATGTCAAGCTCATTTATTTAAATGCATTATATTGAATTTTTGCTACATTCATCTTTCTGTCAGTGAGCAAAAACTTGAGGTGATTAATAAAATTGGCATAACATTTGCATTTAAGTTATAAGTAACAATCATACTACAATAAAAAGATGCATTTAAATTTCAGAATAGAGCATTTAAGATTCATTTTTTTCTGTACCAGTCTATTTTGTACCATCCAATTTTTAAGCAAGATATTTTCAGCTGGAGATCCTGTTGAGAGCATGATTGAGTGATTGAAAGCGATCCTATTGATATGCTTCTTACGATAGCAATTTAATTAGTGAATTGGTTAGTATAATTAACTTAGCTGTAATGACAGGCTAGTCTGATATGCATGTATAGGTGCTTCTTTATCCATTATGTATTAGTTAAGCTAATTCAGCTGACTGAGATGAATTCACTTTGTCAGTTCTTTTGTTTTTATTTCATTAAACAGGTCATAACCCATTATGAACAGCTGAAAGCCAGAGTCATACATCATGGCCTGCTTGTGGACAACCTGATATATAAGGTACATTTACAATGCAGTTTATTTGATTCTCTTGAAATGATCTTGAATAGGTTTTGACCAATAGAGTAACAGTCCTGAAAGACTAATTTATTCCAAGATATATGCTTTAGGGCCAGTATATACCAAACTGAAGCAAAAAATAGCGGCAATGAAAGCAGACACTGGTTTCGGCTCACGTCAGCGGGGTCTGGGCAAAAAAGTTGTGCCTGAATACACTGCAAAATACAGCTGACATCGAACTAGCATGTACGTTCTATGCTTGCATGAGAGATAATGAGCCCTATTTTAACAAACTGAGCGCATGGTCTAATGCGCATGGTGCAGGACGGGAAAAACGGTCTGTACTCCAGGCGCATGGTCTAAAAGGGTTGTACCTAATCTCTATGTCTCTATGTCTCATAGTAATGGCTATGTTTTGAGTGTAACATGCAATAAACTAATCAGAGTGTCATTCCCATTCCCTTTAATTGCCAGTTGCACTTGCACCATGGCAGATTCTGTATTTACATGGCGGTATTTACTGAATAAACACTGAAAGACTAAACGCTTCTCCAGAGAGGAATTCTTTTTAATCTTTAAAAATGTGTGCTGCTGCGCATCCCTGTGTGTGTAATAAGCAGAGTGTATGAGCGGTGTGTAACCACCTACAGGCGCATATTACTAACACACCCTTTAAATAACACAAAAAATACTGCGCTATTAACCGACCAACAAAAATAGCTTAAAAGTAGCAAAAGTGCCTCGTTTTTGCCTCATAAAATAACTCAAAATAGCAACGCGCCAACAATACGCCTGAACACACCTTGTTTTCAGACCATGGGCGAACAGATGGGCACTAGTGCATTCGCTATTTAAACAACGTGGCGCTGGACGTGAAAATGATAACTGCGTCAGGCTGAAGCTAGCAAAAAAACTCTTGCATCCAATAACTGTCCAGAAGATGACAGTATTTGCCATTCAAATAAGGGAACATGAACTAGAAATGTGAATATCTGTGAACAAATCACTGCTTGCTTACCATTTTGACTATGAATCATGCTGATCAGTTTGTCTTCACTTCTATTAATTAAGCTACATATGGCCATGTTGTTATGAAAATATTTGCATATTGCAATGCTCTGAAAAGATGATGACGTTGTTTGCTTGCTTTGTCAATTTTGTTTTTGTTCTCCAATCAGAATGAACTCTTTTCCCAGTGGCTCAACGCCAATTCAGCATTCTCAATCGGCCGGACTGAAGCCGATAGAGGATCCGACTAAAGCCAAAACTAAAACTAGCCTGAACAATGCTTGTGCCCCAAAATAATAGAAATATATAATGGATATATTAAAAATGGTCTAATTTTACCTCACCCAGTGCACCCATTTCTAAATAAAATAAAATACCTGATTTTTCTTTTCAGGATGTGAAGCTCACTGCAAGTAATGACGATTACTACTTTGTGTTTGAGGACTATTTATATCAGGTGGGTGAATGTATGTCACTCTCAGTGTAACACATTTCACAATGCAATCTTTCAATCACTTGATTACAAATGAGATTTTCTCTAAGTGAATCATAAACAAGCTCTGATAATCAAAGAAGTAAAACAGTTGCCCAAGTTATTTTCAACATGACATTAATTGAGGTCTTTGTACGCACATCGCTGTAGACTAAACTACTGTGAGAAAGTTACCCATGGAAACCAATGCTCTTTCACTTCATGTACCTAAATCTGGATAGATACAGATAGGACTGGGTTGTGTAGTCTCACAAATAGACCTCTCTATAATATACCTCTCTATTCATGTGGAATTGATTAGTTGTTTATTATTATAGGAGCATTATTACTTCTCCACTGCTTAAAATTCACTTTCACCACAAAATCACACTTAAGTTTCATTTGCGTGTTCATTTTTCCCCAAAAAACAGGAAACACGCTGACATACATTGCCTTATAAATGAGGCCGTTTTTAGAAATCATGAGGGAAAAGTACACTCTTGATCTAGTTTCATAAATGGTTATGAAATATCTCAAAAGCAAGCAATTTTTATAGAGAGATTTTCAAAGTTGCTGTTACTGTTCCTCTGGACAACCATAAGTGTGCCTCTTTGCTTATTTCCTGAATTTTCGCTGAACTATACAAAATTGCAAGTGGTTTTGGGCTTCATGGGAGCACATTGTGTCTTCACTATGGAACGGTAATATGAGTTGCAGGTGTGAGGTGATAAAGGAGCCAAGCTACTTGTAAATATTGGTTTAGTGTGAAATCTGTGGGTCGTTCAAGAATTTCAGACACTGGGTGGTCATAATATGTTTTTGTTAGAGAGGTGATTACGATTCAATCAAATAGTGGTACTTGGTGGGGTATTAGCAAGAGAGAACAGATGTTCAAACTCTAAGGGCCAAATTTAATAAACAGGGCAAGTTAGCATGAGAGCGCAATCCCATAAAAGTGCCAATGGGAGTTGAAAGTTGTGCATGTGATCTATTGACGATGCACAAATTAATATGCCGGATAATGGCCAACCCAATCTATCAGGAGCAGCGCAAATGAATGTCTGGTTTAAGACGTGTTTTTTTTTTTTTTTTGTGGTAATAATGGCGTAAATACCAGTAAATTGACAAGCGCAAACCTTAGTAAATCACCTTTTATGATTAATTTAAATACTTTTCTCCCATAAATTTAGCATTTGAAAGGGAAACTCTTACAAATGCATATGCAATACGCCGCAAAATAACTGTCCGCACTTTTTCAGCGCTAGTTTCCCACTGTGTCTTTAATATAATATAATTTTCTATATTTTTTGAGGAAAATGTGAGTGGCCGAGCAAAACTAGCTACCACGATGCAAGGATGTTTTCAGTGGTTGCCAAATATTTTTTTAAATATGGTGTTTTATATTGCCAATTTGGTGTTTTCTGTTATTGAGTTCTGTTATTAAGCTTTTAGGTTGCTAGAATTGTATTCGGCCACTTATGGTTAGAAATCTTCAGTAATGCATTTAAAACAAATTAAGAAAACAAAGTTACTAAGAAACCTGCATCATGTGTGTTCCCCATGTGTACCAATGATACAAAGTGTGTTTTTAATAGTAGTCTGTGTCTGTTTGTGTTGGCAATTATAATTCCACTGTTTTTCTCCACAGGTCTTGCTTTGCTTTTCACGAGACACTGCAGTCCTTGAGCATTTCAACTACAACAGCGCTTCTCCACCTAAATCTTGTGTCCAAAGTAATGTCTTTGAATATTTATCTTTGTTGCACAGTTTTGATATCTTCCTTAGTTTATATTCAGTCTATAATGTTGTCCTTTTCTTAGGCAAATCTGGCTCAGAACAGTGTGCTGTGGTTTACCCCCCAAATGGTAAGAGAACCACTTTTATAAGTATTTGCACAATAGCATTGTGCACCATGTATTGGTTCATTTGTTGAATTTTCTGAAACCTGTTTAAGGGCATTTATTGGTTTAGCAGCATTACAAAACTTTTTTTTGTTTAATAACGGTAATCAGTATAACAGAATATGACCTCCTGTTTCGTAGGTGTCATCCCATTTCATGGCTTCTCAATGTACGGTGAGTATGAAGAAGTAGATAGCCTCAAATTGCTAAATCTTTTTCAAAATCTATTTTCTATAATCTAAAATCGATAATCTGTTTCCTGTGCTGCAGTTGCCCCTCTGTGTTTCTTATATAACGAGCCATCTAAGCTGTACAGCGTGTTTAGGGAGATGTATATTCGCTATTTCTTCAGATTACACTCTATCTCCTCCCATCCGTCTGTAAGTATCTCTTGGTGTGTGTGTGTGTGAGAGAGACTTAACTTGATTGCCTTTGTGTCACTTTGCTTAAGATGATGGTTTTCTCTGAGCTTAGCTGAATGTGTTTGTGTGTTTGTTAGGGTATAGTGTCTCTGTGCTTGCAGTTTGAGAGGTTACTGCAGACTCATCTTCCTCAACTGTTCTACCATCTACGAGAGATTGGAGCCCAACCGTGAGTTGACAATGCAGATTACTCTGCTCACTGAATGTTTTTTTTCTTTTACAGTGTATCTTGTATATTTAAATATTAGTGCTAACAAATTGACTAAACACGATAAATCGCATACAACATAAAAGTTTGTGTATACACTCACCTAAAGGATTATTATGAACAGCTGTGATGCAATGATCTAATCAACCAATCGCATGGCAGTTGCTTCAATACATTTAGGGGTGTGGTCCTGGTCAAGACAATCTCCTGAACTCCAAACTGAATGTCAGAATGGGAAAGGTGATTTAAGCAATTTTGAGCGTGGCGTGGTTGTTGGTGCCAGACGGGCCGGTCTGAGTATTTCACAATCTGCTCTGTTATTGGGATTTTCACGCACAACCATTTCTAGGGTTTACAAAGAATGGTGTGAAAAGGTAAAAACATCCAGTATGCGGCAGTCCTGTGGGCGAAAATGCCTTGTTGATACTAGGGGTCAGAGGAGAATGGCCGACTGATTCAAGCTGATAGAAGAGCAACTTTGACTGAAATAACCACTCGTTACAACCGAGGTATGCAGCAAAGCATTTGTGAAGCCACAGCATGCACAACCTTGAGGCGGATGGGCTACAACAGCAAAAGACCCCACCGGGTACCACTCATCTCCACTATAAATAGGAAAAAGAGGCTACAATTTGCTCAAGCTCACCAAAATTGGACAGTTGAAGACTGGAAAATGTTGCCTGGTCTGATGAGTCTCGATTTCTGTTGAGATATTCAGTTGGTAGAGTCAGAATTTGGCGTGAACAAAATGAGAACATGGATCCATCCTGCCTTGTCACCACTGTGCCGGCTGGTGGTGGTGGTGTAATGGTGTGGGGGATGTTTTCCTGGCACAATTTAGGCCCCTTACTGCCAATTGGGCATCGTTTAAATGCCACAGCCTACCTGAGCATTGTTTCTGACCATGTTCATCCCTTTATGACCACCTCCTCTGATGGCTACTTCCAACAGGATAATGCACCAATCACAAAGCTCGAATCATTTCAAATTGGTACTGTACTAAAATGGCCCCGCAGTCACCAGATCTCAACCCAATAGAGCATCTTTGGGATGTGGTGGAATGGGAGCTTCATGCCCTGGAGGTGCATCCCACAAATCTCCATCAACTGCAAGATGCTATATGGGCCAACATTTCTAAAGAATGCTTTCAGCACCTTATTGAATCAATGCCATGTAGAATTAAGGCAGTTCTGAAGGCGCAAGGGGGTCAAACACAGTATTAGTATGGTGCTCCTAATAATCCTTTAGGTGAGTGTATATGTATATGTATATGTATAGGCCTATACACAGATCAGGCATGACATTATGAACACCGACAGGTGAAGTGAATAACACTGATTATCTTTTCATTATGACACATGTTAGTGGGTGTTAGAAGCAGGAAAAATGTGCAAGCATAAGAATTTGAGTGAGTTTGACAAGGTTAAAATTGTTGCTAGACGACTGGGTCAGAGCATTTCCAAAACTGCAACTCTTGTGGGGTGTTCCCGGTCTGCAGTGGTCAGTAGTATCTATCAAATA
Source organism: Pseudorasbora parva (assembly GCF_024679245.1). Taxonomy (NCBI): domain Eukaryota; kingdom Metazoa; phylum Chordata; class Actinopteri; order Cypriniformes; family Gobionidae; genus Pseudorasbora; species Pseudorasbora parva. The sequence continues at coordinate 23,295,301 of NC_090172.1, forward strand.
TATCAAGTGGTCCAAGAAAGGAACAGTGGCTCATTGATGCACGTGGGGAGCGAAGGCTGCCTGTGTGGTCTGATTAAACAGACAAACTACTGTAGCTCAAATCTCAAGAAGTTAATGCTGGTTCTGATAAAAAGGTGTCAGAATACATAGTGCATCGCAGTTGTGTTGCATATGGGGCGACATAGAAAGTGGAAACTGTGGGCATGTAGGCATCAAAACTGGACCACGGAGCAATGGAAGACGGTGTCCTGGTCTAATTAATCACATTTTCTTTTATATCTTGTGGCTGGTCGGTTGTGAATGTGTTGTTTACCTGAGGAACACATGGCACCAGGATGCACTATGGGAAGAAGGCAGGCTGGCGGAGGCAGTGTGACGCTTTGGGCAATGTTTTGCTGGGAAACCTTGGGTCCTGCCATCCATGTGGATGTTACTTTGACACGTACCACCTAGCATTGTTACAGACCATGTACACCCTTTCATTGAAACGGGTATTCCCTGGTGGCTGTGGCCTCTTTCAGCAGGATAAGCAGGATGCGCCCTGCCACAGAGCAAAAATGGTTCAAGAATGGATTGAGGAGCACAACAACAAGGTGGAGTTGTTGACTTGGCCTCCAAATTCCTCAGATCTCAATCCAGTCAAGCATCTGTGGGATGTGCTCAACAAACAAGTCCGATCCATGGAGAGAGACCCCACCTCACAAATTATAGGACTTAAAAGATCTGCTGCTAACATCTTGGTACCAGATACAAAAGCACACCTTCAGGGTTTTAGTGGAGTCCATGCCTCGATGGGTCAGGACACATTACTAGTGGGTGTAGACAAGGGCGCCGTAAAGGGGTGGAAGGTTAGGACGATTCTAAGGGCCCAGACTGATTTAGGGCCCAGAAGAGCAGACCCCCTTTTTCTTTTCTTATTTATTTTCTCTTTTTTATACATACATTAAATGTGCTTGGGCCCCTCATGCAGTAAATGTGTATTTTGTCCGTTTTGACCATAGATTTTATATTTAAAAAACGAATTTCAAAATGTCAGTCACAACCTTCTCCCCCCTCCCTCACAATGGTTCATTCCACCTGCGCGGTCCGCGCTAGCGTGAGCTCTTGGTTATTGCACTTGCTATGATGAAGCGCACACAGTGACACACGCAGGTATGTCACATCAAAAGTCGGGGCATCAAAAACGGAAAGAAGGAAAGAGAAGACAGAGAACGCCGAAGTCTACAGTATGTCACACAGTTTTTCAAAAAGAAAGGCAGCTTGCCCTATTCCTCTAACGTTATTCCAAAACTTTTAGAGTTAGCCTACTTATTTTTGTTGCTACATGACCTGCTTTTATCTAGCTAAAATAATTACTGAATTATAATTTACATCCAACAATACATCTCTGATGTGCTGTCTCCGGGTTATCATGTCTCGTAGACACAGATTCAGTGGCTGCTGCACACCCTTCTCCCACGCCCCCCGTCCCCGTCTCAAATGAACAAGGTGAGCCTGAGCGCGAAACTTTACAAAGATTGAAGCCTCTAAACACGTCTTATCTACTGTGTTCGCCACATGATGATAAACAAAAAGTAACCTACACGCTTCAAAAATTACAAAATCAGTTTGCCGTGTGTATGTTCTGTCACGTGACAGTGCTGCTGATCGATGCTGTCTTACTTGATGTTCTTAAAGTAGCACTAGGTAACTTTTCAACCTTCATAATATATTTTCAAGACTCTTGTGATGATACATCGACTTACAATAGGTTGAATGAGTAATGCCAAGACACACCTGGCATTACTCCTGGTGTGTCTTGATTTTGAGCCCTTTTGGCCTTTTAGCTATTTTTATTCCTTGACTGATTTAATTATGAGTTAGTTCTAGCTGATGTTTCCTGATTGAGCAGGTGGACCCAGCTTAAGCTTGCTCATGTAAAATATATGTCAATATGTGTACAATATGTTCTGTTGTGCTTGCAATTGCAATTGAGATAATAAATGTTCTCCCTTTTATGTAAACAAGTACATCTTTCTATATTTTTTTCTTGTTTTTGTAGGCTTTGTACTCATCTTTATTAGACATTTTTAGACATTTTAACTATGCAATGTGCTAAATATCTTTTTTAAAGTATACAGGGCATGTTTATTGGGTTAAATTTTATCTGTAAAAATTGTAGGGGGCCCATAAATTTTGTTCCCTTTCGAAAGGGAACTCGCGCTGCGTCAGCTGACGCTACGGGGAACGCCTTCAGCGTGACAGGTGTCTGAAATCGCTATCAAATCACAATCCTACTGACCGTCGGCAGCTGGTGATGTCATCACCGTGCGACCAGGAAGTATAAAAAGGCACCGTGCCAACATGACAACATCCTTTCGTCTTCAGGGACTGTTTTGTCTGGTTCGCTGGAAAGTCGTAAAATGAAGTGCACACGCAAGGTTAAGGGAGCGTACAGGAAGTGCGCTGATCCGTGTCCCAGGTTTCTTACGCCTGAGGACACACACACCCTTTGTGTGCTCTGCCTGGGGGAAGAGCACGCGCGGGTGGTTCTCGAGGGGGCCTCCTGCGCGAACTGCGAGCGTTTTCCCTTGAGGACGCTCCGCTCTCGCCTGGCCTTCTTCTCGAGGGAAGAAGAGCCAGCATCTGGGAGCGGTCCCGCTCAAGCTGAGGCTGAGCGGCGCCGTCTGTCCTGGGGCTCCCAGATGGACCTGGCTCATCGTCTAGAGAGTACAGTTCTCGCGGATGATCAGGCAGGTCGCGAGAGCAGGCTGACGGAGGAGGAGTCGGATGGAGACTCCTCCTCGTCGTCAGCTCATGCTCTTCCGGTCGATCAGAGGATGGCTGTGGATGTGGGGGAAAATGAAGCTGAGGCTGAATCCTCCCAGCCATCCTGCCCCGTGTATGGGGAGCTGTATGATGTAATGGGGCGCGCGGCGCTGAGAATTCAGCTGCCGTGGCAGAGAGCCAGGGGAGAGGCCGCCCGCCCAGACAGATTGGGCGATCGGTTTCTCCCCGACCATAGCCGCCCAGCTCCCGGGAGCCTTCCATTCCTCCCCGACCTTCACGAGCAGGTCGTGGGGGCATGGAAGAAACCCTACTCGGCGCGAATCCATCGGCATCAGCGGTTTAACTTCACTGATGTCGAGGGATTGGCCGAGGCAGGGTATGTGTCGATGCCGCCCATCGACGAGACGTTCGCGAACTATCTCGCGTCTGGGCGGCCATCGACACTAAGAGCTCCTGCCCTGCCGTCTAAACCATTAAAGACGACCTCGCGTCTTAACGGCAGGGCATACACGTCGGCGGGTCAGGCGGCGGCGGCCTTGCACACAATGGCAGTGTTGCAGGCCTATCAGGCCGATCTGCTGAGGGACCTCGATCAGGGGGAGGGCCTACCCCCTGATGCGATGGCTGAGTTGCGCCGCACCACGGATCTCTCTCTCCGGGCGGCCAAACACACAGCAGTCGCCATCGGACGGTCGATGGCGGCTATGGTCGCCACGGAGAGGCATCTGTGGCTGAACCTGGCGGACATCGGGGGGAAAGAAAAGGCTTTTCTCCTTGATGCCCCGGTCTCGCCCTCTGAGCTTTTCGGCACCTCCGTCGAGGCGGTGGTGGGAAAGTTCAGAGAGGAGAGGGCGCGCTCAGCGGCGTATAGAACGTGTATTCCGCTGAGGTCCGGGGCGGCGCCCAGGCAGGAGGGTGTCCCTGGCCCTTCGAGGTCCGAGGAGCATCGATTGGGCCAACGCAGCAGCGTAGCCTCTCGGGCGCCCCCTCCGTGGAGGAGTAGGACGCAGAAGAGGCGGGACACCCGCAACAGGAGGAGGGACATCGGGGAGAAGAGCCGCTTCCAGCGCCGGAAGCGGGGTGGTGAGTCTCCGCCCCCGAGGGCGCGGAAGTGATGTGAATATGTCCCCTCCTTTGTTTTCTGTTGTGTTTCTTTTCTCTCCCCGGGCGCGCTTCACACCAGGCCGCGCGGGCCGATGATGAGCGGATGTGAGACTCTGACGGCCTGCCAGGCCGGTGTGTGCTCTGCCCGCACACAGTGCATCGTCTCTGGGAATAGCGGGATTTCGCGGCCGCCTCCAAAATCGGCCTTGCTTGAGAATGAAGCGCCCCACCCTCAGGTTAGTGCGCCGAAGCATGCATGTTACATGAAGCGATGAGGCACGGAAGACAGCGGGTGAGTCCCCTTTTTAGGGCAAACATTCTTCTTTTTAATGCCGTATGTTTGGACTCTATGCGTCCCTGAGGGATATTTTGTCTACAAAAGATGAAGTAAAGTGTAACAGTGGGCCTGTAGTTCCCCGGTAAAGGTGGCTAGAACGATGTTTTGTATAAACACAGTGTGTTTATGTAGGTTGTACGTTTGCTTGTGTAGCAACAGTAGTTTATAAGGCTGTTTCTCTTCTGGATATGTGTAATATGAGCAGTTGAGGCCACCGCACATGCCGCGGGCATGTAGCGGCGATATAAACTGACGTATGTTCTCCTGGCGAACGTTTTTAGCTGTAGCCACCTCTGGGTAGCGTTGGCACCTCTGCTAGTGAAATATCTAGATTAATTTGTGAGGTTAGGCTAGCGCATGAACTACAGTAAGGTCTGTCCCAGCCCTATTTAGGGCCGTTGTGTGTGGGATTATCAGACCGATGCTAGTGCATCAGGTTGGCCTAGGCTGTTGATGGGATGACGGTGGCGTCTCGCGGTGGCTTATCGCCCTGGCAGTTGCCCCGGGCTCCTGTCGGTGGTCCCGTAGGAGCTTTATATCCCTACCCGGCCTCCCCGCAGTAGGGTCGTCTGGCCAATGCCCACCCCCCTTCTGCATTTGGGGGTTATTATTAATGCATAAAGGTGTTTAGCAGAATGAATCGCGACTCAGCCAGTGGTCGTGGGGACGGGGTAGGCGTCTCTTCGCGGTGCGCAGTTAGACTGGTTTTGCTAGCCCCGCCCCCCAGAGCTAGTGCGGCCGCCACTTCTGGGCGGCCCCCCGGCTTGGTTCAGGAAATGGCCGGTTATGTGTGTGTGTGTTCAATATCTTTCACTTTTTGCTCTGTGTCTTCTGCTTCACCTTTTAGGCTCGGGTCGAGCTGTACTTCGCAACCATCTGAAAGCATCGGTTGGTAGGATGCTCCCCTGGAGTCGAAACACTGTCACGGCTGATGCCCTTGCGCGGACGGCGGACCGCTGGACGACCAGACGGCCGCCCTGGAGGCAGGTGGCGTAAGTTGTACTCCCCTCGCTTTAGAGGGTTCAAGGCGCTTAATGCTGAGTGCACTGCTGTGGGCATTGTGTTTTAGGTCCACGCTGGTAGGCGCTGCCTGAGAGACTGCGCCGTCGCAGAAGGCTGCTATGGGCCGCTGGGGCGGACCGACTATAGAAGGCTGGCTGGCGGGAAATGCCAGCCGAGGCAGTCCGGGCAGTTAACTCTGGGTCAGGTGGTAGGCCTCAGTAGGCCTCCCTGCGGGTGAGTTCCGACGTCGTGGCCCATGTGAGCGGGGAGGGTTCTCCCCAACGATGTCGGTTGCAGTAGAAACCTCGTCATAAGTAGGCCCCTAACGGCCTCCCTGGGGATGAGTCCCCAGGTAGTGACTGGATACCCAGTCCTCATCAGCCAGCAGACAGCCACTGTCAGCCCGACTTTAAGGGCTCGCTGAGTTTCAGCACGCCTCACATGGCGTCCCCTGAGGGGGTGACCTAGGGTTCCGACCATTGGTTGACAGGATCTAGGCCGCTTGAGGCCGCCTGTAGGGTGAGTCCCGGTTCCCAGGTCTTGCAACAGTGTGCGCGGGTGCTAGCCAGGCGGCTAGCATAGTCTGCTATCAGGGACGGGCCGCTTCAGGCCGTCCTATGATCGTTTCCCGGCCCTGCGGGGTTTCCGGTGGGATTTGCCATCGGATAAGCACCGTATGTCACCAATCTAATAGGGAACTGCCATTCGGCAATAGGCCTCTCCGGGCCGCCCTAAAAAAAGACCGGACTGTACGTAGGCATCAAACAGGCCTCCCTGGAGGCGAGCCCCGGGAACGCAACAGCTCCCAACAGTTTGCACGTTGGCTGACAGGAAGTAGGCCGCTCTAGGCCGCCTGAGGGTGAGCCCCCGAGCTGGGACGCTCGGTAGGCCAGTGTATTATGCTGTCAGGCCTCTTTTGGCCTTTTTGGGAGGGATTCCCGGACCAGGTCTCGGTGACAAGCTAGCTATTAGCATGGGTGGCTTCTGGCGCTATAGCCTCACGAGCCCCCTGAGGAACCAGTAAAGCCACCTGCCTGCAGGCCGCCTGAGGGTGAGCCCCGAGCTGGGACGCTCGTTAGGCCAGTGTATTATGCTGTCAGGCCTCTTTTGGCCTTTTTGGGAGAGGATTCCCGGACCAAGGTCTCGGTGACACGCTAGCCATTAGCGTGGGTGGCTTCTGGCGTTATAGCCTCATGAGCCCTCTGAGGAACCAGTAAAGCCACCTTCCTGCGGCTTTTAACAGCAAACAGCTAACACTAACGGTGCTGGGTGGAGGCGCCTCATGGCCTCCCTGGAGGGGAAACGGTTCCTTGAAACAGGAACGTATAACTGGCTTTGGGCTGACAGCTAGCGGCTGCCCGCCGGTGGGTCCCGGCCTGCGCCGGTATAACTCAAGGGCGGGCTTATGCCCTAGCACAACGAGACTCCGTTTCTGCTGCGCAGTCCCTTCAGGACAGGGACTGGCTAGCCTACAGCATGGGTTACCTACCAAGCTGGCTTAAGAGCTCCCCTCATTGAGGGTCGTCTGCGAGCTTAAGGCCGCTTGAGTCTGATCAGACGGGCAGGCCCCCCTCGGGGCCTCCCGGGTAGATCAGTCCATAGGCCTTTTTTAGGCCTCCTGAGCACCCCTGTAATAAATGTGCTCAGTAGATCCTAGGATCGAGCAGAAGAGACTCCCCTCGATGGCAAGGGTAAGAAGCACTAAGCTGAGTACTGCTCTCCAGGATTCCCGTCTCCGAGTTCCGGTCTGAGGAGGACACTGCCACTTTGCAGTCCCTCAGTCTGGATGCTCATGAATAGAGCGATGTCCGGAGGCTCTGTTTTGACAGACAGGGTTGGCCAAGCTGGGGTGTCCCACAGAAGTGATGCCAGGTGAGGCCTCCCTGGTGGCATTCGGTGAGGGGTTTTCCCGAATTAGTGACGGCTGGTGGCGCCCTCGGGTCCCCTAGCCACATTCCCTTAAGGGACTCCTTCCTTCGAACGTAGTAGGTCCCAGGCCCTCGAGCAAGCCGAGAGTAGGAAACCTCAGTAAAACTTGTTTAGGTTCTCTCTTAGGCATATAGCTTGGGCTATGACCGTAGGGAATGATGTCACTGGCAGCCTGTGTGGCTAGAGGGGGAGTGGTTCAGACTTTCCGCGAACACTCGTCCAGGCAGTTCTCACTGCCAGTAAGGGGCGTGCACTCCCCTCAGCATGGCGGCGTGGGTATATCGTTCCCCGTAGCGTCAGCTGACGCAGCGCGAGTTCCCTTTCGAAAGGGAACGTCCCCGGTTACGTATGTAACCTTAGTTCCCTGAGAACAGGGAACGAGACGCTGCGTCACATGGCCATGCTTCAAGGTGTGCCTGCCCACAGTCCCTTCAGACGAAGCGGATGTTGTCATGTTGGCACGGTGCCTTTTTATACTTCCTGGTCGCACGGTGATGACATCACCAGCTGCCGACGGTCAGTAGGATTGTGATTTGATAGCGATTTCAGACACCTGTCACGCTGAAGGCGTTCCCCGTAGCGTCAGCTGACGCAGCGTCTCGTTCCCTGTTCTCAGGGAACTAAGGTTACATACGTAACCGGGGACGTTTTCCATAGGGCCCAGAATTTCTGGCGGCACCCCTGGGTGTAGAAATACATTTTAAAAAAGTTTTATTGCTGTGCTGTTTTTTTTTATTTTTTGTAGCATGGGATTGTTTAGCAGAGTTTAGCTTTAACCTTGATCAAACATCTACCTGTGATTTTTCCTGAAGACATTGATTAGCCTGTTCAGGTTTGTTTAATTAGGGTTAGAGCTAAACTTTGCAGAAAAGTGCATCTTGTAGGCCAGATTTGAGGATCTAGACCATCAATTGAAGTACAGCATTCGTCAGTGAATACAGTGAATACTATTTATTCAGTCTTCGTGTATATATTTCCACACAGATATATATTATATATTTACAAACTTTTATGGAATGAATCAATTTGGCATCACATATATATATATATATATATATAAGAAATGTGTTTTTATTCTTGATTATTGGTTGTTTGTCATTAATTCAAATCACATTTCTGTACACATTTCTGTATGTATATAATTCTCAGGTTGTTTTTGTTGAGGATTTATTCAATCTAGTTTAATTTTGAAGTCCAGATAGAGTAAAAAGAGTCCAGATCCTTAAGAAATTACATTATCATTAGTTTGGAAGTAAAATAACATTTTATTAATCTCTTATATCTAGGGCTAGGAAACTGGTTTAAACCTCCAACCTTTTAAACTTTCGTGCAAAACGTTTTAAGACTGACGAGTTCTGCCTGCCGGATTATAAAATATAGATTAAAGCCTCATTTACGGACCACCAGAACTAAAACACTTTAGCAACTGCATAGCAATGGGCTAAAATCCACGCAAAACAAGCTCAAATCTTGTTACTGGAGTTTCCAGCTGAAATGAAGAACTTAGCAAGTCACTTCAGTGAAACGCTGATCTATTGTTATATTGCAGCTCCATCTAGTGGCTGAATTATGCACACACAATACTCACACCTTAACATTTGTTGAAAGAAAATAATAGAATTGTAATAGAAGTGTTTAGATCTACACTGAGTATGTTTTGGTTTCTCATTGTGCATTTGTGTATCTTTCTTAGATTGCGTATTGCCTTTAAGTGGATAGTTCGAGCCTTCTCAGGATACCTGTCCACTGACCAGCTCCTGTTGTTATGGGACCGTATCCTAGGATACGGTTCCTTAGAGATAGTGGCAGGTAGGTCGATATATATCCTAATGTTTGATCTTTTGCCAGCTATTATGAACATGAAACATGGAACATTTTTGTGTCAACTCACTTTTTCAGGGTTATGTCAGTGAATTAATAAATAGATAATCCCAGTGCTTAGGGGGTGTTAAAATGTTTTTAATTTACTTTTTTTTTTAAGGGAAAACCTCTACGTTAGTCCACTCTTAGATATAAAACGGTCAATCAGTCACATGGCCCCACACCCATTTTTCTGGAAGATGACTGTTTGTCTGTCCCTCTTTTTCAGTCCTGGCCGCTGCAGTCTTTGCCTTCCGAGCTGAAAATCTAATGGAAGTGACATCACTGGCATCAGCTGAGGTTGTTACACTTGCACTTGCAAGTGTGTGTATGTCAGTGTCAGTGTCTGTGTCAGTGTCTGTGTTTGTCTCTCTCTCTCTCTCTCTCTCTCTCTCTCTCTCTCTCTCTCTCTCTCTCTCTCTCTCTCTCTCTCTCTCTCTCTTCTCTCTCTCTCTCTGAGTGTGTGTGTGTGTGTGTTAAGGAATACAGAAATAGTGTCTTCACTTGCAGCCAACACTAGTAACCCAGTCCACCCAAGGCACATGTTTTAAAATTGCTGGGATAGCCACTTTTAAAAGTGGACCAAGTACCCCACACCCAGCTTTAAAATGTTTAGACTATGTAATGTCAACTCTGATGGGAACTTTAGCATGACAGTTAACTATCAACACTGTGTGTGTGTGTGTGTGTGTGTGTGTGTGTGTGTGTGTGTGTGTGTGTGTGTGTGTGTGTGTCTGTGTGTGTCTTGTGTTTTTTGTGCTTTAGAGTGGGTTGCACCAACAAGGATTAAATTAAACTCAGTTTAGAGCTAATCCAGGATTTGTTGATTTAGACTTTATTTTAAATCGAGAGGTTTTTTGCAACACTTCATTTTAAACTAATAAAATTAACCAATCTGAGATTAGAATTTAACCTGCGATTAAAAACTCCATTTATGATTAATTTTCACCGCCATGATGAATTCTCCATTGTCAGTAACAATACTTATATTCAATTTCCTTCTTTTTTGAACATCAGAAACTCTCTCTGACAAGCAGCTCTTGTCGATAAAGGAAGTTAACTTGTAAAATGTAGCTGTCTTTATAAAGCACTACGTAGAGAGACGTACTGATCAAGCAGGCAATGAAAACATTGTGGCAGCACGTGCAGATTTCATAAGCTTGGAAATATATTTATAGTAGGCTATCAATTAATGGAGTATATTGTGGCAGCGTAATTTATGACAAACAACTGTCATGATTGGTGTAGTGACTATCTCCACTCCTGACAGCGCCGCCCATTCCGTTTGATCAAGTGGAACGGGCATCAGAAACGCGAGGCGAGGCGCGGCCGCGCTCAACGCATCATCACAGCTGCCGACCGTTAAATGCTAAATATACTCTCTTCTTTTCTTTGTCCGACACCGAGGTGCACCGAGATGAGTGACGGATCTGCATCCCGGAGTCGATAGCCGATATCACACATTGACGGCTCAATTTTCTTATTGTTAATTTTTATTAGTTATTAACGCCTCTCTGAGACCTGACAACACACCCACTGTTTCTATCTCTGTTCAGTCATTGTGAGTTGTATTGTAGGTGCACTTCATTTTATTTAAACTTAATTTAGATTTAAATCTGAGTTTAAAGTTATGGAGCAACAGGATTAAAGTTAATCTATCTTAAATAGAAATTAAAACCAGGATCAACATGATGGTTTAGATGCAAACCTGCTTATTTTTAAACATGGTTTAAAGTTTGGTGCAACAGAATGATAAGATAAACCTTGATTTAATCTAGATTTAAGATTAATCCTTGTTGGTTCAACCCCCCCTAAAAGAGTTTAAAACTTTAAAGAGTTTAAAACTCATTAATTAAGGGAATGTTTTGGGCTCTGTAAAAGTCTCAAGTGACATTTTAACTTCAAAATCTCACTTGACAGTGGCATTATGTAATTTTCTATTTTTTTAAATAACTGCAAAAATCTGAGTTACAGTGAAGCACTTACAATGGAAGTGAATAGGGCCAATCTGTAAACTCGGTAAATTACAGTATAGCCATAAACAGAGACAAACAGAATGAGTGTTAACATTAAACAAGTGAGGAAAAAAACCACTTGCTAACATTTTCTCTTTAAAGTTACATTCAAACTTTGTTGCTTTGTTGTTGATGCAATAAATCCGGAAACCTTAGAAAAACTTAAAATTATGATCTAAACAACTTTAAAGTTTGGTCAGATTTACCGTTCTTTGAATTTCTCAGGGGTGAAATCCAGTCTTTTCAATAGTAAACCACCAAATGGGAATGCACTGTGTATTCTGACACCTTTCTATCAGAACCAGCATTACCTTCTTGAGCAATTTGAGCTACGGTAGCTCGCCTGTTTGATCAGACCAGTCTTCGCTCCCCACGTGCATCAATGATCCTTGGCCACCCATGACCCTGTCGCCGGTTCACAACTGTTTCTTCCTTGGACCTTTTATGATAGATACTGACCACTGCAGATCTGGAATCCCCACGAGAGCTGCAGTTTTGGAAATGCTCTGACCCAGTCATCTAGCCATCACAATTTGGCCCTTGTCACGCTTGTCCATTTTTCCAGCTTCTAACACGTCAACTTTGAGGACAAAATGTTCACTTGCTGCCTAATATATCCCACCCACTATCAGGTGCTGTGATGGAGAGATAATCAGTGTTATTCACTTCTCCTGTCATAGTGTTATGCCTGATCGGTGTATATTTTGATCTGCTTAAGATTTTAATATGCAAAAGCCCAACATTTTTTTGTTAAAAAATAGATTTCTACATGTCCAGCTTTTACTGAAGCATCCGTGGCCATTAAGAGTGCTGCGCTGTCGGATGCGGTCGCATGCAGCTGCTTGATTGACAGCTGTAGTAAAAGAGCATCTGACCAGCTTTCATTAATTCTATCTGTAACCTGCAGTGACGCACGGCCTCAAAGCACTGTGAAGATGCTGCTGGACAGTATCTGCTTGCTTATGTACCACCTGGCTTCTACTGGAGAAAGTATCATAACACGTTGTATTTTTAGAGCCCAAGCCTGGTCATGAAACATTAGAGGAGACGTGCTAACCTGATAGGGGACTCTAAATTTATTTGCTTCCAATTCCATAAGGACCGAAGCTTGAGAGCTTGAAGGCCCCTGCCACAAACGGCTCCTTTGAGATGGATGCACTCTTAGCACCTTCCAAGCTCTTGAGTCACATGCAGTGCAGGACAGGCAGTTATGCATTCGTGTAGTTCGACTAAGTGTTCTGTGTTTTTATTGCCAGACAATGTGCATGCTTCTCTCATGGATATTTACAGTAGTTATGCTTACAGGAACACTTTGTTTCAATCAGAATCAATTCATTCTACTTTTTTTTTTTTTTTTTTTTACAGAGCAGATTTAATATTTATTTTTTCTGGGTCCTAATTTAGGAAACAATGAGCACATGAAGCTTTGTGCCGTGCTGCTTATATGTATCAAGCAGTAAAAATGCCTTTTCCTGCGCCCCAAAGAGGCAAATGAGAGTCCAAAACAAGGACTGATGGGACGTTGTCCTGCTCCTCTTTACAGACTATTGGCCAGATTTACTAACAGCTTGCGTCAACGCAAACCCTCTTTTGGTGTTAACAAAATACTGTCAGGATTTACTAAAGACACGCAGTGAAAAATTAACTCTGAAAAGGCGTGGACGGGGTTATTTTAGCAGCTGAATTTATTGCATATTCATTGGTAGGAGTTTCCCTTTTAGACGCAAAATTTATGGAAGTATATCCTGCGTGATGATTTACTAAGGTTTGCATTAGTCAATTTACTTGTGTTTGTCCCATTATTTACAGCCCCAAAAGAGCATGTCTTAAACGAGACGTTAATTTGCACTGTTTTTTCAGTAGATTGCGTTAGTCATGTTGCAAATGATCTGGCTGCATCTGTGTTCTTTAATGTACGCATTGTCAGTAAATCACCCACAGAATTTTCCACTCCCATCGGTGCTTTTATGGGATTGCTTTCGCATGCTAAGGTGCCATTTTTAATAAATCTAGAAAGAGATATTAAGAATGACAAAACTTCATTCACCAAGAATGGCACATTCTGTGTGTCATACATCATTGCGCTATTTCTAGATCATTGCATGTGCAGTACTTTCCTAGCCTAGAAATCTAGACGCACCCTAGCGGCAGCAAATTTAATCTGCCCGCAAGTGTCGTCTAGGAACTCTCAATACCCTTCTGAGCGGTATTCCTCTCACTCTTGCCGGGCCAATCACATTGTGTATAGAGTCGGCGGGCGGTGCTATAATGAGGATGGCCGAGTTGCGTTTGCGTGCTTCTAGTAAACACAGAAACTGGCGAACGGCGGTCTTTCGAATCAGCTTTGACCGCGATTCTGAAAGACTTGGAGTTAAGCTTTTCTCTGAGAAAAGAACAAAGAACGGCACTGAAGTTATTCTTAAAAAGGGAAGATGTGTTCGGAGTTTAGCCGACCAGATACGGTGAATGTTTAATCTATCAGCGAGCTCTGTTTCACCTTCGTTGGTCTGGTTGGTGTAGCGCTATCCTATCACGTGCAGAGGGAGTTTGAAAGACAACCGTTTATCCCGCCCCTCGGATTGAGCCCTGTCAATGGTGAGTTTCCAGACCACACATCTTGATGTGGGTCTGGCTTGTCAGGCTAGTACTTTCCAGTTTTGGTTTTCAATCAATCCGATAAAGTGTTTACATGTCCTCTTAAACAGTTTAGAAAAGATACTACTGCTACTACTGCTGTCAAGTCTAACATAAACGTGTATATGTGTGTGACGTGTATATGTACACTATGTATAATGTGTGTGTGTGTGTGTGTGTGTGTGTGTGTGTGTGTGTGTGTGTGTGTGTGTACACTATACTACCAAAAGTTTTGTTTTGCCTGCCTTTACATGCACATGAAATTTAAGGACATCCCATTCTGCGCACTGTGCACCTCAGCATGTGCTGACCCTGCTCTATGATTTTACATGGCCTACCATATCGTGGCTGAGTTACTGTGGTTCCCAATTGCTCCTACTTTGTTATAATACCACTAACAGTTGACCGTGGAATATTTAGTAGTGAGGACATTTCATAAGCTTGGACTTATTGCACAGGTGGCAACCTATCACAGTACCACGCTTGAGCTCCTGAGAGTGACCCATTTGTTCACAACTTTTAGTAGAAGCAGTCTACATGCCTAGGTGCTTGATTTTATCCACCTGTAGCCATGGAAGGGATTTGAACACCTGAATTCAAGGATTTGGAGGGGTGTCCCAAAACTTTTGGCAATATAGTGCATGTATGTATAGTATAAACACACATAATGTAATAACAAACTTAATTGATTTGAAATAAAATTAATCATTTGACAGAATTAGTTTAAACCACCTCTTATAATCCAAATTTAATTTTAATCTAATCTGGCAAGTTAATTCTGACTGACATGGTTGCATTGTTTGTTTTTATTCAGACTGTGCTACTAGTCTGATTACAATCTGATTATTACGGTCCATGTAAAACGCAGCTAATGACATCCCCAAAACTAGCATAAATCTACAGCAGTGCTTATAAAGAACATAGAAAGAGTCTTGTTTTTTTTTCTTTTCATTTTTGATTCTTTTCGTCTTGTAGGCTGTTCTTGCTGACCTCTCAACCCTGAAGGTGATGCCCTTGCTGCAGATCTTCCTCTTCGCCACTTCTGTCTGAGGAGTCGTTTGTGCGTGCTGGTGCCTGGATGTTCATCCATTCTTCATGTTGAATCTAAATGGATATTTCACCCACAGATGAAAATTCTGTCCTCATTTACTCACCATCACGTCACTTCCTGCCTTCTGCGGAACACAGAAGATATTTTGAAGATTGTTGGTAACCAAACACTTAGTTACCATCGATTTTCATTGTACGGACAAATACTCTGAGGAAATGAGGGTGATGCCAAAACAACATTTTTCATTTTTGGGTGAAGTGTTCCGTGAAGTAGCAATATTTAAATCTACTTTTGATTTCTCCTGACATTACCAATACCTCTAAGAAACCGTCTAGCCATCTTGCTTCATTCTGGTATGTAACTGCCTCTCACAATCTATTGGATTACAAAAGGATACATTAAAGATCTGACCTACTTTTATCCCTTTTCCACAAAAAGGCATTGGATTACAGGTGTATAATGAATCACCAAGGCCCCATTTTAGGTTGCATTGCTTTCCATGCATAGTCTGAACCATAATAGTGACACGAGGGAAAAACTAGACTAGATATAGATCTGAACCATATGCAGTGTCATGTGGTATTTATTATCTTAAACATTCCGTTTTAAATATATCCTTATTTATGAATGTTATGAATGTGTTGATGCCATATTATCACTGCAAGCCTAAGAGAATACTGTATGTAACTCCCACCGTTGTCACTGTTAATTAAATCACTTTTGTTAAAGGGGGGGGTGAAATGCTGTTTCATGCATACTGAGCTTTTCACACTGTTAAAGACTTGGATTCCATCCTAAACATAGACAAAGTTTCAAAAACTAATGTTGGACGTTTGATGGAGTATTTCTGTGTCAAAAATACTCCTTCCGGTTTCTCACAAGTTTCGGAGAGTTTTTTTCGAGTATGGCTCGGCTTGACGTGAACAGAGCGTAAGGTCCTTGTATGGGCCGTACGGGCTCTTCTCCTGGAAGGGTGCGCGCGCGCGTGACTAGAGCGAGAGAGGAAATAATAAACACCCATAAACACTCTCTCAGGTGCAGATCCAGTCGTCATTATAGTCCGTGCCACGCTCCACTTTATACCTATGAGTGACATCAAGCGACTTCAACGCTTCAGCACAGCATTCTGGGAAGGCAGCGCTGCATTTGAACCGATTTGAACGCAGAAATGACGGGAAGCTTCACAACATCGCTTCAGTCGCATCTCAAAGTGGATCTCCACCGTTCACTGCTGTCAGGACTTCACCAAATCATACCAAAGAAGTGTGTTTTTGACAGAGCGGTTCCAGCGATAAAGGTTCGGTCCTGCTTTGGAAGCAGCCGGTGAGTAAAACTGCTTCAAATGTCTCTGCTGTTGGCTATCGTCGCGTGAGTAAACATCAGTAAACGACACGATCGCGTGCTTCGTCATTCAAATGCGCTAACGGTTACTCCATTGTTCTTGACTCCATTCTATGTATAACGTTACACTAGTCTGACGTGCAAAACCGTTTTGCTTGCTACTGCTAAGGCTTAGTCGCATTCAATAGTCCATAAACCGAATCATGTCCTCATAAACTGCGAGTAAACACACGAATGTTGACAGGCCACTAAATACAGTACATACCACAGAGACGGACGTCCTGCTGTTGCTGTTTCTCCTGTTCAGTTTATTTCAGCCTCCGAATGATTCTGGATCATATATCTATTAGCTGAGATCGATAGCCATGGGTTTCTCCACGCTTGAGGACGTCACCGCTTTGCGCGCTCGTCATTCTTTAGCTCCGCCCACTCGATACGCCTCCAGACGCTCATTTTTTTCCGGAAAGACTCAGTACAGCCTATATTTCTTTTAGAAATATAATAAAACTAAAGACTTTTCGGAGATATGAAGGATGCAATACTATTCTATAGGTACTCAAGATTGACATGAGATTGACTGAAACTGAGTGTTTCATCCCCCTTTAATCTATGCCATGCTTACTGCCACATAGCTAAATATCATGAATGAAAATTCAGTGTGGTCTTCCATGATTATAAGGTTCATTTTGTAAGATATTTTAGATGGTACTATTTAAAAAATGTTTTGTAGTTGTAGTGTATGTTTTAAAGATTAAGCCTTGTGAGGATCTTTGGCATAGTGGAAGTCTTAAAATTATAATAGATGCTATCTACTACAGTTAAGTTACTCTGGCATAGTGCCACTGAATGTGGATGAGAACATTGATCAAACTATGAAGATAAGTGTCATTTCCATGATGAACGCAGCACTGACTGTGATGTGTGTTTTGCCTTTCATATTTACATAATGGTTGTTTTGTGTGAATATTAATAAACCCAGAACTCACTGCACTCCCTGACATGACCAAAAATGTTATTGGAGGTCATTTTGTAGACACAGACCAAATGAATTGTGTTCTTTTTTCTTTATCATCTGATTGTATTGAAAATGAGGGACACTTCCTCTGCATGTGCAATAATGTTACATAAATGTAGCTTCTTTTTTATTTTATAAATAAATTGCAACATTTTTATGTGTGTTATATTTTGATTGCTAAAATAAATGCATATTGGTTCTCCACAATGTAACATCACTTCTTGACAGTATATATAATTTGTTTTGAAGTATTTTATGGATGCAAGTTAGGAATTGCCTAAAATAAATTCAAATTTTTTAATCATTCAAAAAAAGCTGTAAATTCTACACATAATCATTTAATGTTGTTATTGTTTTTGTTTTTTTGTTTTTTACATTTACATACATTTTATATGCATGACGAGACTTTTTTTAACTTTAGTAAATATTTCTTTCAGTAATTGCAACATAATTTTGAGTTCTAAATGGATTTTGAAATTGTACAATAATTTACTTTACATGTGCAAAATATACTTTATGTGAAGTGCACTTTAAATGTTAAGTAAAATTTGTATCTAAATTAATTTGTTTTAATATTTGAGATGCATTTAAAAGCCTGTACTCAAGACAAGAAAATACACGGTACCTAAAAATAATTTAAATCATTTTTTTTGTGTGTTTTAATATACACTTTTATACAGTTCTTTAATAGTACTAACAAACACAACACATTACAGAGATAAAATGAGAAGACATGTCTTTGACGAGCACACTTCAAGAAGGAAAACAAATTTCTGAAAATATACTAAAGAAGAAATACAAAATCTTATTATTTATTTCCATATGTTTTATTTTCATCAAAAGGCTGAAGTTGTAATCAGTGGCAAGCCACAAAAAAGGTACAAAACCGAAAAGGTTCTAAAATGTACCTTTAAAGGGTTAGTTCACCCAAAAATGAAATTGATGTCATTATTACTCACCCTAATGTCGTTCCTCACCCGTAAGACCTCTGTTCATCTTTGGAACACAGTTTAAGATATTTTATATTTAGTGCGAGAACTGATTAATAACCGTTCGAATCTTTGTTTGCAGATTAAAAACAAACACAGAAGAGAAGACAATGCTGAAAAAAGTCATAGTTTTTGTTATTTTTGGACCAAAATGTATTTTCGATGCTTCAAGAGATTCTAATTAACCAACTGATGTCACATATGGACTACTTTGATTATGTTTTAATTACCTTTCTGGACATGGACAGTATAGTGTGCATACACTTTCATTGGAGGAACAGAAAAGCTCTCTGACTAAATATAAAATATCTTAAACTGTGTTATGAAGATGAATGGATGTCTTACGGGTGTGGAACGACATTAGGGTGAGTCATTAATGACATTGCAATATAGTTCGTAGATGTGAAGGAAGGAGGCGGGAACCGGCGAACATTCAACAACTTTTATTAAATAAACAAAACTAAAGTAAACCGTGGGCAGCCCCTCACGGATGACTGCCCGCACACACATAACAAACCATAAACAAAACTCAACGTAAAATCCAGGCCTGGTCCTCTCTCGTCCTTGACTGGTCGCTCGTCATTAAATACCTCCGAGCTCCCTCACGAGAGGACTCTCAATCGCTCCTCCCATGCCCCTCGCTTGTTCACCTCGCCACAGACATCATTAATATTTTTGGGTGAACTAACCCTTTAAGGCACAAATTTGCACTCTTAAAGTACTGATATGTACCTTTTAAGGTAATATGTACCATAAGGGTGAGTAAGGTAAAAAGAAGATGTACCTTTCAATTTTGTACCTTAGGGTACCGCCCAAGTGACAGACAGCACTGTACCTTTTTTTTCCTGATTTTTCGTGTAAACTCTACTTCTTACACACAGAGACGTACAGCAGCACACAAACATTTAAATATGAAAAATTAAAGGATTCCTCTCTGGAGAAGCGTTCAGTCTTTCTGCTCACAATTTCGCCATGTAAATACCGAATCCGCCATGCCGCGAGGGCATTTGGCTTTTAAAGGGAATGGGAGGACACTCTGATTGGTTTATTGCACATTACACCCAAAACACAGCCATTACTCATTAATTAAGAGAAAAGAGAACCCTTTTAGACCATGCACCGGGCACACCAACCATTTTTCCTTTCGTTAAACTAGCAAAAGTGGATTCAGACACTTTTGTGCTCCTACGCCATGTGCTTCAGACCATTTACGTTTATGCATTTGGCAGACACTTTTATCCAAAGCGACTTACATTGCATTCAACAAGGTACACATTTTAACATTATTGTCAGTTTAGACCACCTCTTTTAACTGATTGTTAAAATAGGGCCCATAGGCTGTCATTATGCAAATTTGTTACAAACTTACGTAGAATTGGGACTGGAATTGTTGACGACTCGATTTGGCAGTTTAGAAATCAATCCTTTTTTTTTTTAGTCACCTTTATTTGTCGTGCACTTTGATCTTTAAAACTTTGCAGACATTTTACATTCACAAACAGCTATACGCACTGCTTGAAAGGTCATATTTGAAAAGCATAATTTAGTACAAGATGACATCAGCAATTCAATGGTAAAATCGTTCAAACACATGCATTAGAAGACATACATGGCCCTTATTTTGTAAAAGCTGTACAGTGCATTGAGCTCCATGAATGTCAGCATCATTCATGACTCTACAAGTTGACCCCGGCTAAGCGAACTCCAGTGGCTCTCTGACATCTGTTCCATCTATCCAACTGCCCCTCTCATTCCCTCTGTGTCTTGTATCAAATTATGCCACTCGTCCGTTTTCTGCCCTGCTTTTCGCTCCCCATTGCCTCACTCTGGTCTCTTGGTAAATCTGCCACCTGTTTACACAGCTTCCCACGCCCCTTCCCATTATTACAGTGCACCCCTAGCGGTCCCTCTGTGAGTGCACCATAGCATTGCTTCTCGCTTAAACATTTCTTGCAGACAGGCACTATCACATTTCCACTGCCTCTCTGGACACCTTTATATATTTAGACCCATGTAATAACTGCCCTCCATATCCTGCTAATACAGTTGAAACCTTTATGCAGGAAGTTAAGGGAGCTTGTGTTGAGAGAATTAATTATCTATGTGTTTATTTGCACTCCAACATGTCATCAATATGAAGACAAATTCATTCTTTAAGTCTTTAATGAAGACTTAATACATTAGTACCAGTGGTGCGTGGTGGAGGCAAAGCCCCCCCCCCCCCCTTTTTTTTTTTTTTTTATAAATCAAATGTCCCTTTTACACTTAATTTTCCTGGTTATATAAACATTACATAAAAAAAGAAATACTCAATATAAATGTCCAAGTATAAAACCAAGAATAAATGTCATTGAGTAATTGTTTTCACACATATGTATTACTAAATAAATAAAGGCAGTAACAATAGACTGTATATTATTTGTGAACTAATGTTTAGCTTTTGTTTTTAATAGTCAGATTATTTTTCAGCAGACATCAAGCTCACGGGTCAGAGACACAGACAAGAAGATGCACCTTTTTTATCTCCATGCTGATTGCACACTAAAACCCCCACAGTCATCATTTTCAGGCCATTTCAAGTTTGATTTTGATGTGTAATAAAGAAGTGATATCCAAATGGCTGAGTTGTTTACTCACTTTTTAATTAATCTTACCATTAACACAATCATCGTCTTCATTCAGGCCGAATAGAAATCACGAGGTGGGATTTATATACCAATCATATCCAACTCATTTGGAGGGGTCAGTTAAAAGTCAATGGGCTAAGGGGAGCCAAGTTTTCGGCTGTAACTCTACCTGCAGGTGTCGCTTTTAGGCAGTACTAATGTATACAAACGTTTAACTTTTAAACGTTTTAATCTCACATTTTGTGATACTTGCATTGTTTTATTTTTTTTTGTAATATCCCTTGCCTCCTTGTAGGAAATGCCTCTGTTTAGTGCAATGATAAATTATATGAAAGTATTTTACTTTGTTTTGCATACATAATGTGATATTTTGGGTAAGGCGCCACGGGAGAAACATCGCCTTTGATTTTATTTTCCTCTAAACCATGGCACAAGAACTTGCAGCAGCACTTTTTCAAAACATCAGCTTTTCAAGATGCACGTGGAAATGTATCTGATCCTTGACAAAATCATGGAGAGCTGTGTAAAGTTGATTCTGCACTAATTTGATCTAACATTTCATGTTTTGTGTATGTTGTAGATTTAACCCTTAAATGCATGACTGTTTCGCCAAACATTCTTACATATTAGTGTCGTGGGTAAATAAAATAAAACATATTTTGTTACCTTTTGGAGCTTGGAAGGGATCAGTTTGAGCAGGTGTTTTATACCATCATCATATTTCCTTGTCAGAGCTCGTTTTAGCCTGATGTGGTCATACTCAATTGTCTGAAACTGCTCCATTGAGCTGTGATTATGGGGCGTGTTCCAACTGAACCAGGAAAGACATCAATTGGATAGACCTACAACCAATCAGAGCAACAGGTTGGGTTGTTTTCTGTCCGCGGGTTGAAGCAACTATTATGTGATATATAGACCCATGAGTGCGAATTTTAGCAGGCAACCTTGCCAAATAACACAAACGCCATTTCCCCCCCGGAGAACCCCCCGAGAAGCTATTGTTTAGAGCTAGTAGTTGGCGGGTTTTGTTGTAAAAACTGGGCAACCCTGTCTGCACTGGAATAGTCTGCACTCTGGAATAAACGATCTTTACCGGTGTTGTAAATTTTTTTAATAATTTAATGATACACAGAGTACTTACCCAACATGATCATCGTTTCTGAGAGAAATTGTGATGGTGAATGCAGATACAAGCAAGCTCTCCGTTTAGGATTTTTTGAACAAATATAATCCAAGCCCCCTGTTGATCATCTGTCCGTCATCGTCTAAAGCCCACCCTGATGATTTCATTAGTCCGAACAGTTTCTGTTTGGGGATAATTACTCCTCTATGGAGCAAGGCCAGACCGAACTGCCCGACCTAAAAATGTTGTGGGCGGGGCTAAGTTTGGCTGGCATCCAGGCCAAGCTTGTTTACCAGTACATTCAGTATCTGACTCATATTCGCAATCTTACGCATATTCTCCAACTCATTTTCGTCTTCAAAATCAATATTTTGATCACTGACAGCTTCTTGACCACATCCATCATCAAGAGTTTGACACTAATATTTGATACAAGCAAACTTGCTTCCTTCTGCTCTGACAATGTTCCCCAGCGATGAAGACTGTTTTTTTCCAGCAGGAAAATTCCTCATGCCACACAGCCAGGTCAGTCAAGGTGTGGATGGAGGACCACCAGATCAAGACCCTGTCATGGCCAGCCCAATGTCCAGACATGAACACACATACATATACACACACACACAAACATGTTTCTGTATTTTTAAAAATACTATGGCAGTCAATGGTTGTTCTATCTGCTTGGTTACAATTTTTTTTTTCCCAAATATCTTTGTTTGTGTTCAGCAGAACAAAGAAACTCATACAGGTTTGGAGCAACATGAGGGTAAGTAAATTATGTTAAATTTTCATTTTTGGGTGAACTATCCCTTTAATGACAGTATATTTATTGATCAAAAATTAATTTAAAAAAATGTATTAACTTAGACATCATTAAAAACATCATTTTAGTTTTACCTCGTACATTTATAAGATTTTTAAACAACATGAACAACTTTTATTTTTTATTTTAACACAAAATATGTTGCTACATCAATGTTCAAAAATATATTTGTCCTTGCTTTTTTTCTCTCTAAGAGTCTGCCCTGTTGTATAACCTACAGCTACACTTATTCAAGTTTTATTTTGCTAAGTCTTGGCCCAGCTGTATCCCTGGTTTAGAACTTTATACTGTCAACTGCCTGTGTTTGCTGCATGCCTTCACATTAAATGAGTTTGTTTGTCTATTGTCCTGTTCCTTTCTTTGTTATTTTCTGTCTTTTACAACATGCAATCATATGATAGAGATTTTTGGATTTATTCCTACCAATTTTTGTGCAGTGTTGGGGGTTCATGCTGTTTACAAATGATTCGCTTTAGATTGATGGATCGCAGACATGCTGGTCCATACCATCATTATGGACTACGCTGTGGACACTTGTTGTGGATGTTGTGTCTATAAAATGTAGTTGCACTAATGTTCAAATGTAAATATGTCTCCAATTAAAAATGTTCTAGTGACTGATCACATCTAAAAAAAGTTTAGTTGGCCAAATTGTATTTCTGTGAATTGATGCAATTTAATTAAAGCTGCTGTCCGTAACTTTTTTTGTGTTCAAGATTTACACAAATTTTATAATGAGAATGTACAACATGAATCCATTTTCCAAACCGTGTTTTTGTCTTACACTAAATCATTTTGGTACTTATAATAAATATTTATATTGGGACTATTTCAGGCCAGACTGGTAGGTACCGCTGCGGAGGAGCACAGTCCCTGCGTGATCCGTCATAGACATAAACAGAGAGAAGTAGATCCGGCTGCTGTTCTTCCGCAAGACGCATGCAGTTCTGTTTATTAACCACTAGAGTGCAAAAAGTTGAGGACTGCTAGCCTGAAAAGCCAGACCCACATCAAGATGTTTGGTCTGGAAACTCACCATAGACAGCTCAATCCGAGGGGCGGGATAAACGGTTGTCTTTCAAACTCCCTCTGCACGCGATAGGATAGCGCTACACCAACCAGAGTAACGAAGGTGAAACTGATAGATTAAACATTCACCGTATCCGGTCGGCTAAACTCCGAACACATCTTTTTAAGAATGACTTCAGTGCCGTTCTTTGTTCTTTTCTCAGAGAAAAGCTTAACTCCATGTCTTCCAGAGTCGCGGTCAAAGCTGATTCGAAAGACCGCCGCCGTTCGCCAGTTTCTGTGTTAACTAGAAGCACGCAAATGCAACTCGGCCGTCGTCATTATGGCCCCGCCTGCCGACTCTATACATGATGTGATTGGGCCGTCCAGATTTTGAGGAACACAGCTCAGAAAGGTATTGAGAGTGCCTAGACGACACTTGCGGGCAAATTAAATTTGCTGCCGCTAGGGTGCGTCTAGATTTCTAGGCTAGAGGACTGCAGCTTTAACAAAAAATCAATTTGGCCAACTGAAAAATTTAGATGATCAGTCACTAGAAAATTGTCAATTGGAGACCTGATTTTTTTTATTTAATTTTTTTAAATAGTTTATAGTGTCAATAAGATATTTAAATTAATACTTTTATTTAGCAAGGAGGCATTACATGTAATAACACTGGCAGTAAAATAAGATTTCTATTTAAAATAAATACTGTTCCCTGAATAAACTATATATATATTTTGTGGATTAACTAACTGCATAGTAAGTGTGCACAACCCTAAACTAATACTTAGTTGAATCATCCTTTTTTGTTATTATACAACTCTTCTTTGCCACAAAAAACCGAGTGGCAATCATCCAAGTATTGTGATGAAATAAAAGCAGATGGTCTCAACAAAATCCTAGATCCCAGGAGACACATTTGAAATGCATGATAATACCAGGTGTAAATGGCAGGGGTGTATATCCAACAGACGGGCCTGACAGGCATAGGTCTACCCACTGCTGAACCCCCCCCCCCCCCCCCCCCAAACACAGTTATTGCACTGTAAAAAATTGTGTTGGTTTTTGTTGGTTTAACTTAAAAAAGTAAGTAACCTGGTTGCCTTAAAATTGTGAGTTCATTGAAATTAAAAAATTGAGTTGATACAATGAAGGAAATTTGTTTAATAAATAGAAATTCCAAATATTATTGTATCTGAACCACATAAAAAAATTGATAAATCATGAAAATAGCGCTATTTGGCATGTTTCACTGCGTCATCAGAAATAAAACACACACAATTACCCAATAGGCTTACAAAATATTTTAATAATATTTTGATAAAGGTTGTCGAATCTCAAAAAAATGTTGTATTAACTCAAAATTTTAATTTCAATGAACTCAAAATTTTAAGGCAACCAGGTAACTTTTTTCCTAAATAATTTTTTACAGTGTGTACAAATATTACATTTATTAAAGTATTAAATAAAATAAATAAAATGTGTTTTTGTATAATGGTTAATGAGTTTGATTTACATCTGTGTTAGGCAATTAGGTGTTATCCAGGCTGTTCATGTGTTCAGCAGCCATTCAGTTATAGTTTACAGTTATGTGTTAAAAAAATGTCAGAAAAAACAGCAACAATGTTTAAGCTAATTTCTAAAAAAATTAATCTATCTGCCCATCCAGCAGCCCACAGTAAATGGCAACCCTTTTTAATACCAAGGCAAGGCCATTTGTCTCATGGCTCATTCTGTTACAGGTAAGCCATTTTATTTTAAATATCTGCTAATTTTTGTGTTATTCATATGATGAACCTTTTATGAGGGACCTCCCTAAAATCCATATTTTTTTTATAATAGTCGGCTAACTGTGACATTATAAATACAATGTTTCCTAACTCAAATTGGCTATAGCCTACTTAATGTTGCATGTATAAACCTGACAATTAAAAATGATTTATTTTTTTTTTACTTTCACAATATATGTAGGCTAAGCAGTTAATGAGTTCACTCCATAACGACCACTGGTTTCAGACACCACTACATGGCTATCCCTTGGTATAGGGGGCAATTTCGAATTCAGCCCTGGTACCCAAAATCTTTGCTTATAACATGTACTTTTAAACCTATGTAAAGTGTAAAAATCTAGCCTATTATTAGCAATTGCATGTTTTCCATGTGACGTTAACATGGCCGCGTCGACTACCTGCAATGTAGAAAACTGATTTGTCTGAGGTGAGATTTAAACCATAAAGCCAACCTATTTTTAATACTGTATCTTATGCACATAATTTTAAGTAGAATGTGACAGGAAAACCTTTTTGTAATTGGAATCATATTCCAGATGAACATTATCCCACAAAAAAAAAAGAAAACACCAATTATCTGCCTGTCTGCCTTGCTGGCTGCTTTCAACCGCGGTCTGTCTTCAAAGCTCGGCTCGCTCTCGCTGTCAGCCAATCGGATTCTGCCATGTTGGGACGGATGAACCAATAGCAGCCCATAGCGAGGAGAAAAACTTGTCTTGGATGATTCTCTGGGTGTAAATTGTTGCGTGTCGCGATGGGAGAAATAAAAGTGGGAAGTGATGAACAATAGAACGGGCTGTTTCCGGGAGGCGCCAGAATTCCCAAAACAACTTTCGTGCTATTTGCATACCGATAGTCAGCCAAGTACACAGCTCATTGTTGCCGCACACAACACGCTTAGTTCATACTAGCTGCAGGCCTTGTGTCATAATATGAGAGTTTTAGGCGACATCACCGAAGAGGGAGACTCACACTGCCGGCGTCCTGTTGTCAAATGATTTGCATACGGACTTCCGCCCCCTGAATTTAGTTTCTGCATCAACTAGCAAAGGCAGTGGGCAGACCTGAGCCCTCATTTCAGGCGCAGTCATGCGGACTTGACATTTAAACTCGGCTAATATTTAGACATGAAAGGCACACGCGTGTATTTCGGATGGTCCCGATGGATTTGGATTAAACGACACACTGGGATCTGACAGTTGCATTCTGAGAAGCGTTTACTATGCTGGATATCTGCCGGCTCTTGTGGATGTACCGAGACTGTTTGCGGTTACTTCCCGTGTAGATAGGGATATTGCATTGGACTCAGTTAGGTATTTTGTAGCAGGAATGCCTCTCCTAGGGGATATGATTTAAACCGGGGGATCCCTCGTCAGATTGGATCCTAAAGTAGGATACAGCCAGATCTCCAACCTAACCCCGGTGTCTGATGTCTGAATGCTCTGATGTCTATTTCAATGTGTCATATTAGAAGAGTTGACCATCTCTTTTGGATGGAGTTTAACCTCGCGATCTTCTTCTGACGTCTTGGACAGCGTGGATGCATTTTTAGATCGTTTCTTTTTAGGTTGGATTACTTATTTTTGGCTACATTTTTTTACAGGTTGGATCTCGTTTATTTCGGGTATTTAAACTCGTTGCTTTCTGTGTAACTACTGTTAAAATTACACGTTTCATTCTTGTGATTCGTTTTGACGATCCACTGGGTGAAAATACTGTGTGGTCTCTTGTTTATTCATTTATTGTTCGTTGAAAGCTTTTGCACACCATGACTTTCTTGTCCGGGGCAGCGGTTCTGTTGCTGCGTGGACTCGTCATCTCTGCGGTATTGGGCTTAGAGAGTTCATACACGAGTCAACTGTCGAACCGAGTCACTCCGGATCCAGCAGCAGCAGCTGTTGCTCCTACAGGTAAGACCTCTGCGAAATATCAAGCCTCAAATCTGAACAACCGGCGTTTTATTCTGTATGCAAAGATATGCGTTAATGCTCTGTTTTGGTGAGTGTTGATCGGGGAATGTTGACATTGTCACGGCACTGTGGGTCCTGATGGTGGGCAGGTCTCTATCATCCTCTCATCGCTTCTGGATGATTCTAGAGAACCGTGTTCGTTTGCCTGTGTGTGTGAGTGCTTAATGAAAGTGATGAAGGTCAGGACAACATCCACATGGAATTCTAGGTGGTCCATCAATAAATGCATGGCATGAGAGTGCAGGAGGGAACCCCACACTCATCAGGCAGCAGCTCCATGAGGAGAACCACAAGATGGGGTTTTCCATGGCCACCGGCTCATATAAGGCCTTCTTAAAATTGACACTTATTTTACACAATATTCAGTAAGTAATTGAAAGGCATTTATATTTGGTTACACGCCTATGGCAAGCCAATTTAACATTTATTGCTTCAACTAGTATCTATGCTACTAGTATTTCTGTGTTATTTTTTGAGTAATTAATAAATAATCCAATAGCAGCTAGTATATTTTCAATAGTTAAACTAATTACTTATACTAATAACGATTAGTGATTCAGCCAGTCGCTAGTACTTTTGCTGCATGTCTCTATTGTCACTAACTATCCCAATAGTGACAGATACCCTATTTCATTGTTATGGCTAACAGATTGCACTTTTAGTTATAGTTGTTGATGTTGTTGTTGTTGTTATTAGTAACTATTCATTAGGTGCTATGGTTACTAGCAGGCATGTCGTTGACACAGGGGTCATGACCCCCGCAGTTTTGAAAAGACCGCAATCGACCCCAGCACTTTTGATAAGAGAAAATAACCTGCGCAGTTCACTAACTAAAACTTTAGACAACGACGTTCATTGTAAGTAATTCAAGCCATACAAATTTATCAAAGTTGAATTGTGGAAGGTTGAAAGTTGAGACATCTCACATAAAAGGCTGGTCAACAGGGGACAGATTTGTCATTATGCAGGCATTTTTCTCATCCCTAAGTTTTGATCATGCATACTTCTATATATTTACTTCTATATACTATATACTTATTTCACTTAGTTTATATTGTAGTACACTTTAAAAAAATGGCCATCAAATTTACGGTAAAAAACCGGCAGCTCTGGTTGCCAGAACTTCACTGTAAAAAATATGGCAGTAACGTTTTAGGTTTTACGGGACAGCAGCATATAATTTAAAGGTTTATAATGTGGTAATTACAGTTAAAAACTGTTTATTTGACAGTTAAGAAACCCTATAATTTGAACGTTTATATTGAAATAATTATGTGTACACAGTGCACTATAAAACAATAACGGTAAAAACATTTTTATTGAACTGAAATATT
This sequence comes from Pseudorasbora parva, assembly GCF_024679245.1. Lineage (NCBI taxonomy): Eukaryota > Metazoa > Chordata > Actinopteri > Cypriniformes > Gobionidae > Pseudorasbora > Pseudorasbora parva. Next base: position 23,324,022 of record NC_090172.1, read on the forward strand.
AAATTACCAACTTATTGAAATGCTAATATCTGTTATGTACCTTTTATATAGTTTGACAATCACCAATTATAGTGGTGATGAGAATCACATGATAAATCAAAGCTCATCACACGTTGCTTTTGGAGGGACAATATTAATATATAGAAGGTGTTCACAAACACCAAACACCATCATGGTAACACACATGACGTTTTAAAAATGCGATAAACTAAGTTAACAACATTACATGTAACATAAAACCTCAATGTACATAAGTGATTAGAAAAAACTAAGAAGAAACAGTTAATTCAGTGAAAATGCATCAAATGCGAAGTGTCACGTTGGGAATTCTGGGAATGTCAATTTACGTTTTTGACTGTAAATTACAAAACGACCTGTTCTTTTCACTTCGAAAAACTGTACATTTAACGGTATTTTACTGTAAACTAAAATAAAATGTATAAACCTTTAAATTATACAGTTTTGACCTGTAAAATAAATGGTTTTTAACCATAATTATTACATTATAAACCTTTAACCTCTTAACCCTCGCCCTGCGCTGAGAAATAAATAAAAAAATGACATACCCCAAATAAAAATGTTTGCAGCTCTTAAACCCTATGGTCTATATCCATAAATGTGGTCTTATTTTAAACTAGACACTTCAAATTATGTTACCCAAAAGTCATAATAACTCAAAGTAGTATAGGGACAGATTAAAACAAGGGGAAATATGCATGTAAGTGACTCACGTTTTTTTATTATTTTATTATTCCCTTATGGAAAAAATATGAGATTTTAATTTTAATTCCCTGAAAATAACCTAAATATAAAACTGAATGTCTGATCATGCTTTGATTAAAATTTGAGGACGATTCTCTCAAAAATGTAGCTTCTGTAAGCTTTTATGCCAAAAAAGACTGGGCGTCCTTTCAATGAAGTCCAATTATATTAGAACATTTGTGTAATAGTAAAGAGTAGTTTTTATTCAAATAAATCTGCAATAAACTGCTAATTATAATGCATTTGCAGTCCCTGATAACTAAAACAACTATTTACAGAATTTACAAGTGTTAAAAAACTCATTTAGTTGATAAAAACAGTCTCTAATTTAGTCTGCGCGTTGTGTATGGTAAGTGTGTGCGGCAGGCAGGCACTTACACTGGCAGGCGCTGGATACGATGAATGAATACTGTGGAGACGACGCTTAGTAAGCATGAGGTATTCACCAATGCTTCTTAGGACATCTCTTACAGAAACTACGCAAAATATTGTCTTTTGATTCGTTACTACATCCATCAATCAAATCTATGCTGGCTATGCATTGGCTAGGCATTGACTGGCTTATCCAACTAAGGACCGGCGAGTTTGACTGACAGATGTATCACCCAGTGACGAGCTCCCTTTCTATTTATGTGTCCTAGTCAGCTTGTGATTGAAGGAGAGAGACCTGGGAGGGTTTAATATGACCGGAACAGTCCACAGTACAGGGGAGATTGTCAAAATAATGATTATAATCGCTATTTCATTGAAAATGGACATGATTGATTACTCTTAACGCAAAGCGCTTATGCAAACAACGGAGGATTTTTAGTTTTTTCCCCTTATTTTTTCGTTGTTTTGGATTAAAACTGGGATGCATTTTGAAGAGTGGACTCTTATACAGACATGTATGCTGTTGTTTCGTGGATTCGTCCGATCTGATCTGAACGTCAGGAGATGAAAGATGAGTACCGCGTTCATTATGCTAATGTTTAAATAGCCACTGCTTTAGCATTTAATTTAACCCTTTCCTCTCTGGTGTATTTATTGCAAAAACGAGTTCAGAACATGAATCTTGAGTGTTTTAGCTTTCAAATGATGCATAGTTTGTGATAGTTGATTGAACAGTTTGTATAAAACAAAAGTAATTATAAGTAGAGACACGCCCACTTGCGTCAGACTCCCCGCCCACGATCCGGTGCGGATTAGGAGGTTAAATTATATGCTGCTGTCCCATAAAACCTAAAACGTTACTGCTGTATTTTTTACGGTAAAGTTCTGGCAACCACAGCTGCCAGTTTTTTTACCATAAATTTTATGGGGATCTTTTTTTACAGTGTACACTGTAAAAATAACTAATTAATTTTTTAATAATAAATAATTTTTACAGGAAAAACGCTGGCAGCTGTGGTTACCAGAGAATTATGAACTATGTGCACTATGAAATTCAAAATAAGGCGGACAAGTACAAGTCTGTGGTTAGAGGAGGCACAGTTTTTTTTAAAATTAAAAATAAATAGGAAACCAGTAAGTATTACATTAAAATGTAAAGCATAAGATTTATGTATGTAAACTGCATATACATTTTCAATGCATTTGGATTGTTTTTACATAGACAAATTAATAACCTGAAGATGATAATTGATATATGCCAGTTATATGTAAATGAAACAGTTTTATTAGAATTATATTATATATTATTTAGAATTATGTAAAAGTACACAGAAAAACGCCCATGTTAAATGAACACTTCCTAGTGTTCATGTGTGTGCTCACTACTGAGTTAAAGCACCATTGACGTTAATGAGATAATTAAGTGATGATTGAGTATTAATGATGAACACCTGGTGATAATGAGCAGAATTGCTGAAAGAAAGAGAAACACAAGAACTACAACTGACTTCAGCCACAGCTTTAGATGAAATCAACTGAAGATAAAAGAAGACATTAAATCTCTAAAGATCTCAGCAGAGGATTAAACAACTCCACAAACAGCATTACCAGCTTACTAACCAAACTTGACTTTGTTGTTGTAATTTCTGTTTTAATTAAAATACTATTTTTATATGTCATCATAATGGTGAGCAGTGTTTGCTTTAGTTGGGCTCTTGACCCGTGTCTCTTTAACATTAGTTTTCTGGCTGCTTAACCTGTTTGTAAAGCAGTTTGTTATAGCATGGAAAGCCAAGAAAAAACCATGGCCAGGTGATTTGGCTCTTTAATGACGATTATATAATCATCATGTAGTGGCTGAATAACTGAACTCATTCAGATTTTAATGCTCTGGTTATAGAGGTAATGTGTTAATTGTGTAGTATGTGTAATAAAAGCCATGTGGTTAACATTATAAACTCAAGCATAGTTGTGGCAATCAAACAATTTGCAGGACAAAAAAAAAAGTTTTAATCTACGCCATTATTTAGACAAACAGACATCAAGAATCAGTGTGTGCATCTCTACAATGGTGACAAGCCAAAATAAATAAATAAATAAATAAAAAAAACCTCACAATTCAGATGCTTAATTTATTCATGCCGCAACGCATGCTAGGACCCATGGGAGATTTTTGATTGGTGGTACCCAGCATGCACTGCAGCATGAAGCGTTTCATTGATTGTCACCATTGCTGAGATTCGTACACTGATTCTTGATGTCGGTTTGTGTCTAATAATTGCCGTAGATTAAAACCTTTTTTGCACTATTTGTTTTTTTTTAATTCAGCATATTAGTGCTACTCATGCTATAGAATCAACTGGTCACTATTAAGAATAAAACAAAATTAGTAACACATAAACATAGTCTTAGACTCTGAACAAGACCAGTGATCACTATATCATCATGAACAAAGAGACAAATCACCTGACCATGTTTTGCTTGGCTTTCCATGCCATAATAAAAGTGCTTTATAAACACAGCTAAAGCAGCCAGAAAACTAATGTTAAAGAGACAAGGGTCAAGAGCCCAACTAAAGAAAACACTTATCACCATCATGGTGACTTCAAATAAAACTATTATTTTCAATAAAACATCTACAGAAATAAAGTCAGTCTGGTTAATAATGGGGGAAGCTGGTAATGCTGTTTGTGGAGTTTTTTAATCCTCTGCTGAGATCTTCAGAGATTTAATGTCTTTAATCTTCAATTGATTTCATCTAAGGCTGTGGCTGAAGCCAGTTGTAGTTCTTGTGTTTCTCTGTCCTTCCGTGATTCTGCTCATTATCATCAGGTGTTCATCATTAATGCTCAATCATCTTTTATCTTATTAACTTCAACACTGCTTCAATGGTACTTTAACTCATTAGTGAGCACACACATTAACACTAGGAAGTGTTCATTTAACATCTGTGTTTTTTCTGTGTACTATTACATAAATCTTAACTGTTTAATTTACGTATAACTGGGATTTATCAGTCACATTCAGTTTATTAATACAGTTAAATAAATCTTACCGGTTTCATTTTTAAATGATTTACAAATAAGATTTTTATTACCGGTAAGTTGATTAATTTGATTAATTCAAATGGATGGAACATTTATATGCAATTCAAATAAATGTTTAGACATTTTTTAAGTGCATAAACTTGTAAAGTGATTTACATTTTTAAGAACAACTGACTCAAATTTTTATTTTCACAATATTTGCATGTCAAATTAACAAAATAGTTTTTACAGTATTTTCTCAAAAAAACATACAGGTTTTTAATACCAATATTTTTATCAAATAAAATGTATTATAATCACGTTTTAAATATAACAAAATATTCTGTTTAATAGTTTACAAAAGTTCATTGTGATCCAAACAAAAAATATATGTTTTTGGGTTTACAATATTTTTCTGTTGGGATTTTACATTGTTTTTCTGTAAATTTCACGGGCATAAGGTTAGATCTATTGTAGTTATTCACCGTATATAGTAAGGAAACTTTGTGTTAACCAAATAAACAGTTTTTAACTGTAGCATTTTTACAACCTTTGACCGTTAAAATCACAATCATTTTTTACAATGTACATGTGCTGGATTATTATAACATTTCTAGTTTATTATTGTCAGTGTAAAAAGGTTTTTGTAAAAACTAATGTGGCAGGAGTCACCTATATATTGGCTAATGATGAATTCTAAAATGTCCAATTATTGGCAATATGATTAGAGTTGTTGTATACAAGGCATAATGTTGTCCTGGGCCCTGTAATGATGGTGACCCAATAAGGTCTTCTATGGTATAGTCTACTTTTTAGCCCTGGATACGGAGCCCACCTTTGGGCCCTGTGAATTTAGAGATGTCCATACTATACAACGCTTCAAATGGATATTTGATCTACAGAGAGATCTTCTAGGTCACTCGCTTTGTATCCTTTAAAAAATGTTTTTAAGTCCTACAAATAAAAATAAAATTACAAAAAAGCTAAAGTAAAGGCTTTGGAATTGTACCATACTGATAGTTATGTATAAACAAACATGACTGTTTTGGTCAGTCAATCAGCCTATTCTGGTTCATAACGCTTACAGCTGTTTTCCCAATATTTGTCATGCCTTTCATGACTGGGTCATTTCTGAGGGACAGCAGAGGCAGTCAGAGTGCTTGCTGAGGACACCGGGTGAGATGATAGATTGCTGTCTGTGCAGAGCCACGAACTGCTCATATGATGAATCTAGATTTGTGGTCATACAGGAATGCAGACTTAATCAGAAGGGTAAATAACCTGCATGTGACTGGTAATTGACCCGTCAGAAATAAAATCCCTTGGACAAATTATTTCAGCTGTTCTCATAGTTTAGTGCACTTTAATGTACAGACACTTGTAATGAATTGATTAAGTGCACTACTTTTCCCAGATGCAACAAATTCAATTACGAATACCCTTAGTTACTATTGTAAGTTCAATGACACTTGGGGTTTCCTTCACTCAGGTAGGGGGTTTACGACATTGAGCATATATACTGCCTTCACGTGCTATCGGAAATTTCACAATTTCCACTTCTGAAGTCGGGATTACGAGCTTGTTGCATTCAAGTGCTTTGGGCTTTAGGTATCATGAAAGTGGTTTGGCCTTTTAGCTGTGACCAGTCCCATAGTAATTTACACTCCACGGCTAACCTGCTCCAAGGCAGGTTATGTTCTGGATAAGAGATGTCAAACTGAGATTGGACATATCAGTAAAGTTACACACCTCTGATGCAATAAAGTCACACCCCCTATTTCGACTCCAAATTAAAGGTCACGACATAGCAAATGGGTTTTAAAAACTAAAGTTCCTGGGTTTTAGCAATGCTTATTTATAAAAATAATAATTTTGAATGATTTAGATATAATTTATGTAATTTTTATACCTTTAATCAATTATACATGTATCATTTTAGTTAATCAATCATTAATAGGCACTTTGTTAAAATTAATATAAATAGCCTATATAAAGACTATACAAATAATCTTTAAAATCAATAAATAAAGCTATTAAAAAATAAGTTTACTGAGCTTAAATGTTTAATTCTCTCTATACATCAACTAAATTAACTTCATAACTTTAACTTGCATTAATGTATACAATTTTTTTTCATAGACAGCTCTTTTTTTTTCTTCCTGTGTAAATTTGTTTAAATTCTTAATATTTTTCAGTCATGTAATATTCTGAAATGAATCTCACTGTTTCTCTTGCAAGAAGTAAATTTCACTTTCACTGCTTGTGATTGGCTGTTCACTATATGTCACAGCTAAACTCCTAAACTCAGGATCAAAGCCTGAGTTGACAGAGAAAGCTGATGACCAGCATTATGGGACCAACAAAGCCTGAATAGATTGATTTGGTTTTGCCATCATGGTACAGGCCCCAGGGGTGTATTGCAGAAAGCAAGGTTAACTTACTGTCACACATACCTTGAACTCTTAAGTTGATTAACCCAAACCTTTCTTCCTCGAGGTATGCTGGTTCCAAAAACAAGGTCGGGAGTAAGTTCAGACAACCCAGAATATGTTCCTGTTTAACACACAAGACATTCTCAACAGAGCTACGAATCGATTATTCACCATGGAAACAGACGCTAAGAAAGAGCGCGCCATGTGTGAGATGACAATAAAATAAATACTTCACATTGCATTAACATTTAAACTTGTTTTAAATTTATTCTATGTCTTTAGAATTAATATTATATTGTATATTATATAACTGAAACAAATTTGGTTATATTAATAACTTTATTAATTATTTACAACACATCTAAATACCTCTTAAGCAAACTAACCCTGGAACAGAAGCTGCTCTGAAGCAGGTTATGTTCAGAGAGTGAGTTGCTGTGGTTACTTGCATACCATGAAATTTACCTCTGTTTTTGGATCCAAAAGTTGAGGTTATCCGCTAACTTCCTCTTAAACATACCCGGGTATGTCACATATCCTGCTTTCTGGAATACCCTCCAGGTTAATTCTTGTCTCTTTATTGGGACATTTTTATTAAAACCATAAAAATAGGTTGTCAGATGCACTGACTACCATATAAACATTTACGGTGCTACCCAGATAATATGCTTTCTGACGGTTTTGTAATTTCAGTCAAATGCAAACAATTTTTTTTTGTGTGTATACATACAATATTCAAATGATTACTCGTATATGTAAATGTACTATAGTGTGTATGCACTATATTTATGACAAGACAATGCCATCCTGTTTTGGGAACCCCTCTAAAAAAATTTGGGTATCAAAATTGTTTCCGAACTTCCCAATGGTAAGCACGAGATCGTTCATGTGCAATTTTATCCAAGGAAAAATTTGATTTATGATAATTCCATTCGTGATAGCATGTGGAGGCAGCATAACATACTGTCAATGGTGGACTTTACCCCTGGGTTTTGTAGCCATGAAGTCACATTTGAAGCAACGTTCCTGCAAAGTGATTTATATGTTGCTTCTTGCACTTTTTTTTCCCCCCGCAACATTGTGAAATTGTGACTAAAATCATGTAAGATACAAGCATTTGCTTGCTTGTACAAGTATTTGAGCTGTTTTATCGTGACATGTTTTATTGGACTCGTACCGAAGCTCTTCTCATCACAAGTGCAGTGCTGTACCAGGTGAGCTACCAAGCAAGTTTACGATGCATCAGAAAAGCCAAACACATGGAGCTGGTTATGTGATGCATCAAAATGTATTTGTGTTCAATTAATTGTTTTGAGGTCATGACATGCTATGGTGCAAGGAACCTTTAATCAATAGTCTGCCCCTGTATCATTAATTTCTGGAATAAAATTAGTGTCTTACTGCAACTAATGGTCATTAAAGCTGCAAACTGCAGTGAATTGCATGGACGTGTATATCGTTTTTTGGAGTTTTCCAAACATATTTTTCTAATTAATCTACATTGAACTCTGATGACCTTTATACAACCATTTTACAGCCTGTTTTGTGAGCTGCCCATGCATGCATTTATTATAAGGACATGAGACGGAATATGATTCCAAGGCCACTTTTTCACCGCCCACTAATGTGTTTAGTTACCTGAAAGTTAAATATCATCAGTGAATGTGTATGTGGTGGCTGTGTTGGCACGTATACTTGTGAATTGTGCCTCACTCATTCATTTACTGAATATGCATATGCAGAAGCATCAGTGGATATCAGATTAAATGGACACTGTCAAACCTGAGCAGTAGGACGTGACACCGATAGGGAAATATGCAGTCCAGCTACAGTCAGTCAATGGCAAATTAAGTGCTTGTCGTGATACACATTTGCACAGTTGCTTTAAACAGTTTTGTGTACTTTGTTGAGTCTCCACTATATCAATAAAGGTGCAGGTGTCATGATACAACCCATGAGGAATATCAGGACTTCTTGGAATTATGTTGCTTAGTGGATCACAGATGAGCTCTTGGATACCGTAAAAAAAAAAAAAAAAAATGGTAACACTTTACAATGAGGTTCATTAGCTATAGTAAACTACATTATTTAACATGAACTAACTTCGAACTTTATTTATCTTTGTTAATGTTAATTTCAACATTTACTTATGCGTTATTAAAATCTTGTTAACATTAATTAATTCAGTTTGAACTATCAACTAACAAACCATGAATACCTGTATTTTTATTAATTAACATTAACAAAGATTAACTAATGCTGAACAGAGGTGGTATGCATTAACTAATGTTAACTAATACAACCTTATTGTAAAGTGTTACCAAAAAAAATCTACAGTAAAAACTGGCAGCTGTGTTTGCTAAAACTTTACAGTTAAAACACGAGGAATATGCAGGCATTTATGAGGCATTTTGGTTATTGTGTTTTACTGACTTTGTATGAAAACTATGTCAATATACCATGATATTAGAGCTATTAATATCAGTTTGTTATTGTTAAATGTGGTGATAATGACACGGGTGGACAATGAATGGCCATGTGATGATATAGGTCATCAAAGTTGCCCTTTGAGAGTATATATTACACAAAGACAACACCACCACGGTAACACACAATACTGGTATGCACATATATTCTGATAGCAAAAATAAGATGGAATGTAACTGTAAATGAAGATAAACAAATGTAATGGTTTGTGGCAGTAATTCTGGGAATGCTCCATAAATTATAATGCGATTTAATGTATTTTACATACCTTTGCCGTATTGCCTTAATAATTGCTCTGTATTTTGTATTCTTTATTCATACATGCCAAATATCTTTTACAATACTCTATAAAAGTACATCTATTGTCTATTAAAACATTTACAATTTGTACTGTATATGATATGGTAACTTAAAATGAATCTATAAACACGTTTTTTATTGGAGCAATTTTTCATTTAACTCATGGGGAACCATTTTCATTTAATTACTAATGTTTTACTAGTTATATTAGATTGCTAGTGTATATGATTTCAGTTTAAAATGCTAAATGGGAATTTGAGCCGTTTGTACGTATGCACATGTAGACGTGTGGCGTTTCCTCTGGCGGAGTTTGCGTGTGTGCTGGGAGTTTGTCTTTGGCCTCTTTGTGAGTCAAACAGTCCTGCTGGTGTTGACCCAACGACCCACTTCCCATCTGGACTGTGGATGTCTGCTGCTTTACAGGATGCCACTGTGAATATACATGCATGCAAGCTTGAAAGAGCGAGATAAAAATACAACTGTTATGCATTTCACCAGATAATTAAAGAAAGAGCACATAAGTCGACCCTACTTGTGTCTGAGTGAGTGGCTACTTGTTCAGTGAAGGTCTCCCAATTGTAAGCACAGTAATGAAGGAATTTCCTGTTGCACTGATGACTATCATAACAAATGTGTTCTGAGTGAAAAATCAATTGTTTTTGTCTGTCTTTCGGATCATTTGAATACACTTCATCTTAGAGGCTTAGATGTATTTGTTTATCAGTCTGTGTGTTTTTTTGTGTGTGTGTATTTCCCATATTTTGAATGTCCTACGATGAGAGAATGAACTGGTTACTTCAGGCCATGCTACAATATTCCAGTTAAAATGGACATTTCTAAAATACACTGTACAAACTGTTACAGTTCCATTTATTTATGTAAACTCCTCATTTCGGTGAACTTTGAACTTGAGCGACCACACCGTGTCGGTCTCGCGTCTTTGTCTTTTTTTGTTTTGTTGCATTGTTGTCCATTAGTGACTGTTGTTGTTTTTTTTTTATTTCTGTCACTAATAACTCACTCTCATGTCGTTCCAACCCTGTAAGACCTTCGTTCATCTTCAGAACACAAATAAAAATATTTCTGATGAAATCTAATTCCCCTCCACCCATAGACTGCAATGTTATTACCAATTTCAAGGCCCAGAAAGGTAGTAAAGACATTGTTAAAATGGTAAATTTGGTGTGTGGTGGCCGTTCTGGTTTAAGATGGCTGCCGTCGCATCATCCAGGTGGATGCTGCACATTGGTGGTGGTTGAGGAGTTTCCCCCCTTCTACATGTAAAGCACTTTGAGTGCCTAGCTAATATATAGCGCTATATAAATGTAATTATTATAATAATAATAATAATAATTATTATTATTATTAATTATTAAATTTGACTCAACCTTAATGCCATGAAGCGATGAGAGTACATTTTGTGTGCAAAAAACAAACAACTTTATTTAACAATTTCTTCTCTTCCGTGTCAGTCTCTTCTGTTCACATTGTACATCAGAACAATGATGGCTCTGTATTAGCATTGGCATGCCTCGTGCTGTTCAAATTTCATCAACAATATTTTTTATTTGCATTCCGAAGATGAACCAAGCTCTTAAGGGTTTGAAACGACATGGGGTGAGTAATTAATGACACAATTGTTTTGGTGAACTAACCCTTTTAACTGTACAACTTTCACCATCCTGGTTTGGATAAAGTTTGTCTGTTGGAACGGCAAATTGTTTTTGTCCAAACATGGTCATTTTGTTCTCGAGTTATCCAGGTCATCACTGGAAAACCTAAATGACTGTTGATGTGATTTTTATCTGGGTTGTTTAATCACTCAGGGTATTATTCAGTCCATAAACCGTTGTCTTTAAAGAGTTCACCACAAAATGAAGATTCTGACATCATATACTCAATTACTTCCCCTTAGGACTTCTGATAAGGTGGGACAACTAAACTGTTTGTCCCAGCAAAAATATTGGTAACCAAACCGTTTTGACGTCCATTGACTTTCCTTCAATGCACCAAAAACATTGAGACATTTTCTCAAAATATCTTCTTTTGTGTTCCACAGAAGAAATAAAGACATACAGGTTTGGATCGACATGAGGGTGAGTAAATGATGACAGAATTTACCTTTTGGGGTGAGAGCTATTCCTTTGAGGGTATTCTCAATGAATGCAGCATCCTTACTAATTAATTCTGTGTTCACATTTTCAAAGAGCTAATTTCTACCCCTTGTCCTTTCCGACTCCTTTGATACAGTCGATAGATTCACATGCTATATAGGCTTTCTTTACCTCTTAAAAATGCTAAATCAGATAAACTTATAGCTAATTGTGGCTAAAAGATATTTACTAAATAGATTTTTTTCGTAACTTGTATTTAAGAGACTGAAAACAGCTCTCACATTTACCACATTTAGCAGCCACAGTTCCTCGAACATCTAGTCTTGCGTAGCCAGACCTTTAGACTGATGGCAGAAGGTCTAGATATTATTGCAGCTTTAATTTTACCAAGGACTGCCCAACAGGATGTTTGACTGACATGTAGCGCAACCAATCACAGTTTGTTATCTTTTTAGGATTCTGCGTTTAAGGCCGTGAAAATTATGGATGTCCCTACAACAAATTGTGCATCTAATAAATTATAAATTTAAGAACGTTGTACAAGTTTACTATAGCAATGGAGCCGCAAACTTCCCTTACGTTTTACTTAGATTTTTAAGTTGATCCAGGTATGCGCTCATTTTCACAGTTGTAAACACGATAGCTTTCTTCCGTCAAAGAACGTGACACACACGTCTCCTGGAAATCCTTTAGAATTCAAAGATCAGATGATGACTTTAAAACTCCTGAAGTGTGCCCAATTTTGTGTTCCATATGCATCAGACGTCCAATCGATGGTCCCTGGTTTTGACATCTGAGGCTGAGACTATCATACAACTAACATAAACATATTAGGAGGTTTTTTGGAAATCATCTGGTGTTGTATGTTTGTAGAGTTGGCATATGAAACCCCCATAATATTCTTGTGAACGTGGTCATTCTCACATTAAATGCCTTTGTGTATTTAGACTGTTTAGCTTCTCAACAAACAAACTGCGTCTCAGAGGGACACTGTCTGGAAGTATGAGTCTGGGAATTGTAATTTTATGTAACCTTAAATGTGTCTGGTGATCTTTGTCTCTCTCTCTTTAGACCAGTGTTGGGTAAGTTACTCTAAAAAAGTAATGACTTACTAATTAGCAATTACATCTTCAATAGTGTAATTAGATTACTGTACAAATGAATCTCTCCAAAAAGCATTTAATTACTTATTACTACTTTCCAAATCCTATATCAAACTCGAGTTAAGCGAATTAAGGTTATACATGAAATGGCTCTTTTAATTATTTTAAGTAAATAATATAAAACTACATCTAAAAACTTCAATTCTTATTAACTGACCAACATTTTACAAATGTGAGAAGGCTTTAAATTTTGGTTTTAATTCCACTATTGTATTATATATAATTGTTCTATAATATTTAGTGCAATCACTTGTGAAATATTTGTAATTAAATTACACAAAAAATAAGAGTAATCCCTTACTTAATTTTTTCAAGGGAAGAGTAATTAAATTACAGTTACTTGTTACACCCAACACTGTTTTAGACAAGTTATTGTCATTATGTAAGTCTGAAGTAGGAAGTAAGCATAAGTGCTGGTTGAGTCACATCAGCCATTCAATTGTAGACAGACTTGTAATGCAACATTTTTTGTCTTGGACTTGACATCAACGTGATACCAAAGTTATAGGCCTAATAGGGGTACTCCTGTCTCTTGAACAGCAACAGAATGAATGCTTAGATGGTGTCTGTATACTACATGTTATATAATGTTGATCATTCTTTATATAGTGCCTTTTCATCACAAAAACTGCATATAAAAGATATTTTAATCATAAATTATTCAGTGTTCGGTACATATCATACACTTGATTAACATTTGTGACAAAATGTAGCAAATGTTTTATTGTTGTACAGACTGGAACCAACTTTTTATTAGTGGATTTACAGTTTTTTTTTTAATTCTTATTTTTTATGGAATGTTGCAGTGTTGTCTATGGATTCACGAGCAGTGGTGTTCTCTGGAGAGACGAATCACACTGTCTGGCAATCGAATGGACGAGTCTTGGTTTGGCGGTTGCCAGGAGAACGGTACTTGACTAACTGCATTTTGTAAAGTGTAAAGTTTGGTGGGGGGATTATGGTGTGGGTTTGTTTTTCAGCGTTTGGGCTTGGCCCCTTAGTTTCAGTGAAGGAACTCTTAATACTTCCGCATACCAAGACATTTTAGTGTTTCGTGCTCCCAGTTTGGGAATGGCCTCTTCCTGTTCCAACATGACTTCGCAACAGTGCACAAAGTAAGGTCTATAAAGACATGGATGAGTTAGTTTGGTGTGGAGGAACTTGACTGGCCTTTCTAAATCTTGACCTCAACCTGATAAAACACCTTTGTGAGGAATTAGAGTGGAGACTGCGAGCCAGGCCTTCTCGTTCAACATCAACGCCTGACCTCACAAATGCACTTCTATAAGAATGGTCAAAAATTCCCATAAACACACTCCTAAACCTTGTGGAAAGCCTTCCCAGAAGAGTTGATGTTGTTATAGCTGCAAATGGTGGGCCGACTCCATATTAAAGCCTACGGATTAAGAATGGGATGTCATTAAAGTTCATGTGCATGTAAAGGCAGATATCCCAAAACTTTTGACAATATAGTGTACATCATAGTAGGGAAGAAAACATGGTCGCAATTTCCGTTTCTTGCAATTTTTTTGATAGAAACGTTTTGAATGCTTGAGTTTAGCTGTCACTTGTTACTTGTTGTTGTGTCCATCGCAGATTCTCTCAGTAATAGCAGCAGCACTGCTCTATACACTGTTGTTGTCACTTTACATTTCCATTAATTTGTCTGTTAATCTCTTTATCTGGTCTTATTAAAAGGAACTCTGTGCCAGAGCAGTTGTTTTCCATAGACATTGTCTCAAAACAAACAGAGTTATTAAGGCTTTGGAAGCAGCATTGGAGCACCTCTTATATGAGGGCCTGAGGTGGGACAGAGCCGGTATGTTATAGTTCTGCTTTTCTGCAACATTGAGAGCATTTACATGCACATTCTTAACCCAATTTATGGTTAACAAGCAGACAATGCAGCATAAACCATTCGTCACAGCTAGATTTTTGCCCTTATTTTTTTTTACCAATTTCTTCCAGCATGTAAAGCATTAACCTGCTAATTAAATTGCTCATTGAAAATATCGCAAACTTAATTTTTCTTGACCCAAACAATTATAAAATTGCTCTCATCTCTTGCAGCAGAAGTGCTACAGAAAAAATACTGCATCTGTAACTGCATAAGAGGGTAATATATGAGCCTCAAGTTTCCAACTGACATGTTGAGTAGTCTACCACTACTCCCTATACATAGAGTTAAAATGATTGGGAATTTGAACGTGAAAGTATAAAGTGAGTGCACATTCAAAAGCAATTTCAATACCATATTGATAGTGGCTCCCTGACACCTGGAAATTATATAGAGTATAATTACCCAAATATAATTGGGAGAGAATGGAAAAACATTTTAATATATATTTTTTTACCATCACCATGTCACGTTAGCAGGCACTGATTATGTGCACAGAAAAATGCCCCCCTGGGGGTGACAAAGCAACCAGTGCTCCGTTCAATCGCTCAGAGTCTAAGCAAATGCTCCACTCATGTAGGAAAATACATATAACGACATATTACAATTATGACCGGATAAGGGTTATATAGAGCATGAAAAGAGGAAACAAACATATATTAGGAGTATAGTATCTTGTCGGACACATTTTGTGAGCTGATGCTTGAAGCACACACTGAGGAGATTTAGATGCTCCATACGGTGTGGAAATGAACAGGTCTTTATCATCGCAGCTGAACAAACAAACGAACATGACACACGTGCATAGTCAAGCAAAAGCCAGCATATTAGCTAGTTCTCGGCTAATGTCCGTCATGTGTGACTCGTGTGTTTTGAACAATGACGTGCACAGAGCGAGAGCGAGTGCTCTTCTCACCATCAATAGTAGACACGCCCCTTACCTGCTGATTGGTTACAAGTTTGTTATTCCACTCGGCCCGAGTCCTTTTTCTAAAACGGTTATGAAATAACACTTACCCCACCTTTAAAGTAGTCCTATAGATAACAGTTATGATATTGACTTTGAAACAATAAAGTAGTGTAGACCATTTGTGTGATGTGTTTGTGTGATGTGTTTTGTGGGCAGATCCTACCTGTTGGCAGAAAATGACAGTTCTGCAGTATAGCACTGTATGGAAGCCACATAAATAAAACAACAAAAAATAAATTTTGAGTTTCTCACAATTTTGACTATTATCTCGCATTTCTGAGCTTATATTTTTCAATTCTGAAAAGATATAAACCTGAGTATTAGATTTATATCCCCCTTTTCACCCCTTCAGAATTGAGATAACAGAAAAAAGTCAGAATTCTGAAATAACTTTTGTTAGGGATAGTTCACCCAAAAATGAAAATGTTATGTTTGATGTTTATCTGCTTACCCCCAGGGTATCCAAGATATAGGTGATTTTGTTCCTTCAGTAGAACACAAATTAAAGATTTTTAACTCCGAACGTTGCAGTCTGTCAGTTGTATAATGCATGTGAATGGTAACAAATCTTCAACAGTGGTATTCTATAAATATATCTTTTGTGCATTCCGAATCTGGCATCCAAAGGCACTAAGCATTTTTTTCTCTTATTCCATGGATTTTGCCCATTTTCCTCCACTTGTTGCCACTGTTTTTCTGCCACCACAGTGCGTGCACAGCTGCAAAACGTGACGTGACGTTGACTCCAAATTGGTCTACAGGCTATAAATAAACATGACTTGCCTTCAGTGGAGTTATTGTAGAGCTTGTGCAAACATATCCACATCACTATAATTACATGTTTTTTTAAAAACCATTTTTGCTGTCATTTTTGTTGCATGTTTATTTTGCTATTGAGAGGAAAGCGTGCCGCACATATTTGTCTTGACAGCGCTCTAATCGGTGTGGACAGTGTCAGGATGTTCATTAACAGAAGGTATTTCAAACTTTTTTTTTATCTCTTGCTGCTCTAGTACATCACAAAATTAATATTTGCTAACTCGGTTTCTTCACACTCCCTTTCAGTTTCTTTTTTGTCGTCATTCATAATACTGTGAATTTAGTATGGCAGCGGAGAGAGCTCAATGTGCTGCAATTGAAGAAAATGCATGCAAAAAGAAAAAAGACCAGCAAACATCTTTATGACAATGCAGCCAAATAAAGAAACATGCTTCATATAATCACAGTGCTACCAGATACTTAAGCATACTGCAAATAGCACAGGCCACAATGGGAATGTTTCAAGGGGACCCCAATAAGTGACTAATCTGGCTGGGACATGCTTATTGTTCAGTTGTGTTGAACAATACCTAAAAAAGTGGCTTTTTTGTTTGTTTATTTTAACATCCTGCAGCACGTTTCTATATTTGGTTGCATTGTATTAGCAGATAATGTGTTGTCAAACTGATACTTTTTTTTGTTGTGCATTTGCATGCGTTTTCTCTCAGCCACAGTAATTTAGGCTATGTACCGTCCCCATTATTAATCCATCCCTTCCCTTTAGTTGCTCTGTAGAATGCGTAATTTCCTTTCCGAACATAGTATCATGGCTTCGGGCATATCCATACAATTCATAGTTTTCAGTCACGTGACTTGGAGGGCAAAACCACCATAGAACTCCATTAAACTGCAGCACACGCCTGTCAAATTTCCATCTTAAAACAAAAATATGTGAACAAGATGATCGTTTTGGGCACTTATGATCCATATACTGTCTGCTGCAGTATTTTAAAAACAGTGGGACGTTTTTTAAAAACACTACAGTGAGTTGCACCAATAAGGATAAAATTAAGCAAAGTTTAACTAATCCAGGATTTGTTGATATGGGTTTTATTTTAAATCGAGTTTAATTTTAAACAGACTAGTTATGCAGTAAAACCGTTATAGAGCTGATCAAGCAGCAGGCGGAGGGTGAATGACGGCAGGCTAAAGAATCTCGAGAAATCTCATGTTGCACCAATATTCTGTGTTCATCTGCTTTCCTGTACAAAGTATGCAACATAAATAAGGTGTATATTGAATTTGGTATTTTAATATCACTGTACTTCAGTGGCGGCTACTGGTCTGTCAGAGAGGGGAAGCTCATTTTTGGCCAATTGTCTTATTTATTTAAAAGTAAATTCTGCCCTACCCTACGTTCTTTTCAAGAAAATGGTCTTTTACCCTGTGAATGAATGAACGATCTAAAAAAATATTAAACTCTGTAAAACTGAAACAAGGAATGTGGTGTATAATTGTGTGAAATGTATGATAAAAAATCAAGCAATTTCGCCAAGCAAATATCAAAGAAATAGGTTGCAGAAGTTTTTATTTCGGCTGAACTTGAGAAATCCGCATAGACAGTAAAAGAAATGGACACAGCGACCCCATTGACGTCAACGGCGAAAGAATGAAGTCAACCTAGGGGCACTCACTTCCTGATGGCTGAGCGAACTGCGCAGGCTCAGACTGAGCTTGACGACGTAGATGTGACGTGAGCCTCCTGTCTGACAGCTGTGAGTCTTCTAGTAGATGTGGAAAGTGAAATCTGAATCACGTTGTTTAAATATTTTCTCCCGTTGCTTTTGGCTCACTATGGGCTTCTCCCCATTCTTCCCCCTTGACTTTATCAGACTTTACGTCCCCCCGACTGTCTCATAGACAGTAAAAGATTGCCTGTGAGCGTCTCCTCCGGTCTATACGGTAATTTCTCAACTGTGCGACAGGGTCGCGTTGGTTATGACGCAATCATTAGCCTATTTTTAAAAAAACAGCTTCTGCGGGGCGATAGTGTAAGATACAAGGTAATGGAGCCTTTTATACATTGTCGTGTTTCTTTAGAAATAAACAATGGACAAATGGAGTCTTTAAACGTCTCAGATGTAAAGTTATTCACTGTCAAAGTGACTCAAAAATGAATGGGAGTCAATGGGATGCTAACAGCAGGTGATGGCTTGGTTAGCAATGGCAGCCCCTAGGGGTGGAACGCTTTCCGAGCGCTAGATTACCCCCTTGGAAATCCGCGATGGGACTGAGCGCGAATAGCTTCAGTGATTCCTTATAGTACAGAATCGCTGTCAGTCAAAAGGAGATGCAGACCCTCCAATCATCACGCAGAAGCTCAGCGTCCGGGCCAGCCCACTCCCCATTCACTCCCAGAGACGCTGAGCGTCCGTGGGCGGGACATAATCGCAGCGTTTATCCAATGACCGTCTAGTTTCGAAGCGCTGAAAAAAAACGTTTAAAGCAGCCCCATTGAAGTCAATGGACGCTGGGCTTCAATAGGGAAATGCACTGTGACGCTACGGGAATGTATGAGAAGGAAATCGTGTCAGCCGACCTGCTATATGTAACTGATTCTGAACGAACTCGTCTTTGAGATGAACGTTTTCTAACGCATTTTTAGTCAATACAATGTTAATATAATAGTACATATTTGACCATTAATTTTGTGACATAATAAGGGAAGCCGAGCTTCCCTTGCAGTCTTAAAGAAATCGCCACTGCTGTACTTAATGCATTAATACTGACTACTACTGGTAAAAATGACTGGCAGGCAATGGAGGAAAGCCTTGTTCTGCACCCCAGGTGGTCGTTCCTATAAGAGTGTGACGTAGGTGACAGGTGAAAACTATAAATTAAGTGTCCACAAACATTACATTTAGTTTGCACTTAAGTATATACTTTTGAAGAGTATTGTATTTTATAAAGAAAAAAAACAATTTCCCCACAGATTAAAGAAAGCCATACAGGTTTGAAACAACATGAGGCTGCTATTATGTATTCACATTCTCAAGCTTAATGTCATCAAAAGACAACTTATCACAGTCTAAACTTGGATGCTAGAACTAGATGTCGTAATCTAGACTGCCCTGACAGTATTTTTAAGGGTCTGATCATGCTTTCCGATTAGATAGTGGAACATATTCACAGATGTCTGCTCAGATGGAACTCTAGATGCCGTCACGTCACTCAGTCCCAGTTTGGGAATATCCTGCATGTCTGCTTCCTGCCGTCATCACAGTATGACCTTGACAATATTAAGGGTAATCAATTGAATTTTTGACGGTTTACATTAGCACACACAGTCACAAACACACTTCTGTTATGTCAGAGCTATAGGCTAAATATCACTGATTCAATAGAAAATAAGGTTTTTATGCAGGTAATATATAATATTCTTGTCCAGTAGTATAACACTGGTCACTGTTTCAGTGTAAGTCTATTTAATTTGTTCTGTTTTATTGTCTTATCAGGCAAAAATCATAAGTCTGATCTACTAAACAAGCTGCACTAGAAGTGTCAAGATAAATTGTATAAGTTTTATACTTAAGTAAATTGTTTAAATACATAAAATATTCTTTTGCAAACATGGAAAAAAATGTATTTACACTCTAAAAAATGCTGGGTTAAAAACAAACCAAATTGGGTTGGAAATGGATAAACCCAGAAATTGGGTTGTTTGAATGGGTCAATTTACTAGGGTTCAAACAACCCAATTTTTGGGTTTGTCCATTTCCAACCCAACTTGGGTTGTTTTTAACGCAGCATTTTTTAGAGTGTATAGTCTCAGTCTCAATCTCCAGATGACTGTCTGTTAGGATCCTTGTGAATAAAGCAGTTAGGATCCACATACTGTGATTGCACATTATTCTCATGCGTCTCTGATTGGACCCAAGACACTGTTGTGCTTATCTAAGTTCAGAGTGGCCTCTTTTACAAATAAAATGGCAAGAGTGATGTTTTAATTTAACTGAAACTATTCTCCGAAGGCTTGCATCGTCCAACTGGTATCTCAGTTCATGCAGAAAATTGTCCCCGATGGAAAGTAGGTCATTTTATTGAGCTGGACAGTGTTGCTTGTTTTGTGCCATTCTTTCTAGAGAAACTGAAGGAGTTCTTTGTGATAGGCTGCATGTGGCTGTTGTGAGGTTTTCTTGTCGTTTCTAATCTGGTCTGACTAGCTGCTTTCACGATGTGATGCCCGCATTTCAGGATACTGTGTAAAGACACTCTAGTGAAATTACACATTTTGCAAGAGACACGAGCATTGCTGAAATTGTACTAGAGAAGTGCACAAAAAAATCCTTGAATAAAGACATGGACAGGCGGTGAGCCAAGTAAACAGAAATAAACATACTTCCTCCTGTCTGAAGTATATTTATTTTTATTTGACTCACCACCTTGCCATGTCTTTATGGATTTTGTTTGCATTTGATTCTACTATTGATTCTACTATGTGTGAGTCAGAGTTTCTACAGTATAATGCAGACATACTGCACAAACGGGTTTGGGCAAAATTCTGAATTTATAATTTGACAAACTGTCAGTTCATGAGATTCCACAAAGGAATTTACAATTTATATTTTAATAAAATAAATTTGTATTTTTATTCAGCAAGTATTCTAGCCTGATGTGGTCATACTCAATTCTATTGAGAATCTGAGTCTGAAACTGCTCCATTGGGCTTTGATTATTTGGCCGTGTTTCAACCGAACCAGGAAAGACCTCAATTGGATAGACATACAACCAATCAGAGCAACGAAGTGACGCATAATGGTAGTTGTCAAATGTCAACAGAACTCAAATACACTTTGTTGCCAAATTTTTTTTCCACGGGTTGAAGCGACCTCAATTATGTGATATATAGACGGTTTCAACGGTAACAACATAAACAAACGCTACTGCGCATGCGCGCTTTTGTGGCCCAAACTTAACTTCCGGTAGACATCAATAACACCAGAGGATGCGTTATCTTTCTTATGCGTTAGCATCTTTAATTTTGATTGTGCACCATTATCTTAATGTATAGATTTTTTTTTGTTTCAGCATGTTTATTATAAATAATCTCCCATTTATGTCTTTAATATAGAGTGGGAAAACGCCCCACTTAAAGGGTAGGTCAGCCAAAACTGAAAATCCTGTCATTCATTACTCACCGTCACGTTGATCCCAGAGTTTCCGCTAGAAAAAAATGGTGCCGGTCAAAGTGACCGGCAGAGGTTTCGTTTTCCGGACATTTTGATGATATGCCGGTCAAAAACTCCTGAAAGCAGTTTATGTAACTTTAAAAAAAAAAGACCATGTTTATTAGCCGAACTCTCAAATAGACGGAAAAAAAAACATGAACGTCTGATTGGCGTCAATCAACCAATTTTTTTAACTTATAGGCGTAATTTGCGGGTGGGACATGTCCCTACCACTTTTTTAAAACATCTTGCTTCACGGATTAACCTAACTAATACAAACAATGCAGTTCAATGCAGCAAACGCGGCTCATGCAGTCTTCACACAGACGAGCGCTTTAATCTAACGCTTAACGCCGGTGCAGAGACTTTCTGTTTGTTCCGGTCAGATCGCGAAACAAAACGCACAAAAACTGTTCCTGCTCTTGATGTACAACCAAGGGGGTAATCTAGCGCTCGGAAAGCGTTCCACCCCTAGGGGCTGCCATTGCTAACCAAGCCATCACCTGCTGTTAGCATCCCATTGACTCCCATTCATTTTTGAGTCACTTTGACAGTGAATAACTTTACATCTGAGACGTTTAAAGACTCCATTTGTCCATTGTTTATTTCTAAAGAAACATGACAATGTATAAAAGGCTCCATTACCTTGTATCTTACACTATCGCCCCGCAGCAGCTGTTTTTGTAAAAATAGGCTAACGATTGCGTCATAACCAACGCGACCCTGTCGCACAGTTGAGAAATTACCGTATAGACCTGAAGAGACGCTCGCAGGCAATCTTTTACTGTCTATGAGACAATAGGGGGGACGTGGAGACATGTCCTGGAGACTAGTCTGATAAAGTCAAGGGGGAAGAATGGGGAGAAGCCCATAGTGAGCCAAAAGCAACGGGAGAAAATATTTAAACAACGTGATTCAGCTTTCGCTTTCCACATCTACTAGAAGACTCACAGCTGTCAGACAGAAGGCTCACGTCACATCTACGTCGTCAAGCTCAGTCTGAGCCTGCGCAGTTCGCTCAGCCATCAGGAAGTGAGTGCCCCTAGGTTGACTTCATTCTTTCGCCGTAGACGTCAATGGGAACGCTCGGTCCATTTCTTTTACTGTCTATGTGTACAACCACTGATGGTATTCGGTTTTGATGAGAGAAAAAATAGACCACGAGGGCGGATTAGAAACGAGAACTTCTGACAAGTTTAACAGACTAGACCAGTGATTAAGCAAAGTGTGCAAATCTATTTGCCTTTATTCACGTTAAAAATCTTTAGATGCAATAATTAAACGCAATTAATAAATTTAATTATAAACTCAGTATGTCTCATTTAGTTGGTAATATTTAAATTGGCCACAGTGTGAAATGACAAAATCATATAATAGAATATAACAGTATACTGATAACTGTCAGCAGGTAAGCACTACAAGATGTTTTTGAAATCATTAGAGAAAACGACAAAATTACTTATTCACAAAATTACGTGTGTGAATAAGTGCTACCTGTTTAAAATGTGCTTGCACCTGATCATATTCAGTAGAAGGTAAAAAAAAAAAAAAAAATCCCTTAAACTTTAACATCCCGCTCATGCCCATCGCCGTGATCATGGTTGTTTACCGTGAGTTCTGAACACTGCACCATGTGCTTATTTAAATCTTTTCGTTTCTACACATATTAGGCTACATATTCCTCATGTCTGTGAGGCAAGCCTGCTGAGTTTCAGTTTGAGACGCGTTTCGGTTCATGATGAAAGCGATGGCTTCCGCGACCTAGACTACTTATTTATTTCTTATTAATTAAATACATGCAATTAACCGAAGAACCCTTTATTAAAATTAAGAGACAAATTGTACAAAACGAAAGAAAGGCTTTTTACAAAACAAAACTTAATATTAAACTAAATATAACCACCAAAATCATTTCTGAACCACTCGCATCTTTGCACTTATAGCCTAGATGAAATCTAAAAATAATATTATAATATTTAAACATAAATATGAAGAAAAAAAAAAAACATTGTTTAATGGCTTCAACAAGTATAGTAAGCTACAGATTTATGTCATGTCTGAGCTGGATTTGAACGAACATCATTTTACCGGTGGGTTCACAGTAGCCTATATAAATGCATGGGCACTCGCCTTTCAATTATGCAATGCGTCGGCATAACATGTTTCTTTGTTTCATAATATAAGAATAATGTTGGGAAACTTGTGTCATGTGCTCTCTGCTTGATTTTTAATATTAATATCATGTTAACCAAGAATAATACGTCAAAATGTATTTCTACTGAGTAGTGCGCCATACAAACAGACACAGACCGGAAGTTAACTTCGGGCCAGGCGCGTAACCGTAGCAACGCGTGTGCGTTCGATGAAACCGTCTATAGACCCAGGAATGCGAATTTTAGCAGACAACCTTGCCAAAATAACACCTTTTACTCCCCAAACGCCCTTTTTCCCGGAGAACCCCTCAGAGAAGCTAATGTTTTGGGCTAGTAGTTGGCGGTTTTTGTTGTAAAAACTTGGCAACCCTGTCTTCACGCACGCTGGAATATAACATTTTTACCAATGTTGTAAAAAAAAAAAAGAGTTTAAGGATACACAGTTACTTACCAACATGATCATTTAAGAGAGAAACAGTGAAGGTGAATGTAAAAACAAGCTCTCCATTTAGGATTTGAACAAAGTCAACCAAGTACCTTTGATGAGGTGGATGATTACGCTACTGTTCATTGTCGTTCTGTCATCTTCTAAAGCCCACCCTGACAATTTCATTCGTCCGAACAGTTTCTGTTCGGACATAATGACTCGTCTATAGATCAAGTCTAGACCGAACTGCCCAAGCTCAAATGTTGTGGGCGGGGCTGATTTCGCCTGGCATCCAGGCTACAAGTATCCATTAATTTGATCAAAAGTGACAGTTAAGATATTTATATTGTTACAAAAGATTTTTCTTATAATAAGGTTATGTTATTCTGTTATTACAAACTGTGTACGCTGGTTTTAAAGTTAACGTGGATGTGGTAAGTTAACATTAAGCTTAATTATGTAGATGGTTTATAATGTCTGTTACTGTCTAAAAATAAATCGTGCTGTAACAGTTATTACAATGCATAGATAACGTTACACATCACTGACAAACCGACATTAACAGAAAAAGGTTTTATTGACATTAGGTGTAACATCAGTCTGTCAATGAACTGACAGTAAACACATAGCATTCGCGCTAACATTACCCTGCCAGTACATAAGGATAGATCAACGTGACATTACGTTAACCAACCATTCAGAAACATGCTGTTTAGCCTTAAATGTCGAATTTCGTTGGAGCTGTGATCTTGTACCGGTCTGACTCCGGATAAAATTGATAGAGTTGAAATTCTTTATTCTACTGGACTTGGAATCTCTTATATATTTTCCCAAATCTTGAGAGACTTAAATTAAGTATCTTGTTCGGCATAAAAGTTATGTTTGCATGGCTTCGAGGCAACATTTAATTGTGGACCTATTATTTATTTTGTAAATAAAGCGTTGTGCTTTACTATTAACATTAAAAAAAAAAAAAAATAGGCCAACCACCGCCGGTACTACTCTGCCACTGCGGTTGTCATGTTCACCGGCACAGCCCTAAACCACCGCGGTGGTAAAAAACTGCCACCGTCACAGCCCTAGTAAATTGGCAGTGGGCGGGATCACACATTCCAAGACGGAACATTCGTTCAAGGTAGAATAGCTGGCTGTAGTATTGTTTTTTGGAGAAACAAGTATGTAAACTTGGCATGTTTCCTAAATCTTATGGTATTTTTGTGCTTTATTCAGTCAAAAACAAAAAAACAAAACAAAAAAAACTGTGAAGTAAAACCTGTATTTGTATATGAAATATTAATAAATGTATTATTACAGACTACACTTATAGTACATTTTTTTAATATCATTTAATTTTCATTGCAATATATATGTATGTTTTAAATAAAAGTATAATTTTGCATCCTGCATCCTCGATTGCATCCTCGATTCAAACTCATGAATGGATTTGGAGTTTCAAAGCATTCTCAGCTCGTTCCTGAATTGCTCGTAATCATGATAATTTGGGATTGTGATATATTTAGAACAATATATAACAGGTATCACATCGGGAAACCTGATATGCCAAACACTAATCTGTGACATCCTTTGGCGTGATGCTAAAAGGGAATGCCATGAAGGAGCTAAGACCTACTACAGAGGATGATAAAGACACACATTAGTCCACCTGTGGTCCCTAGATTACATGCCCTTGATATCTGTGCACTTTCACACACATTCATTTACACACTCTCACATGCACACAGAAGGCATGCAGTTCTCAAACGCATGTGGGGTTCCTTGAGCTATTTTCTATAATGTAGTTGTGTCAGTAAGCTGCTTTGGTGCATAATGTCTCCTTCTTTAGTCTCTGTTCATTCTTTTCAGTATTTATAGCTGCATCAGTATGGCTCAAATGTCACTGTCACTGAGTGATGAAATCAGAAGTGTTTGTTCAGACATCTGTATCAGGTTTATTTATATTACTTCCTTTAGTAATGATGTAATTGTCAGGCATCAGCACAATGCCAAGAGAGAGTTGTGTGTATTCATTGAAAGACTGGATGGAAAACTGGCCACTGCTCACGTCTATCACAACAGACTGCCATGGTGTTAAACTCACAAACCGCATGAGAGAGACACTGAACAATCAAACTGAAAAAAGATATGGTGTAGAAACAATTTTCACTCAGAAATTGCTAGTAGAATTCATAATTGGTTACAAAGCACACTGACTGATTTAGTATTTTATTTTAAAACGCAGGCCTACTCCAATATAATCTTTGTTTATTTTCATTAAAATGCTTATGTTTTTATATCCAAAGCTGCAGACTTTTATTTTAGTGCTGTCAATCAATAAAAATAAAAAAAGGCAAAAAAAGGCAAGTTTTTAATGGCATCTTTTTATGAATGAAGACCAGTATCACTGATATTAATACTGCTACTGATGTCTCTATGAAATCATTTTTAACACATTAATTTTGACAGCCCTATTTTACTCATTTAGAAACGTGTTTTCTTAATACATGTATTATGAAACCTTGAAGTGGTGGTGTTCATGGATGAGGAGATGATGGGATATTTCGGATGAAAGGAATGGCAGCAGCAGCCTCTCATTTCAGGGACTTTCCCTTTTCTTCAGGCCGGGTCAGAGAGAGAGCGAGAGAGAGCGAGAGAGAGCGAGAGAGAGCGAGAGAGAGCGAGAGAGAGCGAGAGAGAGCGAGAGAGCGAGAGAGCGAGAGAGAGAGAGAGAGAGAGAGAGAGAGAGAGAGAGAGTTGCTCTGCAAGTCTTACACACTAGCTCTGCAAATAAGCCTAACAGATACAGAGTGCTTACAAAGAGTGTGTTCTATGAAAAAGAAAAAAAAAGCTGTCACTTCTCTGTCACTAGACAGACAACCAGCTCATAAACCATTGAAAGCAGTCGAGAAAAATGAACGTCACATTGGCACGCTTTCATTTTCTTTATCTTTTACTTCAATGAATGCCTCTCAGCACTTCTACAGTAAGCTGTATGTGACAGAGACATCGCTTCCTCTTTTATCAGACCTAGTATTCCTGTTTTCTTATGTTTTTATTACAGGAGTGGCATTTGTATAATATAAGCTGATAATGCACAATATTTTCTTCTCTTACAGCTTTGCAGCAGGCATCACCACCATACAGTGTTTTTTTTTTTTTTTTTTTTGTAAAACATGGTCTCTTTGCTTTAATCATAGAATCTTGAAAAACAAAAAAACACTTTCCACGAAAATTTTAAGCAGCAAAACTGTTAACATTGATAATAATAAATGTTTCTTGAGCACCAAACCATAATTTTAGGATGATTTCTGAATATCTGGAGACTGGAGTAATCATGCTAAAATTTTTTAGCTTTGCCATCACAGAAATAAATTACATGCAAAAATATATAAAAATATAAAACAAATATTTTAAACTGTAATAATATTTGACAGTATTACTGTTTTTTTAAAAAATAAAATAAATTGCAGTGTCTGTGAACAAAGGAGACTTTCAGTGTCAGACTCCAAAGTTTTAAATGGTAGTGTTAATGTATACACACACACACACACACACACACACACACACACACACACACACACACACACACACACACACACACACACACACACACACACACACACACACACACACACACACACACACACACACACACACACACGTTTGTTTTTGTGACATATGGGGACATTCCATAGGCGTAATGGTTTTTATACTGTTCAAACTGTATTTTCTATCCCCTTACACTGCCCCTACGCCTAAACCTACCATCACAGGAAACATTCTGCATTTTTACTTTCTTTAAAAAACTCCTCCTGTATGATTTATAAGCATTTCGTGGGGAAAGTGGGGACAGGGCCAGTGCCCTTATATTTCACCCTCTCCTTGTAATACCTATGCCATACCCATGTCATTATACACATTTGTGTCCTCTTATGTCACAAACACACACACACACACACACGCACGCACACGCATACGCACACGCACACACACTTATCAAAAGCAGTGGTCAGTGAGAAATGCTATACCAGGCCACCTTTTATTGAGATTTTACATTCCATTGTGGGTAAAGTGGGCTGAAGTGCTAGATGAGTCAGTGTATGCTTTGAGGTTAGTGGTAATCCAGCTCTGCAGGCCCCCCAAAAACAGGTGTGTTCTCAAGGGCCGCTTATCTGGCTTCACAAACCACTAGAGTTACACATTCTGTAGCTGTGTTGCTATGTGCTGCACTTCCGCTAGAACTCTGTTGGCTAATTGATTGTGGATAGACTGAAGGCTTAATTATTCCTCTGGCGCCTAAGATGTGGTCAAAGGTTAAATCCATCATGCTCTGATGTCATCTCTTTGCACAGTGAGCAAGGTGTGTCCTGTCATAATGCTGAATTACTGTAAATGTTATAGTTGAGTTTTAACATTAAATTCAATCTACCATTATGATGGATGCAACATACTACATTCATATTCATCCTTATAAGATAGATAGATGGTATAATGCAGGTTCACGCATGTGCATGTGTAAGATTGGAGAAACTGTAAGAATTGAGATGGCGACTCAGATAAAACAAAGGAAATTAACATCTGAACTCACTCTAGTGCATTTAGTATCCCCATCCGAGACGACAATCACCCAAAGATCGCCTCAAAATCACTTTCATTCCATTCCATTTCAATTTCATTCACCTTCCCTCATCTCTCCTTGCTATATGTTGAAATGCACCCAAAAACTATATGGGCTAATGTGAACAAGTTATATACGGGATTATACGTGTTTGGTATCATTTGAAATGTCTAAGTGGGACTACAAGGGTCTCATTCTCACATAAGTAAAAAAAAAGTTATGATATAATGATGGCCAATTGGTCTTTACCTTCTGTGTCGTCAATACAGGTCTATAGAACATGATAAATGCTAATTCCCATTGTGAACTCATGTTTACATTTGAAAGAGTTTGTGTGTGTGTGTGTGTGTGTGTGTGTGTGTGTGTGTGTGTGTGTGTGTGTGTGTGTGTGTGTGTGTGTCTGTGTGTGTGTGTGTGTGTGATGGAGGGATTCCTAATGCTGTTTTGACTCCTTTACACATTTTATAAGCTCTTCCCATGTTCTCAGCTGATCAAACAACCAACATATGCACATACAATAAACACATTTAGCCCTATATTAACTTGTATATTTCACAAGTTCTGTCGTGAAATATACGTCAAAAAAGCCAACTAATCATATTACATATCCCTAACATATCCATATGCCTTAAGGTTCGGTATCTTTAGGGTTGGTGTCAAAATGCCAAAGTGAACACTAAGCAGACCAGGACAAAATTTATAGATTTTTTTTTTTGTTGGCCTGGACCAAGCGAACTAAGAAAACCAAAGTACAAGTGTGAACACACCCTCATGCAGTCTGACACATTCTCATAGAAATATAATGTTTCAGCTACTTGTAATGCACCTGTACCTTTGTACCTCCATCTGTACCTTTTCAATCTCACAAACATTTATTTGTTAAGAAATACAGAGCGATGTTGAAGTCATTGAATGACTGGCAGAATTTCTTAAACAATTGGAAAATAAAGCCCATATTCTGTTGGGGAAAAATTGACAAGAAATTCCTGGATTGAAGCCTTTAGTAAAGCAGTAATGGAAAACAAAAAGGAGTGAAACTGTTTATATTTTGTAAGTTCTGATTGTGCCAGTGCAGTATAGCAGATATTGTTCCATAGGTGAGAGATTTCCCTGTATAATTGCTTAACTCATATTTGCGTTGGTGGCATTCTAGAGAATCTGTAGGAGAGTTTGCAGGAAGTGGTTCCAAACAAACAGGAAGTAGCAGTTCTTAAACAGGAACTCGAGGGTAGCCTACTCACAATATTCATGATGTTACTGAAATCAGCAATGATGATGCAATTTCGAGAAAAGTCAGACTTATGAAGAACTGTTTGACTGGAGCTGTTTATCTAATGCCAACTTAAATGCAAATATCACAATAACCAAATGCTCTTATTAAAGACCAATGTTAACCAGGCGTTGTGTATGTTTTGGATGTAATCTACAGGATTGCCATTTTATTTTTGAATGAGACCTTTACAGGTTTCCTCTTATGCTTGCAAACACAAGCAACGCCTAAACCATCGGTTCGCACATCTGTAACACACTTCAACAAACACTCATACAGAACTGAACACTAAGAATAGGGCGAATCTTACAGTATGTTTTCAGAGACTGAATATTGTTGTTGCAGATTGTACTTATTTAAATGTCACTACATTAACATTGTGTAGCTAACGTACTGCAGATAAAAAATCTGTTGAAAATTAATAAGCAACCAGTAATGTTTTGCATCATATTCTATTATTTTGCATACATTTCCAGCTGTTACTGTAAATTTAAATACCAGTTACTCTTTTCATGTGAAGAAAGGATTTCTGGTGCATATAAAGTTTGTTACTAAAATGTATCTTTTAAAATCATCTTTTTCGGTAAAAACGTTTGGCAGGGCAAACAAAAATCTTTAAAAATCTATCCATCAAAGTACCAGGCCTTGGTCGACTTGTCATGACCCCTTAGGCTTTTTGACTAAAGTTATACGTGACTGACTGACTGCTTAGACCTCACTGGTTGTCCTGTCTTTATGTGCGACTAATATCTCTACACATCATCTGCAACGGATGATGTGTGGTTCTCCCTCTCATGACTTTGCACTACTCTCATTCCTCTGCTAGTGCGCACACTATCTTCAGTGCTGCTTATACAATCACAGAAAAGTATCTGCTCTAATTAAAACGGTCTCTCTGCTTAGGTGGATATCATCCAGGTCTTGAGTTTCAGCTTCAATCCGCACATTCCTACTGTAATGGCGCATAAGCTCCGTCTCCTTTTCTGGAAGTCTGAACTCCTGGATTGTGGAGCCTTGTCAGGTTTTGAGGAAATAAAATTATTTTAACACCCTTATGCAACATCATAAGCAGAGGATTATAGGTGCCCTGTCCGTGGAGGAATAGTATGCCTTTTATGGAGGCTCAGAAGCAATGGGGATTTAACAGATTTGGTGAATGTAGTTTCTTTCTGTTTTTATACTGTTGTTGTGTTTGGCAATCTTGTTATTTTGAAACAAGCTCTGAAATTTAGAAAAAAACTAAAATTAGGTCAATATCTCTTAGCATGACAGGGAATTTGGTCTTTTTTGTTGTGCAGATTCAGAGCAGTGTCTGCATGCATGAACTACACTGAAGAACCATTTTGAGTTCCCTAAAGAAACTTTTAGTTAACGGTTCTTATTTTTTTTTTAAATTTAAAATTCTTAGTTTGAAGAACATGTTTAATCTATAGAATCTATAGAACTTTTTACCTCTATAGAACCTTTTGTACAATGGAAACATTCCATTTTATATTATATTGTCTTCCGGCAGTCCATGGTTTTACTGTTATACTGTAGTGGGTGCTTTTATGTATCTTCAGAAAATTTGGATCAGAACATTGGACAAGAAGCAAAAACAAGCGATAAAAGCATTGCTTATGCTCATGCGGGATGATCAAACATTAAACATCATAAATCAAAACTGTTATTAAACTGGGTTTCTGTTCTGTTTCTTTTTTTTGGGGGGGGGGGATATATTGTATGTAATATATTGTAATACATTTTTACATAAAACTATTCTGGGATATGATCTGATCAAATGTTTTTATGATCTGGCTGTCAATTAAAAAATATCCTTTTTGTGATATTTTTATTGTCATCAGACTGTTATGTTATATATAATGTAAAGCTAAGATTTAAACAAATCTTGAAACATTATGCAAGTCATACCTTCTTAAATAATAAGTCAATTCGGAAATGAAACTCAGAAATGAAAATTGTGAACTGTTTCATTTAAAATTTTTTTTATCAAACTTATTTATGCAAATAATGAATTGTGCTTAAACTCCACCCCTTTCTAACAGTCAACCTCAAGCTCGCCAATTCAGATCTGTTTCCATCTAATCAACAACAATGGATAGAACCAAATCCATGGCTTACATTTAAAAAAATTAAAATAAACTTTTACTTTTCACCACAATATGGAAGAAAAGTTATTGAATGAGTAAATGCCTTTATATAGCACTTTCAACAGTCCTATGGCCATCCAAAACACCTTACATATTGCCTCACATTCACCCATTCATACACCGATGGCGGTGTCAGCCAAGGCTCCATCCAGTTCATCAGGAGCAGCTGGGGTTAGGTGTCTTGCTCATGGACACCTCAGGTCAGGTGGAACCGGGGATTGAACCACCAACTTTCCGGTGTGGAGACAACCTACATGAACCACTGAGCCACTGCCACCCCTAAGAACTGTTGTGACTTCTGTTTTTTAATTGCAATGTAAACAATTATTACAATAATACATTACACTGTGCTCGTTTTTGATGCCTAATACGTTTCATTTTGTTTGTTTAAGTATGTTATCTTGTGAGGTAAATTGATATTATAGATATTGGAAGCATGACTAAGATGGAGATCCAAAACGAACAGAGCTCCCTGATCCAGAACGGGTACTATCCCTGTTCCATGACAGCATCTCGAAGCAGATGTCTGCTGGAAAAGACACATGAGCTATTTCTGTTTCTCTCTGAGTTCTCTCTATCTTTGAGGTAATGTTTGCAGCAAGGTGATATATACTGAAAGTCCCATTTCATTACATTTCTTGTTTGACTGGACTTCTCACCCTCTCAGCTTGCGGTCTCTAGAGAGGCCCAGTCTGGGTATTGTGCAGTAAGAGACAGTCTCACCACCAGCTTCCCTTGGGTTTCACATAAACTCCTTTGAGTGCTTATATCACTTTTAATTATCTTTGTTTTTTTCCCTCTGTTTTCTCTCCTGCAATGAGTGAACTCACATAAACATTGTTTCTATCCTGACATACTTCCTCTGAAAGCCGATGAAAGTGAGAAGCTGTGTGTTTCAGCAGTGTGCTTGCTCCTGTTCAAGAGAGACATCCATCAGTAATTCGAGTGTCCCAGGCACATATCAGATCTCTCACAGTATGCATTTACTTTTCACGTTGCTTCTCTCTCACAATTCTGTAATTACCAGTTAGATTAAAAGGGCCCACAACTTGCTTTTGAAAATGGTTGTGTTAATGTTGTGTGATTACATTCTGAACTAAATATAAATAAGTTATTGAACATTTAGCTCTATCATTATCTAGACAGAGAGGCATGCACTGTCTAAAACAATATGCAAAAATTGTACCTTTAGGGCAAGGCTGGGCAACCCTGGCCCTCGTGATCTTGCATAGTTTAGTTCCAACCCTGATCAAACTCACCTACCCGTAGCTTTTTAGTAATCCTGCAGACCTTGATTAGCTAGTTCAGGCGTGGTTGGTTGGGAGTGTACAAAGTAAAATATCTTTTCACTTTAGTGAGAAAGTGAATATCACATAACAGGCACAATAGCGGTAGACAACGTATACGTATCTATTGGTTAAATATGCATCACATGACTAAACATACATCACTGTTGCCAAATACCTCTGATTTGACAGTCCACATTACAATGTGAAAACAGCATTTTCAATTTTATCCGCTTGTGAAAGCATTTTCAAATGCTCAATTTTTGCAGGACAGAATCCCTGTGTGGATTGTCCCATATCTATTTCTAAAGGTGCATATTAGTAGCTTAAAGGGTTAGTTCACCCAAAAATGAAATTGATGTCATTAATGACTCACCCTAATGTTGTTCCACGTAAGACCTCTGTTCATCTTCAGAACACAGTTAAAGATATTTTATATTTTAGTCCCAGAGCATATGCAGTCTATGCACATTGTACTGTCCATGTCCAGAAAGGGAATAAAAAAAACATCATCAAAGTAGTCCATATGTGACATCAGTTGGTTGATTAGAATCTTGTGAAGCATCGAAAATACATTTTGGTCCAAAAATAACAAAAACTACGGTTTTATTCAGCATTGTTTTCTCTTCCGCATTTGTTTTCAAACCTCAAATAAAGATTCAAATGGCCATGAATCAGTGAATCGATCAATGATTCGGATCGTCAATGTCACATGATTTCAGCAGTTTGGATCACTTGTCAAACTGCCAAACTGCTGAAATCAGGCGATCCGAATCATTGATTGATGGACAGTACAGTGTACGCAGACTGCATATGCTCTGGGACTAAAATATAAAATATCTTTAACTGTGTTCCGAAGATGAACAGAGGTCTTACGGGTGTGGAACGACATTAGGGTAAGTAATTAATGACATCAATTTCATTTTTGGGTGAACTAACCCTTTAAAGGGTTAATTCACCCAAAAATGAAAATTCAGTCATTAATGACTTACCCTAATGTCGTTCCACACCCGTAAGACCTCCGTTCATTTTCGGAACCCAAATTAAGATATTTTTGTTGAAATCCGATGTCTCAGACAGGCCTTCATTGACACCAATGTCATTTCCTCTCTCAAGACCCATAAAGGCACTAAAGAGAAGACGTTTACAAAGTCCATCTCACTACAGTGGCTTTACAATCATTTTATGAAGCAAAGAGAATCGTTTTTGTGCGCAAAAAACAAACAAAACAATGACTTGTATAGTTATGGGCCGATTTCAAAACAAAGTTTCAAACGGTTAAGAATCAGCGTATCAATTCATGATTCGGATCGCATGTCAAACTGTCAAACTGCTAAAATCATCTGACATTGGCGATCCGAATCATGAAACGATAAACTGATGCATAACGTTCAAAACTTTGTTTTGAAATCCGGGCATCACTATATGTCGTTATTTAGGTTTTTTTTGCACACAAAAACTATTCTTGTCGCTTCATAAAATGATTGTAGAGCCACTGTAGTTAGTCAAACCTTTTGGGTCTTGAGAGAGGAAATGACATTGGTTTCAATGAAAGCCTTTCTGAGCCATCGGATTTCAACAAAAATACCCCAACGGAAGGGTCCAAAAACAAGTGGTACGGTTCAGTGTTTTGATACCATTCACAACTTCTGACATTTGAAGCGTACTGTACTGTGAAATCTGTACACTGCATTAGAAATATGTATTTATGTAGTATATTATGATATATTTATGTATTGTCACTCTTGAATGGGTATATAAAAAACATGTTTTTCTTAAACTCTTCAGTGGGGCTCCAACTGATTTCCTTCACCATTAAATATAGACTGAAGAGTAATTGATCAGATGGGGATCTGTGGCATGTCATTCGTAGCTTAAGTTAAAAGTGGCCTTTGAAGATTGTTTGAGGACTTTCGTTCCTCTTGCCTTCAGGAAAGAAAGTCTTAGCAAGTGGCGGTTTATCTTTTATCTGTAACTCGTGTCTCCTGCCTCTGTCATTTAAAAAGTTTGTGTGTGTGTGTGTGTGTGTGTTTCTCATGGAGGCCCGTAACTGTTCTTTGTCATTTAGATAAACCACTTCCTGACAACTGGAAACAAAAATCTATTTATAGCTTTGTGTGTCCTAATTTCACTCATTTTGTTCTTCAGAACTATTTTTTGCTACTTGGTTTTATTTGTTCACCCCCTCACCGTGTCACTTCCTGCCACATGCTGTACGGATTAGGTGAGGATTGTTAGTGAGTTCGACAATGTCTCTTGAATGAAAAGTGACCTGCACATCATCAGCAGTCTTTTTTGTTCTCTTTGCTAATCTGAAAATGCTGCTAAAGATTGCTCTGTTTTTATTCCTTTATAATGATACATACAGTGGACTCCAAAAGTAGGTGACTAGTGAAAATGTTTCTATTTTTAATCCTTTTTTTAAGGATTCACTCGAATAAGGATACACTCGAACTGCGTGAACTTTTGTTCCAACCTGATTACCATGTGTTCTGAAACATCTCCAAGGTGCTAGTAGTCTTGTAGCTAGTCTTGTAGGCTACTTGGAAATGGAAGCAAGAATCTGTCCGTACTAACACTCACATGATCT
This sequence comes from Pseudorasbora parva, assembly GCF_024679245.1. Classification (NCBI taxonomy): domain Eukaryota; kingdom Metazoa; phylum Chordata; class Actinopteri; order Cypriniformes; family Gobionidae; genus Pseudorasbora; species Pseudorasbora parva. The sequence continues at coordinate 23,360,023 of NC_090172.1, forward strand.
GTGTCACTTGACAGAAATATTTCTCATTCATTTTACAATCGTTTTCATGTTTGCAAAATACCACATCCCACACACTTTTAGATACATTTAAATTTGAAAGATAAATTTGAACCCCACTGTTTGACAAACAGTATTTGTAATGGTTCGACATTACTTGTTGTTACAGTGTTTCTGTGATGTCACCCATCAGCACAAGTGAGTTCTATGCAAAAAAAAAAAAAAAAACACATGGAAATGAGCATGGACAAGGACATCTGGCACACAAATATGATTATGCATTCAGATGGGGAAACACATGCAAGGTGTAATGCAAATACTAAGAGAAGACCTTCTTTTGTTTAATTTTGTTTAGGAGCATTTTGCATTTTCTATTTTTTTTGTGAAGGGTTAAATTTGCCTTGTCACTTTACATATAAAGATGTACTTAAAGGGTTAGTTCACCCAAAAATAAAATCTATGTCATTAATGACTCAACCTAATGTCGTTCCACACCCGTAAGGCCTGGATTGATTCATGATTCGGATCGCCATTGTCACGTGATTTCAGCAGTTTGACATGTGATCCGAATCATGAATCAATCCGCTGATTCATTACTGTTTGAATCTTTATTTGAGGTTTGAAAACAAACGCGGAAGAGAAGACAATACTGAATAAAGTCATAGTTTTTGTTATTTTTGGACCAAAATGTATTTTCGATACTTCAAGAGATTCTAACTAACCAACTGATGTCACAGATGGACTACTTTGATAATGTTTTTATTGCCTTTCTGGACATGGACAGTATAGCGTGCATACACTTAGATACGCTGTCAGACTAAATATAAAATATCTTAAACTGTGTTCTGAAGATGAACGGAGGTCTTACGGGTGTGGAACGACATTAGCGTGAGTCATTAACGACATTCATTTCATTTTTGAGTAAATTAACCCTTTAAGTACTAGTTAAGTGGGTTAAAAAACACTGCAACTAATTACATTTAATGTAAACTATAATGCATTTAATTTAATTGTAAATTACATGGAATTAGATTGATAGTTCACCCGGAAAATAAAACTAAAATAATAATTTTAATAAATAAAATAAAATAAAAATGTCATCATTTACTTACCCTCATGTCATTCCAAACCTGTATGAATTTCTTTCTTCTGCTGAACACAAAAGAAGATTTTAAATAATGTCTGTCCCTTTAAGTGTAATTAAATTAAGTTTGCACTTGAGTATGTTGCTTTATGTTTATTATTTCCATACTCTTTTAAAAATATGCTATAGTGTACTTATGTTTCACAAGGGAACAAATAGCTCCCATGGGCTTGTGAAATACTTTTTTTTTTCAATGTTATTGAGAAAATTGTTATTTACCTTTTACAAATAATGTACAATTTACAAATAACTACAGTAAAATGAATTACATTTTTACAACAAATTTACCAATACATTTAAAAGCAATTTAGGCCCATACAAATATCTTGGCTGTAATAATGGGTAGAATAATGTAAAAATGTTACAATACATTTACAAATATATTTAAATTGAATATAGCCCCATACAGTAGGCACATAACATTGATTTAATATGCAGTTGAGTAAAAAATCTTAATAATAAGTCTGTATTTTTCAGTTGATATTTTAATTATTTGCTTTGGCTTTAGTATAAAACAATGCATTTTTTGCATAATGTCATGCTTTTCTCATATAGTATATATTGTTTTTTTACACAAGCAATATACAGCTGCTTTTATATTTTAGGAAGAACATCCTATATTTATATACATATTTTTTCTGTTTAATGCGTCTGTCCCTGGAAACATTTTCCTGGGCTCCTCAGTGATCTGTGCTGTTTCATCCAATCAAGGCTCTTTTCCAGTAATAGCTTTTTAAAACAGGATTGATTCGTCGCCGTTCACACATCTTCTCTTAAATAAGAGCCAGGATGTGATCCAACCGAATACCAGCACCATTTGCCATATCAACAGCCTGCAACCTAATAAGCGTGTCAAGACCGGTGAAAGCACACCACTGTAAACAGAGCCCTACAGATGCCCAGACATGCACATGCTCACACGTACAGACTGTTAGATACAAACTTGATGAGTAATAACATTACTTATTAATCAGCAGTAGGAAGTCTTGTCTATATAAGCATTTAAGTCATGAAAAGTGGCATAATAATTCTCATTATAAATGGTCCGTCTGGATGTGCAACAAACTTGGAATGAACTGTGTAGAAAAACAGACGTTTAATGCTGAGATTAATCATGTACAAAGATTCATTTTGTGTCTCTTCCCACAGACCCGTGTTTGATAGTCATCCCTCCATGTGTGAACGAAGCCGACCGCTTCAGTTTAGAGGCGCTTCGGCACATTCACAAGCAGCTAGACGACGACAACGATGGAGGAATCGAAGTGAATGAGAGTGTGGAGGTGAGCATATCCTTTACACCTGGAAAATTGTGTTTGCTTCATCATTGCCTCTCATTTAATACAATGATGCTTTTAAGTGAGGAAGGAATCATGTTTCTATAAGTGTGCAACTGTGCATGCATTTTGTGAGGAGGCTATGGGGCTTAAAAACAGCTTAAACCTACCACGGAACTCAAAGGGCAAAGTTGACATTGATTCTTGCCTGGATACATGAGTACATCTCCCATAGGACTACTACGTTACTGTGTGTTGGTGTTTTCATGATGAAAAATCCTTGCATATTCATTATATAGGATTTGTCTATAATTTGCTTTGAAATGCTAAAGCTTTATGTCACATGCATATGCATGTCTTCCTAAATGTGATCTAAACATGCAACACATTCTTTGCCAGTTAAATATAATCTTGACTTTGACATGATTTATGACCGTACATGCTAATTGCCATTTTGTTTCACAGAAACAGTGTGTTTAAATACAACAACAACCCTTTCTAATAAAATGAATCCCCAATTATTTGACTTTAATGTAGAATAAAACATTTAATAAAAAATGTACTATAAAAAAAATAAATATAGTAACACAGTAGCAAATACACAGTAAAAATTGCAAAACAAAAATGTATAATTAATCCAAAGTTTAAAGATTTATGAATAGGCTAAAACATCTTAATTTGAATGTGTGTTGTGTGACTGTGCAGTAAGCCAACACCTCGCTCAAACACAGGGTGAAAATAAAGCAATTATATAGGGGTAAATTTGACCTGCTGGCGTTTATAGGTATAATGATTTTTAAAGGAAGTGTATGTAACATTGTGGTCAAAACTTTGCCAGATAGTCTGCAGGATCCGGCAGGAACGTTTGTAGATCTGCAGCTGTGGTAACTAGAGCAGATCTGGCAACCCGGATGCCCAAACACTACTGACTTTGTGATTGGTCGATAGGAGGAGGGCGGAGCTTCAGGTCAAAACACAACAAGTCAACATCAACATCAGTTGAGGGCTGCAACAACAACTTTTAAATGACAATATCCTGGCCGGACTACTGTTGTCAGTGATATAAGTATTTGAAATTAACATGATTTCAGGGCATTTTATGATTGCTTGAAATACATTTCTTACATACAGTTCCTTTAACAACAGGGGATTGTAAATAACACAATTTTAGTAAAAGTCAATTACTGGGATCATTGGATATTTTATTGAAAGTCTTGTCATGTACATTTGAAACACAGCCATGGGCAAATTTTACCCCGTGGCAGTATAGTGTTAAGTGAGACTTTTTGTAAATACGCATGAAGTTAGTGAGGACGTGACGTGTGTTTTGAGGATTGTTTCTGGTCATGGCAGGTGCTTCTGGGCTCAAGAACTGTTTCGAGAAGAGGCCCAAGAATTTCTCCTTCTTACAGCGACTCAAAGTTGGTGTCCTCTTTCAGGACACAGCAGATTCCTGTGTGTGTGTGTGTCTGTGTGTGAGTGTGTGTGTGTGTGTGTGTGTGTGTGTGTGTGTGTGAGAGAGAGAGTTGTTAAATAGAGAGATGTTAAATAAGCCCACTCGACTTTAAATATGTCTTGGCTCTCGTTTGTTGGTTATGAGTATCTGAGGATATCAACATAATTCATAAACAGAGAGAACAATCACATTTGATTTACATAACCCTTAACAGTCGTTGGGTCATTTTGACCCAGAGAGGATTTTCTTTTTCCTGAAAACGTTAGTTAATGTTATCGCATGTGACTAAAACTTACTGGCTTTGCTCACACAGGGTATAAATTATTCCCAAAAGTTCCACCTTTTTACACTTGTGTTGCTCCCAGTCATAAATGATCTGTCCCCCAGAAATGGCTTATTGCCTGGATTCATTAAGTTAAATTAGGACATTTAAGTAGCTTTTATAAATGTGCTTTAGAAAAAAAAACAAGAAAACATTACTGATGTGCATCTTGTGACAAAAGATATACCAACTGTATTGGCAAAAGTTTTGGGACACCTGCATATACATGCACATGAGCATTAATGAAGTCACATTCTTAATATGGAGTTGGCCCACCTTTTACAGCTACAGCAGCTTCAACTCTTCTGGAAAGGCTTTCCACAAGGTTTAGGAGTGTGTTTGTGGTCAATTTTGACCATTCTTCTAAAAGTGCATTTGTGAGGTCAGGCACTGATGTTGGATGAGAAGGCCTGACTCGAAGTCTCAGCTCATTCATCCCAAAGATGTTCTATTGGGTTGAGGTCAGGACTCTGTGAGGGCCAGTCAAGTTCCTCCACACCAAATTTGCTCATCCATGTCTTTATGGACCTTGCTTTGTGCACTGGTGTACGGTCATGTTGGAACAGGAAGCGGCCATCCACAAACTGTTCCCACAAAGTTGGGAGCATGTCTTGGTATGCGGAAGCATTAAGAGTTCCGTTCACTGGAACTAAGCCCAATCCCTGGAAAACAACCCCACACCATAATCCCCCTCAATCAAACTTTACACTTGGCACAATGCAGTCAGGCAAGTACCGTTCTCCTGACAACTGCCAAACCAAGACTCGTCCATTCGATTGCCAGACAGAGAAGTGTGATTCGTCCCTCCAGAGAACACGTCTCCACTGCTCTAGAGTCCAGTGGTTTACACCACTGCATCCGACGTGTTTCATTGCACTTGGTGATGTAAGGCTTAGATGCATCTTCTCGACCATGGAAACCCATTCCATTGAGTTGCTATTGTTTCCAATTGCTTCAACTTTGTTTTAATAACACTAACAGTTGACCGTGGAATTTTTAGTAGCGAGGAAATTCACGAATGGACTTATTGCACAGGTGACAACCTATCACTATACCACGCTTGAATTCACTGAGCTCTTGAGAGTGACCCATTCTTTCTCAAATGTTAGTAGAAGCAGTCTGCATGCCTAGGTGCTTGATTTTATACACATATGGCAACGGTTGTGATTTGAACACCCAAATTCAATGATTTGTAGGGTGTCCCAAAACTTTTGGCAAAATAGTGTATGTCAGTGCAAGTTGCTTTCAGTTAAAACAGCTCAAGCATGCATTTTAGTCTGGAACTAGATTAAGCCTCTTGTTGTGCTTTATTATCACTCTAATTGAAAGAAAACAAGTTGATAAAATTAATCCAGTATTTGGTGATAATATAGTATAATGACAATATTTTTTTTGTAGGGCAGTCATTTTTGACCAGGAACAACAAAGGTGTTACAGGGTTTTCAAAACAGCATAAGGGATAAAAAAAAAATCATCATGCATGTCCAGCACACAAATAAGCAGAACGATAAGCAGAACGAGCAGAACACAGAGAGATACACAGTTTACACAGACTTGACCAAAGAGAGCTTTACACTTATCTAATTTCCTGTCATATTCAAACAGCTTTATTGTGCAATAAAACTCGAAACTAGTTATGTATTCTTCTTCTGGTCATCTTTTGAAATTGCATTGCAGCACTGCAAATATTGTTGGCTCATTATGATTAATCACACTTATTGTGTTTTTCCTTATTTGTAAGTCGCTTTGGTTAAATGCATCTGAAAAAGAAATTAATGTAATGAAATGGATACAATATTCAAGTGTTTCTCTTGTGTCTTTTTTGCATTAGAAATATTTGCATGATATTAAAAGATATTTTTAAAACCTTTAAAGCCTCTGATATCGTGTACCCTGAAGCCAAATAAAACATGATATGGCATGAACTACTTCACAAGAAGTAATTTTCCTATGGTTTAGGGATGTTATCTTGTTGTTTTTCTGCAGTTTATAATAGAGGACATGAAGCAGCACCAGACCAATAAACACAGTAATCTTCACCGAGAGGACCAGCACATCACGGTGGAGGAGCTGTGGAGGGGCTGGAAAATATCAGAAGGTAAAAAGAGATGGACAGAAAAAACATGGGCTGGGTGGCGGGAAAAAAATCCACTGGTAGAGCTGCATTTAACTCCACTTTTTGACATACGCTCACTAACTTCCAAAAGCACTTACCCTCTGAGGAATCCCCACCGCCATTTTGAAGTGTGTTCAACTTCATCAAGTGGGCAAGGAAACATTTTTTTTTTGATTTGCACAGACCCTCGAACCCTTGATTTTGACAGAGGGAGCGAGTCTGCTCGTATGTAAACTTCACGCAGCTCTATAGACCACAATACAATACGATTGTGTCTTCACAGCAGATCACACTTAATATACCCCCTGCCCACACAACTCTAGTGTTTGATGTTGACGCTATTTTGACATTTAACAGCACTTATACACAGTTATAGTTTATTGTATTGTTATAATTTTAATTTGTGTTTTAAAAAAAAAAAGATCTATAACAGCATAAGCATACATACAGGTCTATAGAATGGTGTGTAAAAAAAAGAAAGAAAAGTAAAGAATATATCAGCTCAATTGTTCATTCCATTGATCAAGGGCTTAGGGTTCCGCCGGTGGGTACTTGGGCATACAAGAATGGACTTAAAGGGTTAGTTCACCCAAAAATGAAAATTCTGTCATAAATTATTTACCCTCATGCCGTTCGACACCTGCAAGATCTTTGTTCATCTTCAGAAAACAAATGAAGATATTAGTGTTGAAATCCGATGTCTCAGACAGGCCTTCATTGACACCAATGTTATTTCCTCTCTCAAGACCCATAAAGGCACTAAAGAGAAGACGTTACAAAGTCCATCTCACTACAGTGGTTCTACAATCATTTTATGAAGTGGCGAGAATAGTTTTTGTGCGCAAAAAAACCCCAACAACAACAACTAAATAGCGACTTATATAGTGATAGGCCGATTTAAAAAAAAAGCTTTATTTATTCTTTATTTCTTTATTTATAAAAACAAAGCTTTATTTATTCTTTATTTCTTTATTTATGAAAACAAAGCTTTATTTATTCTTTATTTCTTTCTTTATTTATAAAAACAAAGCTTTGAACCGTTATGAATCAGCGTATCGATTCATGATTCGGATCGCGTGTCAAACCGCCAAACTGCTGAAATCATCTGACTTTGGCGATCGGAATCCTGAATCGAAACATTGATTCATAACGGTTTGAATCTTTGTTTTGAAATCCGGCCATCACTATATAAGTCTTTTAGGGGTTTTTTGCACACAAAAACTATTCTCGTCACTTCATAAAATTATTGTAGAGCCACTGTAGTTAGACGAACTTTTAACGCCGTCTTTAGTGCCTTTTATGAGCTTTGAGAGAGGAAATGACATGGGATGACATGACATTATTTTTCATTCGTTTATTCTAGTGTTTGTCCGGAGTTTGTAAAGTTTATAACAATAAAGTCATTGTTATCACCTTCATCTTCATCCTACACTGGTATCACACAATACATGACAATATTAGTTAATGTACTTTGAACTAACAAGAACATGAAACATTATATTAACTAACATTAACAAATGATAAATGCTGTAAGAATATATTGCTCATTGTTAGTTCATGTCAACTAATTAATAAAGTCAACAAATGAAACCTTTTTGTAAAGTTTTACCAAGATAACTATAATACACTAAACTTTTGTTTTTGATTTTAAAAAAAAAGTCTCTTAAGTTCACCAGGGCTGCATTTATTTGATCAAAAAACAGTTTTCTATTTTAATTTATTTTAATTTTATTCATATAGCCTATTCATTCCTTAATGATGGCAAAGCTGATTTTTCAGTATAGATATTCTTTGATGAATAAAAAGAACAGAAATACAATTCTTTTGAACAGAAATACACATTTGTCAATGGTAGTGTATACCGTTATTGTGATATAAAATTACTAATACAGGGATATAAGAATGTGGTCACACACTCACATGTACAGTAGCGACTAGTATAAAATGAATTGAATGTGACAGTTGCGTGTTTGGTCTCAGGGTTTCCTCGTGGTGATGTCATGAGTGTCTGAATGGAGTGATGTCATTGAATTGACTGAGCTTACACACGCAGCTCTAAACAAAGATTGTGTGCTACCCATTGAGCCTCTAATACAGAGTGGTGGCATCTCAGCATCAGGCTCAGAGATGTAATCTGAGACACTGCCCTGTTGTGTAGATATTATTCAATACACAAACACACACACATAATTTGTGGTGTTGTTAGAGTTTGGTTTCATTTCAGTTTGAGTATGAAATAGGATAGTTGAGTCGTTATTTTGATAGGCAATGGATCTTGTTCAGTAATTCATATTCATGTGTGGCCACCTGACTATCTTCCCGCACAACACCTGGGCAGGTTCACCCTGATGTAACTACGAGTTTGATTAAACCACCAAATTTGTGTAAATATAATAACTAAACTTATCTTAACTATAAGATTTGGCAAAATAAAGGCTTGCAAACTACAGGTTTTTAATTCACTATGGAAAAAATGCATTGAAAAACAAAAGGCTCACAGGACAAAAGCATATACTGACTATAGCATATTCAGTTATTAATATTTTGTTGGTTCTCTCTTTATCATAATTTTTAGAGTTGAAACTAGAAAATAGAATTAACTTACCTTTCTTGCTAAAATGGCGACACTTTACAATAAAGCTTCAGTTGTTAACATTAGCTATGAACTAACACTGAACACTACTTCTTCAGCATTTACTTAACTTAGTTAATGTTAATCTCAACATTTTCTAAAAAAAAAAAAAAGTCACAAGTTTTACATGTTAACATTAGATAATGCACTGGGAACTAACATGAACATGACTTTTTTATTAACTAACATTAATATATAATATATTTTATAATAATAGGGCAATAATATATTTTATAATGCTCATTGTTCATTAGTTAATGTGTTACAATTGTTAAAAAATGAGACATTAATGTAAAATATTACAGCGGAAAGTAAAATAGAATAGAATAGAATAGAATAGAATATAGAATATACTTTATTGTCTCATTGCTGGGAAATTTGTCTTAGACATCATGACATGGCCAGTGTACAATATGACAATACATACATACATACGTACATACAAACATACATTAAAAGCCTACATTTTAATATAAAATAACAGCATTATATATCAGACATAAGATTCTCTATTTAAGAGTTTGACCGCAATTGGCACAAAGGAGTTTTTGTAACGATTTGACTTACACTTCAAGACCCTAAATCGTCTCCCTGATGGTAACAAATTAAAATACATATGTAAAATATGTGTGTCATCAGCAACAATTTTTTTAGCTTGTTTAAAAATAGATGCCTCGTACACCTCTTGTATAATTTGTTTATTCTTAAACCCTATAATTTTTTGAGCAGTGTTTACTAGGCGTACTAATTTTGTTTTTAATTGAACAGTCAGGTTCCCATACCAAGCAGTGATTCCATACCTAATTAAACTCTCAAATACAGATTGATAAAACAGAACCAGGATCTTCTGATTTACTCCAAACACTTTTAACCTTCGCAGGAAGTATAACCTTTGCTGTAATCTAGAGCATAGACTGTTAATGTGAGGAGACCAGCATAATAAGTTGTCTACATAAACACCTAAATATTTGATTGAAGAAACCTGTTCAATAATATTGCCATGTATTATAACAGGACTGTGATCCCCCACAGATCTAGGATCAAAAATCATTTCAACAGTCTTTTTTTCGTTTAAAAGCAAGTTATTAGAGTCACACCAGGCAACAAACCTGTCAACATCAGAAAAGTACTGCAATGGTTTTGTTTTTCTATCCAATAAACTCAGTATTGCAGTATCATCGGAGAATTTTATAAAAAATGTTTTCTCCTGACTAGCAACACAATCATTAGTATAAAGTGTAAATAAAATGGGTGAACTGACACAACCTTGCGGGGCACCTATATTACTATTTTTCACCTCTGAATAAGAGTTATTAACTCTGACCTGTTGTGTACGATTAGTTAAAAACGAGTAGAACCACTTAATGCAGAATGGATTTACATTTAACTCTAACAACTTATTTATCAGTATCATGGGTTGAAGTGTATTAAATGCGGAGCTAAAATCTATAAAGAGTAAACGGGCATATGCATGTGAATCTTCTAAATGACTATTAACCAAATGAGTGATGCAATTAATAGCATCCTCAGTGCCCCGTCCAACTTTATAAGCAAACTGAAATGGATCAAGGATTAATTTAACCTGATTCTTTAAAACAGATACGACGAGTTTTTCAAAACATTTCATAATATTTGAAGTCAAAGCCACAGGTCTAAAATCACAATTCTCAACTGGGCACGCTTTCTTAGGAACTGGCGTAATTATAGTTTTTTTCCATAAAGATGGGATAATATGTGAGTCCAAAGATTTCTGAAAAAAGAGCCTATTAAGAATTTATTTTATGTATATAACATTAATTAACTTTAGTTATTAAATATTGATAGACCAGTAATGATACACCACTTTGTATGACAGTGTGGTTCTCAATGTGGTTTCATTGCATTATCACAAATCAAGCCATTGACTTCTTGCACAACTACACAATATGCGTACAAAATGTTAAACAAATTTTTAATAATATTTGAATATTTTTATAGGGTTGGCATCACTTTTTGCCACTACAGTATATAGACCAAAGGCCACATATGAAAAGAATACTAATTATTGACCTCATGAATATTATTTTTCTCCATTTTGTGTTCAAAACATGTTAAAGGATTACAAGGATTTGGTTTTAAAATATGTAAAAAAATATATAATTTTTTGTCTTCTCACCACTCTCTTTGCTCACAGTGCACAACTGGACACTGGAGGATGCTATTCAATGGCTGAAGGAGTCGGTGGAGCTTCCTCAGTATGAAATAAACTTCAGAGAGTTTAAAGTAGATGGCAACACGTTACCTCGGTAAACACACATTTACTTTTGTCTTTCAGTCAAAGAATCTCCAGTGACTTGAATTGTTTTTATTCTGAGTTTGAACTACTGCTAACCTAACACAGCCTCACACCAATTTATTTTTTCATGAATGCATTATTTAGTGCCATTTTAAAAGCCACGCTTACTTTGACAGAACCTAATAGAGAACTGAAACTACTAAAAAATAGAAGTATCTTAAAAGGCAACACTTAACAATAAAGCTTGAGTTGTTAACACTAGTTAAATACATTGGTTAACTAATACAGAGCCATACTTCAGCTTTCTGCAGAAAATGCAGTGTGAACTAACATGAACATTTTTATTAACTAACATTAAAGTGTAAAAATAAATGTTATAATGCTCATTGTTCATGTTAGTTAATGCATTAAAATGTTAAAATGAGACCTTATTGTAAAGTGTTTTGCTGAAAGTAAAAAACAGCCTATATTTGATGTTTTTAGCATGAATTATTGTTAGTTATTAAATGCTGATACAATAACAACAAATCACTAACTAATTTAACAGCAGCGCTTCCCCCTAGTGGTGGTGATGTGTCAGTGCACAGACAGTGGAGACGTGCATGAGGCGTGGGGGGTGAAGAAAGGTTTATGGTGTTGAGTTTCCCCTCACGACCACTTCTCCATGACTCATGAAATGATGTCACAGCAGCAGATCACCTTTCACCTGCAGCTATGCGCAGTATGTGCGTGGCAGCACATGTGATCTTTCAGTCATATAGTACTCACTTCTTAAAATTAGTCCTTTTGAGCTTGAACTTGCCATTCATACACACACATACAGTCACATATACTGTGCCCTGCCTGCACCCCCCCCCCCCCCCCCACACACACCCCATACAGGCATTTGTTTTACACAGCTAAGATTTTATAGGCATTTTACCCTTAAGAGATTTATTGGGTAACACTTTATTTTGGTCCCCTTTAGACATTCTGTTGACTGTAAGTAACATTGCACCAACATGTCAAGTAACTCTCATTATCAGCAGACTTTCTGCTTTATATCTGCTAACACTAACACATTGCGATGCTTCCTCAACAGGCATTCGACTGACTAAAGTCAATACATGTCATTTTTTTTCTACTAACCCCTTCCCCTAACAGTCTGCTAATATCTAATACTGTAATGAGAGTTAGTTGTTTTAATTCATACTGATTAAATAAGCTTTCCATTAATTGATGTACAGTATCTTTTCCATGAGCACTTAATCTTATCATAAAAAACTCTTCCTCCTCTATGTTTCTTTTTTCCCTCCCTATTCTAGCTTTTGCTACTCTGAGTAATATCCAAATCTTTGTATTTGAGGCACTTTTTGCGTTTCTTTGCCTCTTCATGACGGATCGCTTCCTGTACTCAGTTCTAAGTCGCTTAGGATAAAAGCTTCTGCTAAATGCATAAATGTAAATGTAAATGTATGGTTTGTTAGGATAGGGCAATATTTATTTGAGAGATACAACTTTTGACAACCTGGAATCTGAGAGTGCAAAAACATTTAAATATTGAGAAAATCGCCATCTAAGTTTTCCAAATAAAGTCCTTAGCAATGCATATTAATACTAATAATAGATTTTTGATATATTTATGGCAATACATTTACAAAATATCTTCATGGAACATGATTTTTACTTAATATTGATTTTTTTTGACATTTAAAAAATCGATGATTTTGACCCATACATTGCATTGACTGATTTTGGGATCCAGGGTCACATATGTCTAAAGGGGACCATCAAAATAAAGTGTAACAATTTATTGGATGTCCTTATGATAATTTGCACATTACATTTCAGTAGAAACAGGCTGATTTTGTGTGATCTTGGCTCACATTATTACCTCTGACTTGCTGTGTTTTTCCTTTCTCTTACAGAATAGCGGCCAATGAACCGTCGTTTATGTCAATGCAGCTAAAGATATTAGACCAACGACATAAACAGAAATTAAATCTAAAAGCATTGGACGCAGTGCTTTTTGGACCTCCACTACGTAAGTGTATTCACATAAGCTGCATTCAGACAATTTTTAATTGTTCATTTAAAAGGATAGTTCAGCCCAACATTTATGCTGTTCCAAAACCTAATGGCTTTGCTTCCTTGGACACAAATAATGTACTAGTTGCTTTTTAAATGCAGTTAAGATAAATAGGAATGGAAGCTTTTAAGGTACAAAAACACCATAAGTAGCATATGACTACGCTACTATTCAAAGGCTTGGGGTCAGTAAAAAGTTTTGCTTTGGAAAAGAACTAAACTAAATTTGCATTTATTTCTGAAGGATCATGTGACACTGAAGACTGGCGTAATGGCTGTTAAAAAGTCAGCTTTACCATCACACGTACATATCTTTTAAAAATAAGAGACATATTTTTAAAGCATAATCATACAAAATCATACTGACCCCAAACTTTTCAATGGTAGTGTGTGCTGAATTATTTAAAATTATTCCAAACCAATCTCATGGCAATTTGTATGTATTTTACGAGGTGGCTAAAAAAAAAGTGTGAGGTTGTACAAATTTGAATGATTTTTATTAAATCGTGTATGTATTTGATGAGTTGCCCAATTTGCGGTTTAGAAAAATTGTACAAATTCATACGAGTGAGGTCGTACGGATTTGTAGGAATTATCCACTTGTGATAGCGTCGTGAGATAGCGTTGGTATTCTGTAGACAGACCAACAGTCCAAAAATGGGCACATTAGTGAGAGATAATTCCCAATGTCACAAATCTTTCACCGCCAGTGTTTAAAAAAAAAAGAGTTGCCAGCCACTGCCAGGGTTTTTGATAATTTTAACAAAAATGTAATACATTTGCAACAAAAAGCTGAGAAAATCAAGTTTTTGTCAAAGACTGCATCCTGCATCCTGCATCAGATTCAGAATGATGATCGAACACGGATGGAGTAGATTGTGTGCTTGGACAGTCCTGTAGCTCGTCCTGGGTCCACATTTCATTCAGTAACATTTGGCAGTTTTGATTCATATGATGTTTAATGTTGATGATCACATTATTTTACATATGCATTTGCTTACATATGATCGCTCTTTTTTTGTTGTTGTCTTCTTCGTCTGTGTTTTGTATGGAGGACCAACCCTGCACAAATTAAAAATAAATAAATAAATGAATAAATAAGTAAATAAATGAATAAATAAATAAATATACACATATGTAAATTAATAAACACTTATTAGGAAAATAAATACCAGAATAAACGACTTGATAAATCTTTTCCTTAATTTATTATTTTCTGGTTTTATAAAAATATATGTTTTTAACTTTTATTTATTTGTTAATTAATTTTAACATTTATTTTTATGTTTATTTTTACATTCATTTTTATATATAGTTCTTATAATTAATAGACACTCTGCAACCTCAAAACCCCGTGCGAGTCAGATGGTAGTAAGGTGGGACGACCATCGTACTTTTGTCTGATAAGTACTATTGAAACGTATCTCTCAATGGGTCAAACTGCTGGAAACATTGATAAGTTGGTTAGTGTCTGTGAAAGAACTATGCGGCCGTCATTTACTCCTCACAACTCTCCTCATCTGGTCTAGTGGCGACTCTGCGTGCGTGAGCTTCATAGACTGTGGTGAGCTCTCAACCAATGATGTGCTGAAGCTACACAAGGACCACCCTCCTCGTTTCCATGTTGCACACAGAACAAGAAAAAGAAAAGAATCAATCTATCAATACATGTAAAAATAATTACATGTGGGAAAAATAAATGTAAAAAATAAATGAACGCATAAATATAAAAATAAATGTAAAAATAAATATTAAAATTAATGTTAAAATTAATTAACAAATTAATAAAAGTTAAAAATATATATTTTTATAAAAGCAGAAAATAATAAATTAAGGGAAAGCTAATACAAAATTTTATTTGATTAAAAATGAATTAGTCGTTAATTCTGTTATTTACTTTCCTATTATCACATTTATTTATCTATTTGTGTTTATTAATTTACATATTATTTTTTATTCATTTATTTACTTATTCATTCATTCATTTATTTATTTTTAATTTGTGCAGGGTTGGTCCTCCATAGTTTTGATCAGGACTCATTCAGAAGATGCGCAATAGTTCCCCCTAGTGTATAATAGTTAAAATTCCGTGTTTGGCATGGAAGCGTTTTCTCACAAATAATGAATTGTACTTTTTTTGTGTCATATCTTTACAATGACTCAAAGCATGTTGAAATTATATAAACTTACTTATTACTCAGTCATCCGGTTACAGCATTTAAATGGAATAATCTACCCAAAAATGAAATTCTGCAATTTCGTCATTCTCAAGTCATTCCAAACCTGTATGCATTTCTTTCTTCTTCTGAACTCAGAAGAGGATATTTTGAAGAATGTTGATGACCAAACAGTTTTGCTTCCCATTGACTTTAATTAATATTTTTTGTCCATACAATTGAAGTCAATGTTACCTGCAACTGTTTAGTTACCAACTAAACAGAAAAAACATGAGGGTGAGTAAATAATGACGTTTTTTATTTTATTTTGGGTGGGTTATCCCTTTAACAGCGCACTCATGTTCTGTGAAGCTTAGTTTGATTCTTATATGAAACTATATAGTAGTATTTCTTTAAATGCTTTCTTCCATTTCTTCTTCCTCTAGGTCCACACCATCACTGGCTGAAGGACTTTATTTTGATGATTTCAATCATCATTGGGGTTGGGGGCTGCTGGTTCGCATACATACAGAACAAATCGTCTAAAGTTCACATCTCCCAGATGATGAAAGATTTGGAAAGTCTACAGAATGCTGAACTGAGCCTAATAGAGCTACAGAGCCGGTGAGGCAAATAACAGACAGTGGAGAGAGAGAGAGAGAGAGAGAGAGAGAGAGAGAGAGAGAGAGAGAGAGAGAGAGAGAGAGAGAGAGAGAGAGAGAGAGAGAGAGAGAGAGAGAGAGAGAGAGAGAGAGAGAGAGAGGAGAGAGAGAGAGAGAGAGAGAAGAGAGAGAGAGAGAGAGAGAGAGAGAGAGAGAGAGAGAGAGAGAGAGAGAGAGAGAGAGAGAGAGAGAGAGAGAGACTGGGCCTGTTTGAGTAAGACCATGGGATTCTCAAGTCTTATTCTATCATCTGGATAACATCAGATTTCATTTCTTGTTATGAGAAGGCTCATTAAGCTCTTCTATAAGTACCCTCAAAGGAATAGTTCATCCTAAAAAGGAAATTCTGTCATCATTTACTCACCCTCATGTCATTCTAGATCTTTCAGTTCCTTCTGTGGAACACAGAAGGAGAAACTGGCTTTAAAATAGCAAAACTATAAAAGTTGTCTATTCAACTCAAATGTCAAAAATTCGAAAAAATCTAAAATCTTCTGAAGCCATACTATAGCTGTATGTGAAGAACAAACTGAAATTAGCGGTTTGTATCCACATCACATACAAACATTTATTTGTATAGCGCTTTTCACAAATTAGAGTAATTTGCTATCAGAGGTGTTAAAGTAATGTTCATATGGTAGAAATGTACAGTAAGATAATACAGATTATGCATTTAGGTAACATGTATAGAAGAAACAATGAGCATGATTACATCATAGTGATTACATTATATGGGAAATTAGGCAGTTTTGTATGTTGATTCAGAGTTGGCGTCACCTGAAGTCCTCTGAAGGTTTGATGTTATCTCTTTACAGGTGTTGTGTCATCTTAAATCTTCATAAATGGTGTAATTTCTAGATAATCAAAAAGATAATTATGTGCATTTGATCATATTAAAACTGAAGTGCAAACTTATGAAAACCATTATAGGAATGTTTGGCTAAAGAAATGTTTCTTTAGTCTAGATTTAAACAGGGAAATTGTGTCTGAGCCCCAAACATGATCAGGAAGGCTATTCAAGAGTTTAGGAGCCACATGCAAAAACACTTTACCTCCTTTAATGGACTTTACTATCCTAGGTACCACCAAAAGTCCAGAGTTTTGTGACCTTAAAGAGCATAATGTATTATAGTGGCAGCAGTGGCTCAGTGGTTCATGTAGGTTGTCCACAAACCGAAAGGTTGGTGGTTCAATCCCCGGTTCCACCTGTTGAGGTGTCCATGAGCAAGACATGGCTGACATCGCCGTCGGTGTATGCCTTTCATGGCTGACATCGCCGTCGGTGTATGCCTTTCATGGCTGACATCGCCGTCGGTGTGTGAATGTGAGGCAAAAAAAATGTAAAGCGCTTTGGATGGCCATTGGGTCTGTTAAAAGCACTATATAAATGGAGTCCATTTCTCATAGCATGATAAAAGACACAGGAGCTGGACCATTTAGGGCTTTATATGTCAATAGCAATATTTAGTAATTGATACGGAACTAGATAAACCGTGCTGAGATAATACAATTGGGGTTATATGATCATATTGTCTTGATCTGGTAAGAACTGGTTACCTAGTAGCTGCATTTTAGACTAACTGGATCTTCTTTACTGAGGATGCAGGACAACCACCACAATAATCCAGTCTACAGGTCATGAATGCATGAACTAGCAATTCTGCATCAGATAACATGTTCAGTAGATTGGCAATGTTCCTGTGGTGGAAGAACGCTAGATCTTGGTTTTGGTTTTCAAAAGACAAATTGGTGTCTAATATAATTCTAGATGCAAAGTGTACTATGAGAGCTTCTGTGCAGAAAGTTTTGGTCAAGTAAGTAATCTGTATAATCCAAATTCAGTTCAAGAAAATGAGTGGTCATCCAGTATCTTATATCTTTAACACATTAATAGCAATGGAAGCTAATCCCATGTTTTCTTAGCAAGGGACAGCATGTATATTGAAAATAGCAGAAGGCTTAAAACAGATCCTTGCGGCACTCCATACTTTACTGGCGTTAATGTTTGTTGTCACATTGTAAATTATGTTGGCATGTCAATACAATGAAATGGCATTACATCCATAATATGATAAGAAATCTATATTCAAACCCCTGCAAAGCTATCATATGACTTTAAAAAACTTGTAATGTAATACAAAAGTCACGTGAACTCTGTTTATGATACTAATATGAAGCTGTACACCCTATATTCCCATTCACTCTCATTATAGAGTGGATAGGATGCTCTTTCTTTTATTTTCCACAGAATAAATAAGTCAAAGGTTTGGAACAACATGAGAGTGAATAAATGATGACAGAATATTATTATTAATATATATAAAATTGCAACACACCAGATTTCAGATGTGACTTAAATTGCTCTGTGGTTTCATCAGGTTGGAAAAGGCTCAGGAGGAAAACCGGACAGTGGCGGTGGAGAAGCAGAACCTGGAGCAGAAGATGCGCGATGAGATCAATGGAGCAAAGAGAGAAGCTAGTAGACTGCGAGAGCTGCGAGAGGGGGCTGAATGCGAACTCAGCAGACTCAAGTATGCAGAGGAGGAACTAGTGCAGGTATTAATCACACAAAGTCTTTCAGAGATGTCAGTTGGTCTTAAGTGTGAATTGAAGTTATGTATATTGTAGTTTATTCTGGCTAAGAAATAAGAAAGGGTTTGGATCACTTTTACCCACTTTTTGCCCACATATCTAAATGTAGGAAATACGTTGAATAAGCCCTATTTCTAAAAACTATAATTAACTTTTGTAAGAATCAGGTCAATCTGAAATCAATGCTACCAAAAAAACTGACCAATAATAGAAAATGTTATATACTAAAATGTAATTAATTGCTATGCATCCAAAATGTATTAATTTCCTTCAATTAATAATTTCTTGCCTATTGCCTTACAACAGCACTCTTCTTTAAATACCCAACTAGATGGAGGCAGAGTGGTTATTTTACTCGTTCCACATTACAAGTAATATATTACAAATTCCACTTGTAATATATACGTTTGAATGTTTGTTGGGTATTTCCAGGTGCGAATGGCGCTGAAGAGAGCAGAGAAGGAGATGCAGTCAGATTGGTCAGTGCCTGAAGCCCTGCAGATGTGGCTACAGCTCACACATGAGGTGGAAGTGCAATACTACAACATTAAAAAACAGAATGCTGAGATGCAGCTCACAGTCGCAAAGGACGAGGTGAGTGATTTATGTCGACACTTCCTGTTAGGACAGGAAATGTTTGTTTGTCCAAACCAACCCTGTTGGTTGCTGACAAAACAGTTTATTTTTTATTGAGTTTATAAAATATTTACTTATAAATATTACTTACTTTAAAATATAACCATTATACAGTGCAGCGCTATTCTCAGTGCGTCACTTTTTTCACATTTTGTTATGTTACCGCCTTATTCCTAAATGGATTAAAAAAAACTGTTTCCCCCAAGTCTACAAACAGTACCCCATAATGACAATGTGAAACAAGTTTGTTCAAAATCTTTCAAATTTATTACAAAATATTAACAAACACTAAAATATCTATTTTTGGGCAGTTTCTCCCATTCTTCTTTGCAGGACCTCTCAAGCTCCCTCAGGTTAGATGGGGAGTGTTGGTGCACAGCCATTTTTAGATCTCTCCAGAGATGTACAATCAGGTTCAAGTCTGGGCTCTGGCTGGGCCACTCAAAGACTTTCACAGAGTTGTCCTATTGCCACTCCTTCATTATCTTGGCTGTGTGCTTAAGGTTGTTGTCCTGTTGGAAGATGAACCTTTGCCCCAGTCTGAGGTCTTCAGCAGGTTTTCATCAAAGATGTCTCTGTACATTGCTTCATTCATCTTTCCCTCGATCCTGACTAGTCTCCCAGTTCCTGCTGCTGTTAAACATCCCCACATCATGATGCTGGCACCAACATGCTTCACTGTAGGGATAGTATTTGCCAGGTGATAAGTAGTGTCTTGTTTCCTCCAGACACTCTTACTATTCAGGCCAAAAAGTTCAATCTTTGTTTCATCAGACCAGAGAATTTAGTTTCTTGTGATCTGAGGGTCCTTCAGGTGCCTTTTGGCAAACATCAGGCAGCATTTTACTAAGGAGTGCCTTCCGTCTGCCAAACAGGCCTGATTGGTGGAGTGCTGCAGAGATGGTTGTTCTTCTGGAAGGTTCTCCGCTCTCCACAGATACCCCTTTTCCACCACAATGAACAGTGCGCTAGTTCAGAGCCAGTGCTAGTGTCAGTTCTAAGTTGGTTCGACTTGAGAGCCTTTAAGAACCGGTTTGGCTTTCCACAGGCTAGAGAGCCACCACAGAGCTATAGGTCTTACGTCACTGTATACGTCTCATCTTTCTCGCTAGTGTTTTAGCAATGCAAGCGAGGCAACGGGAAATACAAACACACCAGGCTTGTTTGAGATGCATTTGCGCTGCGCGGACTGATCCACGTATGATATCAAGATACCACGTGAGCGATTCAAAAGCATAAGGATTCGTTTGCGCTCGCTGTAGTTTGATGTCATATGCGATCAGTCTGCACAGCGCACGCCGATGCATCTGGAACAAGCCTTCCCTCAATGGCTCATGGATTTATGATCCTACATCGGCATCAAAATGCCACGAATACAACGCATTCGTGCAGCTAGCTCTCCATGATTTGTATAGACAGAGATTACAATCGAGCAGCTGTTAGCTTGATTAGCTGCTATTTAAAAAATGGCGGTCACAAGTTTGTGTTCGTCTTGTTGATCACGGTATTGCCTTCCCCAGCCGCTGACGCAAGCGGTTGTTACTTCTAGCCCAACAAGGTTTTGGTGCTACTTAAGAGACACTTTTCCTGTCTCGGAGCTGGTGCTTTGGCTGTGGAAAGACACTAGGAAAGACACTTTGAAACTAGGCTTTAGCTCCGAACTAGCACCAGCACTGCCCCTGGTGGAAAAGGGGTAAGAGAAACGGCCATTGGTGTTCTAGGTCACCTCCATGACTAAGGGCTTCAGTTTGACCTGGCGGCCAGCTCCAGGAGTCCTGGAGGTTCCAAACTTCTTTCCTTTATAGATGATGGAGGCCACACTGTGCTCATTGGGACCTTTAGTGCTGCAGAAATTATTCTGTACCCTTCCACAAATCTGTGCCTCGATACAATCATGTCTCTGAGGTCTACAGACAATTCCTTGGACTTCATGGTTTGGTTTGTGACATGCACTGTTAACTGTGGGACCTTATATAGACAGTTGTGTGCCTTTCCAAATCATGTCTAATCAACTGAATTTACCACAGGTGGACTCCAATCAAGTTGTAGAAACATCTCAAGGATTATCAGTGGAAACTTGAGCTCAATTTTGAGTGTCATGGTAAAGGCTGTGAATACTTATGTACGTGTGATTTTTTCTGGTTTTAATACATTTGCAAAGAATTCAAACAAACTTATTTAACATTGTCATTACGAGGTATTGTTTGTAGAATTGAGGATTTTTTTTTTTAAATACATTTTGGAATAATCTGTAACATAATGTGGAAAAAGTGAAGTGCTGTTAATACTTTCCGGATGCACTGTACATTAAAAGTGAAGTTTAATTTTCAGTTTAAAACTGCCTAAAAAATATCTTTCTCTTTTAGCGACTAACAAAAATGAAGCTGAAACTTCTCCCCTTTAATTTAGATTCCTAATGATGTGGTTAAATTACCTTTTAGCTACATGGTTTGTTATTTGCTTCTGGAATGAGTTTTTAGCAGTTAAACAATTGCAATTAGCTGCAGCAGGAGAGATTAGCTTGAGTTCAGTAAAACCAGCAAATGTGCAGATCACATAACGACCTGTACCTTTCCATTGTATTTTCATCACTTGTGTGGTTCTATATTCATGCGGTGTAAATTTCAGGCAGAAAAGATCAAGAAGAAGAGGAACTCTGTGTTTGGTACCCTCCATGTTGCACACAGCTCATCGCTGGATGAAGTAGACCACAAAATACTAGAGGCTAAGTAAGTACACATAATAGACATGCAGTCACTTTACCACCCACTCACACAAAAAGCTAATGGGTTTCTCACATTACATGAAAGCTTATCAGTTTTTTTGCTTTTTAGAAAATCTCTATCAGAAGTCACAGCGTGTTTGCGGGAACGTCTCCACCGCTGGCACCAAATAGAGAAATTATGTGGCTTTCCACTAGTTAATAACTCTGGGCTGCCAAGCCTCACCGCTTCCCTGTATGCCGACCACAGCTGGGTGGTCATGCCACGGATGTCGGTGCCACCCTACCCAATCGCTGGTGGGGTGGACGATCTTGACGAGGACACACCACCAATCATTCCACCATTCGCCTGTAAGTTTCTCTCTTCAAGATCAAGATTGTGAGAAATTTAGCAAAAATTGTAATTACTTAATTTGTTGAACTAATGTAATATTTAAATTAAATGATCAGTTATCTGTCATGACATTTAATATAAATATCAGATTGCACAATATTATACACTACCATTCAAGTTTGGGTGTTTTGAAAGAAGTCTCTCATGCTCTTCAAGGCTGCATTTATTTGATCATAAATATTATTAATACAGTCAAACCAAAAATGATTCAGACACCAGATATATATATATTTTTTACTAGTAGATGCAGGACACTGTAGTTCATTTATGTAAGAGGATAACAAAATAAAGTCAATTGTGATATATTATATACAAAAATTCTTCATAAAGTGGACAACCAGTAAAATGTATAAAACATTTGGGACCAAAATTATTCAAAAACTTTGAATGTTGACCATGTTTTGGTTAAAGGGTTAGTTCACCCAAAAATGAAATTGATGTCATTAATGACTCACCCTAATGTCGTTCCACACCCGTAAGACCTTCGTTCATCTTCAGAACACAGTTTAAGATATTTTATATTTAGTCCGCGAGCGTATGCAGGTGTATGCACACTTTACTGTCCATGTCCAGAAAGGGAATAAAAACATTATAAAAATAGTCCATATGTGACACCAGTTGGTTAATTAGAATCTTTTAAAGTATCGAAAATATATTTTGGTCCAAAAATAACAAAAACCACGACTTTATTCAACATTGTTTGTGTTCAAATCTCAAATAAAGATTCAAACGGTTGTGAATCAGTGAATCGATCAATGATTCGGATCGCCAGTGTCACGTGATTTCAGCAGTTTGGCATGCGATCTGAATCATTAGGCATTAGGGTGAGTCATTAATGACATCAATTTCATTTTTGGGTGAACTAACCCTTTAAGTATTTTTTCTTTAGTTGCTAATGCAACCTTTTACTGCACATCACAGACCAAACAAAATAAAGCATTGCTTGGTAATTGGTTGACCAAAATTTTTATTATCTAAACGTGTACTTAAATTTAACAGCCGATTGGTTAATTGTAATCAATTACATAACTTTCTATTAAAGTTATCTGGCATTATCAAGATGAAGCTGATACAGTTTAACTCTGAGTTCTCGTCATATTTTATTAAAATTTTCTAAACAATAGCGAATAAACTGTGATAATGTAAGAAATGTTTGAAGGTGTTTGAATATATTTTGGTTTGACTATATGTTTTTCTATCTTTTTTGTGGGTAAATCAAAGTCTTCTTCGAAATCAAAATCAAAATCTTAGTTATATATTATAGTTATATATTAGTTATATATTGTTAGTATATATATATAGTATTATATATTAGTTATATATAGTTATATACACATATTAAAAGTGTTTATTGTCAAACTTCTTTTTATTAATTTAATACATCCTTGCTAAATAAAAGTAATAATTTCTTAAAAAAAAAAAAATGTACTGACTCAAATATTTGGAAGATATTATGTTGTAGATATTAGCCTTTGTTATTTATTACAACCCGAATTCCGGAAATGTTGGGATATTTTTTTTAATTTGAACAAAATGAAAATACTTTCAGATCACATGAGGCAATCATTTATTCACAATAGACCATAGATAACATAACAAATGTTTAAACTGAGAAAATGTACACTTTTCTAAAAAGTGGTCTTAAAAAAGCTGGCACGGAGGCGACAAATGGCTGAAAAAAGCAATACATTTTGAAAAGATTCAGCTGGGAAAACATCTAGCAACTAATTAAGTTAATTGATATCAGGTCTGTAATATGATTAGCTATAAAAGAGATGTCTTAGGCAGAGTCTCTCGGAAATAAAGATGGACAGAGGCCCTCCAATCTGTGAAAGAATCCGCAAAAAGATTGTGGAGTACTTTAAAACAAAGTTCCTCAAAGTTAAATTAAAAAGTCTTTGGAAATCTCATCATCTACAGTGCATAACATCGTCAAAAGATTCAGAGAAACTGGAGAAATCTCTGTGCGTAAGGGACAAGGCTGGAGACCTTTATTGGATGCCCGTGGTCTTCGCCCCCTCAGACGGCACTGCATCACTTATCAATGACATTACTAAATTGGCCCAGGAATACTTCCAGAAACCATCTGCAGATGCCAACTAAAGCTTTATCATGCAAAAAGGAAGCCATATGTGAACATATTCCAGAAGCGCAGTCGTGTCCTGTGGGTCGAGGCTCATTTAAAATGGACTTTTCGAAGTGGAAAAGTGTTCTATGGTCAGACAAGTCCAAATTTGACATTCTTGTTGGAAATCATGGACGCCATGTCTTCCGGGGTAAAGAGGAGGGTGACGTTTCAGCATGTTATCAGCATTCAGTTCAAAAGCCAGCATCTCAGAGAGCTTGTATGTTTTGGAAGGCACTATGAATGTTGAAAGGCATATAAAGGTTTTAGAGCAACATATGCTCCCTTCCAGACGACATCTATTTCAGGGAAGACCTTTTGTATTTCAGCAGGACAATGCAAAATCACATACTGCAGCTATTACAACAGCATGGCTTCATCGTAGAAAAGACCGGTTGCTGTATTGGCCTGCCTGGAGTCCAGATCTTTCACCTACAGAGAACATTTTGCGCATCATTAAATGCAAAATATGTCAAAGATGACCACAAACTCTTCAGCAGCTGGAAACCTGTATCAGGCAAGAATGGGACCGAATTTCAACACCAAAACTCCAGAAACTCATAACCTTGATACCCAGACGTCTCCAAACTGTTTTGGAGATTCTACACCATGGTAAACACACCTCCGCCCCAGCTTTTTTGAGACCTGTAGCAGGCTTCAAGTTTGAAATGAGCTCATTTAGTGGATAAGTGTAAAATGTCTCACTTTTAACATGTATGTTATCTATGGTCTATTATGAATAAAAATTGGCTCATGTGATTTGAAAGTGTTTTTGTTTTAATTATATTTAAATTTAAAAACGACCCAACATTTCTGGAATTCAGGTTGTTTTGAGAACTTTCATTGAACAGTTCTTGTTCATTCATAATCTGCATTGTTTGTTGCGATGAGCATACCATGAGAGAGTGCATAATGATATATCTGTCCTCACAGCTCCTTTGATTCGACCTCCTCTGACCCGCAACAGCAGTGTTTGTCGTTCTCGCAGAAGTCTCTTGTCTCAGCCTTCGTCCCTCTCTGCTGACCCTGACCTGTTGTCCATGGCCTCGGCACCTCTGGCCTACAGACCCGAGGGAGATGATGATCACATCTTCTTCACTGTAGAAAGAAAGGGGTATGACATCTACAGCTTTTCCTTTTTTTTAACCTTTTTTTTCAGATTTAAAAAAAAAAAAGATAAACTGAAATATCACATGGTTCTAAGTATTTAGACCCTTTGCTCAGTATTTAGTAGAAGCACCCTTTTGATCTAATACAGCCATGAGTCTTTTTGGGAAAGATGCAACAAGTTTTTCACACCTGGATTTCCTCTGCCATTCCTCCTTGCAGATCCTCTCCAGTTCTGTCAGGTTGTCTCTCTAAGGTCTCTCCAGAGATGCTCAATTGAGTTTAAGTCAGGGCTCCGGCTAGGCCATTCAAGAACAGTCACATAATTGTTGTTAAGCCATTTCTTCATTATTTTAGCTGTGTGCTTAGGGTCATTGTCTTTTTGGAAGGTGAACCTTCTGCCCAGTCTGAGGTCTTGAGCACTCTGAAGAAGTTTTTCGCCCAGGATATCTCTGTACTCATCTTTCCCTCGATTGCAACCAGTCGTCCTGTCCCTGCAGCTGAAAAAACACCCCCACAGCATGATGCTACCACCACAATGCTTCTCTGTTGGGACTGTATTGGACAGGTGATGAGCAGTGCCTCGTTTTCTCCACACATTCTGCTTAGAATTAAAAAAAAGTCCTATATTGGTCTCATCAGACCAGAGAATCTTATTTCACAACATCTTGGAGTCCTTCAGGTGTTTTTTTAGGAAACTCCATGCGTGCTTTCATGTGTCTTGCACTGAGGAGAGGCTTCTGTCGGACCACTCTGCCATAAAGCCCCGACTGGTGGAGGCCTGGAGTGATGGTTGACTTTCTACAACTTTTTCCCATCTCCCAACTACATCTCTGGAGCTCAGCCACAGTGATATTGGGTTCTTCTTCACCTCTATCACCAAGGCTCTTCTCCCCTGATAGCTCAGTTTGGTCGGACGGCCAGCTTTAGGAAAGGTTCTGGTCGTCCCAAACGTCTTCTATTTAAGGATTATGGAGGCCACTCTGCTCTTAGAAACCTTAAGTGCAGAATAATTGTTTTGTATCCTTGGCCAGATCTGTGCCTTGCTACAGTTTTGTCTCTGAGCTCTTCAGGTAGTTCCTTTGACCTCATGATTCTCATTTGCACTGACATGCACTGTGAGCTGTAAGGTCTTATATAGACAGGTGTGTGGTTTTCCTAATCAGGTCCAATCTGTATAATCAAACACAGCTGGACTCAAATGAAGGTGTAGAACCATCTCAAGGATGATCAGAAGAAATGGACAGCACCAGTTAAATATATGAGTTTCACATCAAAAGGCCCTAAATACTTAGGACCATGTGATATTTCAGTTGTTCCTTTTTAATAAATCTGCAAAAATGTCAACAGATCTGTGTTTTTCTGTCAATATAGGGTGCTGTTTGTACATTAATGAGGAAAAAAATGCACGTAAATGATTTTTGCAAATGGCTGCAATATAACAAAGAGGGGTGGGGTGGGGTATAATTATGTTAATTTAAGTATAATTTACTTATAAATTATTTTACTTATTTATAAATCAAATAAGTAAAATAAATACAAAGCAGTACCAAGAAGCATGTTGACTAAATTCAAGCATTAAAGAGAAAACAGTGTCTGCACTTTTTATATTTTTACATATTTATTCCCCATATATAATTAAACAAGGAAAGGAAAAAACAAAAATAGCAACAACAGACTGGCATGTTGACTACTTGAACATACATTTTGCTCTCCTTTCTTTCTGGCCAGCAAATTTCTCAATTACTCTCTGATTAAAGTCAGTCATCTCAGTGACAAGTCTCTTTTCCATGGACAGCAATGCAAGTGCATTCAGCCTCTCCTGGGCCATGGTGTTTCTGAGAAATGTTTTTATCCTTTTCAAGGTCAAAAAGCACCTCTCAGCTTTAGCCGTGGTCATGGGTGTGGTAATGAGAATTTTTAGGAGAGTCACAGTTTCAGAAAGGACTTCTTCGAGATTATTCTCCATAAATATCTGGAATAGGTCCACAGCACCATGTCAGGCTTTGAATTCTTCCTTGCTGTAGATGAGACTGAGCTCTGTCTTCAGCTTGTTTCCACTGAGCATCGGGTATGAAATAAGAGACAGGGAAAGCAAAAAAGGGCATTGCTACCGTCACATCCAGTCAGCCACCTCCTTTTCTCATAACAAGCGTGGGTGAAGCTCCGAGTGTAGCTTCGTCCGCTGTCACTGGACTGCTGCTGAATTTGTAAATCGGGCTGGTCCGGTCAGAGATCCTTAATTCTTATTTTTTCTTCCAGCGAACGCCTTGTGAAAGGATTTTTTTGTAAATCAATCACAGAATTTAGTTTGACTGCTGCCATCTCTACGAATGTTTTTGCGGGGTCGGAGTGACATTGTCATCAACGCTCTCTTGCAGTAGTGGCCAAGAGCCTAACATTGAAGGACAGTTGACGAGAACCAATCAGATTGGATCAAACATGAAACAAAAAACATGTATGCAATTCTGATTCGCCAGGGACGCAGCGACCTGCGCCCGGAGGAGAATCTTTAAGAAACCAATTAGAGACCAGCTTCAGGTCACATGCTGCCCGACGATTTATGGACTCAGATAGACATCCATTTGTCCGGTGTCCCTCGCCCATGAAACCGTTTAATACATTAAAAAACATATAAAATAGTTTTTTTTATTAAATGCTGAGGCTCTTAATTACCAGCCGGCACATCATATGAGTAAACTATTTTATTTTTATTTCATTTTTATATAATTTTTGTATACATGTATATTTCTGGAATTGTGATGGGGGCGGCGCCCCAGCGCCCTCTATTGACAAGCCGCCACTGCCTGTATTTATAAAATCATAATATACATTTACTGTATATGTGATTAATGTCTGTGGATGTACACTGTTTTTGTAAGTTATGCTCACCAAGGCTGAATTTATTTGATCATAAATACAGTGAAACTGGAATATTGTGAAATAGTTATAAAATAATTGTTTTCTATTTGAATATATTTTAATAAAGTATTTTTTTTTCTTGTGAAGATTTTTCAGCAGCCATTTTTTCCAGTCTTCACTGTCACACTATCCTTTAGAATCATTATTATTATGAATGTTGAAATGGATGAATGTTGAACTTTCACCAATAGTGTATCTTCTTTTAGATTATTATGATGCATTTTATGTTATTTTATGTTTCTGTTACACAGGGACCTTCAGGACACATGCTCAGATTCAGACTCTCTTAGTTCATCTTTGGGCAGGAAGCAGTTCTCTGGTCAAAGTACATATGTTACGGGCATGGATACCCCACCACGTAAAATCTCTCGCGAGGAACTTCTTCTCCTGGCGCAAGAGGCCCAGGCTGCAGCCATGGAGACCTTACCTCCTTCCACATCCTCCCCTTTATCTCCTCTTGACTCCTCAGTTCACAAGGGCTCTCCTGACCTTACCCGTTCTTCTGTCCTCCCCGAATCTCAAAGTTTAACCTTTCACCCTGGAACCAAAGCTGTGGCCTATAATGGCATTCTGGAAAAGTCATACAGCATGGGGCAGCTGCCCGCTGGTGGGACGCCTCCAGAGGGACATTACCCCTCGATTAGCTCACTCGACATAGAAAGCAAAGCTATCAAGGAGTCCAAGCAACTCCAAACCTCCTCCTCCCAGGACTCTTGTGATAATGGAGAGAAAAAACGCTCCAAGATCAAGAGCTTGTTCAAGAAAAGCAAAAAGCTGTGAGGAACAGTAGAGAAGACGATGATGACATGGAGAGAAAAAGAAGCCTTAAAACAAAATGAGGGTGATGCTGTCAACCAGAAGCCAAAACATGTTTTCAGTTTCTTTGTCCTTTTTTAATTTAAATGGAATGTAGCTCCATCTAGGTACAATCCTCAGTTGGAAGCCTCTTTTTTTAGCTTTACACGTATGCCTTTGAAGGCCAGAAAATGTCATGTTAGCATTTCGCATAACATGGCCTATTCACTGTCTTCTGTTAAGTTTTTGTTTTCTAAAGTGCACCCTAATTATGTCACCAGGAAGGGGTCAGGAAGCAAAAACGGGGGAAAAACATCCAACATTATACAAATCTCCTAGAAATTTGTCTTAAATGTATGGTGATCCACAAGTGAAAATTCTGTCATTGTTTATCTTTCCTGTAAGCATTAGGTTTTTTAATGTGGGACACAAAATGTTTATTTTGAAGAAGCCTTACATAGCTCTTGTCATACAACCAAGGTTCAGAGTGACCAAGGTCTGGTAAACTCAAAAAAAGAAAGACAATAAAACACACACCAAAAAGAAATATAATAGTAGTTTATACAACTCATGTGCTATAATCCATGTTTTTTGTCTATCTGTGCTTTGTTTTTACTTTTATCCTATTTGCAAGTACTTCAGATTGTTTGTTTTTTTACTTTTGTGGTGTCTTTCTCACTGTCATTTTCTACGGCACCCTGACAAAATCAATCTGTAAGGCGTCATAATTTGACGACTCTGTGGGTAGGTAGATCTTCAGACACAGGATTGGGCACCCCTGCCATAAACCCTGCTTCTCAACAATTTACTACAAGCTCACATTCAGATCTGCCTCAGTTTTAAATGCAAGGATCACATCTCAAAACCAACCCAATCACAGAACCAAGGCCCCACCCTTGTCACATGGACACATTTTATAGTCCTCTGTAGTGTTTTTGTTGTTGTTGTAATCATTTTTTTGTGCTTAACAGCCCATGATCACCAGGAACTGTGTGGCAAGACCTATGTACTGAATCTTTAAAAAAAATGGTGCAAAAAAAGTATTAGCATTCAGGGTTTAGAATAACCTGAGAGAGACTAACCAATGACAGCATTTTCACTCTTGGTTGAACTATTTCTTAGTCAGTTTCACAGACAAGGCTTAAGCTAGTCACAGACTGAAATGCATGTTTGAGCTGTTTTAACTGAAAGCAACTTGCACTGACATGTCTTAAACTGTGTCCGTGCCATTGTTGTGTCTCAAGATGCACACCGGTAAGTTTTTTTTTTTTTTTTTTTAAATCTAAGGCATGTTTATAAAATCTACTTAAATGTTCTTATTGAACTCTGAAGGCCTAATCCTGACTTAATCTAAGCCCTATCTGTGAAACCAGGCCTTGAAGTCCCAGGAGTTTAAACGGCAGCTGATTGTTGTTTTGAGATATCCATGCTTTTGACATCATCACAAGAGAAGTTTCTAATACATAGTTTATTGATAAGGTTGAGGTTTCCCTATAGTGTGAAAATCATCAAAAATCCTTTTCTCCCAAAGGCCCAGGGTAAAATGTGGGCTTTCAGTTCTGTCACTTTATTGCCTCAGAGCTCCTGTACTTGACAATATTTTAGAAAAAAAGGTAACACTTAACATAAAGCAGAATGTCAGACTGCCTATATAGTAAAATAATGAACACCATTTAATAGTCCAGCAAATTAATAAAAATGTTGTTCTTAAAAGTGTGCTAAATGCTTAAGGAAGCACTATATTTTATTTCTCATTACACACTTCTTTTTTTACAATACAAGATTGATGCCAGCATATTCATAGCTGTATAAAATTCACAGCTGACCTTTAGAAGTGTTTTGAAGACATTTTCAGGTGTGGCGTTTATAAGGCGTCTTGACTAACTGCTGTGTGGAAAGCGCTACTGAATTATCCTGCTAAAGGTTGTTGCACTATTGCTTTCCTTGCCAGGAAAGAGTTGCTTTTGGCGACATAAGAGTAAGTTATGTTAGTTAGATTAAGGAGAATATTTGTAAAGATGCGTTAAAAAGCAGCAAATTGACATCAATAAATATCAATAAAACATCAATTTGATAGGTTTGACGCCTCTTAGCACATTTATTCTTTGAAATATTATAAATATGTTTATTAGAAGTTATTAAATTGTAGAAATTTGATTTCTTTTGGGTAGCTGAGGATTTTTTTTTTTTCTGAGGAGAAAAATATATGATATGCAGATTTTGACCCAAAATCCCTCTGTCTTGGACTGAGTGCCCTGTTTCAAGGGCGTTACCATCACTGTGATCATTATACCTCTCTCCACTCATACAGATCATCCACAATGGGGCACTAAACTGAATATGTTTTGGCAAAAAAAAAAAAAAAAAAAAAAAAGGTTTTATGACGTGCAAGACCTTTGTCCAGTGCCAGAGAGGACAGTGTGACAGTGGTGCCTAAATTTGTTTGTCTCAGAACTCACTCACTCAGCATTGTATACGCTGATACATAGATGAAGGGAAAACATGTTTTATGCATATACACGTGTGTTTGTGTGTATGTATGTATATATATATATATATATATATATATATATATATATATATATATATATATATATATATATATATATATATATATATATATATATATATATTACAGTGACTGACATGGACACATGAATGTTGAGCTGATTGAGCTGAGCTGTTTTTTTTTGTGTGTGAATATTTGTATACAGTAGAACAAATTAATAAAAAATGAGGCATAAAGTCTCATCTGTGCAATCACTTAACACTGTCTGTGAATTATTGCATTACTCTGTCACCGATGTTTTTAGCCAGACCAAACGCTGTGTCCTAACCTGCCATGATACAATGTAGCCTAAGAAGACCCAACAAACGATAAAATGTAATTCTTCCATGATCACAGTTTTTGTCCTAACTGGCCGCAACGAGTAAACATTTATTCAGTCGCTTGGTTTCTATAGAGTGCTGCAATTTGTAAACCAAACGGAAGTTAGCACCACACTGGTTACCTCGATAAAAACCCAATATCACTAAAAACAAGCTCTGCGAATTGCAACCAAAAGTTTATGATATTTACACATTTTTGTGCATCAAGATAATCATCACAGATGAACACAAGTTTAATGAATTATAAAGCTGAAATGCAGTTGCCAAAAGTAGAAAGCTAAAGGTAGGCTATAAATAAACA
This sequence comes from Pseudorasbora parva, assembly GCF_024679245.1. Taxonomy (NCBI): domain Eukaryota; kingdom Metazoa; phylum Chordata; class Actinopteri; order Cypriniformes; family Gobionidae; genus Pseudorasbora; species Pseudorasbora parva. The sequence goes on from NC_090172.1 coordinate 23,392,607, forward strand.
ATTCCACTGTCACTCGACTTCAATGTCACCATCACTACGTTTCTAAGGCTGTAAAAGCCTGAGTTTACCTCTTTGGCGTAATGATGTTTAATCATCCCAACAGCCTCTGTAGTCCCATTTAGCTACTTGTTAGAAACCGCCTTTTTAAAGACACATAACAGCTTAAAAAGTTATGTATTTTATGTTATAGAATACAATGGGAAAGTGTCTTGAGCTTGTGTTCAACACGGACCTTATTTCAGCCATTTAACATAACCCTTAAAAAAACAAATTGACTTCGGGATGATGAAACTGGAAGTACTAAAATGCTAACTCGCTTCTGCATTTTGCCCTGTAAGGGCATGTCATTCCTGCACCACTATTTCTGCGACATCACGCTAGTAGCTCCACCTCCTACGCCAATCTCTACTCATCAAACACAGATGACTAGAGCCTTAATTTAGAAGTTCCGATTCACGAATGAAATTTGTGGGGCCTCATGAAGTCATAAAAAAAACAAGGTACATTTGTGTTGGTTCTGTAAGGGTATGGCAAAGTCGTGGATTAACTGGAAGTATTTTACCTGTAGTTACAATGGTTGAGACCAGTCCTACTCTACAGAGGGATCAAATTCTCTCATTCCCATATTTGAGAAACCAGGGTGATGCTAACTTCCAGGTTGGTCTATAAAAATATATGCCATCATTGCAGCTATGGCCAGTCAGGAAAGCAGCAGACAGGACTGTCTGAGGGATGTCAGGAAGAGGAATCAGTAGAGCATATAATCATGACTTGTAGGAGATATGAATCAACGAGAGAGGTGATGAGGAATAAACTGAGGGAGATAGGGCTTCAGGAGTTCAGTGTGGTGGGGTGGGGGTTGGTGTATTTCGTAGATGTGATTTCCTGCATTATGGTGCGTTTGAGGCCATGTCCCTTGCCTATACCAGTAAAAGAACTCAAATCAGTCAATGTCAATAGTCTAATCAAAAATATATAATAATAATTTAACTGCCATAGAAATCAGCAGTTTCACAGGTAATGGAAATGAACAAGTTGCATGTTTATTATGCTCCGTGTCCAGATAGAAAAAGTGCAAACGCATAACAAAAAATTAAATTAGATATATGTTTCAAGTCTGTGTTCATGAGCTATCACAAGCACTTGTTTTAAACGGTAAGCAAGGGAAGCAAAATATTTACTTTCCTTTCCCAGCCAGTTAGCCAAGCCTTTCGATCGAACCAACCTCAGAAAAAGCTTCTCTGGTAGGTTTTCTCCTTTTCTCGCACACCTATTCCCTTCTGGCTTGTCTGGGCCAAGTTCTTTTACAAGGAGTTTTTCTGCTAATGATCTTCTTTCGTAGCAATTTAACTTAATTTGGGGCTAGTTCAACTCCCACGGTGGTTCAGCAGGTGCACTCCCCTAATCTCACAACTATGGGCGATATTTTCAGCGACCCCAAACCATTAAATGCGACGAAGATGATTGGCGAAATATAAACTTATTTTGTGTAGCAACCGGGGAACTTTACCGAGGAAATTACAGCACTGTGGGACTGAGTGAACTAGTGCCCGGGAAGACAGCCTTGACTACTGCAGTAACATGATAAACTTAACAATGCTGAAAGTGAATGCAGAAAATCACAGTAAATGAGTTATAAACACATTCTAAAGTAAAAACATTATTAGCATATAATTAACACACATTATGTTTAAAAATGAGAGATTATTAAAAAAACAGGCAGGCAGGCAGGTCGGCGAGAGGTCGGCACCCCAGCGCCCTCTCTGGACAAGCCGCTCCTGGATGGCGTATTGATCAACGCGACATGGTGCTAAAAATTAAAATTACTTCAAGCTTCATTCGCAAAATTGGCATGCTAAGTTGGCCTCTTTTCATTAGCCATTTTCTTTTCTTTTACTTCCTCCTTTTTTTCAGCGCACATTAAAAATCGCAATTACCAAAGTGTGTTTCATCTTGCTCTATTTTTTTTTACCACTAGCGCATACTGATGTTTCATTCTTTATACTAAATTGTGTCATAGTCTATGATTCAATAGATGTCCTCATCCTACATTCTACATACATGTCACACAAGTTTATAAGATCCATGTCGTAGTGTGGCTTGTAATGATCTCACAGGATTGCCGAGTCTGCAGCAGGCATTAGTTGGGAAAGAGAGTATGGAATATGGAATACAGATTGTAAACCTATTATCTGATCCACATTCTGGACTACAAGGTGGTGGTAATGCACCAATAAGCTGAATGCCAACCACCACAAAACAAGAAAGAAGTAGTAGCTATGGGCAATCCATCACTGCATACAGAAAGGATAGGATACATCCAAAGGAAATAACTGCAACATATTTTTAAGCTGTAGGCTACTTCAGCTGTAATTTCTGTAAGTGGTGATGGACTGGCCATAGCTGAAGTGATGACATATTTTTATAGGCCAACCCGGAAGTTAGCATCATGCTGGTTTCTCAAATAGGGGAATAAGAAATTTCACCACTCGGTAGTGCAGGAATCAGCCCTCATACAGAGGCACACTCATATTAATGTATCGCAAATTCATAAGTTTTACTGAAAGTATTGCCCAACCAGATAATTGAAAGTTGTTTTAAGCTTTTTTGTCATACCAGGCTACTATTTACAAGCATTATGCTATATTTCCCTCCACAAAAGCGGCAGCTATCACCACCTCTGCTGTAATTAGACTTCTTATTAATCTCTGGTAGCCAAACACTTGGGGATATGTTATATTTATATTTCCCCCTTATGCTGGACTGACCTGCAAACAGCCCTGACCTGTTGGGGCATGGACTCCCTGAAGGTGTGCTGTAGTATCTGGCACCACTATGTTAGCAGCAGATCATTTAAGTCCTGTAAGTTGCGAGGTGGGGCTTCCATGGATTGGAATTGTTTGTTCAGCACATCCCACAAATGGTCCATTGGATTGAAATCTAAGGAATTTAGAGGCCAGGTCAACACCTCCAACTCATTGTGCTCCTTAAACCATTCCTAAACCATTTTTGCTTTGTGGCAGGGCTCATTATCCTGCTGAAAGAGGCCACAGCCACCAGGGAACAGTGTTTCCATGAAAGGGTGTACATGGTCTGCAACAATGCTTACGTAGTTGCTTGTGTCAAAGTAAGTTCCACATGGATGGCAGGACCTAAGGTATCCCAGCAGAACACTACCCAAAGCATCACACTGCCTCCAGCTGCTTGCCTTCTTCCCTTAGTGCATCCTGATGCCATGTATTCCCCAGGTAAGCGATGTAAATGCATCTCGCAATCCAATTCTTCCATTTCTCTGTGGTCCAGTTCTCATGCTCACATGCCAAGTGTTGTCGCTTCCGCCGGTGGACAGGGGTCAGCATGGGGTCAGCAATACGCAACAAACTGCGATGCATTGTGTATTCTGACAGCCACAGTAGATCATCTGTTTGATCGGACCACATGGGCAATCCTTCAGAGCCATAACTTTGAGGACAACATTTTCACTTGCTGCCTAATATATCCCACCCACTAACATGATAAAGAGATCATCAGTGTTATTAACTTACTCTGTCAGTGGTCATAGTGTTATGCCTGATCGGTGTATACAAAAAGCACATCAATTTAATCAAGTGAGTAAAATCATAAAATAAAGATAATCAAATGCATGCCACATTGGAGTTTATTGACTAAAGAGTGATCATCTGGGATTTGAATCGTGCATTCTGTAATCTTTATTTTATGAGTTTACACTTACAAATAAGTCAGATAGTAGGCGTGCTGTCTGAGGGCTCCGTGCACTGAATTTCACCCAAACCCAGAGTATTCCTCTATAGTCCTGGCTGTGGTAGGAACAAGCCAAGAGCCAAGAGTGAGAAGTCAGGGTGGTGGAGGTATAATGAAAACTATTGCGGAATATCTATATCTATCTATCTATCTATCTATCTATCTATCTATCTATCTATCTATCTATCTATCTATCTATCTATCTATCTATCTATCTATCTATCTATCTATCTATCTATCTATCTATCTATCTATCTATCTATCTATCTATCTATCTATCAATCTATCTATCTATCTATCTATCTATCTATCTATCTATCTATCTATCTATCTATCTATCTATCTATCTATCTATCTATCTATCTATCTATCTATCTATCTATCTATCTATCTATCTATCTATATATATATATATTCCTCAATACTTTTCATTATCCCTCCACCACCCTGACTAAGTTGTTTTGGGTAGATAATTTGAACATCCTCCTCCCAAACTTTGTTAATAAAACATAATTTTGAGAATATTACCTTTTTCAGTCACCTAAACATGTTGTCAGACTTAAATTTTTCTATTTACAGCGATTTTCATGTCATGTAACTATATTGTACTGCAGGACATTATATTATATGCATATGAAACCTATATTGGTTAAACATGTATGCTTCAAAACATAGTGGGAGATCATGAGCAGTTATGGAAATACGGTAGGTCCCAAACTCCTGGTCCATCCCTGATTGTAAGAGCTGAAACACGAAAGTTAGCATCGCCATGGCTCTCCTTACAAAAAGCCTATTTTTTTCATTAGCTTTTGAATTATTGCAGAAAACAAGCTCTGTGATTAACACAATTATGACTCATACATGTTTTCTTTTTTTCCCATCAAGATAATCTTCACATAGAAGCACAAATTGTATGGATTGTGAAGCTTAAATACAATTGGCAGATGCGAAAAGCTGAGTTGCATAATTTAAACATCACCACAACTAAGCTCCTGACAACTTTTTAAGTTGGAATAGTTAGCACAATTATGAATATAAACACAATTGAGGCTATACAAGATTACATTTAAGGTCCCCTGAGAGCCTCCTATTTAGCCATTTATTAGCAACTGCCTTTATCAAGGCATGTCAATGAAAAAGAATTAAGAGTTGGGTATTACTGATTTATTTAATGTTGTAGAATAAACCATGAAAATGTCATATGAACCATAGACCTCCTTTTAGCAGTTTAACCCAAAACATTCTAAAAATCATTGACTTTTCAGGACGATGGGCAGAAAGCTGAAAAATGCTAACTTTTTTCCTGGGGGTTCGAACTTATTTCTGCACCACCCTTAGACATTCACATTTCTGAAAAAATAGTGACATCTTTTAAGACAGTAGTATCAGTATTGAAGAAATTGTGGAGAATACTATTTTCGTCCTCTTTTTCTCAGTCTTTCTCTCTGTCTCTTAGGGATGTTGAAGTATACATTAGAGCAATAGAAAAAGCAAAAATGTGTTTGTGTGACACCCCATTTATCTTATAAGTGGGCACTGGTGACTGGAGGAGAAACATGCATGATTGCTTTATCAATATAAAAAGAAAGTGAGGAGAATTGTGTTGATGGTTCATCAATTCCACACAGAGATACGCCGAGAAGATTTTTATGATGAATGGGCTGCTCAGAGAGATAGATACAGAGAGAGAGAGAGAGAGAGAGAGAGAGAGAGAGAGAGAGAGAGAGAGAGAGAGAGAGAGAGAGAGAGAGAGAGAGAGAGAGAGAGAGAGAGAGAGAGAGAGAGAGAGAGAGAGAGAGAGAGCAAGAAGGAGAAATGTTAAAACAACTCAACCTCGCTCGCTCTCATATGTTCCCCCAACATGCTGGTTTTCTCTCTTTCTTCTTGCTCAAATACATTCAGCGACACTCTCTTTCTTACACACACACAGAAAACCTGCAAAGTCTCTTTTAATGATCCTGCTCTCGGCAAAAATAGATGTTGCACTAGATGGCAGTCATGTACCATTAAAGGAATGGAGTGAAATGGAGTAAAACCTCCTGTACCACTCCCAGCTCACAGCTTTAACACGTCTCCTATGTGTACATGTGTCAGCAGATGTTGTTTTAACACAAAACATTACACAATCTAAAATTAGCAATCTTACGTTTTCATTGGTTTTTGTCTTTCTTCAAAAAGGGAACTCCATTTTACAATAATGATGTTTGTTCATTGCATATGAAATCACCATGAGCACATCATCATCATTATCATCAATGTAGCTGTGCATACCTGCAATGACCGAAGTATATTGTGTTCTGTCAGGACTGCATTTACTGAAAAAAATTGACTCTTGACAGTTCATAAAGTCATAAATTGTCATATGAATATAATCCAGACATATCCATCATGTTGACAATGTTATGTGACGTCAGCCGCATAACTGTTTCTCGACATTTACAAATATGACAACTCTCCTGATTCAGTGTTTGTGGAAGTAGTAGGTCATCCTGTTTTTTTGTGTGTTTTTTTTGCTTGGTGTGTATTCGGACAATGGATATCCTATTTATTTGATGCACAGCTTTTCCCATAATATATAGTAGAGAGCTAGTCATCTCTGGACGTTGGGGTGTGCTAGATCATAGAGACAGAGTCATGGTGACTAGCTCCTGAATGGTTTCATGTCTACGAAATGTAATAAGTGGTTTGCCGACAGCAGATTTTCACCCACACCTTTTGACGCTTCTTCTGGGTGAGCGGAGAGGACCGCTGAAAGATGAGGGCTGTAGTTTTCAAGTGTCATAGTGGCTCATATTCTCTCCGCTGGAGAGAAATCACAGCTAATGCAGCTCAGATCTCTGAGGATGAAAACACTGTCTGGACACATGCATTTTCTTTTCGTATCTAAAGGAAGATGAACTGTACCACAGACTTGTAATTTGCTTGAGTTTGGCAATGTTGCGTCTAAAATGAAAGCTACTCAATATTTACTGTTACAAAACTGTATTATACTCACAATCCTGCTTTTGGTTAGAGCAGAGAGAGAGAGAGAGAGGGATCTAACAGTTTTGTTCTCAAAGAAAGTAAACAATGGTGGAATGTTATCAGTTTTACCTGGTTTTACTTTGATAAAACCAGGTAAAACTGATAACATTCCACCATTGACCTGATTCGTAATTGAGCTGATTTTTTTCCATGAACTTCTGGTTTTCCTAACAAAATGTTGCAAAGCCTTTGTTTTTAAACAGTGGTGCGTTAAACACCCTGTTCTGATGACGCAGGAGTTGCAACTACGTAATGGGTCCTGTACGAACATGATCCCTGATGTAAGCCATGTCACACTAGCCCCTTTCACACTGCGATTCCGGCAAATACACGGATAATTCGACCCGGCATTTGTTCCCGGACCGCTAGATTTGGTCCATTGTCACTGCCAGCGAAATACCCTAATATGTGCGCTTTCACACACAACCCGTAACGGTCCCGGAACGAGTTGACACGTGACATCCGGATGTGACGCATAATGGCGAGCGATCTCAGCTTCAGCGCGGATAGTAAGGAGCTCCGTGGTCTCGACTTGTGTCCAGTTTGCGCACATTTCTGCTTGTTTAATTTTAGTTTCTTTTGTATACGAACACTCTCTGCGTTTAAAACACTGACTAGCTCTTCTGGCACTGCAGGGTTGTATTATTGAAAAAACAAGCTCTAGGAGTCGCACGATAACTACGTACACGTTGCGGCATTAGTTTTGGCTTTTGTTCACACATCGCTCATCCCGGGTCGAATATCGCAATGTTACTAGGTCCCCGACCCGGGTTCAATTCGGTAATAAATTCCGGGACGTGGTTGCTTTCACACAGAAGGTGACCCGGCAATGTTTCGGGAATATTGCGGGTCTGACGTGCAGTGTGAAAAGGGCTGATCTCTGCTGAGGGTAAGATCTCAGTTAGCATTAATGTCAGACTGAACGATAGTGAAGGCGTGCTAAAAATGGACGCGCACAAGAAAACTCGTCCAGCGTTTTATATCATCCATGAATGACGTGTTCGGTGACAGTGAGCTGCATTACACGCGGGACTGAAATGCTGGCTACAAAGAAATCTCTAGCTCTCGTTTTGGTCATAGTTTGTCTGGAAAAACTGAGATATTTGACTGTCGTCGTAGGAGAAGTCACACTGCAGGATTGTGTGCCAAATCTTCTGACACTGCCAGAATTTGGTCTGAGGTAAAATTTGATTGCAGCGCTCATTAATCGGCTGCCGGTGAACATGTCAAACTAACGACCAAAGACGTCAGATTTTAGCCTAGGATGGGAGGAATCTTTTAGGATTTGCTAAATTTGTCTCAGACGGCCAAATCGTGGCCAAAATCGCACAGTGTGCACCCGGCTTAAGGCAGATGAGAAGGTCATTATTTGTGTTCTTTTTGAAAAAATTTAGAGCCTGATGAAATCCAGAATAAAAGAGTGAAGAGATTTGTGGAAAGTATGGTTTCTATTATTGTGATTTGCCTCGCATTTCAGGATGAAAAGACAAACATGTCTTCTAATATATTCAATTGTTGCATATACCATATACCACTTTACTTGGACCAATTGTGCGAGCTGTTTCTTTAACACCGCACAGTTTGTGTACATGATGCTGCTGATTGGGCTTACATTTTTGACACACCCACCAAACAAGAGAAAACGCATCTCAAACCGGAAACCTGACATTCAACCCGGAAACCATAGCAAAACAGTTGCGCACTGGTTTAAAGGGATAGTTCACTTTGAAATTAAATTTTGATATGTTTTAGCTTACCTCATGGGCATCCGAGATGTAGGAGTATTTGTTTCCCCAGTAGTTTCAATTTTGATCAATTTAGGTCAAACCGTTCAAGTAATATTGTATTAGGGTATTTGTATTAATATAGTATTAATTGTATTAATAATATTGTATTAGGGGATTTGTGTTTACTGAACTAGAATGCAGTATATCAAAACATGCCTCGGCAGCAGGGCCGTGCACAGGGGGGTGGCCCGGTGGCTAGAGCCACTGCCCCTTTGCCCTCATCGGCTAAGGTGCCCCTCTTGCCCCCTTCCCTCACTCACCCTCAGAGGATTCAAATAAAAGCGTTCGGTTCCGCTAAAAATCCACTAATTCCGCTAATCCGTTCCGTGTTTTCCTGCTCGAACCGCAGCATCGTTCAAAGTCTGCGGCGGTGTCCGTTCTCTGTGGAGACGGCATTTAAAGAATGTCGAAGAATATTACAAACTACAATCCACATACAGACACAGTGGTTGATCCGCGAATTCGTAGTTTGTTTGTTTCAACAGTGCAAACATGGATTCAAATCTCCAGCATACCAGCGGGTAAATCGCCATGGCTATAGGCTACTGAATATTGCTGTCAGTTTGTCACTCTTTAACTCCTGTAAAATAGATTTCCGATTATAATCAATTTTACGAGTTAATACTATTATCTATAACATGTCATATTAATGATATTTTATTTAGACCATATTAATCGTATACACAATTTAAAAAAAGGTAATAAAGGCTATTATAAATATAAATAAGTTGTATCAGGGTACAAGCACACCCTAAGAAAAATGTGCTCATTTTTCAAAAACGTCCATGCTTTCAAAAAATCTCTAGCAACGTTTGCAGTATTTTCTGTTTATTTTGATTAATAAAATAAACAACCATTGTTCAGTAAATATTAAAATGTTAATATAAAAATATTTTTAAAATACAGAAACTAATTTTTAAGTAAATAATCTGAAAACACTGAGATCCCATAATAATTTAATAAAGTTTTATCGTTGTAACAACTACATGATTATTATCATATTTTTATTATAAATAGGATGTTACCTCTAAGATGGAAACCCCACTTAAGATATTTACCAGCTGAATCTTAACCATGTCATGTCAACAAATGGAAGTCAGTCAGCTGTTTATTATCATGTTAAATATGCCTTTTACCCCAAATACCATAAACAATACCTTTGTCTCAAAATATATTCAATAATTTTAGTGATTCTCATTTGCTACTTAAATCTCCAACAAAAATGTAAAATAGAAAAGAGATCAAATTAGCCTAGAATCATTTTTTTGGGAAGAATAGTTAGAACAAAAATTTAATTAGCTCTAAAGCCTAACAAATGTATTTACAGTATGATTGTAAAAGGTTTGTTATTCATTCTCTACATTAAGATGATACTCAATCCCCTAATGCCCCTTTTTTGGTGTGGGCCACTGCCCCTCAAATGTCTGTGCACGGCCCTGCTCGGCAGCTTTCAGAAACTTTTACTCTGTAAATTTTCTTACTCATTCTGTAAGTTTCTCTCACACATTCACCAGCTCATTCCACTCTGTGTTGTGCACACTTTCTTTCTGCTTCTATCACGCCGTCACACTTTCCTGCGGTGCATGAGAATATTTATGTAAGTGCTATGTCACCACAAGGCTGTGCATATTTAGATGTTGCACATTTGGTATCACAATCCGAGGGTGTTTTTCTTACATTCTTAGCACACTCACACACCGTGTGCCTGCTTGCCACTAAAACCTACAGGAAATTGCTTCCCTTCAGAGATTCAGAGAGTGGCGCAGAGTTAAAGCGACATGCTAAGATCATTTTCGTCCCTACTGTCTAAATTTATTCTTCCATTGCAATTCACTCTGTCCCGTTTAAGGGTCAAAATTTCCCTCCCCACACATCCCGTACATTGACTGGAGCACGTCTGTCCTCCTCATCCTCCTTCGAGTTCGATCAAATGAATTTAATAAATTCTATACAAGTCAAACAGCCAGGCTTGATCTCTCAAACAAAGAGAGCTTCTATTTGATTTGCGCAAACTCAGCGGATGAGAGTGGGGATGAATAATACATGCCTCTCTCCTTCATCGTATTCTTCCTTATTAAATATCTCCCATGCATCCCTTCATTCCCTCAGCAGTCCCTGCTTCCACTGTCGCCCCACTGCCAGAGCCCTGGGAGGAGAAGTCTTATCTCCTTCCTCTCTCCCGCTCCCCTTGCCCTGCGCTATGTACTCCCTCGGTTTCCTTTCGAATCTCTCATTCTCTCAGTAGAAAAAAAGAAGACAGAGAGAAGAAGAGAGAAACACATTAATTTGATAAAGCGAGTTTTATTATTGGTGGTAGGGAGGCACTTTTTGTGACAGTATAGATGACAGCGCTGTGAGTGTCTATGTGTGTGTGTGTGTGTGTAAGCCCAGCCGAAGGCTCCATTCAGTGACCTAAGCCTTGGTTTGTCAGTCAGTCAGCCGTCCAAGGACACTCAGTGCTGTGGGGTTCTGCAGAGTGCCGCTATTCGTGTTTGTGTGTGTGTGTGTGTGTTTGTGTGTACGTGTATGTGTGTGAAGTATCAGTGTGTGTTGACTATGTGCTTTGTCTCTGCTTTGAAATGCGGAGGGCAATAGACCTTACAAGATCAAAGACTGCTTCTTCTTTTACTCAAAGTGTGCTGGCATCTCTGTCCATATACACCAATGTTGCTACATTTTGAGTGTGTTTGTGTGAGTATTATGGCATCATGTTTCTCAGACCAAAGGCAAGCAACTTTCTCAGTCTTTCTAATCTTAAAAACCATCAGTTACAGTTGATTGCAACCTCTGTGAAATGCATGCTTAGCTAAAACAAGGAATGAGCTTAGCTGTATTAAAAATGCATTCAGTTGTATGGAATGAAACTTGCTTGACAATTATTAAAAAAAGACTCGACTTTGACTTGATATTCATGACTTGAGACTTGACTCAGACTTGAGTTAAGTGACTCGAAATAACTTGTTTTTGTAAATAAATATTGGTTTTTGAACGTACAGCAACCTAACCACGCCAAGCAGCGGGCATGCAGAGAACGCTAAAGAGGACAGTCCAGAATGAACATGGAGGGCACTGCCTACGCAAAGTTTCCATGGTAATCAGTTACTAACACTTTACACCGCGTGAACATGCTCGCCTCGTATTTGCGCACAGTGTTAGAGGATTGGGCGGTTCCAGGTTGGACAATGATCTTTAATGCTAGCTGTGAGCATGTACCACTTCACTTTGTCACTTTATACATGTACTCAAACAGTGGATTGTGTCTTTAAAACTGAGGGCAAAAAGCCTTCCAAACTGTCTGTAGTTGTCAGGAAAACACTATAACTGCTCAATTGACTCCTTCTTTTCATCTGTCAATATCCAATCTGTGTATGAAGGAGTTGCCAGAGCCAGCTTTCGCTATTTTTTGAGCGATAAGTTAATATATTGATTATAGTGACAGGCCCACTTGATGGTTTAATATGCTAAAGTTAAAGTCAGGTTCCAGGTTGAGTAAAGACTGACAAACTTCAGCAATGTAAGTCAGACTCGTTTGTTGTCAGGAGAGTCCTACAAACGTGTGCTTGAAATGAAGTCAAGCAGCGTCGCAGTCAAACCTGATGTCTCCACTCTTTTCCCACACATACAACCCACAAGGGTTATGGAGATAGTGGCTTTTAACATCTGCGGTGGTCACACCTCCTGTCACTGTACTAATAGTTTTCTAGAAAAGTGTTTTAATTATATATGGTGCAGGTCACCGCTCTCAATATATTTCGCCACATTGATCTGCAGAGGTAGGGGAAAGTGGGGCACAACCTAACACGGGGTTAGTTGTAACACACACGGTTTAAAATTTTCCACACATGCCAGGATGACAAAACTTAGTGTATACTCGTCGACATATCAACATATAGAGAATAAATGGTGTCAAAATAAAGATATATATATATTTTTTGAAAGATATCATTGAACATTTATTTAACCATAGCAAAAGTACATTTCTTAAGTTTTTTTTCCATCTCTGTTTTTTGTGTTTATTTAAAATAAGACCAATCTAATATTATTTCAATCTTATATCTGTCATTTAACAGGTGGAATCGTTCAGCAGAAAACACAAGCCAAGGTTTAAATCCCAGTCGCACAGATGGGGTGCGTTGTAACACTGCTTTACAATGAGCGCCTATTAGAACTATGATATTATATTCTATACTTTTATGAATTATTAAGAAATCATGAGAAAAAGGTGAATAATGAATGAGAATCAAAGTTCAGGCATTATTAATTATTATTGTTTTTAAATATGCTGTAGGCTATAGTTGTATTTATCAATATGTTTGTTCTCAAACTACATTTAAAAAAAATATGATAAAACATATTATTTTATTTTTTGTATTTTATTAACAAAATATTTTAGTTTGTCTTGGATATTTTTTTTCTTGGATATTATATCAGGTAATATTTCAAGCTGTCATTTGGTCATGTTACAATGTACCACACTTTTGTACCCCCCAAATGTTGTCACATTTCACTTCTATTCTTTTGGGGTAAATCAAGAAAAAAGTATACAATGTATTAATGAAATAAAACCACATAATTGTAATAGAAATGTGAAATTAATGTGGAAAAAAAAAATACTCTGAACCCCACGTGGATTTACGCAAACTGATCAATCAATCAATCAACTTTATTTATATAGCGCTTTTACAATCACGATTGTGTCAAAGCAGCTTCACAGTGTCAAACAGGGTAATATTGCGACAAAATTAGATTTGGCTGTACAGTCGTACTGGAGAAAACAGTGATGTTATCAGCTTATTTTAATTTATCATATAGCGACAATGTTGGCAGATCAGTATTATAGTTTATAGAATTAAATAAGACCTAATTCATATATTTTATTTGTATAATAAGTTGAATAACTTTAATCATATTTTTAGTGTCCCCAACTGAGCAAGCCAAGCCAAAGGCGACAGTGGCAAGGAACCAAAACTCCATCGGGGCATGATGGAGAAAAATAAACCTTGGGAGAAACCAGACTCAGTCGGGGTGCCAGTTCTCCTCTGGCCTATTAACACACCGTGTATGATTATTATTCTGGCAACCTTACAGGTCGGAAATCATATTAGATCGGATTATTCAAAATTTTCAGGGTATCACGGAAGAGACAGATTTATTTAGGATGGGGCGTCAATTACACAAGAGTATGAATACATGAAAGATCGGAATTATTGCGCCGAAGACAGGTTTTGAGCATGTCGTGCCAGTGAGGCAAACTGAGAAAGTCAATAGGCATTAGGTTGTGCTGCGATCTGCCCTACGTCAAAGAGAATCCTCACACTCATTGGCTGCTTCTTCACAGATATGCTAATAATGCATTGTTGGTGATGCAAAGAGCTAAACATTTAACAGCAGAGACAATGGAAGAATCAGTCCCTATATGGCCAATGAAGAAGAAATGTCTGAAGATAGAAAGGAAGATGAAAAAAGAAAGAAAAAAACAACAACAACAACTGTAAACATCGGTACGACATATACAAGGTGGTTATTTTGTTGGACAGGTAAGGGAATGAATTATTATGTAGACACCAGTCTCTAAAACTCAATAGTATCGGCGCAATTTAAATAAACCTCAGAGACAATCATGACAATCATGCCGTCTAACGGCATTGTTCTGTCTGTTCTTGCAGTACACAAAGGACAACAATGGTAATGCTAGCTAAAGAACTTCTGGATGCACCTTTAAAGGAAAAACAGCATACGCTGGTTAGGTTTTGAAGCATGACAGCTGTTTTATGCTGGTCCTCAGTTGGTCATGAGCTAGTTTATGCTGGTCCTTAATTGGTCATGAGCTGGTTTAAGCTGGTTCTGAGCTGGTTATAAGCTGGTCCTGAGCTGGAGCTAGTTTCTTAGGACCAGTGTCTTGACCATCTTAAACCAGCTCATGGCCAGCTAAGTACCAGCTCAAACCAGCTGCCATGCTGTAAAAACACATACTAGCAAATGCTGTTTTTCTTTTAGGTGAGTTCAATTCAAGTTATGCTCAAATTACAGCTTTTGGAAGCTATTTTTTTATTACTACATTTATTTCTCAGTTAATGCCCATTGTTTGCCATCTACCAGTAAAAGTCTGAATGCTTGGTAAAGTAGCAGTACAAGCCATCCGTTTTCAAGAGAAACTTGCTTCCTCTCAATGTCCATTTAATTTCAAGCAAATCAGTTTAATTCTGTCTGGTCTTTTGTTTGTGCACTCTCTCCTTCCATAACTGACTCTCAGCTATGATTTTAGCTGCTTTTCTGCATTTAATACAATCACATAATCAAAGAACCGAGTCAAAAAGTATTTTCTAAGTCATGTCCCTCTTTCAAATAAAAAGCATTGAGCATCAAAAGGACAGCTTTTTGCTGAGTAAATTTCAAAGTGTAGGCGGCATGAAATGCTTTCCTTTTTTTCTGGGTAATAATTGTGAGCGGAATTATTGGATCTGACAAAATATGGAGTGATTCCTTAAAATATATCAAAGTCAGTAACAGCACATGGGGAACGGGGACTTGATCAGGCATGATCAAAAGAAAGTGTTCGCATGTACACACATAAAAACACACATACTCAAACACAGCAGATGGCTTGGCACATCTCATGATACACACTCAGTAGAGGAGACAAGGGGGTGTGGGAGAGCACATCATTACCACCATCATCATCGGCATACTCTAAAAAGAGTGTGTGTAGGTACACACAAGAAAACACACCGTATGTTTCTAGACTGGTATTTGCTGTGTACGTGTTAATGTACTTCAGCTTGTTTCATCTGTTTGACTCAAAAAGTTGAGGCCACTCAATTCAATGTTCACTTTGACCCTGACAACTTTTCATTGATACTAGGACCAACACAATGACCTTAAAGGAAGACAAAGAGAGAGAGAGTGTGTATGAGTGCGATCATGAGGACCTTAATGAAAATGTCACAGTGGTATATATGAGAGAGAGAGAGAGAGAGAGAGAGAGAGAGAGAGAGAGAGAGAGAGAGAGAGAGAGAGAGAGAGAGAGAGAGAGAGAGAGAGAGAGTCTGAATCTAGATAATGGAATCTAGGTAATGGTACACACACGCACACGTACACGCAAGCATGCACGCACACACACACACACACACACACACACACACACACACACACACACACACACACACACACACACACACACACACACACACACACACACACACACACACACACACACACACACACACACACACACACACACACACACACACACACACACACACACACACACACACATATGATATTTTTTTTATCAACACTTGAATGTGGGTATGTTTAATTAAAAAAAGTAACATTTTAACCGTTTAAGACTGAAGTGTACAGCTGGCGGAAACTTGTTAGGAGAGATTTTTGGATGCTCAGCTAAACAAAAAGGGTAAAAAAACTTTTGATTACTTCATGCATCTCCACAAAATTTGATCCAGATGCATGTTTTATTACTCTTATTTCCTTCCTGAGTCATTGCATGTCAAATAAGATTGATTTTCTTTGAACGCACTTTTTTTGTTTGTATTTCATCAGCAGTTTCTCACCATACGAATGTCCAAATGTAATGATTTTTTAAAATGTATTTTGAAAAATGTTTTTCAAAAATTCTATCAAATGATCCTTACCTTTTGACTCTCCTTGCTATTGTTTTGGAATTCGGAGTCTTTTGTGTATGTCACTCAGAAGAAAACAACAACAACTTTTAAAATGCTTTCAGGGCTTAACGTAAGCTGAGAAAATCATGCTATTTTCAAAGACTACGTCACGATTGAATTCATAATAATGATCAAAACTGATGGAATAAACTGTGTTCATAAACACATTCCCAAAGCTTGCACATCTTACCTCTTTGTGGGTTTGACATTTCATTCGATAACATTAGGTAGTTTTGATTTCTATGCTGTTTCATGCTTGATGATTGTGTTTTTTTACATGGGCATAAGCACTGATTCTATTGCTTGTTTCTTATGTCTACATGTGTTTTGATATTTATACTAATGTAAATATGTACAGTAAGATAACCTTACCAAAACTGTAAATCTACAGGCACTGTTCATGGTTAGTTCATGTTAACTAATGCATTAACTAATTGCGCTGTTAATGTGAATAGTTGAATTGTGTGAGTTAAAGGGTTAGTTCACCCAAAAAGGAAAATGATTTAATTAATTACTCACCCTCATGTCGTTGGACAGCTGTAACACTTTGTTCATCTTCAGAACACAAATGAAGATATTTTTGTTGAAACCTGATGGCTGAGAAAGGCTTCAGATAGGCCTCCATTGGCATTCAGTATATTCCCACTAACAAGACCCATAAAGGCACTAAAAACTACTTGTTACAAAGTCCATCTCACTACTGTGGTTGTACAATCATTTTACAAAGCAACGAGAATAGTATCTGTGCGCAAAAAAATTGAAATAATGACTTTATCTGCCAAGTTATTGTCTTCCGTGTGAACTCACGTGATAGCGGCGCTCCTCCTCGCCTCTCGGTCATGTACCGCGGATATGCGTCATTCTCGCTCATGCGTACAGTTCATGTCAACTCGGTGGAAAAAAAATCTACAGAATAGAAACCTTACAAAAACAGCATCGCATCAAAAAAAATGACACCATTTGCAAATAATGACATGCCACAACAACAACAACAACAGGCCCTTTCCCATGATGCTCCACTGGCTCTTAGAGTACCATTTTCCAAGAGTGTCATTTCCAATTCTACTCTCACTTACTCACCTTAAGCATGTGTACCCTGCACATACACACACCATATTCAAAAGATGCACAACAGCATAAACAAACTGCACACTGCAGATGCCTCTGTTTCCCATTGAACCATGCAAGAATAGACAGTTACTGAAATAATCAACCAGTATTTCAATGTGTATTTGCATATGTATTAGCATTTAGTCTATGTAGAATGATGGGGTAGCAAACATGAATGTGGTTTTGACAGCTAACTGCTTGACTTCAGCAATGCCAGCCTTGAACATTTCAGGATACAAGCAGTCAGAGCTATAAAATTAAGTATGAAGTAGTCTTCATCCTAAAAATGTGAAAAATGTACGCAGAGTAAAAGCTTAGTGCTGCTGACCACTATTCCCCCACCTAAAGGCTCAGACAACAGACAGGCAAGGCCATCAGCACTCAATGGGGTGCTTTAAGTGTCTGCGAGAGCCAATAGTTTTGATGGATCTGATGTTCATCTTACTGGGTCTAACCTATAACAGCACACTGGAGTAAGGGTTACTATGCCAGACCTATCCTTTATCTATATAAACCAAAACTATTTCCCATGTGTTGTACTCGATTTAACAGCCACAAAATGCGATTCCATCGTAAAATGAATAAAATGTCAAATTGATTGTGAAATTGCTTTGTCCAGTGTGGAGAGTGCCGCAAATCTGCACCACAGATAAGCGCACCAAAAAAGACGTGAATGGGTCATCATTACTAAAGAACAAAAAGTTACTTTTAAGCCAAATCCATTTTTTCTTTTAGCGTAAACACTCATGTGGTCGAATGTGTTCGAACAGCCACAAAATACTCTTTTTGGGGAACATTTTGGGAAGCACAATAGCCAGATGGGATTTAAAGTTTGTCGGCTGAGTTCCTAAGTTAAGTTTGAAGAAAGAAAACATACCAAGCACAATGTTCTCTGACCATTCCTGACTAACTCGCACTCACAGCGTTCGGTGTGGTTTTGCGGCTTTCAGAGCAGAAACGAAAGCTGCTGCTCTCAGTATGTTTTACGTTGCCTCCGGGTGTATTCATATGTCAATTGTGCAGGCTTATTTCGTCTATTAGATCAAAAGATCAAAAGCCCATTCATTTACCTGCCCATAGGCCCTCCACCAGGTTTAAAGGGGAAACTTTCTCCTCTTAATACATTAACTCATGATTATCTCTGCATTACTTAAGCATGAGTTAATGCATATTAGTGCACCCGTATAGTAAAGTATTACTGTTTTGATTTTACAGTGTCCTTGTTACATATATTACATGTACTTAAAGTAGCTGTAGATTATGCATAATTACCAGTAACTAACCCCAAACTAAAACCTATTCCTTACCCTACTATATAGTATGTTGTTAATTATTATTACTCAGAACTTAAATATATAATTAGAGTGTAACAAGGAACATGTAACAACATTTCATGTAACAGTGGCATTCTTTACTTTTTGATCCAATGCAGCTTTACTTTTATAAGAGTAACCTGAAAAATGTGTGCCCCTTCACGTTTCCAAATGTGCCATTAAGTTATTCATCCAGGCACCAGCTCTGCTCGCATGTTTGACAGTATATTAAGAATCAATGCTTTCCGCTCTTTCCTTTCCATCTCATATAAAATCTTATGATCTGTTTCTCACAGTTCCATCTCAAACTCACAGTGACCTCAAACTTGCCTGCCTGTAAAGAGGAAAAGTAAACATTACTTGAATGACATTTCTCCAGATAAAAAAAAAGGTATATTGGTCCATTCCGTGTACATGATAACTTGCA
Source organism: Pseudorasbora parva (assembly GCF_024679245.1). Taxonomy (NCBI): domain Eukaryota; kingdom Metazoa; phylum Chordata; class Actinopteri; order Cypriniformes; family Gobionidae; genus Pseudorasbora; species Pseudorasbora parva. The sequence continues at coordinate 23,411,712 of NC_090172.1, forward strand.
AACGTGTATTTGGGGATAGGAGGAGGAGGGCTTTGCATTTTCCTTTTTAAACTTGTTTTGTGATTTCACACTGCTGGCTTCCATCTCACACATGCACATGCTTCATTAGAAGCAAACAGTCTAACGCAATTCTCCCCCATCACGAGTCATAGCACACAAGTAAACGACTAGGCTAATTTGATGGCCCCTCCATCCCTCCTCCCCTCACGCTCTTCTCTTCATCATTGATGGTCCACACCCCTTGGGACGGCCAGCTCTCCAGTAATTGTTATCCTATTTAGTAATCTATGAGCCTTGGTTTCATCAGACGTTTAGCAGTGCATATAAATATCACTGACGTTTATTGAATGTCAGAGTTCACGACGTGGCTGATTGATTCTAACCCGTTGTATTTGGGCATGTCAAGATATGATTTGTTGCCATACAATAGCAATTTTAAAAGCTATTTTCTCAGAGGGAAGAAAATACTATCATTCAGAGGTGAATTGAAGGCAGCTAACTGTGAGATTGAGATTAATGAGCATTTTAGTGAGTTGCCATTAGCCTGTACGGCCGGACAGTGAGGGAGAGTGAACCACTCTCAAAATGGAGAGAGTGGATCTCTAGTGTCACAGACAACTATAATCAAGACAGCTTGGGCAAAAAGTCTGAGAGCAGAGGCTGTCAAGACATGAGTGTGCATGTGTTTGGACTACGTGATTTTGGAACGAATGCTCTGTCGAGATGCTTGTAAGTGTGCATCTATGTGTACCCACACCTTAATCTTTCTCAGTGTGTATGTTTGGTTCATAGTTATTGAGATTTGAGTAAATCAGGTCTTAGCAGCAAGATGGAAAGCACTTAGTGTTCAACATCTTCTTGGCCAGTGTTGTAAAGCTCACCCGCAACAGGACTTACACATTCTGACTAGCACACAACTTAGCTCAAGTTCACTTGTGCAGATAAGCTGAAATGTCATGTTTATGTTCCATATCTGATTAATTTCAGGATGTGATTTGTTGAGTTAATCCTGCTTCAGTCGAGTGACATGTTTGCATTATTTGGACATTATTTTATTTCTTTGTAAGGCAATAGTTTTGTTGTTGTTGTTGTTGTTGTTGTTTTTATAAAGCAAGTTGGCAATGAAAGTATAAAATTACTTGTAGTTTAGGAATCTTATACTGGTTCAAACTAGGCTACGATATGGTGTATTTATGTTGAAGTGCCTTAAATTTAGTTTTTCTTTAACCAGGCTCTCAAAATATTCTATCAACATTTTCATTTATATTTCGGTTTATTGGCCTATATCGGTTATCTGCTTCCAGATGTAAAGAATTATCCGTTATCGGTATCAGCCAAAATGTTCATCTTCCTAGTTCCCATATTATGTTGAGGTCATTCCATAATTGTTTTTATACTGAGCTAATGACATTTTCTAGCCATTAAATCTACCCATCACAGAAAACTTAGCAAACTGCAAACTGGCCATTTTCAGAAAACATTTTTGTATGATTTATTAGCTGTTTTCCTTATTGGGATGAAATAAAATTTTTGACAAATGACTGGTAATTACTATCTTTATGGAGACATTTTGTCCTCATAATAGGGAATACCAGATAAACACAGACACAGACACACACACACACAGAGAGAGAGAGAGAGAGAGAGAGAGAGAGAGAGAGAGAGAGAGAGAGAGAGAGCAAAGTAAGCTTTTTATTTTTAATGACTGTATTGTGATATATATTGGTTTTTGACATTAGATTTTGAACACATTAATAGGTAGTTCTAAGTGTATATTTATGCATTTGATATGACTTTTAGAATAGTTATACTTTTAGAACACTTGCGTTTTCTATTATTTTCCCTAATATATATATATATATATATATATATATATATATATATATATATATATATATATATATATATATATATATATATATATATATATAATAGGGAAAAGAATTATTGTGCTGTATCAGTGTGTAGGCTAGTTGGTTAGACAAAAATCTGGTAATATGAATGAAGTGTGGGTCATTCCATGCAAAAGTAATTTTGGTAATGCTATAGCATCCACAAATCCACACACCCAAACTGCACAGTACCTCATAAATCTTGCAAAATGATGCACTGCAACCAAAACTATGTAGTTTTGGTTGCAGTGCATAATTTTGCAAGATTTATGAGGTACTGTGCAGTTTGGGTGTGTGGATTTGTGAATTGTGTTGAGTTTTTTGATAAAACCAGCCTAGTTTGTAAAATTGTATGTTAGCAATTGAAAAAAAAGTAATATTTCAAATATATTAAAGAATGAATGTGCCCTAGAATGAAAAATTGAATTAACCTTGCCATGGCGAAATAATAAGAGTTCAGTACATGGACATCACATACTGTGAGTCTCAAACATCATTGCCTCCTACTTCTTATGTAAATCTCGTGAATCCAAAACTCTTTTCAACATAAACCCAACCATGACGCAAGCATTGGGGATCATTTATATGCACACCCCCAACATTTGCATCTGTCCAGACATGTTCATTGTCAGGTGGAAATGGAGCGAATCATCAGAACAAGCTGCTCGCATGGACACACTTCATGTTCCAGGCTGTTCAGGAGACGAGAGGACTTGTCTACCCTTCCCACAGATAAAAAATTTCAACAGTCATGGTTGATGTTTATAATCGGATACCACAACAATTTAATTCAAGATCGTTTGTTTGTTCGGCCCATTTCAAGCAAGCTTCGCTCAGCGTCTTAAACTGAAGAAAGTGGCAATTACAACTGCATTCCTGCAAGCAGTAAGTAGCGATTCATCCACTTATTGACTTTTTAAACAATTTCTGATTAAATTGAAAGTTTCTTAGAGAGACAGGATTGTCTAGATACCGCAAGATTCTTGTACAGTATAACAATAGGAAACACCAAGTACCATACAAAACTAAATAGTGTGTCTAATGACAAAGGGTAATATTACTTTGTATTACAAAATACAACCGTAGACACTTTGTTTAGATCGTTCACTCGATCCTTCTAGCAAATGTCACCTTTTCCACCATATAAGTTAAAGCGATAGTCATTTGACAAGGCTATTCATTTTGTGAAAATATAAGTTATATATTTATATTTTGGAGAACTGAAGTATGGTGTTTTCTATGATGTTTTTGCCTATTTGTATTTCCGATTAGGCTACATCACAGTCACTGCGTAACGTTAGCCTACATTGTGACTAACGTTATATAAACATGCAAAATCGTTGACAAAAAAAAAGACAAGTCTAAAATGTAGGCTGAGTGACACACTTTAAGCAGAACATCTCAAATGGAGATTGATAAAATGCAGGTTACTTGTTTATTGGTGTTTTCAGATCGTCCGTGCGTATGGTTGCCAGATTTGACATGTTTAGGTAAAAAATGGAGAGTATACGGGTTTCTTTTCGCAGAAAAGCTCTGTTTGGGGGATTTAATTACTGAAATCTGGCTTTCCACATACCACATACCCTCTATGTAGATATCAGAGAACAATTTAACATATTGTTTCAAATCCTTCTAGGGCACCTTTAAATATATTAGAATGCATAGCCGTTATTTTAAAATGTAATAATATTTACAAATTTGTATGTATGCAAACATAAACAAAAAAAAAAATGCTAAAAAAAAGCACCCCCCCCCCCAAAAAAAAAAAAAATCGAAAATCTTACCGACCCTAAACAAGTACTACACATTAAATTGAAAATGCAATATTCACATGGATGTTTAAAAAAAGTGTCTTCTCTAATAAAACCCACATTACTGGTCCATTTTATAGCTACATTTCACACATTGTTAAATTTGCTGATTCAGTCTAACAAAAGTCAGCACAGGAACACAAAAGGTGCCCGTTTGCTAAATTACTCTGAGCAATTAAGACTTCAACATACGAGAAGCTGGAATCGCACACACTGTGTCTCTTTCCCTGTCTACGGGGACGTTATAACTCCGATGTAACAGCAGGTGGTAGGGCACTTTGCCATTGTATAGTTAGTTGGAGAGTTCGTATGTGCGACTAAATTAAATGTGTTTGTGTAGGTGTTTCAAAGATGCACAAACTGAGGACCCGAGTTTCAAGATAGACCCCGAAGGAGATAAAGTCCCACCTACACACTCATTCACTTACTTCGCTGGCTGTGCAAATGCTCATATATGTTTCTGTTTTCAGTAGGTCTAAGTAAATTTGTAATTCTATAACCGTGTCAAGGGGAAACAGACCAAGAGGAATGTCTGACAGAATACGAGAAAAAAAAAAATACACTCCATTTTCAGACCGAATAGAAAGAGAATGTGTGTATCCACAGAGGAAAGCCTGATGTTTATTTTTCTGATCCCTTCTCTTTCCATCACTATTTTCCCTTTGGGGAAGTTTGAAATAAATAGTGGGTTTTTACTCTGTAATATTTTACACATGATTGAAGGTGATGTCAACAATGAGGGGCTGAGAGAGTGTTTGGCTGGATTATTGTTCCAAATCATCGTCTCTCTCTTTCTCTTACTCTGTTACACTTTTCTTTTTAAAAAAACACGATGTCTGTTTTCCCTCTGTTCTTTCCAGCCACAAATTTTCTCAAATGTCAAGACGCCTCTATTTATGATATCTTGCTAACAGCTGCCGCACTAAATTTAGAGTGAATCTCCAGAGTTAAAGAGTGTGTCTAAAGCAAGGTGAATCAAACTGTACATGAATGTCAATCAGCCATAGTTGTTAATGTCCTCTATTCCAGAGCCAGAAATGAAAGGGGACTGCCTTATTTGTTCTCATAAGTGTGGACGAGACGGCCGTTTTGCTGAATCACCACTATGTGGTCTTCAAGAAAGGCACTTAACCTCAGTGACCTCCAGGTGGACTGTCCAGGTGGTTTGGAAATACTGCATGCAACGGCTGTTCAGACCAGACCAGCCCACACATCACTGTACACAGCACTGAGCTTTTTCATGCATACTGAGCTTTTTTACACTGTTAAAGGCTTGGATTCCCGTCCTAAAATATGGACAAAGTTTCAAAAAATATATTAGACGTTTGGTGGAGTATATCTGTGTCAAAAATACTCCTTCCGGTTTCTCACAGGTTTCGGATAGTTTTTTGGGTCTGTGTGACGTAGAGGATCTTCTCTCAGAAGGGTGCGCGCGACCAGAGCGAGAGAGCAAATGCACGCCCATAAATGCTGCACTCACTGCAGTCACAGGACTTCACCAAATCAACAATGTCACCAAAGAAGTGTGTTTTTAATGGAGCGGTCCCAACGAAAAAGGTTCACCGTTCTGCTTTGGAAGCAGGCGGTGAGTAGAACTGCTTCAAATGTCTATGTTGTTGGCCATCGTCGCATAAGTAAACATAAGTAAACAACACGATCGTGTATACTTATTTTTGGAGCATGTGGTGTTTGGTGCGTGTTAAAATACATTTATTTAGCTGACCACTATGTGTCTGTTTTTTGTAAAACCGCCTCAAACATATTAAACCTTGTTCTCACAAAGCGTGCTTCTTCATTCAAATGCGCTACTCCATTTTTTTCTATGTATACACTAGTCTGGCGTGCAAAACCGTTTTGCTTGCTACTGCTAAGGTTTAGTCGCATACAATAGTCCATAAACCGAATCATGTCCTCATAAACTGCGAGTAAACACACACAAATGTTGACAGGACACTAAATACAGTACATACCACAGAGACGGACGTCCTGCTGTTGTTGCTTCTCCTGTTCAATTTATTTCAGCGTCCGGATCTGATTCTGAATCATACATGTATGGTTAAATCTGATTGATAGCTATGTTTTATTTAGGGTAACGTTTTCTTTTCCACGCTTTAGGATGTCACAGCTTTTAGACACTCTCATGCAATAGCTGCGCACACACGTGATTCTTTACCTCTGCCCACTCACGCCTCCTTCTGCTCAGTTTTTTTCCGGAAAGACTCGGTACAGCCTATCCTTCTTTTATAAATATAATAAAACTAAAGACTTTTCGGAGATATGAAGGATGCAATACTACTCTATATGTACTCAAGATTGACATGAGATTGGCTGAAACTTTTATTTGTTAATGTACCAAATGAAATCGAATAGAAGTAATTGGGGAAAACATTTAAAAACAATATTTATGTGTAATATTAACTGTTTTTATTCTTGAATAACATTACCTTTTATAGTATATTAACGTTTTTATTCATCTAAACCTTTGTAAACTATTTTTTACAAATATTGCTTTTCACTTTTGACAACTGGGAAATGATGCAGTAAAATATCTTAAAAACACCAGGCCAGTGTTTTGTTCAGTTGAGTTCTTACTAGGGCTGGGACAACGCGTCGACGTCATCGATGACGTCGACGCAAAAAATACGTCGACGCAAAATATGCGCGTCGATTCGTCAGACTCAAAATAAAGATGGAGGCGCCGGAGAGTAGTAGCAACCATAGATGTACATAAAAAAGTATATTATGTAATTAAGTATATTATTTATTATGTATATCTATGGTTGCAACACGAGTGGCTCCTCAGACTTTCAGAAGTGCAAGGCTTGCAGGTTGGCCACAGTCTATGGGGTTGGCGCGCGGTGCGCACGGAGCATCACAGGCATGCGCGCACGCGTTTTGTTGTCACGGCTACATAAACAAATTTCTGCACACAGGAAGACAGATGTTTTGGTAATATTTGATGTATTTTAATCACAAAAACAAACGTTTGCATCAAGTGAAAGCATCGGACACATTGGCTACGTTACCTACATAATAAGCTGTTTTAAATTTAAAATGTTCAATGTCTAATCGCGCTGATGTGACCGAGGGTATCCATCCTCTAAGTGAGCAGTTTCATCCCAGGACTATTTCGGTTTTAAACGGAATATTGGCGCCCATAATGCACTCTACATGTAACTTTTTTCACTGTCATGCCGCGGATGCGCGTGGCGTTTCTGTTGCGGATCAGCCACGGGGCTGTGTTGCGTTTTCTCTGCCTTTGCACACTAGAAGTCTGACGCGGCGCTGCTGCTGCTATTGATGCGGAGGGAAGCCCTATTCCTAATGTTAAACATAAATAGCCTACTGATACAGCAAAGAAAACGTCGGGAGTAGCCACATATCTATGGTATTGACGGCAAAATAGGCTACAGAATATTTCGTTCTGTATTGACAGTTGCAATATTTCAAAATCGATAATTGTCGTTTTTTATTATTACAATTAGGCCTATATCTGCATTTGTAAACCTACAGACTTTCAAACATGAAAATGTAATTTAATAATATGTATTTGTGTCAAAATGATATATAAACATCTTTTCCTATTCTATTTTGCCTGGAGACGCTCCCAACACGCGTGAAAAATAGGCGCTCTTCTATTTCTAGCATGCACGCGCTTTCCGCGCGTCACAGTCAGTGTGCAAACTCCAACCTGTTAACATGGGAGCCGAAACAAAAACGGACACGCCACGCAGCCGAGACGCTCACGCTTGCAGTGTGTCCCTGGATTTGATTAACCAACTTGTTGATATTTAATCGAGTTGCATACATAGAAAAATCGTATAATATGTTTCTTTGTTGTAGGTTAATACTTATTTATTTGTGTGTGTGTGTGTGTGTGTGTGTGTGTGTGTGTGTGTGTGTGTGTGTGTGTGTGTGTGTGTGTAGCCTACTTTATGTTTTCAAGGTTTTATTGAATGCATTGCTCTTGTATAGTCTTACTTTGGAATTTTAAGAGCAATAAACATATATTGCAATGTTAAGGAATTCGTTTTTTCATTCAGATAATTAAATCAACATGTATAAATTGCTATTAGGCAATTAATGGGGAGATAATCGGTAATCGAATCGAATCGTAACCGAATCGGACAGGAAAAATTAATCGTTAGATTAATCGATGCATCGAAAAAATAATCGCTAGATTAATCGTTTAAAAAATAATCGTTTATCCCAGCCCTAGTTCTTACAATATCTCAAATGTTTCCAACTATTTGTAAATTGTGAGAAAATGTATGTTTACCCATGAAGCTGGGACGTGTGAGGGAGTCACCTGTCAATTGCATCCTATTTGTGTTACCCTCAGTTTCTTTATTTGGTAGAAACACTTTACTCTTAGCAGTGTGCAACAAGTCAGCAGCTAAGCGAACGAACAGAGTAACGTCACAACATCATTTTAAACACACTTAAATGTATCTAATATGATAAACAGAGCTGCGTTACCTCATACTCATGACTGGAAAAGCGGAAATGGCGCTTGCGACTGTATCCCATCATGCTGCTTGCGAGCCGCGTGTTGCTCAATAATGGCTCCAGCGGCCTTGCTCAGCTCCACAACACTCGGTCCTGCTCTGCTTCATACTACAGTAACGTTAATAATCGCATCCATCAACATGATTTCTGCCCGAGTCCTATCCTGATTATTTTCCACCGGCTGTGAGGTGAAGAACACACGTCCCAAGATTCTGAGCTCAAACCTGGGGTCATCCAGCTATGCTTTTGTTTTGAATAGGTGCCCTCTAGCAGACGGAAAAGTTACGTTAAGTGCAGCTTTAATCAGTATTTTTGAGTGTAAAACTATTTCACCAAAACATGATACATCAGCTGTAATTATGACTAGAGGAAAGAGGGACTCAATCATGATGAGAAATGCAGATCAACAGCTTTGTAAAACCTTTGCAAATCTCTGAAAAGAGACTGAGAACCTATCTGACAGCCCTAATGTTTCATGTGAGAAAACAGATCAGTTGTAGAGTCATGGACTATGTAGATACATACTTTTTTTATTTATTAAAGATAGACAATGATCATGCAGTAAGATATTAAACTTACCAAAATTAGGGAAACTGCACAAAAGATATTGCTTCCAGACTTGCAATTTACAACCTTCATTGAAAATGACAGACAAACTGTTCTTCGTTGTGTTGCTAACCCATTTTTCTGCACGTCTTTTCTTTCTTCTGATGCCTTAAAACCCCCCCATTTGTGTCATCTTCCATCAGTTTTTCAAGTCCTCTCATTTCCATCTCGTACCATCAACTATATCCTCTCTTTTGCATCTGTGACTCTTTCTTTGCTTCGCTCCACTCCTCTCTTGATGGATGAGATTGGTAATTGCAGGTAGACCTGGATATGTATTGTTTCAGTTTCAGCTGAGAGGAAAAGGAAATTATTTAAAAGGAGATTAGCAGTGGTATAAATTTCAGCCCACAGTTTAAGGTAAGAGTTAAAGATGAGCGTACTCTCTGATTAGGCCTTTAATAACAAAGAAGTGTCATAATTAAACTCCCATCAATCTTTGCTCCCCCATGCACGAACTAATGCCTGAATCATTATGCAAATGAATAAGTCATATTCCTATAATACATTTTCCAGCTAACCACTGTAACTGTCTCGTTTCATTTGTTGACCTGCGGCAGTTTTTTTTCCCTTTGAGAGCAATAAAAATTATTTATTGTATTGTTTCAGTTCTATATTGTATTGTGGGCCTAAAATGTTATCATTAATCATAATCTGATCTTCAATTATGTGACTGATATCACACTAATGAAGAAACAAATATTGACACATAAACAATTGTTCCTCTTGTCAACAAGAGGAAAAAGTATGTGGACCTCTAGGCTAATGGCTTCTCTAAAGACTAATTGGGGTCAAGTGTTTCAATCAATGGGATGAGATTGGAGGTGCCCTGGCCTATAAAATGGACTGCAAATTTGCCACAAACTGCAATGTGAAGTCATGTACCTTCCCCCATACTTCCACTTCCTCAATCCAATAGAAGAGTTTTTTTTCAGCATGGCGGTGGAAGGAATACGACCTGCGGCCCTATGACTGTTTGCCCCTCATTCAGGCTATGGAGCAGGGCCTGTGATCATATCGAAGCAGATTCTGTGCAGGGGTGGATTCGTCACACGAGGCGATTCTTCCAATGGTGCCTTGTCAATGAAGACATATCCTGTGATGTGGATTAAATCGTATGGCCTAATCCAGCCAGACAGAGAGATTATGAATAGTTAGAGTATTCTTATTGCTTTTACAGTAGTTTTTCTTCAGAGTCAAAGTGTATGCACTTCATGCAGTTATTTTTATTTGTCTACAGATTTGTAATTATGCAAATTGAGTGTGGTGTTTGGATAATTGTGATTATATTTTTAAAAAAATAATCTGGTTTTCAAAATTGAGTGTAAACAATTGAAAAAAAAAACTGTAAAATGGATCATTGTTTAATTAATGTGAAGACAATGTTTTACTTTTACATTTGATTAGCTTTTGTATTGTTGCTTACTCAAATGCTAATGTTAAACAGAGCTAATGTAATCCTTCCTGAAAACCTTAAAGCACTGTTTATTACATTTGTCTTTTTGTTTTAATGCATTATTGTTATTGTTTTATTCCACAGGTCCAACAGGCAGAATCTTGAGTTCTTACTACAACCAGGCAGGAAGTATGACCATGTTAGCCCAGTTCTTTGAACACTGCACTGGCTCCCTATTAAACATTGCATACATTTTAAAATCTTGCCTAACTACTTACAAAGGACTAAATGGTTTAGCTCCCCAGCATTGGAGGAAGCTCTTAACACATTAAACTCCATCACGTCTATTGCGGTCTCAAAACTCTGGCCAGTTGATAATACCTAGAATATCAAAATCAACTGCAAGTTGTCGACCCTTTTCATAAACTCTGGAACAGTCTTCTGACCATTGTTCGGGAAGCAGTGAATTCACTCTGTCAGTTTAAATCTAGACTGAAATCGCATTTCTTTACTATGGCATACACATAGAACATTATCAATTTATATTATTCAAATCAGTTAAAGGGGTGATGAATTGATAAATCAACTTTCCCTTGAGCTTTTGATATATAAAAGGTCAGGGCCGGCTCTAGCTCTTTGGTTGCCCTAGGTAAGATGGAGTTTTACTACAAACTTACGAAAAAGAATTTTTGAGGATATTAAACAAATTAGGACTCAAACATTGAATGAACAAACAAAAATGCTTTTATAGTCACTCCAACACTTAATCAAGCAAATTCGGATTTGAAGGATCAACTGTAATAAATTGTTCATACACAAAAGCTAGAAATAATGTTCATGGTTATTTACCAAATATTAACTCCATAAACTGTTAAAAAACAATCTTAAGCCCCTGTAAGGACACTTAAGCAAATTATGACCCATAAACACACACACACACGCACACACAGCATTTTCACAACTTTCATGCATTTGCTGGGTTGAGGAGTCTGGCTCTGTAGACAACAAATCCCATATCAAGAATAAACAAATACTTTCCAATTTAAATCAGTTAAAATATATTTGACTACTAAATACTAAATAAAAACAAATAAAGTGATTCCTAACTATGAGTATCTTCTGGACTGACCCTCCATGTCATGTTTGGAATGGGGTTGTGAGTCAGATTATGCCACATATGTTGCTGCAGAACATTATAATAAGTCACTATGACAGTCTATGGGGCTGTTGTTGTAAACCCTTTATTTTAAAAGGTAAATGTTTATATACATTTTTACAACTAATAAAAACTAACAAAAAACAAGTAATTGTTAAATAATAATAAAATAAAAAAGAAAACATAAATAAATTGTCAAGAATGCAGTCACATGTAAAAAACGTTGTCTTTTTTTTAAACAAGAATTACTAGTCTTATTTATATAAAGATTAGTAACTGTGTAATATATTATTAAATAAAGCTAATGAATATATCCATCCAAGAGCAGTGTTGATCGTGTTTTCTTGACTGTAATAAAATTAATCAACAGCTGGCAGGTGGATAATGCTTGTGACATGCGTTGTGACAATTTTTTTCTGTTCGTTATACAAACAAACTCTATTTACAATAGCATAAAAAGAATGGGATTTTGACCACGTAATCATTTGATCAATTTGGCGGCGGTGCGTGCCGCGGTGCCGGTAATGACAGTAGGCGGCAGGTAGTAGTTTTCCCACGAAAGTAGCTAAATCAGAATGCGAAATAGCAATACACAAAGTTACTAACCTGTCTTAAACAACGTCTTGATCGACTGGGATTCTCCTGGCCTCCCTCTCTTTCTTTTCAAGGCGTTGGTACCTGATTTATGTTTTCTTTTCTCCGACATTTTCTCCTGTTCTTTCAACAAGTTCATCGTTAACTTCAATCTGCCGCCTCAACTTCGATTGGTACTGTTCACGAGCTGGGGTGGGACTTACAAATGTATTTGGTTCAAATGATCTAATGTTTGTCACTGACTGATTTAATTAATAAATACTACACCGGACTGAACCATTTGTAGGGAGAGGAGCAGATATGTGAAAAAACTTCTTTATTTATATGTTTTTGTAGTTTTCATAAATCTCAGGCATACAACTAATACAAATATTAGAATTATTCACAGAACAGAGGCCTATAGTTTAACTTCTGGATTTTGTGGGGCCCCCACTGCCCATGGGTATAATCGTCACCACCTTTCACCCCACTAGCGACGACCCTACACATACACACACACACACACACACACACACACACACACACACACACACACACACACACACACACACACACACACACACACACACACACACACACACACACACACACACACACACACACACACACACACACACACACACACACACACACACACACACTCACTAGTATATTCCTGAAAGGGAATTATACAGAACTAACACCACTAGCCTATTATCACCATAATGGTTACTGGGTGTGTTATCCACATTTATAATGTACTTTTGATATTTAAATTACATCCATGTAGGTTATTGTAGATTATTGTCAGTGAAGTTATTTTGTAATACATAGAAAACTAGCAAGTGATAGCTTAGTAACAGCAATGAAACATCCAATATGTCCAATATTAGATGATAATATTGATAATACTAAGTAAATTTGTTTTGTTTGACAACTTATTGGCTGAGATAAGAAGACTTACCTCTATACTGGCCTTTCTTTTGATCTTCTTCCTTTCTCTTTTTCCGTCTCTGTGCATTCGTGAGTTTAGACGCCTCATTTTTTTTATGAACGAGCAAGGAATAAGCACTTGCCTGACCTGAACCAATAATCAATAATCACCATCAATTCAATCTAATTATCAGGTTGATAAGTAATTAAACGTGTGGCTGAGAGGGCGCCCTAGGATGATCATGTTTAATAAACATTATGTTGTATTTCGCTTGTTCCGATTCTATGCCTAATGGGAAGTAAGCCTAAGGGCGGCACTAGAGGGCGCTCACGCCCCCAACACAATTGTCGCTCTAGGCAACTGCCTAGCTCGCCTTTAGCAAACGCCAGCCCTCTAGAAGGTCATGGTAATATAAGAATATCCTCTAAGTTTCAGAGCTAAACACTACCTTGTTAGTCAAAGAAAAGCTTTTATAGACACCAGGCCCAGAAAACGATCTTGTGCTTCATTCTTACGTCATAGCGCTACGAAACACGTTTTTGCAGAACGTCTAATCCAGTAGCCCCGCCCATCGACTCATGGAGGGCTCGTGTGAGCTAGCCAACAACAATAAACATGCAGAGGAAGATAGCAAGATATTGCGCTATTCCTGGTTGTGGAAAAACACAGTCGTTGCATAAGCTTGCTGCTTAATAGTGAAGCTGTGAGATTTAGTTATCAAGAAATATATGCTAGAACGTTTCAGTTTCTAAGCTATTTTATTGATAAATCACAGAACAGTGTTGACAAAAAATGTCTGTGTTCCTGAATGGTTTTGTGTGAGGATCTCCGCGTGATGTGCGATTGGCTTTTTATGTGCATTGCAATGCAGCATTAGTTTAGCGCGATGATTAACTTATGTGTACAATAAGCCTGCATTCTCCTGATCAATTTTGAGCATCCAGATGGTAATCAAACAGATCTTGTGGAGAGCTCTTGGAGTATGCATTTATTTGTAATTTTTAACTGTTCAAAACAGAGCCTGCGTGTCAGGAAATTGTTTATCCTGTTGCGCCCTCTATAGGCAGTGACTAGTCGACGTCAAGCTTAAAGCGTCATGACAGAGCATTAAGGTCGACTAGTCGATTAGTCGACTAGTACTCATTACATCATAAGAAGAATGGCATCTATGCTAATGTTAGTCTCTCTGTTTATCCAGAGGTTTACTGCAGTCTGCCTGATCCAGATCCAGATCAGATGGTGGACCTGCTCCTAGACATGACCAACGACTGTGTCAATTAGACTCTCCTGTAAAGGCCACGTGGCCTTCCCTATATGCACACATATGTTTTCTAACACGCTTGCCTATGGGCTACGTAATGCTTGTGTACATGCCTTCACCATTTCAGTGATTCGCCTTTTTAGAGGTTGCGCGGGGATGATGATGGCATAGTTTTAAACCTATTTCAAACCTATTTCCTGATTTGCCCTCTCGGGCCATCAGGTACTGTTGCCATGCGGATGGGGTCCGGAACGCATTTTTTTTGTTTTATTTTGATTTAAGGTGGTATTGCTTGCAGTTTTCTTTCTGGTGGCTTAAAGTCGGCATGAAATAGAGGCTGAGATCATCTTTTTCTCCTTATTGTGATGTATATTCGAGTGAAACAACCTCTGAAATTCGAAAAAAATGTAGGGCGAGGCTTGATTTTGTGAATTGATTGAAGTTGGAAGTTGGGCGTTGCTAACAAAATGGAGGCATCTGAGCCTGAGTTGTGGCGAGACAGAGCCCCGTCCTCGCGGTATAGCACATGACCGGGAGAGAAGATAAGTCGTTTCGGGAGTGTGGGAGGTATGTATTTGATTAAAGATTATAAGGGTAAATTAATTTTTTTTAAATTAATGAAGTGCGCAGATAAATCATGCCGTCTTTAAGCGCATTTTTTTGTAACTATTGGCTATTATTTTTGTGCAAAACTCTACACACAAATAAGAAAACTCTTCACCAAATCAGCAAAACATTGTAGTTCTCTTGCAAAAGCTAATAAACCTTTCTTAACACTTCAAACCTTCGAAAAAAATTTGTATTTTCGTACATTAAACAGTTAACACAAGCCATCACATTAATTAGCACACAGTGCGCCAACACATCTGGCTTTTGCTTTCTCTGTGCACAAGGTACAATGTTAGTTTGAGGTCATACTTTTGGCATAGTTCTGTAAACATACAGGGATCCTAACGTCAAGTACCGGCGTTTATTTACACACATCAAGACAAACAAGTCAAAACTCAAAATAGTAATTTCACTGAGAAAAAAAAAAAAAAAAAATCTGTCTACATCATGTTGTCTCTCTGGGTCCGGTCACAAATTTTTTGTCTACATCACATGCAATGTTCTCTAGTCCAAAGCACTGGGGAAAATATCTACTGGAATGCTGTATCCAGCCTGACATGATGCCTGTTCAATATCCCCACATGCCTCCTCCATTGCCTGTAAAAGGGCGTTGATGCGTTGATGGGGATGATGGTCATAGACAAGGCAGAGAAGAACTCTTCAATTGGATTCAAGAATGGAGAGTATACTCTTAGAAGAAAAGGTTATATATTTTAAAAGGTTATATATTGGCGCTACGTATTTGGAACCCCTAAAAGGTTCACTGCAAAGGTTCACTGCTTTTCTTGCTTATTATTTATGTTTTGATTCTAGTGCAAACATCAAAAAATTCTTAAAAAAAAAAAAAGTATTTACTAGACAAGCAAAAGTAATTGTCTTGTTTGGGGAAACAAATAACTCAAATTAAGAGAGTTTTTGCTTAAAATAAGCAAAATAATCTTCCAGTGGGGTAAGTAATAATGTTAAAACAACATTATTTTACTTACCCCATCAGCAGATTATTTTGCTTATTTTTATTTTTTCCCAAAACAAGACAATAATTTTTACTTGTCTAGTAATTGTTTCTTAATGTAAGAATGTTTTGATATTTAGACTAGAAACAAGACAAAAATACGAAATATGAAATGCATTTTTTTTTTTTTGCAGTGTTCTATATAGAACCCTTTTTAAGTGCCAATAGGGTTCTTTCTTATTAGCATAAAATGTTCTTTGGAGTATACTCATCCATTTATGCTAAAAAGGTTCTATAATGACAAGAAAGAACCCTTTTGACACTTAAAAAGGGTTCTATATAGAATATTTTAGGGGTTCCAAATACATAGTTCCAATAGAACATTTTCTTCTAAAGCCCCGTTTCCACCAAAATTACCCGGAACAATTTGTACCAGGAACTTTTTTACAATCTAGCAATTCTAAAAAGTAACAATTTCACTATTTTTACATGTATGGTAGTGTTTCTCAGAGTGTGGCAGTGCTACAAAACTTAGTTAAAAGTGACTGGACTAACTGATTCTTATTTCGAATGTCCTTTTGATAATTGCTACAGTGTAGCGGCTCAAGTTAGGCTGAACCCTGCAGCTTCCCTCAGGGTCAGTCCATGGTTGGTTATACGGTCCACTATTGTAGCTGTGATGTCTATTTCTTACTCTTCTTACCCTTCCTCTTCCCATTCCTTGTCCTCCTCTTGCTCTTCCTTGTCCTCTTCCTCTAACTTCACCTCCTTGTCCTTGTCTTCCTTTCCCTCCATGTCCTCTAATTCTCACTCTTCCTGCTCCCTCCATTGTACTCCTCACGGTCAGCTTACCTGTGACTTATTTATAGTGCTTACGCCCGTTTCACACATACTCCGTCTGCAGTGCGTGTGCAGTGCGTGTTGCGTTGCGTGTGCGTTGCAGGAGCCCCACACCCTGTAGTCCTTTCACATATGCTGCGTTTGCAGTCCGCAACTGATCCGCGGTTGCATATCACAAACACAGCATTTATTCATTATTTTTTTAAATCCAAAAGTTTTTACTGAACATGCCTCGTCAGAATTCCAATCCTCTTTGTTTACTCTTTAATAGAAGTCAGGTTACATAGCCTACTACATTTAAACAACATTTTTTTCAATTCATTAATTCATATTTATATATAAATATACTTTAGATTTAGCTCACACAAAAGGCAAAACATTTAAACATAGGTTATAGCCTAAAATCATAAACATTTTAAATTAGAAACTTAGAATAGTCTATTCAAAAACAGCCGACTCTCGTCTTTTCTTTCGTTTTTACACCCTTTCAAAAGAAATCCTGCAGGTCAAAAAGAACTTTGCTTTTCACCTCCAAGAAAGTACGAGTGCTCTCCATTATGGCACATTTTTTTACCTCAATGCCAGGTGGGTGTCGTTTTGTTGCTTTACTTGAGAAAAAAAGCCATGTGTTGACTTTGAAACAAAAGTATATTTTAAATGATATGCATCCGTGTTGAAATTACTAGATTTTCGCGTCAGTACATGTTTATTTTAATGCGAAAAATGTTCTATCACTTTAATGCAGCAACGCAACGCAGCGCAGCGCAGCAAAAAATAGACTCGGTACGAAAACGATCCGTGCACTGCTGCAGACGCAACGCTCCTGGAACGGACTGACGGATTGCATCCGCGTGCAGTGTGAACGCTGTCATCCGTTAACATGGGTACGGAAAAAAATACGCAACGCACACGCACTGCAGACGGAGTATGTGTGAAACGGGCGTTAGGCTGATTGCAAAGTGAACTAATTATCTAAAAGAGTTTTCACGTGTGACAGTGTAATAATAGCCATACATGTGTATAGTTTGGCTAGTTTTGTGTTGGTCATGTTGTTTTTACAGTTCTGCAAAGAGAGTGCTGTGCAGTGGATTGTACCTACAGTTTTTCTAAGTGTGTGTTACAAAATTCCAAACTGAGTGCAAAGAAGTGTTTGTGCTTTTAGTTTTGCAAACTCAGTGTTTATATAGCAGCCGGTTATATTGTACTAAAGTCAGTGGGATATTTTTTTAAGGGTCATACAACTCTAAACTACATTTTCAGGGAGCACATAACTGAAAACACTAAAAGCCCTCATACATTTCATTAACAAGTGGAAATTGAAAAAAGTTATTTTTGCATTTATCTGAGCAGTTTTGTTCTTCGGGGTTGAAAAGCAAAGTCGAAGCAACATCACAGAATCTGACGTAGAAATATGCAATTGGCTGGAGTGTGTGAATGGGTGCTGGGGCTGGAGAGATAATTCATGACACTTTAACCCTCAGGAGTCTGAGCTGTTTTGGGGCCCTTTAGAAGTTGACATGCTCTGACATTTGTGCTTTTTCAGTTGCTTATAAACACATTAATGACAAAGTGGAATTACACTAGCCTAGAAATCTAGACGCACCCTAGTGGCAGCAAATTTAATTTGCCCGCAAGTGTGGTCTAGCAACTCTCAATTCCTATCTGAGCTGTATTCCTCAGAATCTGGACGGCCCAATCACATCGTGTAGGTAGGCTATAGAGTCGGCGGGCGGGGCCATAATGACGACGGCCGAGTTGCGTTTGTGTGCTTCTAGTAACACAGTCTTCTAGTAAACACAGAAACTGGCGAACGGCGACGGTCTTGCGATTCAGCTCTGCCCGCGCCTCCGGAAGACTTGGAGTTAAGCTTTCCTCTGAGAAAAGAACAAAGAACAGCACTGAAGTCATTCTTAAAAAGGGAAGATGTGTTCGGAGTTTAGCCGACCGGATACGGCGAATGTTTAATCAGTCAGCAAGCTCCCCTTCACCGTCGTTGCTCCGGTTGGTGTAGCGCTATCCTATCGCGAGCAGAGGGAGTTTGAAAGACAACCGTTTATCCTGCCCCTCGGACTGAGCCCTGTCTATGGTGAGTTTCCAGACCAAACATCTTGATGTGGGTCTGGCTTGTCAGGCTAGAATTACACTGTATTCAACATAAACTGGGCTATCATAATATGCGAGCAACATGTATGTACATGCTTGTATTTTTGAGAGAATAATGTTTATGCATGGGTTTTGAAACATTTTTTTTTTTTTTTTTTTTTTTTAATTAAGGTCTCAAAACACAAAATAGATATGCGGCCACAATACTTTTTAGACTAATGGATGTGGTTGCGTAGAGTTTTGCTTCAAACTGATGTGAGAATCATTGAGCCAGCTAATTCATATAATACACTGATTTAAATTTTCTAAGACACGTTTTCTTTACAAAGGCCATATGTGAATAGGCGTGAACATTCATGAATATAAGGTATCACACCTGAGACACAAAGGAACGCATAAGGAATGAGCCTCATCTATGTGACTGAGAGCTTAGCAAAAGGACAAAGGAAATATATTTCGCTGTAGTTTATTGAGTATATAGTCATCAATGGAACATTATAAAGGCCCGTTATATTTTAAGTCATCAACAGATTTGACTGCACTACAAATTTCATTTGGTATTTGTTTCTTATTTTCAGTCCAAATATAAAAAAATGTAATCAAGATAAATTTACTAGATAAGTAAAATGACATGATATTTTTTTAATGGTTTTCTAAAGATCTATATCAGGGATGGGCAATTTCCGTCCTGGAGGGCCACTGTCCTGCAGAGTTTAGGCTTGTTCGACTTCCCCTAGCGATGCGCAGACCGATTGGCGGCTGACTTGAAGCAGCGCATGCCGGTTAGAAATTTTGTCCGACTTGAGACAGCGCCGACGGCACGTGACTGTGACGTATGTCAACAAAGTACCGCGAGAGCGATTCGAGAGCAGCCGGCTGATGCAGCCGCTGCAGATTCTCAAGGGGGACTGCAGGTGGCTGCTCGAGCTCTGATGACGACACAGCTGATCCATGATTGGCCGGATTCACCGCAAGACAGCGACCACGTGTGTTTCGTGTTTATTCTAAAACTTATGTTACACTAATGCTCACAAATCATTTATTTATAACAGTAAAACCTCTTTTCATGTAGTCGCGACGTTAAATTGTCATGTTTATCAAACTAAAACTGATAAAAACCGTTGACAACACTGCGCAGTGTATGTTTATATATTGAACTTTAATCTTGTCCAAATAGACGCTTTATTAAACAGTACATACAGTATTGGATGAAAATATCATTTGAAACATCTGTGTATTTGAGAAATGCTGCATTTATTTAACTTCAGCTGTGATAAAGTTTGCAAACGCAGTGCAAGCGTCACCACGGGAAGCAGAAAGTGTCCGACTTCACGTCTCCGTTTGCAGCTCCTCCCCGCCTGCACTCGGCTACTCTCGCCGATCGCATCCATCCAGCCACAGCCGATGTCGAACACACCTTTTAGCTCTAACCCTAATCAAACACACCTGATCCAGCTAATTAATGTTTTAGGATTTCTATAGAAATCTACAAGTGGGTGTGGTTTTTGATTAGGGTTGGCTAAACTCTGCAGGACAGTGGCCCTCCAGGACCGAAGTTGCCCATCCCTGATCTAAATGTAGTGAATTTTTGCTTCAAACAAGCAAAATGATCTGCCAATGGCAGACGAAAAAATATCTTATTTCTGTTTGGGACAAAAACAAGATTTCAATCAGAAACATTATTTTGCTTGTTTTATTGTTGCTCACAATATTTTCACCATGTAATTTGTGGTTGGGATGGGTCGTGTCACAATTAGGATGTCTTCACCTGTGGTCGTTTGGCCCTGATTAGTTTGCTATCTCCACCTGTGTCTTATTAGTTCCCTCTTTCACCCTGTGTATTTATGCTGCCTTCACATGCTATCAGAATTATTGTAAATACGAATTTTCGATGTAAAAATTGCACATGAACATGATGTCTTGTTTACCACTGGGAAGATCGGAAAAAATGTTGATACCCAAGTTTCCGAGCTGGGCGTGGCATAACCGTTAAAAATAGCAGATGGGAGACGAATTTCAGTTTTATTAGTTTTATTCCCCACAACAATTTCATTGTCTTGTCGTTAAAGTTACAAAGTTACGTTACATGTCGTTACATATTTGCATAAATTAATAATCATTTGAAGAATATTGTGTATTTTAAACACGAAATCGTATCTAGTTGACCATCATTTGAGAAGTGAGCAAGCTGACTGTCTAGATAGTGTGGTAAAAGTAGCTATACAATAGGATCATGTATGCCTGAAAACTATATCCATTTTAGTCTTTAAGCAGCCTTTATAGTCTAAATTATGCCTTTATTGTGAATGTGATTATAAACAATATGCTTTTGTGTTGTGCTGCTATGTTTGCCAGTGATTCTATGATTTTCTGGGACCAGGAAATTACTGAAATGGTTATAGTGTTAAAATAACATTTTCCAAAGACGCACAAAAGTATGAACCTGGCGTCCTCCATTCTTTCTGACAACAAAGCACCTGAACACAACAAGCTCATAATCACGACTTCTGAAGCGGGAAGTAGGAAACCTCCGATAGTTCTGTTCTGTTCAGTCCCTCGTTGGTTATTGTTTGTACACGTGAGATTTAACGTCTGTTGTAAATATTCTCTGTCCTTTTGAATTAAAGACTGTGATGTATCTTCCTCTGCTGCTTTGTGCACTTTCTACAGCCTCAACTTGTGACAGGTGGGACATGTCCCCACCAATTTTTGCCAGGGTTGATACTGACCCCACCACTGAAACATCTCCAAATGATAAGCAGAGTATTCATTTAATTTGTTTGTTAAATAAGAGACGATCTGGCACTGGAATATGTTGTCTTTGAAATCATGCTGAGTGTTTGTTGCCATTGTCATCAGTGGCGGAAGGCATTGTTTTCTTGGCGCTCACAGTCTTCACACAGACGAGTGCTTTCAATCTATCACTAAATGCCATTGTGGAAGCTCATTGTTTGTTCCGGAGAAATCACAAAACAAAATTCTTACAAATGTTTCTGCTCTTGTTATACGATCACTAGTGAACATCTTTGGTTTTAACTATGAATAAACTATACAAGGGCAGAGAACCCAGAACCTCTGACATGTTAACAAAATATCTATCACAACTTTTTTTTTAACGTCACTCCAGAGCAACATTCGTCACAATTCTGTGCTCATGGGAGTCACTTCAGATTTTACATACCCAATGTTATCAAGATAGTAGAAATGTAGTCAGTGGAAGGACAGTGATGTGTCAGAAGAACTATTCCGGTGACAGCTTTATATATAAACAAATCACAAGGACTTGTATCCTAAATGTTAAAAAACTTAAAGCTGCGGTCCGTAACTTTTTTTTGGGTTAAGAATTATCCAAAATACTTTTTTGAGCCAGTCAGTGTTCAAAACTATCAGCTTACCTTAGCTCAGTTTTCAACCGTAAGCTTGAAATGTTTTTAATTGCAGTGGTACAGGTGGATTTCCACAGGAAATTCAATCATACCCAGCAGGCACAGGACGTCAGTATGACGTCAGATTGACGTTGGACTCCAACGTCGGACAGGCGTTGTATTTTGGTTGAAAATGAAAAAGGTTCAAGGTTCTGACGTCACTCATACCCCTTTTCCACCGTCACTCATACTCCTTTTCCACCAGAATGAACCGGGTGCTAGTTCAGAGCCAGTGCTGGTGTCAGTTCTAAGTTGGTTCGATTTGAGAGCCTTTAAGAACCGGTTTGGTTTTCCACAGGCTGAGAGCCACCACAGAGCTATAGGTCTTACGTCACTGTTTACGTCTCATCTTTCTCGCTAGCGTTTTAGCAATGCTAGCGAGGCAGCAGGAAATACAAACACACCAGGCTTGTTTGAGATGCATCGGCGCTGCGCGGACTGATCCACGTATGATATCAAAATACTGCATGATCGATTCAAAAGCATAAGGAGTCGTTTGCGCTCGCTGTACTTTGATGTCATACGCAATCGGTCTGCACAGCGCACGCCGATGCATCTGGAACAAGCTTTCCCTCAATGTCTCATGGCTTTATGATCCAACATCGACATCAAAACACCGCAAATGCAGCTCTCCATGATTTGTATAGACAGAGATTACAATCCAGCAGCTGTTAGCTTGATTAGCTGCTATTTAAAAAATGGCGGTCACAGGTTGGTGTTGGTCTTGTTGATCACGGTAAGGCCTTCCCCAGCCGCTGACGCAAGCGGTTCTTACTTCTAGCCCAGCAATGTTTTGGTGCTACTTAAGAACCAATTTTCCTTGCTCGGAGCTGGCGCTTTGGCTGTGGAAACACAAAGAACCGATTTGAAACTATAGGCTCTGATTTAGCTAAGGCCAGCACTGCCTTAGTGGAAAAGGGGTCACATTGGCCCTCATTTATCAATCTTGCTTAGAAACGGGCATATATATTGGCGTAAGATTATGCTTACACTCCTCTCACCTCCTGATTTATTGTGGTGTACACATTACTTTTTTGCGCCATGGACACAGGGAAGACGGAAAAGAAGCGAAACTTCTCTGACGTGGAGATCGAGACCATCACCAGGTGGAAA
The DNA here is from genome assembly GCF_024679245.1 of Pseudorasbora parva. Lineage (NCBI taxonomy): Eukaryota > Metazoa > Chordata > Actinopteri > Cypriniformes > Gobionidae > Pseudorasbora > Pseudorasbora parva. The sequence continues at coordinate 23,434,892 of NC_090172.1, forward strand.
AAAACAAAATTGTTTTATTTGGGAGTTTAAAGAGTCGGATTAAAGGTGCCCACAAATACAAAATATGGACCCAAATTACGAGTACTGTTAAAGGGGTACTTCAGCGCTGGGAAGATGAATCTGTATTTAAACTGGGTCATCAATGTAGTAGAAATGTGAAATTATTTTTGAATTTGGTGCCTTCTAGACTGAGAAAAGACAGAAAATGTATTTTTGTCCCATGGGGATGAAAGACTACAATTCCCAGAATGCTTCGCTGCCCTGTGCCATTCCCAACGCCACCAACTTGATTACAGTGACTGAGTTAGAGGAGACACTACAATTAAAAACTGAACGTGTCTGTTCAATATAATGAGTGAGTCACCGCGCAAGTATCACAGCACTGAGCACTAACTGCACGAGTGATGAGAGCTGAGGTAATCGCGACTACACTCGCGGCATACATTCACAACGCGAGTTCAGTCTGGCGCGTTTCAGTTCATGCCTTTACAAGCTTAACTTTCATAGAAATTAATTTGAGAAGTTAAAAGACTTACATTGCACACCATAGCTCCGTTTAAATGATCCTGTAGCTGAGCTGAGCTCTCCCTGCAAGCTGAGTGTGATCTCCCATCCCCCATGCGCGGATTCAAAACATGCGGAAATGGCTCCCTCTGCTGGCTGTAGTCTTTAGCCGTTGGGCAAACATTCCTCCTATGATGCAAAAATCGTCAATTTGCATCATAGGAGGAATTTTTCCAGAAATAAAATGCATAAATCTCTTGTCCCAGGGAGATATGAGGGGGGAAAGCACAATAATTTGAATATACTCCAGGGTTTCTACTGATACAAAGCCATATGCTAATCGCTGAAGTAACCCTTTAATAGTGTGGGGGTTCAGAAGTGCACTCCAGCAGTTTAAATAGCTGTTTGGATGAGAAATTCCCTATCACAGTGCATTATTTTACAGCACATGTTTTAAAACAATTAGCATTTAATTTCATATCACGTCACATGTATCGGGGTGTCCAATAGTGATGATGTGATGTGGAGTACCATTCATTCACATTAATAATTGCATGACAATTTGTAAGATTCTTATTAATATGATTTTTATTATTAATGACGCTTATTGTTATTTAGAAGAAGAATGTAATTTTTATTATTTTGTCAGTCTGAATTATTTTCAGTCCCAGTCCGTGCACAGCTGCCGGGCCTAACCCTGAACCATCAGGTAAAGCGCACGGGCTCGCAACTGGAGGAATACATGCCTACAAATCAAATGCTTTGGTATGTATAGTCACACAAATTAAACATTGAAGTCCATGTTGCACAAAAATAAACACTGAAGTTTATAATTACTATGTTGTTGTTGTTTTTTTACAGTGGGTCATAATATAGCATATCTTTGTCAGTGCGTTTTGTGGTGTTAGGAATTGTTTTTCTGCGCATTTTCGAAGTAACTCAAAACGTGCGTACATCACCTCCTGAGCTGGCGTAGGATTTGAGCGTGCCGTATGCCAACATCCATATTGATAAATCTCAAAGTCACCGTGGTTTTGGGTGTTTGCCAGGTGTATGCTGGAAATTTGGTGTACGCACTTTTGATAAATGAGGGCCATTGAAAACATGTGTTCGAATTTTAAAGGCACGGACCATCCGGTGCAAAGCTCAGCATCCTTAAAGGGGTCGCACACAGAAGCGCGACACGTCTTTAAAATATTGAACACCCCCACATTGCCAAAATGGTATGATCCTCGTTTCATAACACTTGTGAAGATTCGACTGTAAAATCGGTCTCTGTATATCAAGGCATTGAATCTTCGCCTATTCGGGGTCACCCCTAGCCTGACAAGCCAGACCCACATCAAGATGTTTGGTCTGGAAACTCACCATAGACAGGGCTCAGTCCGAGGGGCGGGATAAACGGTTGTCTTTCAAACTCCCTCTGCACGCGATAAGATCAACCAGCAACCACCAACCAGAGCAACGAAGGTGAAACAGAGCTTGTTGATAGATTTAACATTCACCGTGCCCGGTCGGCTAAACTCCGAACACATCTTCCCTTTTTAAGAATGACTTCAGTGCCGTTCTTTGTTCTTTTCTCAGAGAAAAGCTTAACTCCAAGTCTTCCAGAATCGCACTCAAAGCTGATTCGAAAGACCGACGCCGTTCGCCAGTTTCTGTGTTTACTAGAAGCACGCAAACGCAACTCGGCCGTCGTCATTATGGCCCCGCCCACCGACTCTATACACGATGTGATTGGCCCATCCAGAGTGAGAGGAATATAGCTCAGAAGGTTATTGAGAGTTCTAGATGACACTTGCAGGCAAATTAAATTTGCTGCCGCTAGGGTGCGTCTAGATTTCTAGGCTAGGTAACCCCTACAAAATACAGTAACTTATTAGAGACTAGAGGCATACAGTCACTATAATACATGATACACATTTTACACTTTGCAGTAGGAGAAACCCTTATACAATACATGCTGGATTCTTGAAAAATCTGGATAATGGATAACACTGTGTCCCAGTTGAGATTTGGCCATACTCGTTTACCAGCCTTTCAGCCATGGTTTATGACATGGTCTATGATATTAGCTCTTATTTTATCAGTTACCCTTATTCTGGCTCTTTCTTTGTGTTGCTCTATATTCCTTTTTCACACAAGATCAGCCCACAGAGGTCCTCATTTACTGTATACCATTATGCATATGGACATGTGGTTGAAATTAACCTCAACCCCTGAGTGTATTTCCTAGATGGGAATCAGCTGTGATTTATATATTTGCATAACTTTGATCAGCTGTTTCTCAGTAACAATGGAATAAAATACAGGGGATATATATTTGTGTTTCAGTTTGTGATAGCTGTCTACCTTGACTTCAGCCTATAAGGTTAGGTTTAGAACATGGTGTTATCTGTTCTGACATACAGAGTTAAAGCAGTGGTAAATTTGGCAGTAAAACGCCATTGTTTTGGTCTTGGTTGAGCTTGTGTGTTAAATTTGTGTTAACTATATGCATTTTGTGTCAAAGCAACAATAAATGTGTTATTTGTATAGCCCACACAGACAGATGTTGTGCTTACTGCTTTAAGAGTTTAGGAAATTTGTTAAAAGTATTGAAACAAATTGTCAAAGCATTTGTAAAAAAACTGTAATTGGTTTATGGGGTGATATTTTGGAAAGCAGTACCTTGAAATGGCAAAGAAACAACATCAGGTTAGATTTCTGTGTCTAATGTAGAGTAAGCGTGTAGTGTTTTGGGCTAAGGTTTTGCTCCTTGTATTGAATATTGTTAAGAACTTTGTCCACATCACAGGCAATGTTGTCTCTTGACAGGCAAAGGGAAAAGGTGCCTTTGTTGTGCCAGATCCAGTCTTGACAACATTCTCCACAGCTTGCTCTTTCTCATCCTCAGCCTCGTCCACCACCTCTTACACATACTCTCCCTCCTGTCCCTCTCAGACTGTTTACTTACTGTATGGTTGGTATCATCGTTCAGTGCACCTGCACCTACCAGTGCACTCTGAAGTGGCCTATATTCCGTACAGTTGGTTCGAGCACATCATTAGAAATAATTGTGAACAATTTTGAGTCATTGTGTGTAAACGTTGACAACAGTGTTTTAGTTGTGTTTTGTGACTCAAATAGATCACAGTGCAAAATGTGTTTTAGTGAGTGAGAATGTGTTTATAGTTTTGCAAAAAGACCAGTGTAGATCTGCAGAGTTTGTCTAACTAGGTGAAAATTGTTTATGGTTTTGACAAAAGAGAGAACGATTAAAAAAATGGGTTCAGGCCACTGAGCTTTTGGTTTAGAGAACAGAGTTTAATGTTTTAGCAATTGTGAAAAACTGTAATAGTCAATATATCCGTTATATATAAGTCAATATATATGTTTTGTTTGTTAAGAAGCAGTTTAGAGATTTGAACTTTAACATTCAAATACCATTATATCATATTACTTCACTCTCAGAAAAAAAGTGGAAATCAGCATATGAATCTCAACAATGGTGACATACTTAATGCTGCAATGCATGCTGGGAGCCATGAGTTCTATAATGTGGTGGTTTAGTAGTAGGGTTGGAGCTAAACTCTGGAGTACATCAAATCTCTAGGACTGAACTTGCCTACCCCTGACTTAGAGGTACAAAAATGTACCACCCCAGTGACAAAAATATTTGACAGTGTTCATATCACACCACATTAGTATATTTAGTTGTTACATGTATAACATTTAGAAACACATGTAGTGCATTTATAGTTTGCCGAGTTTAGCGCACAACATGCACAAAATAAATTCATAGATGACAGTCACTCCTTCGCTTCTTCTGAATAGCACTGTAACCTGTTAATATGGCTGCCAAAATACTGTTTATGTTATTTGTGCACAGTGTGAAACAGACCTCAGTCAGCACAGCTGTATAAAATCAGCAACACTGTATTATTCAGGGATGAAACAGATGAAGTCGTGTGAGAAGTTAGGATGTGAATGGCGGGTGACCCTGTAGTATGATATGCATGGCAAAATTTAAATGACCAAGCAGCGAAAATGGGTTTATGCAATCAACAATGATGTCACAGAACCCATGAGTCAAGTCAGTATTTTAAAAGATGTGGATCTAATACTTAACATTAAACAAAGATACATTTATTTCCATGTTTTAAAAACTAGACAAAACAAGACAGGTGAGGGCTCTCATGAAACCTTGAACACTTCAAAATAATAACCAGAAAATAAAGAGCAACCGCCACTGGTCACAGAGGGAAGTCAATTGATACATGACAGCTCAGTGCAATGTGGAGAATCTGGGAGAGTTCAGTGATTTATCTGTCTGTTTTTGTTGGGAAGGCCTGAAACCCTCTTGAATTGAGTTGTGTTCCTAAAAACTTGACAGCTGTGGGTGGGCCGGGCCTTTTCTCTGCAGAGACGGGAAGTCCTAAATCTAAGCACTCAAAGGTCAAGTGGACTGCAAAGTAAAATTCCTTTAACATGATGTGTGGGGAAACCATTAAAATCTGGATTAATAGGGATGACTTTGAAGGCTGATGTAATATGTACATATGAGCTAGGCTGCTTAATCAGAGGCTTTCTAGTTTGATTATACACTAAGAAGAGATCACTCTTCATTGAGGTAAACAGATGCTAAGCACTTTCAGCGCCTGTAGTGGAATGAAAATAAAGCTTTTGTAATTTCTGTTCAGTGATTTTCTTATTTGACCTAATAATGTAATTTTTGAATTATGTGGGATTTGCTTAAAAAGTGGTTATTTGTGATTTATTACATTTACAAGTAAGCATGTTACAGTATGTAATTAATTCTATTCATGGTTTTAATCAATTTGCCAGCCCTGCTTTAAACATAAGCTGGTGCTTTTATAGTCCTGCATGTGCAAAAATCTCAAGTCGAAAATAACACAACATATGCGGCTGATTTTTGTCAGAACAGCAGTGCTAAGAGATGCTTTTGGACTGGTGGAATGTTCTGTGTGATATGGAGTAAATGGAGAAGAGCAGGCTCCCTGTGGTGAACTCTTGTCCATGCAAGATATAGGCTAGAAAAAGTCTTCTTTTGATATATATATATATATATATATATATATATATATATATATATATATATATATATATATATATATATATATATATATATATATATATATTGTTAGGGGTTAACAGCTTATGACCCAGGACCAGTAGTGAAGAAATGAAGACAGAGTCAGGATTGCAATTAATTAAAAGAAAAATTTACTTAAGAATAGTTTGCAGTTTCAAAAGCAGAAGCCAGCTTCAAGTCTCACAAGGAGTTCGTAGGCCGCGCTCCCTCACTCACCGTCTCGTTGCCTCGCCCCATCGTACATACAATTGTCCCAACAGTTATACCATTTTCAAGGTCTTATCCACGTCATTACTGCAATGTGGATGCTTCTGATTGGCTCAGAGACAATGCACAGTCATGGTAAATTTCCACTCATGTCAGTTAATCTGATGCACGTTTCCACTGACGTGTCACTTGTTGATGCTTTCACCCAGAATTAGGCCCGTAGTGACCTTCCAGATCTGGAGCAGGCGCCAGCTTGTCCAGAACAACAAGTCCACCCATCTCTTAGGGTGCCCATTGAACACCATTCTGATCTGTAACATAGAATATTGCGCACATACACAGATACACAGTCTCTCCAAGGTTGGAGCTGATTAAGCTCCAGTTCTAACTAGTTCTTACCAAAACATACTGATAACATGTGCTTTCTTTTAGTGAGAGGGACAAACAATAGTACAGGCAATATTCATCTTGACTTTTTAGTGTTTCAGTAAAAGGAAATATAAAAGGAATAAAACATAATAAATTAAATGAAAGACAAATCCATATTTCATATCTGGAAGCCGGGCCAAGTGAGCAAACCCTGTTGCTGCACTCCTGACATGTTAGGGGTGTGTGATACCTCCAAAATCCAAACACATGACCTTGTTGCCATTGTTTAGTGACACATCACACATCTCTAGGCCAGACCCTCAGTCACTCCTCAGAGACCAAATACAGTCTTTAGAAAACAAGAAACTAAAACTAAATCATAACTGGATAGAATCATTATAACAATATAGGATAAATATTGATTAAAGTTTTGATTATGAAGTTAATTAGGATATAAATATATACAGGTATATTGAAGCGGCAGTGGATTTCAAAATCCCCCCTTCACTATATATATATATATATATATATATATATATATATATATATATATATATATATATATATATATATATATATATATATATGTGTGTGTGTGTGTGTTTTTTTTTTTTTTTTTTAATGCAATTAAATAATGCAGATAAATTGAGAAGAATTAACACGTTTAGGTCTACAACATAAGACCATAAAGAGGATGAGAGTAAATCAGACATAGAGACAGAAAGCTGCATTTTTTTTAAGGAAGTAATGTACTTTAAGTAAGGGATAATGTACACCCAGCCGGTTGTTATCGCAGAATAAACCTCGACAGAGTGATCAGCGGAGGGGTCTTGCATCACTCTGAAGGGGTTTATTTTGAAGGGGTTTACCCACTTATTACACGGCTACTAGTCTCAAATAAATTAGACACAAAATATTGTTTGGAGATTAAACATTTTATTAGCTCTTCCGCAAAGCTTCCGCAAAGAAAAACAGTTCCAAACTGCTTTAAGCCTTTATCTATTGCTGCTAAATGTTGAAAATTAATGCTGAAAGGGTTAGATCACCCAAAAATGAAACCAAACCTATGATTTACTCACCCTCAAGTCATTATAGGTGTATATGACATTCTTCTTTCAGACAAATACAATCGGAGTTATATTTAAAAAGTCCAGGCTAACATTAATCCCAGCAGTAGTTGTAAGTTAGCTGTTTTTGAAGTCCATAAAAAATGCAGCTGTCCGTCAAATAACGTGGCTGTTTAAGTATTAAGTATTTAAGTATTTAACAGCCACAAGATGGCGCCAGCGTTAAGCATAGAAGTAGTAACCGTCAAGATAACTCGTAGTACCCAGGTGAGTGGTTGTTATCTGGAAATAACATACCACTGGAATGCACGAATCAGAATCAAGTATGTCACAGAGCATTTAATTAGTATTTATATTAATAAGTATTTAATATTATTAAGTGTATATTGAATGTAATGTTTTCAGATGCTTATTTGAAATTAAATTAAAATGTATTATAGTTTAAATTGCATTTTCAGTTGAACTTAAAGTCCCACTGAACCGGAAGTAGAGAGTGAGTCTTCTTCAGTGCTGTGAAACATTTCCAAGTTAAACGGAATATTGAACAGAGGGCAGGGTTTTACCTCAGCGCTCCTCCTCTCCATCTCGCGCTCATTGCAGATGAACGGTAGTGGGGAGTGGTTACGCATTTTAAACTGCAAGCCGTCAAACTGACATCATCTGAAAGACCGGAAGTAACGTTTCAGATTTTGTACATTTACAATATATTTACTTGTAAAATTAAACAACACAATACAGTTAAAATTGTTAGTCAGTACATTAAAATAATGATTTAAAATGTGCTTTAAAAACATTTTATTTTGCAGGGCACACTTTTAAAAAGGGTACTTAAGTGCGTTAAAGTCAAAATATGTTTTGGATTAAAATATCCAAAAAGCACTAGAATCAATCAATCAATCAACTTTATTTATATAGTGCTTTTACAATGACTATTGTTACAAAGCAGCTTCACAGTGTTAAACAGGACAATATTGCAACAAAATTTGATTTGGCTATTTTGTTTTGGATAGTTTATAGAATTAAATATGACCTAATTAATAACAATACTGTTATAGTACATTGTTTTATATTTTGATGACAATTCTCAGGTAATGTTTACTCAGGTTAGCTAACTGTGCCAAACTGTTCTGGTACAATAATGCGTGTGACGTCGCCACTCAGGATTTGTCACTTGTCTGGCTAATGACGCTATTTGAGTGACGTAGACATAGATTAACGGGTTACTTCAGCGATTAGCATAAGGCTTTGTATCAATAGAAAAACCCTGGAGTACATTAGAATGATCTTGCTTCCCCCCCTCATATTCTCCTCAGACAAGAGATTTATGCATTTTATTTCTGGACAAAATCCTCCGATGACGCAAATATCGTCATTTTGCGTCATCTGAGGAATTTTTGGCCAGAGGCTAAAGACTACAGCCAACAGAGGGAGCTATTTCGGCAGCAATGCATTCTGGGAATTGTTGTCTTTCATGAGACAAAAATAAATTTTCTGTCTTTTCACAGTCTAGAATTAATTTTTTCCACATTTCTAATACATTAATGTCCCAGTATAAATACAGATTCATCTTCCCAACGCTGAAGTACCCCCTTGATAATAAAAATAAAAGAAATACCTGATCGCCCTCCAGTCTATTTACATAATACTGTCATTAAACCAACTTGCGTTACCTACTCCGATGAGCAGCCGTTATAAGCCACACAGTGTAAAATGAAACTGTAACCGTACCGACTGGCCTGGATCGACACATAATAGAACGGTTACGCAATGAGAACCGTTCGGCCCGATGGTGGAAAAGAGGCTATTATTATACAGCTCATCACAGTTAGTCTTATATCTTGATTTACCACAAGCACCATGTTTTACCATGCCTACTATCGATTTAGCTTACTGCAGTGTGTAACAAGTGTCTAGGGGTAAAGATAACAACTCCCATTATTCAGGAAAATCAAGACATCATCAAGCTACACCTTTGCTTTGAATAAGCGACCTCTAGCAGCAAAAAATTGCATATTGTGCCATTAAGAAACAATCATGAAAGTTTAAGTACACATTGCTCATTCAGGTCAATTTATTGCAGTTCTTCTTAACAACGAAGAAGAAGAGACATGAAGAGACATGTCATTCATTGCTGAAATCCTGTGATTATTTGTAGCCACAGGATGAATGCACACTATGACAGAAAACATTGAGTTTATGCGAGCACACAGACCGTCTTCATGTCTCATACACTGTCCAGCACTGTCAGCATGTCTTTCTGTTTCCATGTTTCTGCTTAAAATATTTATTTTTGAGATGAAGCCGTCTGCTGATAATCCCACACCTTATTTTGGGTTCTTTATAAACCTCGTTCAAATGTCTGTTAACACACCATGTTTTCTTGCCAAGTCTGATGGATTTCTGTTTGCTCAAAACTTTGCAAGACAGCCAAAAACAGGATAATGCATCCATCATCAGTATCCAGGACGTGTGCCACTTCTTTATCGCAACACAATCTATTGGATTACACACATTTTATGGAGTGTGTGTGTGTGTGTGGTTCAGGTAAACCCTACATTATGAGGACAAAATGTCCCCCTAAAGATGGATATTATAACTTTTCCATTCTGGCCTATGGATAATATATACATTGTTGGACCACTGGTCAATAAGTCATCTGCAGAAGAAATAAATGCTGATGTCCATTTGAACTGTTTAATTTGCAATTAGTCCATTCATTTCCACCAGTCTGACCCATTGTGACAGATTTGTGGAAACATGATAGGTGGACATTATGCGATTGACAGGGTAATGCCTCCTCACATGTGACCTATAATCTGTGGTTTGCCGTTACCCCCTCAAGCTTTTGGATTTCATTGAAAAGACTGAGCAAAACACCAATGTCATTGTATTAATTTTACAAAAATGGCTGCTTTACACAGTATTTAATCTCATTCATTGTTTGTAATATATAATATAGTAGGCTATATAATTATATATATATTAGTCATTTCACTTGGCGGCCATCTTCTCATGGTTATCTCTTTGAATGGGGAAACATCAAATTCTCCAAAACAGTTTGCCAAGATAAGGATTACATTTCTTATTTGAAATCACCAATGAAATCTGACAACAACTGTCTCATAAATATTGTTTCTAAATTCTCAAATCATGACAACAGCCTGGACAAAACTGAAGCGCATGTGCAGTCCTAAGCGCATCTCGGAACACTGCCTGTTTTTATAGCAACCAGAGCTTCTAATGGCAGCAGCAGTGATGCAATGACTTTACTAATCAATGATTGGTTCTTTCATTTGGAAGGCGGGGCTTGTTTGCCATATTGGGCGTTGCACTTTCTCCCATAAGTGAATAAAGTGCACCCTCTGTCTGTATATAAAGTTTGATATAACTCTTGTTTTATTTTTCCTAGAGGAGGCCACTGCATTCTTTTACTCTATATGTGCATCAGTTGTCCACATAGGGTGCTTCTCAATATCTCTCCTCGTTTCCAAACTATTCCTTCCTCCATACTATGACCCGGTAACCGATGGAGCTCAGCCATCTTGTAGGAGATCTCAATTCTCTGATTGCACCGTGAGGAGACGAGGATGGAGGTGTCTTCCTGAGGAGTCATGAGCGAGGATAAACAGGTGTATCCTTTGCGGAAGTGTTTTATCGACTAAACGTGACGCAGCCATTCATTCTCCTCCCCCTTCACATCGTGCCACAGTTTATTCATTATTATTATTATTAAGTTTACATGTACAAGACACAAATGTTTGTCAAAAAACAACAACTGACCGTTGCAGAATTGACCCTTCGCTAAGCCCCGCCCCCCGTAGTTACTGTTGCTACGCCTGTCAAGCTTTCGCGGCTGGCACGTCTATTACAGTATGTATGCGCCGGTGTCAGACATTTCCGAGGAGATAATTAGTCATTTCTGGCGAACAGGGGAAATATCTGAGAGAGTAAGAAAAAAGGGACTGCAGTATGTATTTGCGGGATATATCCGCGACATATTATGCAACCGATTACAGAATAATTTAAATAAAATTGAAGCTAAAGCCTATGGTCTCAGCGCAGTCAGCAGCTGCCTCATATGTATGTTCATGCACAACAGGGTAAGTAAAATGAGAAAATAATCGAATAATTATAAATCAAACAACTTATCAATAAATCTTGTGGAATAAACACCAGACATTAGCCTGAAAACTTTGCAATGATTCTCTGGCTTAACGTTATATTTAGCGCGCTGGGCTAACTGCTCACATGTCGTGTGTCTATAATCTACTCCTTGGACCTGGCACTAGCCTGAGATTCTGACCTGAGCCATTCATCAAAAACCACACATTTACTGAAACCTTATAACAGAAAGCCAGTCTCTCAAACATGATGGGTTTTATTAATATTATAAACACAGCCACTGCAACAATCCTTATGATGAAGGTCTTAATTTGCACACATTTTGTCTAAACAAAACTACAATACAAAACTAATAAATAAAGCTAAGACAGTTCTTTTTATAGTCTATATACTGCATCATATGTAATAACTTGCATCAGTCAAAAACCTCATGTATTTTCAGTTTGTTGAAGAAAACGTAGGTGTTTTTGTTAATCCTGACGACATTTAACGTTGTGAATGGGGTCTCACACACTGCTTGATTCAAGGCTGGTATTTCTTACCTTCAGTTTTACGTTTTGGGAAGAAAAAAAAAATACACCATCTGTCCAAACTTTTAGGATAGGCATCAGATTTGCACAATCCATACGCACAGATTTGCATCGGCATGTTTCCCTCGCTCGAAAGCTTGACAGACCTTCCGTGCCTAGTTACGGTTGCTAAGCCACGATTGGCCTGTGGTGGTATTCGGGCGTGGCTTAGCGAAGGGTCAATTATGTCAAAGAACAATAAAATGAAAGAAACAAATAGAGAAACAAATTGAAACTAATACTATACAATGAATAAATAGCAGTTAATAACTGCAATTCGTTGTTAATAATAACTGGTAATATTAATTAAAATGTGGTATTTTGTGGAGGTTGAAGCTTACAATATAATACTGACTAAATCCAGCGGTGCAGAGTGCATTAATCATCATTAATTGACGACGCTTTGAAGTGACCTTAAAGGGAGCGAGGATATTTCATTTCACTTGATTCAATTCCTCCGTCCTCGCGTCTTTTCCTCGCGTCCTTCCCTCGAATCCTGCACTGAAAAAAATGACTTTGTGGTATTGTAAAATCTATTACATTAATTCATGTAATTTATACATTGTAAAATCAAGATTAAGTTGGAACTATATATCTTATGTAAAATTTACACAATTTATTAATGTAATAAATTAACTGAGAAGAAAGAGTACATTTTACCATATATTTACAAATAGTATTTAATGTTTTATAGTCACAGCACATTCACCTAAAAATACTAAGTAAATTTTAATCTGAAAAGCAAAGTGTGTTTGAATCTGCCCGGCCATTTTTGTTGTTGCTCAAAAAGATCCCGGTTCAGTGGCAGAGACGGTCGGTTTGGGATGTCGCTTTTATATGGCTGACTTATTCTCGGTAAGTTCTGACTTTTCTATTTTAGATTTGTGATAACGATGTACTTCGTTTTGATGGTTTGATTATTGCATAGACGTTACGGTTTAAAATTGACTAAAAGTGAGTTTTAATCACAATAACGGTAGCTAAAGCTAAAGCATTATCCACTTCTATAAAGTTGAGACTGGTGTTTAGTCAAAGATAGAGGGGATTAAATGTAGTTAGCCACGTTCTTGTAGAAAAAGTCACCCTGTCTGGTTAACTTCAAAATAATTTAATGTTAGCTGGCCGTGATTAAGTGCTGGCTGCCTGTGTGTGTGTCCTCTAGCTAATGTTAGCATTTTTTTAAAGTGTCTAAGTTAGTTGTTTTTATATCCACTGAAAATTTCACAGCAATTATTTTATCAAAGCATAAGTTAGTCTGCACTCTGCACTAAAGAAGGAAAGTTTGGATGGCAGGTGAACTCTGATACCAAATAAGCATTGATGTATAACGTTAGCAACAAGTGCATGAATGTCAGCAATTCTATTTTAGTGAGCTAACGACATGAAGGTCCGGTCACCTTTTTAATGAAAATAAAATGTAATGTTATAAATGTAATTCTATTTCTTAAATGGAATTGTGTTCTTTCTTTCTTACAAACTGTATGCAGGAGGACAGTCGCAGTGTTGCCGCTGAACATATCCTTAAGATGGTCGTCCATGGAGCTGATTGAGAGGATCCAGTCGATGAATGAGCATTAAGGAAAAGTGACCATTCTGTTTCAGCTGGACTATGCATGTGCTCGTCATTAAAGGGTTAAGTTAGTTCAGTTCAGTCAAAAATGAAATGTCTGTCATTAACTCCTCTCCCTAATGTCGCTCCACACCCGTAAGACCTCCGTTCATCTTAACACACAGTTTAAGATATTTTATATTTAGTCCGAGAGCGTATGCAAGTGTATGCACACTATACTGTCCATGTACAGAAAGGGAATAAAAACATCATCAAAGTAGTCCATATGAGACATCAGTGGGTTAATTAGAGTCTCTTGAAGCATCCAAAATACATTTGGGTCCAAAATAACAAAAACTACGACTTTATTCAGCATTGGCTTCTCTTCACCGTTTGAATCTTTATTTGAGGATTGAACACAAACACGGAAGAGAAGACAATGCTGAATAAAGTCGTAGTTTTTGTTATTTTTGGACTCAAATGTGATACATTTCATATTTGGCTGAACTAACCCTTTAATGTTAGTTATGCCACTGTTGGCTGCTGATGTTTAGTTGAACCATACATGGTTAATTCTACAGTTATTGTAAATTATAATGAATGTACCTTAACTACTTAATCAGTTGATGTGAACATTACTGATTTAATGGTTAATTGTAAATTTTGACATAATAAACTGTTCAACTTTATTGTATTTATGTGTGATTTGTGATAAATGTATTTGATGCAGAGAAAATTATTACATTTATTTGGTTTAAAATAGCAACATTTACATAATAATAGTGAGTAATATAAATTAATTCAACTAAGTAATTCAAAATGTCAAATGGACAAACATTATAAAATCTACTTAATTACTTCATAAGAGTAAATAATACAGATTTATAAAATTTACTTGATTACCTTTAATAAATACAACATGCTAAGTTAAATATAATTAAGTAACATTTACTTAATGTCTTTGCAAATGTTACATTTATAGTTAAGTACATTTTACTTGATATTGGCAAGTAAGTTGTACTTGATATCGCAGCAGTAAATTTTACTTAGAAAAACTGAGTGCAAATTGTTACAAAGATTTTATCAAGTAAATCTTACAAGTTGTTTTTATCAGTGTGAAGGGGTGGAGCTAAGGCGCGAGGATAGGAAGCTAGGAAAGGAAACAAGGATGCACAAATAAGAATTGGGAAGCACCCATAGTGTTCATTACAAAGTGGACACTTTAGGCTGTGAGAGAGGTTTAGTATTGGCATTGTTTTATCTGTGGGAAGAAAAGCTAATTTACAACAAACTTCAGAAAGTACTTTATGATATAGTGCTCGAAAAAAGAAACCATATCAGTGAAAGCAACCCAACAAGTTTTACATGTCAGTCTGTTTGTTTATTCGGCCATTAACAAAGTCATTTTTCATAATCTAAAAGTTTTTATCAAGGGTATACCAAAGTGCTTGCAAATATTTCATAGTTTTGTCACAGTTATTACTGCCATATTTTGGAGGAGTAAAATATGTAATTATGTAATTCCTGTGAGTGCAACTGTAATGTAATAACATTTTTACAATTGTCAATCCAGCTGATTACATCCACCCGCCTTCTGTAATTTGCTTGTATAATCTTAATGAAATGAGATCTGTTTCTACCCAGCGGTAAGAGTGAGAGTGAAGGAGCATCTCAGGTCAATTTGATAGTGTACTCTGTAGAAACCTTTCTTTTCTCTCCCATTTAACCAAACTCCCATTGGCACCGATGCACATTTCTACCCATTATGTTATCAGTATACGTATTGCACATGATGTAACATGGAATTTGTAATGAAATGTTTAGTTAAAGCTGCTGGTCATTGCAATTTTTTCACTGAATTATGTAAATTACTACTTTTAGCAGGGACGTGCGGTCCATATAAACGTAATTACTATGAATTACTATAAATTCCCTTGAAATGTACCATACAGCTTACTTAATAACAATTTAGTAATGTCATTTATTTATTTGCCAAACAATGGTAATTGCTCTGTTGTAATTTATCATCATCATTGCCTCACATTCTTACTGGTTTGCTGGCACATGGAGGATTTCATGGGCAGGTAAAGCTGTCTGTGGATCGCTCGCCCAAGAGGAAAAATGCACTGCTGCTGCTGCTGCCAGATCTCAATCAACGAAAATCACATTTAAAAAAAACACTTCTAGCATACACTGCCATGATATTAGTTATTTGTTGTCTCTAAACCATGTAAAGGGGAAGAATGTAGTTTCTGTGACATTAGTGCCACCTATAGCAGATTTAAAAAAATACAGCATATTTTGTCCCGTTAGCACGCCGCGCCTCACTCAACTCAACATCTTTTACGGGTGCTTGTGAAGGCATCAACAGGTAAATGTAGGCTACTTTCAATAAAAATCCAACATTAAGAATAGTTTTAGCTGTGTTGCTAGGTGTCATGAGAGTAAGCTAACATGAATAGCCAGGTGTATCCAATGTTTTTGCATTGGGTGCCTTTTTTGACATGACTCCCATTCTGCCGTGCAAAGGCAAAAGGCCGTAACTTCGTTTTTGGTCGAAAATGAGTTATTGACATTTTTGGGACTTTCAAGACCTCCTTTATCATGTGGATAAATATCGTTAGTCAATTATGTTGTTTTTTCGAGAAAATTATGGATTGTCTGAACAGTAACTTCCAAAAGCCCAGGAGAAACCAAGGCAGAACACCGTAACAGCAGTTACCGCTCTTTGCCTTGGTTTTAGAACACTCTGCCTTTGTTTAGCAATGCGTCTAAATTAAGTTACGGTACCGACATGCAGTTATGGTGCCCCGGCTTTGTATTAATGTCTATTAAAGTTTGCCGCGTTTGAGTTACGGTGTAGCCTGTGTACTGTCATACATGTTTTCATAATGCAGAATATTCTCTCAGCGCGCTGTCAGGCAGTCTGGGGCTGCCCACTGCACGAGTGTGTGTAGGCTACTCGAATGCAGTGACAGCGTGCGATCTCGCATACAATCAGTAGGCTAGTAACAGTTCGCAATTATATCCATATATCCTACCTTTTCTTGTAAACCCGATAAAATCCATGCCAATGAACGTCATCGGAGATGTTTAATCCACAAGCATTCTGAGAATTATTCCTGTCGTTCACATCAATCTAAAAGTTGTCCTTTGCTTGGCGATTTTCATTCAAAGATGTAAAAGTATAAGCTGTAGCCTATTGTATCTTTTTTTTACTAGATAAAAACATTAAAAACATATTGCAATAAATAATTACTCTGTTTAGCCTATGAATGGGCAATCCGATCCAGTCAGCGCTGTCATTAGCCAAAATATAATAGCGTGATAGCCAAACTTAACCCTTGATTAACCAGCGGCACTGTTTGCTATTTGTCTTATTTATCACATGCATTTTTACAAGATTTTTTATTTGTTCTATGTTTTTTATATCTTTGCATTATATATGCAAATGTTTACTCATTAGAAATAATCTTATCTTATTCATATAATTCAGTGTCACCTATCAACCTGTAAGTTTTGCTGCACACCAATGAAGATTCTCTTTACTAGAGGTATTGTGTCCTTAATAATAATAAGATGGCTATACTTAATTGTAAATCATCCAAAATAAATGCCATGATCATTAGATTTTATAAAGGTGTTACTATATTGATTTTGCAAATGGTGATCAGCAACCAAATATTGATAATATGGAAGTTACTGCCTTTTGCCTTGGCATGACTCCACATTTTTTGCAGACAATACAAAGGCAGAGTGCCGTAACTTCAAAATAGGGGTCAAAAGTCAAGTTTGAGTAAAAAAAAAGTGTATGTAGATAATTGTCATTACTAAAACATCTAAATGCCAGATTTCCAGTGTCCTACCTATAACTAATTTGGCTGGACAACAAAAAATCTTTAAAGTCATTTTTCTCAGTTCCACACTCCAGTGAGTTAAGGTCTTTTGCCTTTGTAGGGCAGCATAACCACCCATACTCCCGTCATTTCACCATCTAGGTTAAATATAGACACAAGTCCGGCTAGTCCGGCTTATATCACAATAATGGATATGCACGATATTGTTATCGTGGGCACTTCAAAATATCATAAATAATAATTTATTAACGATTTATTTTTATTTTTATAATACCTGTTGTTCTTTATAGCCTAATTCTTTTGCACTTTAATCTGTTTGAAAATTGTACTTTTACAGCTATAGAAAAAATTAAGAGACCACTTAACATTGATTTCTCTTAATTTTTTCCAGAGCTGTATATATTTTTGGTGCATTGGATTATTGTATTTAAACATTGAGTTATTTGTTATTATAAAAATAGTTGTTCTTAAAGATGTTATGCTATGACAACACTTTTTTTGCAACTTATATTAAATATCGTGGTAATATACCGTATACCGTGATAAAAGCTTCGCAATTAATCGCAACATGAAAAATTGATATCGGCACATGCCTAGTTACATGTCAGTTTTGCCAAAATAACTTGATGTTGCGAGATGTATAGATATTCCATCATGTAAGCAAAGTCAACAGAGATTACAGGTGATTAGTGGTTGGTTTAATTTCTTTGAAAATTGATCACTATGTCACTAATTGATCACTTGATCGCTATGGTTAGATGATATTTTTACTGATAGTTAAAATTTGCCTTGTTTTAGCCTAGACATCAGAGCTGTGTGTACTGGGTGGTTGTCAAGTCACAGATTGACAATGACTTTTAGTACTACTAAAACTGCCCATTTAACTATTTTAAATCATGAGCAGCTTATAGCTTGGTAAGCTTCAGTTTCATTGTAGCTTCTTCAAACACTGGTTCATCCATGAAAATACATTGGATATAATTCCTCCTTTTATCTTGACCAATAGATGGTCTGAAGAGTGATCAATGCAGTTATCTGATGAATCGAGTGGGTTTCAGAAGCTCCTCTCCTCTCCTCTCCTCTCCTCTCCTCTCCTCTCCTCTCCTCTCCTCTCCTCTCCTCTCCTCTCCTCTCCTCTCCTCTCCTCTCCTCTCCTCTCCTCTCCTCTCCTCTCCTCTCCTCTCCTCTCCTCTCAGCAAACCTCCTAATCCTTCTTTCCCAAAGAAAAGGAAAGAGAAATAAACCCAAGCCCACTCATATCTCATCCAAATAAAAAACCGAGAGCCAGCGAGGAGAGAAGGGAAACACCCCAGGGGCCTGGGAGAAGCTGTGCTTTAATTTCTCTCCCTTTTGATTATGGTAGGATGTTAGCTTTACTATCAGCCACCTCTAGCTAAGCCTGTGCAGCTGTCTTCCGCCAATATCGCAAATGCAGAAGGGCCCATATCTGTAAAGCCTGATATATGGATCTTTTTTTTTTTTTTAAACCACCCATCTCTCCAATCCCATCTCTTTTTGTGGCAGTTGAAAAGCACCGTATCGTAACTTTCCGTCAAGGTAGACAGTCATGGTGCTGCCTCCCTGCTTTCTTTCACTCACTTATATTTGTGGTTTGTTCTGTCTCCTTTCTGTCTCTTTTTCTCGTTCATACTCATCTCTCTGTGCTGAACTGATCAAAAAGATTCAGGCTATCCTTCCATGTTTTTTTGATCGATTCCAGTGCAACTCTCATCATTTCCTCTTTCTTTTCGCTCGCTCTCTCCCTCACACCTTTTTTTTACCTTTTGTAATTTGCTGTCATCTACTGACTTTATCTCTCTTATCTTTGGTGTTCCCTCTTCTTTACTTCCCTCTCCTAACTCTAACTCTATTCCCCTTTTATCCTAACCATGAAAAGATATTAGAACAGAGGGAAAAAAGGGGTGGAGTACCCAACCATTGTCTATGAGGTGATTTTTTTTAATAACCACATGGATGTAAAGGGTGAGGTATAATATTGGGATGGGAAAATCTATGTCTCTGTGGGTGTGTAGGTTTTTAATGAACAAACAGGGGGGGAAAGAATCAAACAAAGGAATGGTCTTCTTTGGCAGCAAGAGAGCAGGAAAGCAGCTTAATTTTAAGAGATGGGTCACCCTCAAAACTGTATGATTACATTTTTTTCTGTGGGACAAAACGATATTTGAACATTGTACTGTGCAATCTTTTTATTTTTATTTTATAAAAGCCTATCCATATGAATATCTTAACATCCACTGTAGTTCTCCTCGGTGCAATGATGAGAGCACTAGTGATGTCCAATACGTCAGATCTTTCTTTTGAGTCTATTATGTTCATTTAATCACTTGATCAGGTTCAAGGAACTGTTTTGAATGTTTCACAAGTTCAACCCACTCACTCAACAAATTAATGCAAGTTCATGCAATAGTTTATTGAAAAGGAGGAGTATCAGTTAATAAAGACTTAAATTTCAGTCCGTTACTCACACAAAACCATTGTATAGTTTTAGTGGATTTTGAATATAGGACATGAGTCATATGAACTACTTTTATGAAACTCTGCTGTTTTTTCATCCTTTTTAAAGTTTGAAAGCCACAGCATCCATTCACTGCAATAGTGCATTGTTCAGAATTCTCCCTTTGTCTTCATGAGGAGAAAGAAAAGAGAGAGTAAATAATGACAGAATTTTCATCTTTAAACTATTCCTTTAATACGAATATCCACATATTCAAACACAACTCCCTAAAAGCAGACACAATGCGCTTTCGAGCAGACGATGAAAACAATCATTACTCAGTGGACTGGATGGCTCATTGAGAAAAGTTAACTTTTAAAACTGTCTTGAAGTCATGGTGGGCTCATCCATGTTTACACACCATAACCCAAAGCCCCTGGCGTCCTGCTTACATTCACAAGTAGTCAATACAAATTCGGAGGCCAATGAGCAGAGGGGCCAAACGCTGGATGTTCTTTTGTTTGGCTACCCGGGGTTTGTTCAGGGTCCGCATGCAAGTAGTTGACATAAACCAATGATCTTTGACGCTTATGAGGCCGGCATTGTTCATGGGTTCTGGTCTACCCCATGGTGCCAGCGATGGGCTGGCAATTCCAATATGGCTGAATGGAAGTTAAGAGCAGCTCTCTCGAGCACAGCAGGGGAATGACAGTAGTGGATTTCAGCTGTGTTTGTGTTGGTTTAATGAAGTCCAATTTAGCCGGGAACATCACTCAAAGAAGCAAAAGGAAGCAGTGTTGATGTGTAGTTATGATTGAATGCTTCAAAAACAAAATAAAAGATCAATCATTCAGCCCGAATGATGGAGTATCAGAGAACGATTTGAACGGCAGCGTCAATCATTCTAATAGTCATGCCAGGCACTTCATATTGGAAATTCACCAAATTTGATTTTAAACAAATCCAGGGACACTGGCAACATTTCTGGGTTTGGAGGGTAAACTGCTATAGACCCACACTATTGCTCATCAGTTTGGAGTGATATCTTTTTGTCACCAAGACTGCACAAATTTGATCAAATTTACAGTACAAATGTGTATTCCTGTGATGGCAAAGCTGCATTTTCAACACAATTACTCAAGTCTTCAGTGTCATTCTTATGTCAGAAATCTTCCTAAACTTACTTAACAGGAAGAAGAGTCAGTGTTGTTCCACTCAAAAGGCCTTCAGACAGTTTATGAATAGTTGACAAATGTCTCCCAGTTTGTTTGAGTGTAATGCGAGTTAATGTGAGACCAATTATTCACTATAGGTTTCAAATCTGGACTCTGATCAGGCCAAAACATGCAACTTTTTTGTTGTCTTTGCAATTGGGCAGAAGCATTGCTTTGTTGAAAAATAACATCTGATCATTCCTCTTTAGTCAAACTTTTCATTTGTGGGAAGCAAGCATTCTTCTGCAATATTCTCCTGTACTCCAAAGCATTAAATGACTTTTCACAGCGAAGCAGCTCATCAATCCCAGCAGCTAAAAAGGCTGCCCACACAATGCCACATCTTCCTCCATGCTTCAATGTGGTAGAGATGCATTTATTATTATATTTCTCACCAGATTTTTAAAGGACCACCACACAAGTTTCATGGTGATGCTCCAGAGTGGTAGCCTGTTCTTACCAGACTCATACATTTCATTTGTACTGGCCGCTCTCCATTGACAAGCGTTTATTTCCGTGAAGGCGGGAACTCTGTTGCAATAAATAACGGACCAATTCAAATGTTTACGTGCTTTTATTTTTATTTGTTTGAGCATTGATGAAATATATTGCTCGTGTAAATAGATAAAAAATAGATGCCAGCATTTTAAAGAAATGCAAGTCTAGAAATGCATCCAAATAACAGCAAAGCGCAACCGTACGGTGCTCTACAGTGGTCAAAAAGGATATAAAGAGTGATTTTTTAAGTTATATATTCTTGAAAACTCAGAGATGTGTATTCGGACATTACATCTATTACATCACCACACAACCTTGGTGTTTGTCAAAAGCAATAGATAACTCGGCTGGGGATTTTTAGGCGGGTGGGGGGAAACGGACGGCAATAAAATAACTGACTAGCCACTGTAAATGGCAATACCTTCTGACCCCACGAGGGCAGCAGCCAACTCCTTCACCACTAACGGAGCGAGCAGGAAAATCAAACTTTTGCTGAATTCACCCTGTTGGGGAGGAGGGCCACAACATTATGGCCACCAACAAACCCCAGCAAAGATTGTTATTGCTCCGACTTTAACTTCTGGATATTCGGCAGTGTTGTCACAATGGAATGAATGTTTTTTTTCTCCGCCCCCATTACTGAACTACAACTCAAACTAGCGCACGACATTAACGCCATCGTTCTCAGCCACTCCCTCTGTTCGCTGACTGGTAAAAATTTGTTCGGAGAAAACCTAAGAATACACCGCAGTCCCAGACGTAGTACTGAAGGAAAATGAACATTGAGCAGAAGTACGTAGGAGGGCAGAGCCAGCTTTTTGCTGATTTCCTGACCAATAATTTGTGGTAAAGAAATTAAAAAGCTTAGTTTTAACCCAACATTTTTGGCTCAAGAGTGTATAACAAATATATATATACTGTAAATCGATCAATTTATTCCATGCTTGTTGAAAAAAAAAAAAAAGTATTAAGGTCTAACTGACCCCCTAATTTTGAACAGCAATGTGCATGCATGGATGCATAGCAAATATTATTTTTACTTTCCAATTTTCTCCAAAAGCAAGAAAAAAAAAAAAAATTTGTGTTTCCATGACTTTAAAAAACCACACACAAAAAAACCACACAAAAGCACGCACACACACCCACACACACGCACGCACGCACGCACGCACGCACGCACGCACGCACGCACACACACACACACACACACACACACACACACACACACACACACACACACACAAACAAAACTGTTTGTACTAATATAAAAAAGAGAAAATATAAAATCTTTGAGTATGGATATTTAAAAAAGCTCCATACAAGAAAACAGGACGGGGGATTCAATTGGTTGCTAAATGCGTTTGATTGAAGTAATTGAAGATTCATATGAATTGTACTAAATTTCTAGTTTTTTACACATATGAACACTCAATGCCTTGAGTGATGAGCTAGTCTTGTTAGAAATTGCTGTTATAATTACGCATGAAGTCCATTAAATGTCTGTTATTATTAATGTTTGATGTGTAGGAGGAGTACAGACAGCAAATATCAGCAGAGAGAGAGAAACATATACCGCTTAAAGAACTGAGATCAGAAGAGCGGCTGAAGAAAAGCAGAGGGAGAACAGAAGGTGAAAGAGGTTGAGCAAGCGAGAGAGTCATCTGCGAGTGAATGAGGTTCTTCCAGAGCGAGAGAGGATTTGGGTCATTTGGAAGAATATGGCTGAATCAGCAACGCTCTGTCTCACAGCCACGCTGAACTTAATCTACTGAAGGGACCTGCGGGCAGAGGGAGAGAGAGAGAGAGAAGAAAAGAGAAGGGGAAAGCGATAAAACCTCAGGGCATAGAAAGGGGAACGAGATTTTCTTAAATGGAGAGGAAAAGGAGGAGGTTGAGAATCATTCTGCCCATTTAGCCGAACTCCATTTTAATGAACGAGTCTGAAAGTGGCGGATGCAGAGCGATCACCAACCTCGGAAAGCAGCAGGGAGCTCATGTTTAATTTAGTTAATATGTGCATATTAATGAACGGAAGCAAATTTGTGTGAAAAATAATCAAGTAAGGGCAAGAAAGCTAATAGTATGAGGTGTATAGAAAATACAAGGTGTAGTCTATCTGTGTTTTCAGATCTAGAATCTGCCCCTTAGAGAGTTCCATACTGGTCTAAAAAGTGAGGTTATGAGGTATAATAGCCTATGTGAGGCCTATATAGTGAGCTAATATAGAGTAAGCATGTTATCCCGTACATGCTTCTGTTGTTTTTCCCAACAAGATTGATGTTTCATTCTCCATCCAGTAGGGGTCTGTATTGCACCATAGTATGAAAGATACAGTCTCGTATCGAAGTCCAGCTTGATCCTGCTGGTGTAGCAAACACACTTCTATTGTTCTTAGCAGTTAAGATATAAAGAGAACATTGAAGCAAAATGATGGGTTGTATGTCACAGCATGTGTGTGGGTATGTACAGGTGAAGAATTATGATCTTTCTGTGTTGTCAAACGGTTATTTGATGTTGCTTTCTTTAGCTTAGATGGACATACATGTGTCAGTTTGGTGCAAATGTGCTAGAACAGCTGCTTTCAGGAAAAACATGAATGGAACGCAGAAACATGTTGTGTTTTTATGTATTTGTATGTTTCAGGTGGATTTACACTCCACCAGATGGACTCTGTTGCCCTGATTCCCCTGTCTCCTACGAACACAGGGCTAAGGTTTGTGTGTGTGTGTGTGTGTGTGTGTGCGTGCCCAATGTGTGGGAAACCACTTATGCACGTAAGACTGAGATAATTTCTGTTCATTGCTATTTGTCAGAAAAAGAAAGGCGGGAAGGATGGCAGCCCTCAGTAATGCTCATTGACTCTTGCTGTAAAAGGAGGCTGCTAGCTTAACTATTCCCTCGGCTGTTTAGGCTGAATAAAACATGATCGTTGTTGGACCTTCAGGGAAACCCACTCCAGATACGGCCTAGAGGACATTCACTAACAGCACAGACACCTTGTAGCTAAACGGTGTAACAGATATTTTCAAGCGAAGGTTATTTGAAATCAGAGGAAGGATTTGGCAATGATGATGAGGTGGCTTTGTGCTGCTGAATTCTGCTGATGACGACTCATCTTAAGTTACGTTATAGTCAAATAAAATATTAGTTTGACAGCAGAGATACAGATGCTGATACCACAGAAATACTGAGCCGCTCCCTAGGGAATCAAGGTGAAGATCAGTCTGACATTCAGATTTTTTTTTTTTCAATCTATAAATATGCAGTATGCATAAAACAGAAAGTTTATAAAACAGATGTTTACAGAAAATCCCACCAGTTCTCTGCAGCCAAGGCCCAGCATTTTTGCAGAAGATAAACAATGAGTTTATATTAACCTATTCATTTATTTCATCCATTTGCAGTCACTTGACTAATGCCGAGTTCAGACTGCACGATTTTCAATTTCGTCGGCTCACTGCTGCGTTCACACTGCATGATGGATCGGCGACAGTGGGTTTCACATCGCATGGCCGACAACTTTGTCTCGTCAATTTTGACTTGCCAGATTGAATTGTCTCTCAGATCGCATCTTTGATAATTCACACTGTGCGATTGTCACTCGCGTGAACAAGCACCGATTTTCATATGATTTTGTAGCCTGGGAAAACCCAGACCACATTCGGAAATGTATTGAATTGCTCTGCAAGTAGTCTGGCAAAGAGCCCATTAAAACCCATTTCCAATCCTTCGAAATCGCAGCACCAACCAGAAACGTTGGGGCGGGCTTTACACGATGACGACAGCAGCGCAGCGACCGTGAAGCAGATGCTGCTGTGGAGTATCACTCGTGTGAATCAGCTATCGCGTCTGTTTTAAGCTATTAAAACTCTTCCTTTTCGTTAAAAGAACGCAAGAACAACACTCGGCTACCAAATGTGCATTACACCGGCTACTTTGATGAGGAGGATGGATCTGGCTTTTCTTATTTCCTCAGACTAGATCTGATAATCATGTAAACAATTGAAATACTTGTAAATAAAAAACTAGCGTAATATGCTCAAGTCTGATAATGTTTTAACACATCTGAAATGACAGTATTTGATTAAAGTTTGTGAGACAATTTTCCAAAGACTCCAAAGAAATAATAAAATATTACTTTATTTTCAAAATATTGCAAATCGCGCTCTAATCGCAATACAAATGCCTTACAACTGGGGCAAATGCGATCAGAGCTTGATGTTTTCTCTTCGACCGTCAATCCGAGATGTTTCAGTTGGTCTGAAATGAAATTAGTTTGTCCAAATTTTGCAAAAATGTTGATGGACTGGCTGTGGACAGTAGCTATTATCATATTTCTTTTACAACAACAGCAAAAGTCTTCAGAAGCCATTGTAACATCTTCCTCGAAATCACAAACATATACTCCGCTCTGCTACGTCATCATCCGTTGGTGACGCCCCTTTGGAAATGATTTGTCTATGAAGCTTTGCTACTCAGTTACTACTGAGAATGGTCTGGTTTTAACCAGGCTAATGATTTCGGGCATTTGTCTGCGATTTTCGCAATAACTGTTGTGGAAAATCAGGCAGTGTGAACTCGGCATTAGCCTATTGAATTGTAGTTCACCTAAACTGATTTCCTTTTATTCATCCGTCAAACTCATGCTCCAAAAAATGACACACCGTAAAAAACTACCATAAAAGTGACCCTGGTTCTCTATATTCCAAGTTCTGTGCGAGTCATGCAACATAATCATACAAATTATTACGTTTGAAAATTGGGGTGTTGCATTATACCAATATTGTTGATAACCATATTAAAAAGGTTTTAAATAAATGTTTTAGATACTGGTAGAGTTTTGCACGTAATGTCCTCTGACATGATTTTGTGCGGCAGAAATAGTTACTGTACACAAAATCATAAAATCATAAAAAGATGAGATGTTAGACATACCAGTCTGCTGGGAGTGTTGCTTTTGTAATTTTTATTTATTTATTATTTTAGGCATGATAAGGTACTAAAAATCTTATATCAGCCTGGTTGAAAATGTTCTGCTCTACTGTAGCTCTCAAATGAGGTTGTATAATCTTACTTGTCTCATTGTGATTAGTCACATGACACATGAGAAGCTGTTAATGATGTCAAACCTTGTATGATGTGTCTAAACGTACATTTTTCCCCATTTAAGATTAATAAAAGCTTAAATTGTGGTCTTCCTTTTGCACAGCAATTATGACACATTGTTCAGCTCTTTGCTCTTTTGTTTCTTTTCTTTTTCTATTTGCGGTGTTATAATGAAAGCTAAAGAGCAGCAGGTCCATATAATTGAGTCGTTCACAATGAAAAGAACGTTTACACTGCTGCCTTCTACCTAACTTTACCTTCTGAGAATTCCGCAGACATAAATATATGTTTCGTATAGTTATTTCAAGGAAGGAGCATTTTAACTTGAGTCATCTCATGGATGTTTCCATGACAGTTCCACATTTATAAGCCTCTTTTCTTTCACATTCTTTACTTTCTTCTCTTTCATACCTTGCCAGGGCATTTTAGAGTCAATAATGCAGTATACAGTTACAGCAGATTTAAACATTGGCACAATGTAATGATGTTGAATAATATGTAAATAAAATTGTACTTATTTTACATATGTACTCTAAATTCACTAAAAGGGTTCAACATGTTAATTATCCATTGACAAGCCTGTTGAAAATGAAATATCATCAAATACATCTAAAACGTCACAAAAATGCCAATCAGGCAAGAAGTGAATAAAACTGATCATCCCTTCATCACGTCACCTGTTAGTGGGTGGGATATATTAAAGAGTAAGTGAACATTTTGTCCTTAAAGCTGATGTGTTAGAAGCAGGAAAAATGGGCAAACGTAAAGATTTAAACGAGTTTGAAAGGTGTCAGAACTCGCAGTTTGTTGCGAATGGGGCAGCACGGCTGCAGACCAATCAGTGTGCCCATGCTGACCCCTGTCCACCGCCGAAAGCGCCTACAGTGGGCACATGAGCATCAGAATTGACCACGGAGCAATGGGAGAAGAGGACTTGGTCTGATGAATCACATTTTATGTTACATCACGTGGACTGCCTGGTGCATGTGCAGCACTCACCTGGGGAACCAATGGCACCACGATGCACTTTGTGAAGAAGGCAAGACGGCGGAGGCAGTGTGATTATTTGGGCAATATTCTGCTGAGAAACCTTGGGTCCTGCCATCCATGTGGATGTTACTTTGACAAGTACCACCTACGTAAGCATTGTTGCAGACCATGTACACCCTTTCATGGAAACTCCCTGGTGGCTGTGGCCTCTTCCAGCAGGATAATGCGCCCTGCCACAATGCAAAAATGGTTCAGGAATGGTTTGAGGAGCACAACAAGAGTCTGAGGTGTTGAGTTGGCCTCCAAATTCCTCAGATCTCAATCCAATCAAGCATCTGTGGGATGTGCTGAACAAACAAGCCCTGCTAAAGGATCTGCTGCTTACATCTTGGTGCCAGATATCACAGCACACCTTCAGAGGTTTAGTGGAGTCCATGCCTCGATGGGTCAGGGCTATTTTGGCAGCAAAATGGTCAATATTAGGATATGTGCCTGATCTGTATATATTTTTTATACTATTATATTTAATACTTTATAACTATACCATAAAAATTTAATATTTATTGTCTACCTTTTAAACAGCATATCACAAAAAGCTTCATGGGATATAAAATACAGATCACAACAGTTGTTAAATAAATTAAAGCAATACAGTAGAAGTAAATTCAAACTTTCCATCTAAAAACAAAAAGGCTAATGAAGCCGGTTTAATAAGCGATTACTAGATATCTGTAAATGCAAACCTGTAAAAAGGTTTTAAAATATGACTTCAAATGAAAAAGAGATTCAGCAGATCCCCAGGGAGGCAGTGCTTTCTTATATTTCATGTTCTTTCATTTTTCTTGATTTAAAAAAACAACAACAACGACAAACAAACAAAAAAACTGAGGGGACGCCGCTCACACTCAGTGAACGATAACTGCTAAACGCTATGTTTCACAGATATCATTTTCGGCATCAGTGCTTAGTTAGTAAATAGGGTCTCCTGAGCTGAGGTGTGAGCTAATTTGTTATGCTGTATCTGTAAGCACAATCATCTTAGACCAGTTTCACTGCTGTGGTTGTGTACTCTACAGTATAACTTCGTATTTTTACGTTGCATTAAACATTGATGTGTCCAGCATTGTGCATAGGGCAGCTGATGTGGAGTCTATGGAAATAGGTCCCAGGATGCCAGGAAAATGTAGCGGTACTCCCTCAAGTAAATCCAGATATTCAGTTCAGCGTCTCCCGTGTGTATGCGAGCATGCATGCTGAAATGAGATTTTAATGAAAGTCACTGAGTGATACAGTCATTTCAAATAATCGAGGCTGAAAAAAAATATTCATGTCATCATTTGTCTGCAACGGTGGTCACTCGCAGTATCGCATTTGGAAATTCATCGGCTCATACACATATCCCTATCATTATACAACCAGCCTATCATTATGCAACCCACTTTTCCCTCTGTTCCCCGGGGGTGATTCCTCCTGCTGTTGGCCCACCTCCCTGTTTCTCTTTCCCAGCTCAGAGCACAGTGATAGGGAAGAGAGAGAGCTGCAGCCATCCTGCTGATTATAGGCACTTTCTGGAACCATGAGAGGGCTCCTGGTGGACATGAGCACTGAGAGGGAAGTCTTTGAGGTAAGCAAAGGAAACCAACCTCAGCGAGACTTCTGTTGAAAAGTGATGTCTGTGATTTTGATTTTAAATACTTTCAACCATAAAAATGGCATACAGATTATTGTAAAAATGGGAAGTAATGATCAAACTAGCACAAGTCTGCTGTTTTTAAATCAGTCCATGTGGTGCACTAATGACTGGCCTACTGTACATTATCACACTTATTACGCAGCTATTTCAAGGGGGTGGGGGGTGGGGGGGGGTGGTGAAATGCTGTTTCATGCATACTGAGCTTTTTACACTGTTAAAGACTTGGATTCCCATCCTAAACATAGAAAAAGTTTCAAAAACTAATGTTGGACGTTTCGTTCTGTGTCAAAAATACTCCGGTTTCTCACAAGTTTCGGAGAGTTTTTTTTCGAGTATGGCTCGGCTTGACGTTAATAGAGCGGAAGGTCCTTGTATGGGCCGTACGGGCTCTTCTCCCGGTAGGGTGCGCCCGCACGTGACTAATGCGAGAGAGCAAATGCATGCCCATAAACACTCCGCGCCCCGCTCCACTTTATTCCTATGGGCGACATCAAGCGACTCAACGCTTCAGCACAGCATTCAACGCTTCAGCACAGCATTCCGGGAAGGCAGCGCTGCATTTGAACCGATTTGAACGCAGAAATGACGGGAAGTTTCACAACATCGCTTCGGTCACTGCTGTCAAAGGACTTCACCAAATCATACCAAAGAAGTGTGTTTTTGACGGAGCGGTTCCAGCGATAAAGGTTCGGTCCTGCTTTGGAAGCAGCCGGTGAGTAAAACTGCTTCAAATGTCTATGCTGTTGGCTATCGTCGCGTGAGTAAACATCAGTAAACGACACGATCGCGTGCTTCACCATTCAAATGCGCTAACGGACTCCATTGTTGTTCTATGTATAACGTTACACTAGTCAGACGTGCAAAACCGTTTTGCTTGCTACTGCTAATGTTTAGTCGCATACAGGTACAATAGTCCATAAACCGAATCATGTCCTCATAAACTGCGAGTAAAGACACACAAATGTTGACAGGTCACTAAATACAGTACATACCACAGAGACGGGCGTCCTGCTGTTGCTGTTTCTCCTGTTCAATTTATTTCAGCCTCCGATTGATTCTGGATCATATCTGTATTAGCTGAGATTAATAGCCAGGGGTTTCTCCACGCTTGAGGACGTCACCACTTTGTGCGCATTCGTCATTCTTTAGCGCGGGCCACACGATACGCCTCCAGGCACTCTGTTTTTTTCTGGAAAGACTCGGTACAGCCTATATTTCTTTTATAAATATAATAAAACTAAAGACTTTTCGGAGATATGAAGGATGCAATACTATTCTATAGGTACTCAAGATTGACATGAGATTGAATGAAACTGAGTGTTTCATCCCCCCTTTAAATAAATGCATATGAATGAAATATTGACTTGAAATTGTTCTATCATGTAAGATGAAATGCAATGTAAAGAGAAATAGGATAAAATTAACCCAGTGTTGGAGATTTGTTGTCTGGGACACTGGTGGCTGGTCAATAGGGGGTGCTAGAAAAGAACTTCTATTTTCAACATTATATATATATATATATATATATATATATATATATATATATATATATATATATATATATATATATATATATAAAGTTTAATATATATATTAAGTTTAAGAAAAATTCTTGAAATGGGCTCTGTGGTGCAGCAGGATTTTAAGTTCCTGAGACGCCGCGGACAGGCACCGAATGCCGCCACCGGTGTGTGTACACTCATTGAAAACAATGTGTTCGAATTTTAAAGACGTGGCGCAGCGCTGAGCTTCGCGTCCGGTGTGCGACCCCGAAGCTCAGCACCCTTAAAGGGGTTGCACATCGAGCATCCCCATATTGCATAAATGGTATGATCCTCGGTTCATAGCACCCCCGAAAATTTGACTGTGAGATCGGGGGTCGAATCCGGCTCTGCATATCGATGCATCGAATCTTCGAATATTCGGGGCCACCACTATGCAATACTACACACAAACACACACACACACACACACACACACACACACACACACACACACACACACGCACACGCACACGCACACGCACACGCACACGCACACACACACAAACACACACACGCAACCCACACGCACACACTAGAGGTGGGCATAGATAAACTTTTTTAATTTTGGAATTAATATGGATTAATCTGAATTCTGCCGTAGGCAGTCAGAATATGTGTGCTACCCAAATAATAGGTGTGTTTTCATGGAGCACTGTAATCAGTTTAAATGTCCAATCCGAAAAAAAAAAGCTCCATATAAACACCTCAATCAGAATAAAAATGCCCAAACCGAATGAAATTGTAATCGGTTTGAGAGGGGTGGGATAAACCTTTTCATGAACCGATCAAACGAAAAATGTCAACCATGTAAACGACCTGCCCCGATTACTTTTGAGAGTGCGTTGATGTGATGTGATATACAGCACGCGCCTTCACTACTGAAGAGTGAGTGCTGCATGCCGCTCAAACCAGGCTATAATGTTGAGGAGATTATTACAATTTACAACAAATAAATAGCTTTTATAAAACCGTATAAGTCCTGGTGGCCGTTGAGAGTTGCTATGGCAACCGGTAACTCATTCCAGCTGCTGGAGAGGACAGCGTCGACATTTCTGATGCGCCAGACAAGCTGCCACAACATGTCACAAAATGATTCCGACTAAAAGTCTATGGTCAGCACACGTAAACCCCAGATCGGTTTAGATAACGTCTCATGTAAACAGTCTACTGAATCTTTCAATCTGAATGACAAAAAAGTGTGCGTTTAGGTGGTACTCGAGACTGGAAGAACTACAGTAAACTAATTTTAATTACAAGCACAAGGTGCAAACAACCTTAGTCTTGTCGAGGTTTCCATTGGGAAGCTTCTTAAAAATACATTTTCCCTGAAGCAAACCCGGCGACTTCATAGCAGCATTCATGTTAGCACATCTCGTTTGATGTGATGGTAATTTCACAGTAGGTATATACACAGGTTCGAAGACTCGTTCTCGTTCCCCTACAGCGCAATTCGGCTAGGTAGATAAATTCGGCTACACGCTAAAATATCAAAGTGAAAGTAATCATAGCTTGCGTAGTATAGACCCAGCTCCCAACCCAACTTCGAGAATAGATTAACGGCGATATTTCTTTTATCGCCCGATAAGAGTCTCACGGTTACGCCAATAACGGCCCGCCACTAATAAAAACATTATTTACTCACATGATTGTTGAATCATTCCTGTCAGATCTAGAAGGCACAGCATTGTTTTTTTTTGTTTTTTTGTTTTTATCTCATCTTGTCTGCAAACTCAGTCTCTTGTTTCAAGCGAATCCACAGTGAAATGAAGTGAACAAATGCAATGTCTTTACCAACGTGAGCTGGATCTTCAGTAAAAATAAAGTTCAACCATGCATTTCAAATACTGGAAACCAAAGGAAGCGTATGGCATGTTTGAAAAATGCCATAAGCTTTATTGCTTGGAAGTTAGATCCAGTTTAGCTCTACATAGGCTTATGTTATTTATTATATAAAGGCATCCGTCTTCTTTGGGTAAGGTGGAATTTCACTGCTTTCTGATGTCACAGGTAAGAACATTCACAGACTGATTGTTTGCTGAGCCAGCTGTCAATAAAAGCTTTTATTCGACTAACAAGGAGGTTTTAAGCTCTGGAATTTACAGGATATTCGTATATTAAGATTACCCTTTTTATATTAAAATCTCAAGAGAAAATGTATTTCTCAATTCATAATCCCTGGGAAAATGACCTGTCCTCAATCCGACCCAATTGCATAAAGCAGTGCACCTTTTTTGAGTTACCAGGCTCCCATAGTCTGAGTAGCATTACGGAAAAGTGTTGTGTTTGCTACATTTGCAATGAGTTGCGATGAGTCATATTGTGAAATGAGTTGTGGTTTAACCTGGAGATCCATATAGACACACTGCCTGTTTGATATTCGTACAGATGACTATATATAACACCTACTAGGGAGGATCTAAGCACAATGGCTTGTGCAGATGGACGTGTATCTTTTGAAATAAAATTATTTAAAAAAAAGTATTTGTGTCTCTTTATGCAAATATTATTATATGTACTATATTAAAATAGACATGCAGTCATATGTTTCACAGATGTTTTTGTCAACTTGACAAATGTTGCCAATATCATCAATTAAAATTGAAAAAGTATGGTATTTTGGAGATCAGTTTTTGCTAATTTAATATATTGGGCTTTATTACTACGTATCCATTTATGTCCATTGAACAATATTCATAGTCATAACTGATCGAAATCGAAACTTCCATTTTTTTTATCTAACAGTAATGATACATTAAAACAGCACTAGGTAACTTTTCAACCTTCATAATATATTTTCAAGACTCTTGTGATGATAAATCGACTTACAATAGGTTGAATGACACGTCTGCCATAGCTTGATGGGGTCTGTATCGTTTTTAATCGTACTTTTAAACTTCGGGTTTCGGGGAGTAACCTGAGAAAAAAAAAGAACTACAAAGCTCGACTGCTTTACGGCATATACGTCACTTCCACCAACACCCACACTTCCTTAAATTCGGACGTGCAAGCCCAACTTTGTTCATCGGATAATATAGTCATGTCCGAAGCAGCACAGACAAATAAGAAAGAAAAGGTTTTGTGGGAGGAAAGCAATAAGAGGAAACGAAAAAGTGATGGGATTAAAGGCAGGACGAGGATCAACATTGGACCAGCGTTTGCTCGTTGGCGTGAGCTGAAGGAGGCGTGCCCGACCGATGCTGTCCTGCTTGTTATGGTGAATACCTACCACTCAAACATTGAATTGAAGTATCATATAGATTCTGTAAAACGGTAACCAATAGACTACTATAATGACACTGGCTTGTAAATGTGAGCATCGTGATTATTTGGCATTTGAAAAAAATAAAACCCATGGAATTATATTCATATGACATGCTGAAACATGCCACTGACTGTACCTGGGATGAAGACATTTCACACACGATGCCAGAAGAACACCTGCATGTGAACTCCTCAGTGTTCAGGGTAAGTTAACTGTTAGTGCTGCCCCAACCCGCGGGGATGCTTTTATGAAGTTATTTGGCCCGCCCCGCACCACTGTATATATTTTTACAACCCGCACGGCACCCGCGACCATTAAATAGACATACAGGGTCCTCGGGTTATGAGACGACCCACGCATTACTAGTTCAGGGCTATCAGGGCTGTCATGTCAACAAATGCATGCGCGATGGCATCCCCTGTTGTAGGATGACAGAACTTACGACAGTAGTTGAGGACATTATTTTTTCCCAACTGTAGGGAGAACGCAATGGGATAGTCCTTCAACCAATCAGACCACAAGAGGTGTGATCAATGGGCAGCGACCCATCATTTCTCTGATGATCCATCATCATGTGAAACCCGTCAATAACGTGTCCGGTGGATTAGTCAGTCTGTGATTGGTTCCCACAAAAGTGTAACAGCAGCAGTATGAATGTAAATGTACAGGATATAAATGAATGTAAAGGTTTCCAGACTGAGTTGCAGGGTGAGTTGCAAGTCGCCAGCAGACCAGGCTGGGTATACCCAGACTACCCCACTCTAGGGGTGACCCCGAATAGTCGAAGATTCGATGCATCAATATGCGGAGCTGGATTCGACCATGGATCTCACAGTCGGATCTTCGCGGATGTTATGAAACAAGGATCATACCATTTTGGCAATATGGGGGTGCTCAATATTTTAAAGATGTGGAGTGGTCTGGTATGCGACCTCTTTGAGGACGCTGAGCTCAGTGCCGCGCCCCACCTTTAAAATTCGAATACATTGTTTTCAATGAGTGTACACACACTGGTGGCGGCATTCGGTGCCTGTCCACGGCGACTCAGGAAGTTGTTTAAAATTTAAAAGGTTTTATATGAAATTTATATTATATGTACATTGATCAAATCGTCAATGTACATATTGAGTTCAGCCTGTGCTACAAGATACACCCATCGTGCAGCTGTTCTGTCAGAAGTCGATTCAAAATTGAGCTTGCATGTGCGCGTCCAGTGTGAGATACCTGAGACAGCTGAGCTTTACGTCCGGTGTGTGCGACCCCTTTTAGGCACAATCGGCTTAAGAGCATGCATGTAAACACACTCAAAGTGTTCTTTTCCTCTTCAGGCAGGTATTTTTTTTAGGTTTATTTATCAAAATGTTCTTTTATATATTTGTGTGATGTTCTGTATTTTGATCGCGGCTTTAAAATGTTATTAGAAAATGTTTTATGAATGTTTATTTACCACCTTTTATTTAAACCTAAATAAGAAATCCGTTGTCAGTTTGTCTGTCAGTTGGCAGGCAGTTTTGGTCACTTTATTTAAAGTTGTTGCTGTATGCAGTGTGTAAAGGAAAATAAAAATAGTTTCACCCTCCTGCTGACTAGTCGTGCCCAATCCATTCACATCCATCCATTCACACACATCCATTCACACACACATAGATGATTCGACTATCAGAAAGATTCGACAATTCTGATTTGAATGTGTAAATTCTTAGTCGGGGACACCCCTACCCCACTCCACTATTATTTAGCACCAGCCATGACTGGTCAAGAACAATCTAATAAACAGTTTATCGGTCATTATACTTTAAATATTAAAGTCTACTTAAACTCAAAATCTGTTGCATGCTATTGCTATTAAACATACTATGATTATTATTATTATCCAGATATGTTTATTATATATTTTTTTAATTTTAAATTGAACCCTCGCCCTTTTTTCGAAAATCCATTTCACTCAGACATACATCAAAATACGTAAGAAAAGATATGTAGCTACTTTCATTACATCATGACTTTAACTGAACAGCGCCATGTTTGAGAAGCGATACTTCCATATTCCAGAGGGTATTTTTTGTTTGTTTGTCAAAATATCAGAAATAAGACAAGGACATTTCATTGAAATATTATACTACCAGTGCAATGTGAAAGGTAATATACTAGATCTTCTTATAGCTATAATGCTTGATTTTCTATACTAAACCCTAAGCCACATCTGCTGCTTATCCTAACTGCATGCATTAAATGTGTCTTCTCTCAATACCTCTGAGCAAAAATGGGGAAAGCCATTTTATGGCACTGATGCAAGCAGGTGTTAGTGCTGTGAATGAGATTCGCTGAGGCTTTGACGCAAATTCAGCCCTTAAAAGAAACACAGGCAGATACAACAGCCATGAAACGTCTAATAAATGTAAATCATTATACCAGTGGAAAAACATAAAAACAAAATGAACAGGGGAAATAGAAGGGAAGAGAGAGTGCGTGAGAGAGAGAAAAAGGGAGGGAGAGCAAGCAATCTAGCGGAGACATATTTCCCTTTATCGGCTCAAACTGACACAACTGGTTCCGCCAGATTTAGATATTAATTCCAGTGGCGGCGAATACAAAATAAATCCCTCTGCTAATCGCACCATGAGAGACATGCTGGTAAAAGTTTTTGTGTAAATTACCAAAAGATTAGTGCTGTGACTGGAGTTTTATCTTCTGAGTAAAAGAGAGAGAGAGAGAGATTCCTTCAATTTATGCTATAATACAACTTGCTCTTTTTAATCTCTTTCTTCCTTTTTAAATTGCTTAATATATCTACAAGCCAGTCCATGTAAGTCCTGTTCTCTGGCATGAACTGATAGTGGACGTTGTTTTTTTGTTTGTTCTTTTTTTAGATTCTTTAACACCCCAATGTACAGTATTTTAGTATTTTGACCAGTGTGCGATCAGTGACATGTTCTGAACGAGCCGTACCTACAGTCAGTCAGGGATTATACAGCATTAGTGGAATTAGTAGTCTATCGGAAGAAACCAAAGAAATCACTCCATTTTGTATTTCTTGTCTGCTCTTCTGCTAATAACATTGCGCCGTTTCAACAGCAGTACAAAAGCAGAAGACTTAAATACATCCACTTAAAAAATGCAACAAATTTACAGTAAAAAAAGGGAAAGAAATCAATATATATCTAGTGAGGCCAGCCACTAAAGCTGTTGAAATTGACTTTTACAATAGAGAATAACTTGGCAGTTTTGTGAATTTGGAGTTCAGGACCTCTGGCTTAATAGCAACCACGAAAAATGACATGTTAAACTCTAACCCTGTTGGTACGCTTGCTCTTTCTTGACTTATTCCCAGCTGACTTCAGCGGGAGACAACTATTGCCTTGTGACTCATACACATCGGTTAAAGGCATATTGATTTGGAAAGAGAGAGAGAGTGAACGAGCAAACCGCTCAGCAGGCCAGTAGCATTAGGATTCCACACATTTGTTCATGTACAGCAGGTGTTTATGAAGCAGGAAATGAAGTGACAGTTTAATGTCGAGACCATTAATTCATTGTATAGTTCTTGTAAAATTGTAGTTCTGGGCAGAGATGATAATCCAACTCTTCCTGCTGAGCCCTGAAATACATTTATCCATTATGTGATTGAGTGTGAAGCTGTGCTTTGCCTCCGTGTTGTTAGGGGCAGTTTTAGACTTGATTTGATTTTTGTTTCTTTAATCTCCAAATAAACCCTGACTTTGTACAATTACTTTAAAGGCTAGAGAAACAGCTTAGTTACTGGAATACGGTGTCACTTTCTGGTGTTATAAAAGCTTTAGTGAAATACTTATGTACAGTACATTGGTGTCAGTCATGAGCATCACTTTGGCCCTACCCCAAATGGCACACTTCATGTTCAATTGTGTACTTGTCTACATGTCTTGTGGACTTACAATGACCGCCTTGTGCATGTGGCCGTTAAGTCCTCAATGGGTGTCCCATTTGTCATTTTTGGTTTCAGAAGGGTGCTTGCCATCAATGTGCACGTTTGCAGAGCCCACAAGTTCCACAATTGACTCCCGACAGTTGAAGCAACATTATGTCAAGTCAATTTTATTTATATTGCGCTTTTTACAATGCCAATTGTTTCAAAGCAGCTTCACAGTTTTAAACAGGAAAATAATACAATTGATTCGACTGTACAACCGCTCTAGAGAAAACGGTGATGTTATCAGCTCCTTTCAATTTTCCCCAACTGAGCAAGCCAAGCCAAAGGCAACAGTAGCATGGAACCAAAACTCCATCAGGTGTCCTGAAAGTGTTTACAGGCACAGTTATACAACGATCAGACATAATATCATGACCTAATATTGTGTTGGTCCCCCTTTTGCTGCCAAAACAGCCCTGACCTGCGTAGGCATGAACTCCACTAGACCCCTGAAGTTGTGCTGTAGTATCTGGCTCCAAGGTGTTTGCAGCAGATCCTTTAAAGGGGTGATGAATTGAGAAATCAACTTTCCCTTGAGCATTTGATATATATATGGTATGGTAATATAGAATATCCTCTAGGTTTCACAGCTGAAAACTTCCTTGTTAGTCAAATAAAAGCTTTTATAGAAACCAGGCTCAGCAAATGGTCCTGTACTTCATACTTACGTCACTGCACGACGAAACACTGCCTATACAGAACGTGTAATTTAGTAGCCCCGCCTACCGACTCATGGAGCTGTTTGGTAGATCACAAGACAGCAGCAATAAACATGTGGAAGATAGCAAGCAAGATATTGAGGGAGAACACAGTCGCTGCATAAGCTTCCTTCGGATCATAATATTAGGAATGTGTGATTCCACGGAAGTTCTTGTTCTGCTATTCTCTCTCTCTCGACTTGACATATGAAGGACAGCGCGTGCACCAAACATATATGTGTGCGCGCGGTTCGTGCTTATATCATCCGATCTTGCAGGCTATGTGTAATATAAAAATAATAGCCCAATCAATCGTGGGTCGATGAGAAATAAATCATTGTGTTTGTTTGATAAAGATGCTTACGAGCCCTGTGGTCGAGAGAATCATTCTGGTTGCCACTTCTCCCTCAATCTCTCCTCTCTCTCATGTGAACTGACAGGGGAGCTTAAACTCATTAAATATGCAAATCTTATCCAATCCATGGGCGTTTACTTCCAAGTCTCCAGTGCGTCACGCCCATCAAAACCCAGCGTTCAGAAGAGAGCCTCAAAACCAGTGTAGAAAATAGCCTATTTCTTATTAGTTTTTGAATATAAATATAAAATATAAAAACCACATGAACATTAGTTGACTCAGACAATAGTATAAAAATAAATAAAAAAGCCAGTTCATGACACCTTTAAGTCCTGCAAGTTGTTAGGTAGGGCCTCCATGGATCAGATAGGTTTGTTCAGCACATCCCACAGATGCTCGATTGGATTGAAATCTGGGGAATTTGGATGCCGTCAATCTCAAACTTGTTGTTGTGCTCCTCAAATCATTCCTGAACCATTTTTGCCACAGCCACCAGAGAATACCATTTCCATGAAAGCATGTACATGGTCTGAAACAATGCTTAGGTAGGTGTTAAGTGTCAAAGTAACATCCACATGGATGGCAGGACCCAAGGTTTCCCAGCCCAATGTTCTATTGCCCAAAGCACAACAAACTCCTCCACCAGCTTGACTTCTTCCCATGGTGCATCCTGGTGTTATGTGTTCCCCAGGTGAGTGTCGTACCATGGCCATCCATGTGATGTAAAATAAAAAGGGAATTCATCAGACCAGGCCTCCTTCTTCTATTGCTCCGTAGTCCAGTTCTGATGCTCACATGCCCACTGTTGATGCTTTCGCTGGTAAACAGGGTTGAGCATGGGCACCCTGACTGGTCTGCGGCTATGCAGCCCTATACACAACAAACTGTGATGCACTGTGTATTCTGACAGCTACAGTAGCTTTACTGTTTGATCGGACCACACGGACCATCCTTCGTTCCAAACGTGCATCAGTGAGTCTTGGTTACCCTATCACTAGTTCACAACTGTTCCTTCCACTTTTTTAGATACTGACCACTGCAAACCGGGAACACCCATCAAGAGCAATTCTGGAGATGTTCTGACCCAGTCGTCTAGCCATCACAATTTGATCCTTGACAAACTCGCTCAAATAAAGGTTAATAAAGGTCTTCTGAAGTGAAGCGGGGCATTTCTGTAAGAAAAATAACCATATTCAAAACTTGTAAGTAACTAGCTTCCGGCAGACTTAAGTCGACTTAAGGCAAACGATTAGTGATGTGTCATTCATGAACGGTTAGTTAATTTTGAATGAATCTTTAATATGACACGGGAACAACGAGTCTTTTCTCTTTAAAACTTCTCGTTTTAGACTTTTCATTCATGACCAGTGTTTCGCTTTGCTGTATCCTCTGTGCTTCTGCGTTCATCAATATGTCATGCATCGGGTCAGATGTTACTTTTTCGTCACACATCAGAGCTTATGGCCATCTGTCAGAAGCTAGTTATTTTTGTTTATAAAGTTTTAAATATGTATATTTTTCTCACACAAATGCATGGCTTCCCTTCAGAAGGCCTTTATTAACCCTTGGAGCCACATAGAACACTTTTATGATGGATAGATGTACTTTTATGGACTTCAAAACAGAAATGGCCATTCACTGCATATATATATATATATATATATATATATATATATATATATATATATATATATATATATATATATATATATATATATACACATTTTTATAAATCAAAATTGCAGTGGTGCATCATTTGATGCAGTCAGAACAAAGGAAACATTTGTATTTTATTTAATGATCTAACTGGAACGTATGGCAGGCCACAAAAAAGTGATATAGACATGAAGTGTGTTCTAGAGTAGAGATAACATTACTAAAACACTAAGTAAAACATTAATATTTAACCTACTAATCCAAGCAATATTATGCGTCATATCACTTCAACACACATTACTGAAATGCTGTTTTATTAAATTTTTATTTAATTTCATTAAAGGTTCGGGAGGAACATGATTCAGATAATTGATCCAGGTGGAAGCACTCAGCTAATCAACAAAAGAGGCATATATACACTCTAAAAAATGCTGGGTTAAAAACAACCCAAGTTGGGGTGAAAATGGACAAACCTAGAAATTGGGTTGTTTGATTTGATAGAGTGTATACGCAGCCACCCTTTTTAGTGCTAAACGACTTATATACGGGGGTACCCCCCCCCCCCCCCCCCCAGGAACAGGGAAGCATGCCAAATACGCATCAAAATGTACTCTCTAAAAATGATATGTAAGTGTGAACTTGTGAAATGAGTATTGTTCAGCAACTGGACATGCTTACTTTTTATTTTTATTTACATACATGCCCCAAGTTATTTCCCCCCGCTGTCCCTGCTTTCTGGTCCATTAATTCTTACCAAATCACTCACTCTCAATCTCCATTTCGATCTCTTTCATTTCATGTAGACATTTTATAGCAACTGCTTACTCTGAAATACACTCAAAATTGAGAAACAATCATTGTAAGAAAGTCCAACTTTGGTGTAAGTGCAGAGAAATGGGCCCCATGCGGATTTGTCTCATCTGTTGACATGACACCCACTCTTCATAACCTCAGGAAGACCGAGAGCTTTTTATCCATCCCAGTGGACCCACCCATGAAACTTTCATTTGCAAATCATCCCTTTTAAAATTTGAATAGCTTTGATGTTTGATAGCTCCCTCTCACTTTTTCACCAGCATCTCGTTCTCTTCCTTGAGACGTTCCCATGTGGGCGTAACAGCATCAACCTCTTCTCAAAGTCTTTTCTTGTATTGACTCTATCACTTCCTAAAACCATCTCTCTTTTTGCTCTGTCTCTCTTTTGCTTTCCTTTTCTCATTTGCCCTCAATTCCATTTATATCATTAGCAGTTTTAACAAGCTTGCTTACGTGCCCTACGATCCAAGTAATTTATGGAGATAACGGTGCTGGCAAAGCCCCTAGTGATCTGGAGTCCCACTGATGTGGTAAACGTGCTCCATGGCTGTCAGAACTTGAATGAGAGCTATAAGAGGACTGGGATAGGGGACCAGCAGGTAAGACAGATATGTCAGTGTGTGTGTTATGAAGTGGAGACGGGGGAGGAACGGTGTGCTGAAGCAGAATGAAACAATAGATGAAATTTGCCTTCACATATGTATTTGGTTTTTGTTAAATGTACTGCAGGATCGTATAAAATGGCTATAGATGTAGCATAGTGGTATTAAAACAAAAGTAAAGTATATCAAAATGCAATGAGGTTCTGTAAGGTGCATTTTAAGTAAATGATTTATCATATTCATTGCTTGTGGTGTTGACCTTACATTTCTTAACTTATGTATAATACTATTATAAATAACTAATTTTAACTAATTTTCATTTCACTTTAACAAAAGTAAAAAAAAAAAAAGAAAAGAAGAGAAAAAATTAAGTATGGAAATTATTCATTTTTTAACCATATTTGTTTAAATCATACTTTATGCTAATAAGTTAAAGCATCAAAAAGTCAATTAAAACCCAAGTGCTGTGCTTTATTTCAAACTTTCCTCATTTACTACTCATACTTACGTTTACAAGAAATTAATGGAGAAAATCAGGATAGATATGAAGAGGTTAGTTAATGAAATGAGGTGTGCAAGTGATTGAGGTGTTATATTATTGAGGAATTATAATTACTAATCCAAACCTCAACCTTAGAGGGAACTATAACATCTTAGGAAATAAATTAGCAAGTTAACTTGCTAACATTGGAATAATTAATTAGCCACAGAGAGCAATGAGAAAAAAAGGAAAAAACAAAAACAATGTTAGAAGGCAACGTGTTTAATGCTTAGCTCAGAAAGAGGGTAATGCTGAATCGATATCGGCAATGTGATGCTGCTAACTGAAAGAAAATAGATATTAGGCTACAGCTCTCTAATCAATGAGTCTTCAGAATCAAAGATCTAAAGCAGCAATGTTCAATTAAAGTTCCAAGAGGTTCAGTTTCTACATTTACTCTCAGCTTAGGTCAAGACAATTATATCTTACGCTGTTTCTGGAATCATATTTTGCATAGCTATGAAATGAAATAAGCAATGCTTATTCCACCAGATCAATTGCCCGATTGATTACAATGGATCACAATGTAGGCCTATGATAAATTGTATTCAACAGTTCAAAAAAAGCTTAATCAATCAGTCCTGTCAATCATTATCATAATCGTATATAAGCAGCAGCCACTCAGCCGTGTCAGCGACCACTTATCCTGCATTCTATCAATTTCCCTGGTCCAGTTAGCTCAGAGCTCGAGCTGAGTCTTGGGACTGAGCCCCTCTGTCACAGACAGCAAAATATACTAATTAAGAGTGCATGGAAAGGTGAACTCATTAGGTTAGTATTGAGTAACTTGCAAACAAATACAGTGGAACAAAAAAGTATTTAGTCAGCCACCAATTGTGCAAGTTCTTCCACTTGAAAAGATGAGAGAGGCCTGTAGTTTTCATCATAGGCACACTTCAACTGATTTTTAAAGAATTTATTTCCAAATTATGGAGGAAAACAAGTATTTGTCGCCACTAGGTTTTTACACACTGTTGCTGGTAGTTTGGCCCATTCCTCCATGCAGATCTCCTCTAAAGCAGTGATGTTTTGGGGCTGTCGCTGGGCAACACAGATTTTCAACTCCCTCCCTCCAAAGATTTTTTCTATGGGGTTGAGATCTGGAGATTGGCTAGGCCACTCCAGGACCTTGACATGCTTCTTATGAAGCCACTCCTTTGTTGCCCGGGTGGTGTGTTTGGGATCATTGTCATGCTGACAGATGTATTTCATCTTAAGTATGAGGTTTTTACTCAAAATCTCACGATTCATGGCCCCATTCATTCTTTCATTCAGTCATTCTGGTCCCTTTGCAGAAAAAAAAAAAAAAAAAACTTCACAGTAGGTATGGTGCAA
Organism: Pseudorasbora parva; assembly: GCF_024679245.1. Classification (NCBI taxonomy): domain Eukaryota; kingdom Metazoa; phylum Chordata; class Actinopteri; order Cypriniformes; family Gobionidae; genus Pseudorasbora; species Pseudorasbora parva. Next base: position 23,478,945 of record NC_090172.1, read on the forward strand.
CTCAGTATTCTTTCTCCTTCAAATACGACAAGTTGAGTTTTTACCAAAAAGTTCTATTTTGGTTTTATCTGACCATATGACATTCTCCCAATTCTCTTCTGGATCATCCAAATGCTCGCTAACAAACTTCAGAAGGGCCTGGGCATGTACTGGCTTAAGCAGGGGGACACGTCTGGCACTGCAGGATTTAAGTCTTGTTTTTTTTTTGGTAGGTGTCCAAATACATATTTTCCACCATAATTTGCAAACAAAAAACTTTAAAAAATCAGACAATTTATGATTTTCTGGATTTTTTCCTCTTTATGTCTCTTACAGTTTAAGTGTGTCTATGATGAAAATCACAGGCCTCTCTCATCGTTTTAAATGGGAGAACTTGCACAACTGGTGGCTGACTAAATACTTTTTTGCCCAACTGTAAGTGAGGCAAGGAAAATTGCACTTGACCCTTCTCATGTGCTCTATTCAGAATTTGAAAAACTTCCTTCTGGTTGACGTTACCCCGAGTTTTATATATACAATCACTATAAAAATGCTCCATCTTTTTATGCAGCTTCATCTGTATTACCCAAAACAAATTTCCCTTAAAAGGCACAAATAAAGTATAAAGTGGTCAATTGAACCTTTGTTATTTGATTAACAATAATGACAGAAATCACACACATCTAATATTCTCACAACTCTTTAAGTTAATTTAAGACTTCGTTTAACAAATTTAAAACTGCTCTTATGAAACTGCTTGACAAAACTTTTTTTTTTTTTTTTTTTTTTTGCATAATTATGCATGTTGTTGTTCAAGCACGGAAGAGAACCCGATTCTGGCATGGTCTGTGTGCACGATACTAGCGTGCATTTTTCTGTGTGTCGTGTGTCTCAGGACATTCACAGACAGTGCGTTCTCTTGTATCTTGCTTAAATGGTTTAAAAGCATTTGCATTAATAAGAGTGTGATCATATAATGTAACACTAGCCAAAGGATGATAGAAAAAACGGATGCTGCATTAATTGCGATAGATAGATGCATTTTAAAAAGTAATTTAAACTTTGAAACAAACAGAACAAGTTACACAAGTGTTTCTAGAAATAAGTACTTCGATATTCATGACAAGTGGGCATCTGCTTGTTTGGTTCTCAACCATGTATATAGAGTAGCTGGCACGTGTATGTATTGTCACATTAGCACAACAGGTGTTCTGCAAAAACCTGTATAATGCTTGTCACACTTCGCAGCCTCATTGCCAACTCAACGTGATTAAAGGAAAGAAAAACGTGAAAACTGAAACATAGCAAAAATTCTCCTCTCATTCCGGGAGGTAATTCTGTAAGTTGATGCCTGAAAATGTTTTATTCAGGAGTTTGCCTGCTTGGTTAGCAGAAACTGGAAGGAAAGTGGCTTGGAATCCCTGTAGTGAAGCAGTCAGAGTGATTCACAGTTGTTCTAGGCAAAATAATATGTCTTTGCAATAAACTGGCTTTAAAAAACGAAAATGTTCTTCCTTGCTGCCTGCTAAACAACTGAAATATCCGCTATAATTATAAACTTCTGAAATTGGTTTGATACTGCCAATGCCTTGGTGTGTCTGTGCAACCCTCTTGAGTATAGTGCACTAAGCTGGTGCATTCATCTGTCAGACCAACAACATATTTGATAATGAAGAGAGTATAAATGTAAACTGCCAATTTGGCCATCGCTATTAAAGTTCTGCTTCTTTGTTGGGCCCCTTTCCTCTTCTTTATTCCAGCAGACACTTGTGAAGCCAGAAAACAGAGACTGTTTATTTGCATATGAATTGATGCAATCATTTACCTCTATTGATAAATTGGCCCAGGTCCTGTCCTGTGTCCTCTTCGGGAACGGAAAAACTGTTTGGCTTGTGCCAATACATGGGCGGGAATCAGAGTATTGAGGGTGGTGACATGACTCAGACGGAGGCTGTGTGAAACAAAACAACAGTTGGCAGGTGACTGATGCTGATGTGTCCGCTTGACGAGAGATCTATACCACATGCTGTGAGAACAAACATCTCTGCATTGAATAAAATCAGCTGTGGGATTTAAACAATTAGGTGTACACTGACAAAATAATTGTGGCAGAGAAAAGGAGCAAGCGGCCGGCAAAATAAAAAAAGTCCATGTGGTATAAATCTAATTCAAATGAGCTCCTCAGATTTCCCACTCACTTCAACAAAAAGGTCCCAATGACGTCTATGGAATGGGAGAGCAGCCCAGACACAAAGTTTGTTTGGATACTCCGTAATCTTGTTTATTATTGCGCCTCGATTTAAAATTGCAACATTAAAGCTTGTAGAGTAATTACGTCTAATTGTTCAGTACAGTGGCTCTCAAACTTTGTGCCATCTTTGATCAAACATGCAACGATGACTGTCGGGCTGTCGCTGAGAACCTGTCAGCTCAGTTTTTGTAGTGTGTTCCACACAGTCGGCACTAGTTAGACCCCTTTTGGCTGATTGAGCATGTTGAATCACTGTTGGGCAGTCGGTGAAACGGATCACTCTGATTGGCTTTTCGGCTTAGCGAACCTGTGCGCATGAAGAAAAGCAAAAGTGATAAAGAGCAAGCAAACAAAGTTAAGATGGCACAGACCAAGGAAAGTTCTAGTTTGACGTCATATTACCCATGCATTCTAATAGCTTCACATTTTCATAATGACATGGCCATCTGGAATGAAGAAAGTGATCACCATAATTCATTCATATTCAAACTGGTAAGCCAGCACTGCTTTGCTTTTGGTTTGTATATCCGCAGTTCTAGTGGTAGTTTCCCTTTTTGAATGACAAATGTAGACTACGGCTAATTGCTGATAAAGTCAGATATTTCTTTTCACACAGTTGTAGAGCTTATGTGCTAGATGAACGGCTAATTGCTCACACAAACGCAATACATGCTTTTGTTGCCACTAGTTCTTTGACGTTTGGTGTGTCAGGGTCCTAAAAGAGCATAGCACAAGAATGCTTAATGAGTGTCAGCCGAAGACTCTTAGAAATCTCTAGAAAATGCTAGCATCTCTGTTGATGTGACTTTATCTTGACCCAGTGCCGGTCCTATACTCCCGGGGGCCCTAAGCAAACTTTGTCCTAGAGCCCTGTTCATAAAAAAATATTACATTGGGGTTAGTTCACCCCAAAAATGAAAATTCTGTCATTAATTACTTACCCTCATGACGTTCGACACCCGTAAGACCTCCAGTCATCTTGGGAACACAAATGAAATCTGATGGCTCAGAAAGACATTGACACCAATGTCATTATCTATCTCAAGACCCATAAAAGGCACTAAAGGCGTCGTTACAAAGTCCATCTCACTACAGTGGCTCTACAATCATTTTATGAAGCGATGAAAATAGTTTTTGTGCGCAAAAAAACAACAACAAAATAATGACTTCAAAACACTGTTTCGTGAAGCCTCAACACATTTTGAATCAGCATATCGAATCAGTGCCAAAGTCACATGATTTCAGCAGTTTGCCTGTTTGACGCGCAAAGCAGTGCATCTAAATCATGAATCGATAAGCTGATTCAAAATGCTTCGAGGCTTCATGAAGCTGTGTTTTGAAATCGACCCATCACAATATAAGTCATTATTATTATTATTATTTTTAAATTTTGTGCACAAAAACTATTCTCGTTGCTTTATACAATTATTGTAGAACCACTGTAGTGGTGACTTTGTAAGGTCTTTAGTGCCTTTTATAGGTCTTGAGAGAGGAAATTACATTGGTGTAAACGGAGGCCTGTCTGAGCCATCGGATTTCCCAAAAAAATTCTTCATTTATGTTCTGAAGACGAACAAAGGTCTTACGGGTGTCGGGCGACATGCTGGTAAGTAATTAATGACTGAATTTTCATTTTTAGGGTGAGCTAACCCTTTAATATGTTCTTTCAGCGAAGTTGAAAGTCAGTAATACAATAAAAATATAAACAATAGGACAAATACAACAGGAAAAAAAGAGAAATGATTGAAACTAACAATTTAGCCTATGACTAATAATAGACAGAAATAGAATAATCAAATGTAAAACAAAAACTTTGACGCTTATTGAAGTTACAAATGTCATTCAGTGAAGAGCAGTGAATTATTCGCTCATTTTCTTTTTTGTTTAATTAACATGAAATGACAGAGAGAGAGAGAGAGAGAGAGAGAGAGAGAGAGAGAGAGAGAGAGAGAGAGAGAGAGAGAGAGAGAGAGAGAGAGAGAGAGAGAGAGAGAGAGAGAGAGAGAGAGAGAGTAGTGGGTTTATTAGACTGCTGTCACTTTAAGAACAAATGCACATCCTACACTGACAAGCATTCCATTACTTTTCCATCTGTTTGTTCACTTAAGACATATTTGAATGTGTTGAGCTAAAAAGTCCCCAAGACTGACATTTTTACATATTTTTGTGTGTATTTGTCCTTTGAAGTGCACACTCAATGTAGCCTGTACTTGTCTGTATTTCTCCATCTTGGATCGAGTGGACAGAAAGCCGCCTGTTGAACATTGTGTCTTTCGCAGCTCAATGCGAAAACACATGATGTTACATTCGACAGATTTGGATGGTATGTGTGGGTGACAAAGGACCGCTTTAAAGGAACGGAACGGAACGGCATCAACTTTTTATAATTGTTGGAAGCCAAAAAAAAAAAAAAAAAAAAAAACTCAATAATGATTAAGGGCTATATGTTTTCACACTTGATTCCTCTTTAAAAGAACCAAACTCAGACTCCTTTAAGTGGACCAAGAAGTGAACCAAATGAAAAAAGGACCCAGTTCTCTTTACGTTCACACTGTCCCTGTCCCTGAAAGAGGACTCAGATCCTTTTTGGTCCACTTTAGTAGGAATGGGATCTCAGACCCCTTTGTGTTCAGACTGTTGCTTTTTGGATCTAGTCCAGTTCAGTGTTTAATGGTTGACCCTATGGTGTTCAACATTTGATCCCATTCACTTACATTGTTTGTTCCTCAGTAACCAAGATATTTGTTTGTAAAGATTAGGCTATTATTATTATTTATGACATTGCTACAAATGCTGTTGAATTAAGTAGTTTACCTTTTTACACAAAAATACTACATAATCTTGCAGTAATTATTTCACACATCCACCTTTGTAACTAACATTTAGATTTTTTTCTTTTCTTGATTCATGCTTATTTTATTGCAGAAGGCAATGATACCATCACACATCAGCATATAAAAAATAAACAATTTAATAAAATAATTAAAGAAAGATGCAAATTAAATAAACTGCTTTTACCACGCTCAGACCCCTGAAAAAACACCAGTGTGAAAACACACTCGGACTCTAGAACCGCCGGGTCAGACGCCGAGTCGGACACTCTAATAAGGAGGATAAAAGCTATAATCTTTAGTATCAGTTGCTAGAGCGTCTCTTGAGATCAGAGGAGTGAGGTTTCCTCGCACAGCAACTACTAGCTGGCCTCTGTTATACTGGCACTTGCTAGCGGATTAGACATACCAAGGAAAATGCTGAACTAAAACAGCTTTGTACAGAAAAATAGTACATAATTCCACTTGACCGTTGTGCAGGTCTGATCCGCAATTACAAGAAATACTTGTTGGAGGTTATTACTGCCAGGGACAGAATGGCCATCAGGCAAACCAGGAGAATTCCTGGGGCCTGGCAGCTGATTTGGTCTGCTCCGTGCCTCCGCCAAACGGTTTCGACCAGAGAAATCTTGATAATGGCATTGAAGTGCCCAAGTGGACCAAATAGGCAAAACTACTGACCTTTTAAGGACTTCAAAATACAAGTCCGTTTCATATGTGATTGTAAAATAGGCCATCATAGTTTTGTCTTTATTTACTTTATTATGCCTTAAAGTGGAGGCAGTTTTTAGCAGTAGCACCCCATTACCATCATCACTCAAAATACTGTTTGCTAAAGGAAATCATTATCTATTATAAGTTATAGCTGGTAATACATATCAGACAGATACTCACATCATTTTATTATGGGTTTAGAGGGAGCTAGACTGGACAACAACACAACCCTTATGGAAATTAACCATAGTTTTACTACAACCTAAAAGCAAAAGCCGCACGATTAGTGCCAAAGAAGGGTCAACCAGTTATTAAAGGGTTAGTTCACCCAAAAATGACATTTCTGTCATTCATTACTTACCCCCATGTCGTTCGACACCCGTAAGACCTCTGTATATCTTCGGAACACAATTTAAGATATTTTTGTTGAAATCCGATGGCTCAGAAAGGCCTTCATTGACACCAATGTCGTTTCCTCTCTCAAGACCCATAAAGGCACTAAATGCGTTGTTACAGAGTCCATCTCACTACAGTGGTTCTAAAATAATTTTATGAAGCAACGAGAATAGTTTTTGTGCGCAAAAAAACTAATAAAAAAACAACTTATAGAGTTATGGGCCAATTTCAAAACACAGCTTCAGAATCAGCGTATCGATTCATGATTTGGATCACGTGTCAAACCGCCAAACTGCTGAAATCACCCGACATACGCTGATTCATAACGCTCCGAGGCTTCAGAAAGCTGTTACGGGTCTTACAGGTGTCGAACGACATGAGGGTAAGTAATTAATGACAGAATTGTTATTTTTGGGTAAACTAACCCTTTAAATCCAGGGCCACTCATTTTTCCACCAGGGCTGTGGATGTTTATGGATGGTCTTTAGTTGAAGACCAAATAAAAATTTATGACAGTTTAAATGCTCCAAACGTCTTCCATAATAAAGCCATCTCCATCATCACTTCAGCTTAAACATGTAACCTTGAACCATTTTAAATTTCAACTCGAGCAACTCTTAGTGTTGATTCTGATGAGCACTTTGGGTGGTGCCACCTGCTTGCAGCTCTCCAATTCCTGCTCATACAGCTAATTACTGTGAACCGTCAGCATCTGTGTTCATTACCTACATCCCCCGCCGAGCTAAAGACACGCTGTGACCCAATACACTGTGGGGGTCCTCAGCCGGAGAATATAAGCACCCCCAAACAATGTGCTAGAGGAGAGAAAGTAAGAAAAACTTAAAGTATAGCAGTAGTGAGATGATAATGAACGACTTTGTGTTTACAGTGTTGCTGTCGGATTTGGCATCAAGTATGTGAAAGCTGTTTTGAAAGATGTTGTGAGGACGGGGATCTGAGGGAGGGTGATGCTTTGCCTGTGTAATGACAGAGAGAGGACTGTGGCTGCAGGTGGTCGCATTCAATATTTACACAACACACATGATATCGTGAACATTTTTTTTTTTTTTTAATGTGTGCTGGGTGTCTGTTTATGCATATGATAGTGTGACGTCTTTTATTTTCTAGACACCAACATTCAGAATGAAGTGAAGTACTGGTAAAACTAAAATCTTAGTTCTCAGATCTTCTTTTTCTCTTGTTATTTTCAAAATTACACCATCATCGAGGGGAAACAGTTGCAAGGAAATCACAGTGGGAGAATGTCTTTGTTCCATTTTTCTGAACTGGATGAGTAATTTTGAAATTGAAGAGAAAATGTGAGAGTATGTGCGTTTTTTTTTTTCCAGCTGTGCAAACTTTATCCCAACAGACACCTATTTATTCATTTTGTATGAATTAAATATATATATATATATATATATATATATATATATATATATATATATATATATATATATATATATATATATATATATATATATATATATATATATATATATATATATATATATATATATAATTTTCCTGTTTTTGCAGCCAATAGACGAAAGTCTTAAGTACTCTTTATGGGGCCCTGTATGATCTTCACAATGTGGAATACATGGATGGAATTGAGGAATCCAGTCATAAAAAGGCTGAATTTTGAATGAATAAATAAAAAGCAGGCCATTACACTTAAAACCAATCTCAAGACTAGTGTCTGTTTATATTTAAACCACAATAAGATTTTAAATATGAATCCTGCATTTTGTGTGTGTCCCTGTGTGAAAGAATGGTACAGACTAGCAGACTCTCACTGTTTTGTTCACCACACACGCACGCATGAACGCACGCACGCACGCACGCACACACGCACAAACACACACACACACACACACACACACACACACACACACACACACACACACACACACACACACACACACACACACACACACACACACTCACACACACACACACCTACACACACACACACACACACACACACACACACACACACACACACACACACCTACACACACACACACACACACACACACACACACACACACACACACACACACACACACACACACACACACACACACACACACATATTTAACACAAAAAGTTAAAATATTGATTTCAGCTCATGAAATAATATATGCTTTATTAAAATGGAGTCCAGAAAAACAAAAACAAGCAAACAAGAAAAAAAGAAAAAAGATTTTAGGGCCTTATCTTGACCATAACATAATAAATGCTGTATGTTGGTACTTTTGCACTTACATATGGAGAACTTTGCTGCTGTTTTTATGTGACCAATGCTGTATCTTTTTTTTTCATTTATGATAAAATAAAGCTGAACAGCTACTCTCAGCTGCACATCTCACATGTTCATACACTACATACCCTCTTCCAGATTTGCCTTTAATGGCCCTTAACACAAAACAAGCAGCACATCGTATACATTGTTTACTTTCAAATGTCTAATGATGCCCCATGGGCCGAGCGCAATATCAAAGCTGACATGTTGAGTTTGGTCCAAAGATATGTGTGTGGGAGTGAATGTGGAGAAATATCTAGCAAGTTTAGCAGAAGTAAAATGCCTGAAAATGTATGCGTTTATGAAGCATAAGGTGCTAGTTTGTAACTGACATCTGACATACTGTTCTCCTTTTCCAGAATGTTGTTATTCTTGTGGTATTCTTGTGTTATTTGTCTTTTAATTAGTCATATACCATGGCTGGAAATGAGCATTTATTTTTAATTCCGTATCTAAGACTTATGAGAGGTCTTTAGATTAATTCACAATTGAATCAAAATGAAGTGAACGCTTGTCCAAAGCATATTTAATGACTTCTGTTATTAGAGAAATTACCTGGAGTTGAACTGAACTGCTCTCCCTGCCCTGTGCAAATGACACAAAGGGTGCAGAAAGGGGAATTAAAGTAAATGTAAATCAATATGGCTGTTCAGTGCCTGAACAAGCTTTCAAGTAAAGAGTTAAGTCAGGCCTATGTTACACACTGTCTAAACACTGACTACTGCAGCACCAGTTGATGGCTTGATTTACATAACCTGTGATGAGCGGAAAAAAAAGATTTGAGGAGGGATGGATGAGGGAAATTAAGTAATTATCCTTTCAAGTGTAATTTCCAGAGTTGCTGGATATTAACCTATGCAAATTAATTCTCCCCAAAATCCCACAGAGAACATCAGGTGATTCAGCTAATGGGAACTTGCCAGTCCTCCCTTGTATAACTATATATATTACAGTTGATTTTGTCCATCTATCTTTCCTATTCATCCAGGCAGTTTGTCTAAACGTTACAGAGAAGTAATCCACAGATTACTGACAGGTTGGTTTGCATTAACAGTGCTGGTAAGATGAACACTTCTATTTAAAATAATAACCACACTTTTCTAACTGGAAAAAACATTACTTTTCTTTTAAAACTTCTTTCTATTTATTTACTTGTTGAATTTAATAAAGATGCAAATTAAGAAAAGAATGGATTACAGAAAGAATGGTCACATTTTTGGTGGAATCATGTCATCATGACACCTCTAGAAATCAAGAGGCGTCATCTAATAAAGTTCCAAGAACTTTCCGAGGTGGTCGTGATGTGGAGTTTTTTAAAGGGTTTTGGGGGACGCTGTTTGGTGGACCTTCACAGAACATTTAAGGCGTTCTCGGAACGTTTAGGTGACAATATTTTTCTTATGTTCCTAGAAAATTTTCAGAACGTCCCCACTGGTGTCAAGGATGTCATCTGGTAAAATTCCTAGAACGTTCTGAAACAGTCATGATTTGGAGTTCTTTAAAGGGTTTGGGGACGTTATTTGGAGGACCTTTATAGAACATTTCAGGGCGTTCTCAGAATGTTAAGGGGACCATATTTTATTTGGAAATTTAATGTTCCCAAAACATTCCATCCCCACTGGTGTCAAGGACATCGCCTGGTAGAGTTCCTAGAATGTTCTGAGGCGGCCATGGGGGACGTTATTTGGCGGATCTTCAGGGAACATTCTGGACGTTCTTGGAAAGTTTAGGGGACCTTAGGGATGTTGCCTCTACACTACATTCCCATAACGTTTGCAGGACCTTTAGGGGACAAACTTAGAATGTTATTTTTGGTCCTATTTAAGTCCTTCCATCATGTTTACAGAACATGTTTGTGTGAATCTTTGTAAACTTGGAACGAGGGTAAAAAAATTGCTTCTCCCAAAGATGGATTAATACCAACAATTGCCTTTCTGAATTTGCTAATGTGGGTAAAGTTACCATAGTCTCTTATTGTGTTCAAAGAGACCAGAGCTTGTTTTTGTTGGCCCAAAAATGCTCACCGCATGTACAGTTCAGAACCTCACTTTTGTTGCTTCTTAAAAATAAATCTCACAAAGCTCTGATTTCTGTGAATACAGTCAGAGGCCACATTATCCGTCAGCGTGCTAACAAGCATATTCACAAAGGAAATTTGTGTACATTAAAACAAATATAATGTGCAGTACCTACATATATACAATATTAAGTTTGACAAACAGTTGGTATTGATCCATCTTTGAGAAGCAACTTTTGTGAAAATCCTGTGTTTTACTGTATTTGCAAAACAGCTCAGTGTACAATCAAAACATTCAGTAAATATGATGGAAGGACCTAAATACAGCCACAAATAACATTCTAGGTTGGTCCCTAAATGTCTTGCAAAAATGATGGGAATGTAGTGTAGAGACCAATGCACTGAACAGGCATAACCCTAACCCTAACCCTAACCCTTCTATTTGATTATACCCTGAATTACAGATGTATATATTGGCAAATGCTTTGGGATGCCTGCCTTAACATGCACATGGTCATTAATGACATCCAATTCCTAATCCGTAGGGTTTCATATAGAGTTGGCTAACTCTTTGCAGCTATAACAGCATCAACTCTTATGGAAAGGCTTTCCACAAGGTTTAGGAGTGTGTTTATGGTAATATTTGAACATACTTCTAGAAGCACATTTGTGAGATCACGCACTGATGTTGGAGGAGAAGGCCTGACTTGCAGTGTCAACTCTAATTCATCCCAAAGGTGTTCTATCAGGCTGAGTTTGGGAGTCTGTGCAGGCAACTTGATCATCCATGTCTTTATGGACCATGCTTTGTGCACTGGTGCACAGTCATGTTGGAACAGGAAGGGACCATCCCAGAGTTCCCAGAAAGTTACTCAGTCAAAGTTACTCAGACTCATCAGATTGCCAGACAGAGAAGCCTGATTCTTCACTCCAGAGAACACGTCTCCACTGCTCTATAGGGTCTAGTGGTGGCGTGCTTTATACCACTGCATCTGACGCTTTGCATTGCACTTGGTGATGTAAGGCTTGCATGCAGCTGCTTGGCCATGGAAACCCATTCCATGAAGCTCTCTACGCACTGTTCTTGAGCTAAACTGAAGGCCACAAGAAGTTTGGAGCTATGTAGCTATATACTCTGTGGAAAGTTGGCGACTTCTGCGCACCGACCCCGCTCTGTGGTTTGACGTGGCCTACCACTTCATGGCTGAGTTGCTATTTTTCCTAATTGCTCCACTTTGTTATACTACCACTAACAGGTGACTGTGGAATATAGTGAGGAAATATCAAGAATGGACTTCTTGCACAGGTGGCAACCTATCACTCTATGCTTGAATTCACCCATACTTTCACAAATGTTAGTAGAAGCAGTCTGCATGCCTAGGTGCTTGATTTTATACACATGTGGCCACACAAGTGATTGGAACACATGAATTCAATGATTTGGAGGGGTGTCCCAATATTTTTTGCAATATAGTTTATATTCTGTGTAAATGAAGAACCAAGTGTTCAGGCTTTAGGGCAATATTGTAAAATTACCCCATACCAGGTAAAAAAAGCAGACATTAAATAGAATGACAGCACACAGAGTCAAACGCATTGATACATAAACTCTTTAGAAATGCTTTAAAAAAATATAAATATATCTTTTTATATATATATATATATATATATATATATATATATATATATATATATATATATATATATATATATATATATATATATATATATAATCACCTTTGTGGAAACCATCAGAAATGAAAGCAATCTTTATCCTTTTGAAATGTAAATGTGTCTAGATCTGCTGAGTACCTTTGAAGAATTCTGTTAGTAAAATCCAGTATCTGAGTGTGGCTTCTGTTGATACCAACTTTACAATCTTAAATGTTTTTTTTTTTTACTTTTGACTACTTTCCCCTCTATACATTTTTAGTCTTAGTTTTTGTCCTCCGTTTCTATTCCCTCCCAATTTGAATGTTGAAAGGTCACTAATATACAGTATAGAATAGATAAAAGCCCATACCTTCAGTGAAAACAATGTGATTTTTAAGGTCTGCTGTCTTCCATGTGAATCACCATCTAAAAACAATTGAAAATACAAGACACACTTGTCTTTTCGTACATGCATGCCTGATTATAAGATTCAGACTACTTAGTAATTTTTTTTTAATGCCGTTATTTTAATTTAAATCAAAAATCGACATTTGATTTATTCTTGTGTGTATTTTTGCATGTCTGCTGAGAAGCGAGAGACACTAAATTTGTAGCAGTGTTTAAATCAACAGGGACCATGCATTTGATTTAGCCATCTCAATGAACAGCTGTAGCTGTGACAGTTTTATTTTCACAGTATTTTGGTATTTATCTCTGGTCTTTCTCCCCTGTATTGTTCTCTACAATGAACTATTTGTTGTACTCAAGGGCATTACGTGAATTTATTTCTTTTGAATATTTGATTTGATTAAGGTTTTTTATTTTTATTTTATTTTACCTTGGGAGTAATGATAAGTTACCAAAAGTACTGATGCTAAGCACTCACAACTCTGTATATAGCTCTCTCTACTCTCGTCCTCTGTTTCAGTATTGTATTGTTTTCTTTTCTTCTCCTCTCCAATCGCTCATTCTTATTGATATGGGTTAATTATCTGCTGTAATGTTTCTCTTAGTTTCAGTCGTTTTGTCTCTATTGCCCTGTTTACACCTGGTGATTTGATCACAAGTGGTCAGATGAGACACATTACCATTTGCACCTGGTATTAATATGGTCTAATATGCATCTCTTGTGACCACTTGTTATTTCAGCGAGGCACAGTCTGTGATTTTGTGACTGTATACATCACTTATTGCTGCGTGTTGATAGAGAAAATAAAAAGCACCTAAAAATGGTTTCTCTAATTTTAATTCAGTATGTGACTCCTTGAGGGAAACGCATGGTTATTTTAGTCAAGTACTTGTATTACATGAAATTCGGATGCATTCTACATTTATTCATTTACATTTATTCATTTGGCAGTCACTTTTATCCAGGGTGAGTTATCTGCGCATATACAATACCAAAGATATTCAGTGATGTCTGTATGTACGTTTAAAAGTTTGGGTTTGGAAAGTTTAAAAAAAATTGACTCTTATTCTCACACTGGTATATTTGAACAAAAATACAGTGAAAATAGTGATATTGTGAAGTATTATTACAATTTACAATACTGTTTTAGTCAATCATGTTAACTAACAAGAGCTGAATTTTCAGCAGCCATTAGTCTTCAGTGTCATATGATCATTTAGATATCATTACAATATTGATTATACCTCAAGAAACATCATTAATATTATTATCAATGTTGAAAATGGCTGTGTTGCATGCTATTTTTGTTGAAACCATGACAGTAGAACAGCATTTTTTTTTAAACAGAAATATTTTAATGCCACTTTTGATCAATTAGTTGCATCCCTAATAAATAAAGGATTATTTTTTTTAAAGGACCCCAAACTTTTGAACAGTAGTTAAATGTATGTGAGTATTTCCAATGTTTCTTTTATTGTATGATTATTTTCTTTAGTTAGATGCATTTGGCATATTTTTAAAACTATTTTCATTGGTGAAAAATAAAACTTAACTTTCACAAAAATCACAGCTGTCATGTTATATTGCTTATTTACAACAGTACATAACTTGCAAATTTGAAACCTGAAGATTTAGTTAAATGATTCCCGATGTGGTTTGATTGATTTCAGGCCGCATTTACACCTGTATTTAGCACTGACCCTGCATGATAAATGAGACCTACTATCTCAATAACAGTCTATTCAATCTTCAGACTTCTCTCTATCATGCTAATTGCACAGACCCTGCATAGAGATTAAATTGCCCCAAGATTTGTATATCTCAAACTCACATCTCTTTTGTATTCATTACGAAACCATATGCGAACCTCACGCATATCTAATATGATTATTTAAATATGCCCATACGCATGCTACATCATGGGCAAAAATCCCGTCAGCCCCTTTATTTCTAATGGGACAAAACTGAGGCTGTTAAGGCAGCATGCGAATGGGAAGACGGACTAAATAATTGATGTTGTGGCGCCTTGGTATTCCGCCGAGCACTTCAGGGGCGAGCCACCTCCCACACGAACGGGGAGGCTGTCAGGAGTAATTGGAGGAATCGCGACAGCGTCGAGTTAAGTGTTCGCCAGTCCTGAGGTGAAGAATGTGACACTGCGTGCTGCAGAACTCAAAAGCACAGATTTTTTTTCCAGTTCTCTGCCTCGTCTTCAATTTCTCTTGTGCACTTTTCCTTATTGTTCCATCCCCCCCAAGCATAAATCCCTTTCAGAACTAGTTTTGCCTAAGAATGCTACAATTTGGCTGATGTGGCATTCGAGTTCATGGCCATCAGGGGAATTCATAGGTAAGTCAATCACCAAATTTTGTGCTTTGCATGACAAAACCTCTCTTGTTATGAAAATGTCGCAGTATAGTTCTTCTTACTATGAGAATGTATCTCTCTTATTGATTTTGAAGTGTTTTGATCTTTCCAGCGTTCTTATGCAGCTCTTTATTGTTTCATGTGCGTATGGCTGTTCCGGCAATTCGGCTAAAAATAACCAAGACACGTTTTGACAACATTTATCTGAGGAAAAGACCTTGACGACCCCAAATCTCTCTCATATCCGCATCACAATCTCCAAGAGTCCTCGCTGAGAGCTTGACTCATCCAACCCCACATCCACCATCCCTACTTCAGAGAAAATGACGTTTTCAGAGGCCTCTGGTGGTTGTCGGGTCTGGTCGGGCCACTGATCAGACAGCTCAGTACTCACCCAAAGCCATTTCTCTAGACTGGAGGCCTTGTGGCCAGGTTGAGAAGAACAGGAGGAGGTGGCAGCTCAGAGACCATTGCTCAACATGTCAGCAGCAGGAAAATAGGGCCCCCTGACAGGGTGAGGCAGGAGTCTATATTTTGTTGTTTGAACTGCCCTCGAACCATTTTAAAAGAAAGCACAACGCTAGTCATAGCATTACAGGCCAACTTCCATCAAGACTCTTTACGGCTGGAATCTGCTTTTGCAGAGCGGTTTGAATGCTCTGGGGCCCAGTTCATCGGTTCAAGTCAGCTTCAGCGGGGCATGAGAGACAGAATGGCAGATGTAATCAGATCGAGGGTCACAGACTGCTGAAATGAGCAGCTACACCCATTCAATAGCTGAGGGAGCATCCTCTACAATCCACCCGCTCAGACAACCCATGCTCAGGGTTCAAAAGCGCTACAATTCTTCTGTGTCCATTTTACTGTACAGGCGAGTGGATTGTTTGCTACCTAGAATTCTCTTTATCGTGGTATGTGAAGGTTTGTGCAGGGTTTTAAAAGAAATTAATATATTTATTCAGCAAGGTAATTTGCAGTAGACATTTGCATTGTTTCAAAAGATTTTCATTTAAAATATATGCTGTTCTTTTGAAATGTATATTCATCACAGAATTCTGAAAAATAAATCTTCAACATTGATAAGAAATGTTTACTGAGCAGCAAATAATCATATTATACAGGATCATGTGACACTGAAGACTAGAGTAATGGGTGCAGTAGAAATTCAGCTTTAGCATAACAGGAATACATTTGATTTTTTGTTAAAAATTCACTCTATTTTGATGGTTCCTTTAACACATTCTGTTGATTTTATTCTTAGCCTAAGATGTCACGCCACTGACTGTTGGCTGAATGCCTGATGCATATGGCACACTTATCTGGAAACACTTCTGGACTTTCAAAGTCATCATCTGATTGGTTGAATTATACAGGATGTCCGCAAAACGTGCACTGCGTTCTTTAAAAAAAATGCAGTGAAGCCAAACTCCCTCGTGGAAGAAGAAAGGCATCATGTTTACAACTGTGACAATGAACGCTGAATTTTCGCTGAACACTGAAAAGTATGTGAAGTTCGCAGCTCCAGTACTGTAGTTAAATATCACAGTGTTTGTGAATAATTAATTGATAAATACACACCAGTTTAGTATTTCAGGGACATCAACTTTAAATTTTCACACACATAAACATGACGTGGAACAAAACAAGCTATGACTGGTTGCATTACATGTGGATCATAAACCTTCTCAGACGGTCCTTGAACAATGAAAGTTGCGATAGAGTCCAGACCTTCAGCCGTCAGTCAAGACTAGATTCTAAGTAACATTGCTTCTACATGTCTACTAACTCTCATTAGAGTGTTAATATATTATTAGTAGACTGGTAGTGTTAGGGTTAGAAAAAGTTGAAAAACTTGCAGTCTGTTGGAGGACCATAACAATAAAGTGATAGTAGATATTAAGCAAACCATCTACTTATACTCTAATGAGTTAGTTGTCATGTAGTTGCAAAGTTACTTATGGTCAACAGTATGTTTAAAGTGTGACCACTTAATATGGTAAATTGGAAAACAATCTCATTTACCCTTAAATGTTGATTGGTTGTTTATACATGTACAGTGGGGCAAAAAGGTATTTATTCAGCCACCAATTGTTCAAGTTCTCCCACTTAAAAAGATGAGAGGCCGGTAATTTTCATCATTGGTACACTTCAACTATGAGAGAAAGAATGAGAAAAAGGGAAAAAAATTCAGAAAATCACATTCATGGTGGAAAATAAGTGTTTTGTCAATAACAAAAGTTAATCTAAATCTACTTTGTTATATACCCTTTGTTATCAATGACAGAGGTCAAACGGTTTCTGTAAGTTGCCACAAGGTTTTTACACACTGTTGCTGATAGAATGAATAGAATGCAGATCTCCTCTAGAGCAGTGATGTTTTGGGGCTACCACTGGGCAACACAGATTTTTTAAGATTTTCTATGGGGTTGAGATCTGGAGGTCTGATCTCAGACCCAGCCCTCTGCAGGTCATTCATTAGGTCCTCCCATGTGGTTCTGGGATTTTTGCCCACTGTTCTTGTGATCACTTTGACCCAACGGGGTAAGATCTTGCATGGAATCCCAGATCAAGGGAGATTATCAGTGGTAATTATGTCTTCCATTTTCTAATAATTGCTCCCACAGTTGATTTCTTCACAACAAGCTGCTTACTTATTGCAGATTCAGTCTTCCCAACCTGGTTTTGTTTCTGGTGTCCTTTGACAGCTCTTTGGTCTTGGCCATAGTGGAGTTGAGACTGTTTGAGGTTGTGGACAGGTGTCTTTTATACTGAAAACAAGTCCAAACATGTGTCATTAATACAGGAATGAGTAGAGGACAGAGGAACCTCCTAAAGAAGAAGTGACAGGTCTTTGAGAACCAGAAATCTTGCTTTTTGTAGGTGACCAAATACTTATTTTCCACCGTAATTTGCAAATAAAATCTTTAAACATTATGTGATTTTCTGGATTTTCCCCCCTCGTGCTGTGTCTCATAGTTAAAGTGTACCTATGATGAAAATTACAGGCCTCTCTCATCTTTTTAAGTGGGAGAACTTGCACAAATGGTGGCTGACTAAATACTTTTTTGCCCAACTGTAAATATAAAATAATTAACTGGTTCATTCATGTCAATAAACATGACTGAATAATACAGTATAGCCATCTGCTTTGTATATTTATAAACACTCTGGCTATCACTGCATGTTCAAATTAAAAACAAATATCATCATCATCATCATCATCATCATTCCTTTTCTTTCTGTTCAATTTTTTTTTTTTTTTTTTTTTTTTACAGACGAACTCCTTATGAGGGTTACACATACATGCTCAAATGAATGCTAAAACATTGAATTAAGTTGACTAAGCAGGATTATTTCTCTAATAATTTTCTTATGTCATCACTTTTATTTTGTATTGTTTATTTTAATTAGAACATCATTATTGCTTCTCGGTAGGACGTCATATTTTTTATTTAAATTTTCCAAAATTGTTTGTTTCTTATAGCGTAAATAATTACCCTGAATGTGTGGGTAAAAAGAGAGATTTCAAAGGCATATTCCAATACACATACCTCAATAAATCAGTTAACTTGATCTGCATAAATCAGTTGGTAGCCTCATTAATAAGAACGAATGTGGTATTTTTTTTTCTTCTTCTGAGAAATTATAATTTCACGCTTATAAAAAAATATTTGTCAACACATGTGTCACCATCTAAAAGATGTCTGGAAAAGCCCAGAGTATCTTTAAGAGCAACATAACAGTGGGTTTGGAATGGTCAACTCAGTAGCAAACTGGTAAATAATATGATTTGAATGCTTAAATCAAGTGTGCTTATTGAAATCTTTATATAAAAAGGCTCAAAACTTTATAATAAAGCCCAGCTTCTTGCCTTTTATTTTTACCCATGCATTTCTTCTCTAAGTGAACAAATAGAATATTTGAATGTAATTCTTCAACACTTTGAAGTTCTCCTCACTCCTTCTAGGCAATTTATAATGAAGAAATCAGCTCTTTTGCTGTTAGCTGTGTTGGACATGAATGTCTTATTAAAAAATCCTGCAGCAAGAACATTAATGCCACCAATTTTATACCAGAAAAAGAACCAGATTGAAAATAAACGTGTGTTGACTGGGGCCTAATTGGCTTTTGACCAGCCACGCTCTCGATGTTATCAGTGACTCAAGGGTGTCGATGGAAGAATTGTTTTTTTTTTTTTCTTCAATGAGGGGAGAATGGGAGAGAGGGAGGTCATAGTGGCAGAAAGCAAAATGATTGGTTTTCTTTTAGTAGAAGCCTTTATGAAATGAGAGAGGAATTTCAAAGGTCTCCCTAATTGCAAGTTAATGTGCTGTGATTTATGTGGCTTCGATTCCGGCAGGAAGGATGATTGCAGGGACTCAGGAAGCAAAATGGGCATGTGATTCTTACTGCTGCATCGAACAAGCAGTTTAGAACGTGCGTGAATATTATTCACTTAGATTTGCTGAAGGGAATAAAATCAGAATGCAAATACAGCGCGGCGCCTGCAGGATTGCGTGGCTATACTGTATCGAGGTGCCATGGCAAAGATTCCATTAGAGCCCTCTAATTTGATGGTAATATTTTCAGCTGGAGGGGCTAAATGTCAGCTTACATGCATAAAAAACCTCTGATTTTTAAAGTCATGGGTTCATTTCAGGAAAGCAACAGCAGAGTTTAAATGAAAGTGACCCTAGACCTAAATTAAGATGATGACCTGGAAAAAATAATGTAATTCCACAGCTGGAACAAGATCATTTAGCTCCAATGGTATCTGACTGTGACTGCATTAAAGGCAGTTGCTGTACTAATGGTTTGCATTTGCATCATTAACACACACATACACACACACACAAAAGGATTTATTTATTATTGATTGAACTAAACAACACATTTGGCCTGTGGTGAGATAGAATGTAAAATTGTAATGTAAAAGAAATAGCAAAAATGTATTTATTCTGTACTGAGACGTACATGCGAGTGGTCGATGCTGTTCAATGTGAGCACCACGATGCATACGTTTCATGCTGACGCTGGTGCTGGCCAACAAAAACTGTGTTAGACACAGACACAGACGTGAAGAAATTGTTAAATACAGTTGTTATCTGTGCTTATTTTTTGCACACAAAATGTATTCTTGTCACTTCATAAAATTAAAGGAACTATATGTAAGAAATGTATGGCCCTGATATGTCACTAGACATATCATGTTAATTTCAAATACTTATATCACTGACAACAGTAGTCCCACCAGGATATTGTCATCTAATAGTTGTTGTTGCAGCCCTCAACTGATGTTGATGTTGACATGTTGTGTTTTGGCCTGAAGCTCCGCCCTCCACCTACCTACCAATCACAAAGTCAGTAGTGTTTGGGCATCGGGGTTGCCAGATCTGCTCTAGTTACCACAGATGCAGATCTACAAACGTTCCCGCTGATAATGCAGCCAATCGTGCAGCCTCGAATCAGGGGGGAAAGGAGGGGGAGATACCTGCATTACCAGTGTTGGCCACAATCTTACATACACTTCCTTTAAGGTTTGAACCAGTAGTCAAATGGGCTATTTTAACAATGTTCTTACTAACTTTCTGAACTTTGAAAGTGTTCATTAAATTGCTTGTCTATGGAGGGGTCGAGAGAGCTCTCAGATGCCATCAAAGATGGCTTAATTTGTGTTCCTTAGATGAACGAAGGTCATACTGGTTTGGAACGACACTGACACAATTTTCATTTTTGGGTAGACTAACCTTTTAAAGAAAGCAGAGCTTGCTTACCATTTTGAATATCAATCATGTTAATCACTTCTTTTTTCATTCTAGGTGGCTCATGTTGTTATTTTCATTACTTCTGCTTTTAGTCTCATGCATTGACCCGCTGCTAAACTGAACAGGCAATCCGATAGATCTCTCTGACGACAGCCCAGATGCTGATTTAACATCACATCTCACCGACATGAGTCCAACAAGAGTCGGCGTGTGGAACACACTGTAGAAACTGTCGAACCTGACAGACGCTCACAGACGGCCCAACTTTGGCTGACAGCTGACCGACAGCTTGGTGTATCACGGCCTACTATGTGTACTATGAATCTATTAGGGGTAAAAAGGTGCAAAGTTGCCCCTATAAGGGTACTGCCCCAGTGACAAATTATTGTACATGTTTTCTTTCCAACGTGACTATGCGTGAAGTCGTGGACGCTAATGCAAGATTTGAGAGCATTTGTGGTTAACTGTATATAAATTATGCATTTTTTGTTTGTTTTTGAAAATGACCAATCATTTTGCTATAGCTAAGACCCTTATTACTTGGCTGGGATCATAGCGAGCCATTTGAAGCTACATTGAAACTGTAATTTGGAACTTCAACCCATTGTTGTTGCCGTTGAAGTCCACTAAATGGAGAAAAATCCTGAAATGTTTTCCTCAAAACTAAAAATGTTCCTAAAAATACGTCACCAGAGATAAGTTTTAAAATGCATTGGCATGGATGAATGGGTGAATTTCCCTTTTGTGCCGACTTTAACTGATAAACCTAGTAGAATCCGAGGCAGTATTGGAAAGATTTTTACCATTCTGTTAAAATGGTACTGGCCCAAAGATCGCTTTTCTTGAGCATGAATCTTCACCTTGTCTTTGGCTAGTTGCATTGCAGTTGCAACAGGGTTCCCATGGCTACAACTAGGTCATATTAGGTTTAAAAGGCTCCCAAAATGGCAAATCTACTCTTCCGTGACCCTGTCAAGGGCACTTCGCTTCGATTCCTCTTCAGATGAAGCTGAAACAAATACTTCTCTTTCTGACAGAGAGGAGGTCATGATGTTTCACTTCTACATCAAGCCATGTAAGATTGAGTGTACTAGGCTTGAGGGGAGGTCAGGAAGCACTTCCTTCAGCTAGACTTCTGCAGCTACGCACCAGCTATCTTATTTGAGAGAAAAATGAAAATGCTGTAGTTGTGTTTGTCAGCGCTTTTTGCTTTCTGGCATTGTGTGCTGACGGAGATAAACAAGAGATAAATAAAACGGAGGAAAGGGAGAGTGAAGTATCAGCGATAGTTTTGATGTACGTATTGATTCTGGCTGTTGGACACAAACCTTCATCTCCCTCTTGTACTCGGATGTGCTTGATGTCAGCACACTTCTTCGTCTTCTGTGTAATCCTTACCTTTGCCGAACTCAGCAACAGAGGGTTGGTATCTATAGGGGTGAATTTACTAAAGTTGCATCACTTTTTCATGTGGTAATTTAATGCAAAACTTATTTGTATTAAATTACCAAAAACCTGCATTCCTCTTATTTACTAACAGCCCATAATCCAATTTAACTAGGCACTGAATCCACTGAAGTGACGCTGTGGTGCCATGAGTATTTAAATGAAGTCATTAAGACTGTTCGGACAGTAATTGTTTCTCTGGGTGTCTATGGAAGAACATTTGCATAAATCCACTGTGAAAAAACTTGTGCGTTCAAACAACAATTGATTCTCAGGGGACTGAGGAGATTTGCTTCTCAGGTAGTCGCTTGGCTATGTTCTTAATGCCAATGATTATGGTGGACATAAATGTCTTTTAAGTAAAGTTTAAGTTATAATATTGGCGTATGTAAGTGCATAATTATGTATAAAATGTTTTACTGGCTGTTTTTTATTTTATTTTATTTTTTTACATTTTCTTCTAGGAATTACAGAGCCTCTTACATGACATGTATATTAATTTGTTGAATTAGTTAGTTTAAGAATTAGTTAAACGTGCGCACGATTTAGCAAATCGAGGGAACGAATTAGTAAAACGTAGGCACAATTTATAAATCTAGGGAACAAAATAGTAAACCGTGCGCATGATTTAGCCTACTAGTTTTTTACTGCATGTCATGTGCGGGGCCCCGTAAGGAATAGTTCACCAAACAAATCACACTCCTGTCATAATGTACTCACATTCATGTGGTTTTCACTTGCTTCACTTCCATATTTAAATTTTGCCAGATTATTTATTCTGTTGCTCCTACATCTCTTTTGAATGGATGAATTGCGAGGATAGTGCCGTTTTTTCTCGCCCTCATTTTGTTCCAAACCTGATTGACTTTTTTTTGTGAAACAAAAATGTTGATAATTGTTCCCCCCATAGAATTAAAAAGTGTACGAGTCATACATTGTATGCAGCATACATAGTTTTTTTGTTGGTTTAACTTAAAAAAGTAAGTAACCTGGTTTCCTTAAAATTTTGAGTTTATTGAAATTAAAAATTTGAGTTGATACAAGTGTTGTCATGATACCAAATTTTTTACTTCGATACGATACCAGATCAAAATACCTCGATACCGATACTAAATCGATACCACGGTAAAACCCCCCAAAAACAAACAGATAATATGAATAATATGACAACAGAACTTATTATTCATTTTATTTTTTTTACTAAAAATTCACTTGGCGAGCATGTTCCTGCCCTGGTTTTTACCCATTCCCTCCTTTTATTGCTATAATAACTACATGCCAGTGTGAACATCCTTACATAAATCACATTGTCAGTCATGTTATCATTCACTAACCTTTCACTTCTCAACAGGTGGGATGACCAAAATCTTATTTTTATGATATGAGTAATTTAATATTTTTTAAGTGTAATTTTATAATTATAATATAGATTTTAACTGTATTTTTTTTAAAGCAAAAATGCCAATTTACAAACAATATGACAAAAACAGTGCTTTATTTTTCAGCTACATTAGGTCTAATAGTTGCAAGTTAAGAAAGAAATTAAATAATCAAATATAAAACTGCTTACTAGTCTTCATTCTATAATTTAACAATAAACTGATTCTTAATAAATATATTTTAGTTATTTAGTCAAGCATGTGGTGGTTTTCTATTTTTCATTGGTGTTTGATTAACATTAATCTCAGAATATTAGGTCTGTCTTAAGACCTGCACGGCTCTCATTACCTCAGCTGTACACTCACTAAAGACATATCCGACTGTGTTTACCTGAATACTCGCCAGTCCGTGCATTTTTACATATGTTTGACCATTCAAACCCAAACAATAATCCGCTAAATAACTGAATCGCAACCGCATGTTGTCTGAAAAGTAGGTGTGTGTCTCTGCGTTCCAATTCGCCTACTTATGCTACGTCCTAAAAGTATGTACTCTTTTTGTGAAGAAAAAGTATTGAGTGTGCAGCAGAAAAGTGTGCAAGCTTCGGGACATACTAATTTGCCATCTTTAACGGACTCTGTCGCTTAGTTACGTGCATCCCGTCACCGTTTAACTGCCCTGTCAATCATCGTCAGATTCGTCACAGTTCAAATCTTCCACATTCAGACTAATCTCCTACCGGATCGGAGAGAAATGTAGCTGCATTTTGATCTGCCATTTGTGGGTCTTTAATGCAGAGACTCTCCTCTGCAATGTGTTTGCAGTTGAAATATAATGATGCATTTAAAAGTTAATGGCCAAACGTGTCATGACAAAAGTTCACAATGCTGCTGCAGGTGAAATATAATGTGGACAACACTGAATAAATATATTTTTTTCAGGTTAAATATTGATAGTTGGTCACTCAAACCCCTTTATCTAAACTTCTCTACTTAATCGTCGAACTCGCACATCCGCCATGTTTGTAGTTTTTACCGCTTTTTATCCGCGTTTGTAGTTCTAATCGAATCCCCATACACCTTGCAGTGGGTTGTGGGCAATATCAGCTGTTTGAGTGCGTAAATAGTAAACCATCCGTGTATCTTTGGAATACTCTTTTCAACATACTATGATTTGGGACATACTAATTCTGTTTTCGATTACTATTTAGTATGGATAGTATGCGAATTGGGACGCAGGGTGTGAGTGTGTGTGTGTTGGTGCGCGCTTCAGTTCAGAGTCCGGCAGCGCGAGCACGTCCCGCGCTGCGTTTTTCTTCTCATGCGCGCATATTTCTGTTGCTTTATTTATCATGCGCTGCACGTATATTTAACTCTTCTACTTCCAATGTTTAGTGAATGGTGGAAGCAGAGTTTCGCACACGTGTCCTGACACCTGCTGTCACACGTCCACGCAAATTAAGAATACAGCTCATGTTAGCGCTGTCCTCCATAAAGTACCGGTACTAATAAAATTCCATATCGTACTGTTTGTAGTAGCAAGGTATCGCAATACTTTTCTAGTACCGGTATATCGTGCAACACTAGTTGATACAATGAAGGAAATTTGTTTAATAAATAGAAACTCAAATTATTTTTGTATCTGAACCACATAAAAAATTTGATAAATCATGAAAATAGCACTATTTGGCATGTTTCACTGCGTCATCAGAAATAAAACACACGCAATTTACCCAATATGCTTACAAAATCTTTTAATAATATTTTAATAAAGGTTGTTGAATCTCAAAAAATGTTCATTGTATTAACTCTAAAGTTTAAGACAACCAGGTAACTTTTTTCTAAATAATTTTTTACTGTGTAAGAATGACATGTTTTGGGCCATATTTACTTTTTTTATTGTGTGGACAAAAAAGTTTAAACATTCTATAAAATATCTTATTTTGTGTTCCACAAAGGCAGTCATTCAGGTTTTGAAATGATTTGAGGGGGAGTAAGAATTGCTAAGAGAGACTTGGCAGAGACTGAGAAAAATGGCTTAAAGAAAGACAGAGGTGACTGGTGAAAGTTAAATATGGAAGTGGAGCAACATAAAATATCCAACACATAAAAGTGTAATAATGAACACATCCAAATAGTAAAGTAATCACATAAATATACCCTCTTTTACGGTTTTGCTCTCAACTCTCTAGAGAGTTTTGCAGAGAACAGACATATTTTTGCTCATGAATCAGTCAAAGCTTCTGCTCTGACATCACTGAAGGAGGCCTGCGGGAATTGACTGATACTGGTATAGTGTGCATGAACAGTATATGTCACGACACTGCTGTTTATTCACTCAGTTCAGTTTGTAGTCTGTAGTCAAATGAAGCTTGATGTTGTCAGCCAGCATGCATTTGGACAAATCATTTAAGGTCCTAGATAAGTATTGAACTGGCTCTTCACTTCAAAAAGGTTTTTTTTTTTTTTCTAATGCACTAATGTCCCCGAGAGAGAGAGAGAGAGAGAGAGAGAGAGAGAGAGAGAGAGAGAGAGAGAGAGAGAGAGAGAGAGAGAGAGAGAGAGAGAGAGAGAGAGAGAGAGAGAGAGAGAAAGAAAGAGAGAGAGAGAGAGAGAGAGTACACGTAAAATGTCCGCAGTTATTTGCTAATGCAGAATATCTCTCAAGTACACACATTTTAAAGTGAAAAGACTCATTTTGCCATATTAGCTCTGTAGATAAAATTATAGAAGTACTAATTTGACTTTCCCTGCACTCACACGATATTTTCATCAGCCATTAATTAGAGACTCAATTTTCCAAACGTCACAATTAACATCACTGAGACTCCGGCACTCAAAACTGCTGTGCCCGATTCAATTAAGCCTGTTTTGCGCAAGTGATGTGAATGCTAATTAATCAGTTAATATTCCGCAAGACCTGTTTGGATTTAAAGCTCACCCAGCCGCAACATCAGTATGCAGGATGGGTGCTGTGTTCTACACTTTTCCGCGAGTGGGTCCTGTCATTGTTCCCTACTCGCAGTAATAATGCAAGTCAACTAATTGATAAAATATGTCTCTAGGTGTTTGTTAGATGAAGCGACGGCACGTCCTTCTATACAAAATGGTGGAGGCTTGGTTCACAGACCTGAGCCTCCCCTGTGACCATATCTAATTAAATGAGTCAACAGTGAGTGTCAAGTATTTGTGTGTATTTAGGGGCCTGTGTGCAATTTTGGCTCTGGATCGATAAGTCAGACAGGGCTTTAAAACACAGTTCTCCCAATGGAGGCTTATGTTATAGAGCAAGCCATGATTTACCTTTCAGACTAACTGCCTGCTCACAGGTTTGACCGGCTCAGGCCTCCTCGTCTGTTTTCATAGCTTAGTCATGGAACAGCCTCACAAATTTTCAACCGCAAATAACATGTCACTGTAGTTAGGTATCTGTGATGATCTGGATGAAAAATGTATCATTCTCATCTGCCTTTTACTGTTATTTTTTACTCTGTAGGGAACATTTTAGCGCTGAAGTGAAGTGTCTAGGAGACAGTTACCCCTTTTCCACCAGAATAAACCGGTTGCTGGTTCAGAGCTAGTGTTAGTTCGGAGTTGGTTAGACTGACGAGTTTTCTAAGAACCGGATTGCTTTTTAACAAATTAGAGAGCCACCACAGGGCCAGGTCTTATGTCACTGTATACGTCTCATCCTTGTCAGCGAGGCAGTGGGAAACACAAACAAAAAGTGGGTTGTTCGAGATGCATTGGCACTGCACAGACTGATCCGGCACATGATATCAACATACAGCTTCAGCGATTCAAAAGCATAAGCAGTCGTATGCTCTTGTTGTACTTCAATGTCATATGGCGATCAAAAGCCTTCTATCAACAATGGCGAACATTGCATTACTATTGATGCTCATGGCTTTAAGATCCTACATCAGCATTAAAACACAGCGAATCCAACACATTTGTGCAGTTTGCTGTGATTTGTATAGACGGAGATTACAATTGAGCAGCTGTTTGCCCCGATTATCTGCTATTTAAAAAATGGGTCACAAGTTTGTGTTCGTCTTGTTCGTCACGGTAACTCCCCATGCAGCACCTGGCGCAATCGGTTCTTACTTCTAGACCAGCAGTGTTTTGGTGCTAAACTTAAGAATCCTGGTTCGGAGCTGGTGCGTTGGGTGTGGAAAGACAAATAACCGATTTGAGGCTCTGGCTCCGAACCAGCACCAGCACTGCCTCGGTGTAAAAGTGGTAAATGTGGTGTCTAGGAGAGGGTTGGGGGTTAAACAGAAGCATTGTGGTCATTTTAACTAAAGGCTTTTTTTGGGGGAAATGAATATTTGGTGGAATAACCCTGATTTCCAATCACAGCTTTTCTGCGTCTTGGCATGCTCCCTATCAGTCTGTCACATTGCTGTTGGGTGACTTTATGTCACTCCTATCAAAAAATAAATAAAAGCAGCTTGGCTTTATTTAATGGCTGGTGACCCTCTTGCTTACATTCCAGAGGTTTTCAGTGAGGTTCAAGTCTGTAGATTGTGATGGCCACGACAAGGTCTTGATCTGGTGGTCCTCCATCCACACCTTGATTGGCCTGGCTGTATGGATTGGAGCATTGTCCTGCAAAAACAAATCAATCCTTCAAGTTGGTAAACATTGTCAGAGCAGTGATCATTGATCAAGCATAACATTATGACCACTGACAGGGGAAGGGAATAACACTGATTATCCTATTCATTATGGCACATGTTATAGTGGGTAGGATATATTAGTCAACAAGTGAACATTTTGTCCTCAAAGTTGATGTGTGAGAAGCAGGATTGGGTAAGCATAAGGATTTGAGTGAGTTTGACAAGGCCAAATTGGATGGCCAGACGACTGGGTCAGAGCATCTCCAAAACTGCAGCTCATGTGATGTGTTCCTGGTCTGCATTGGTCAGTATCTATTAAAATGGGTTCAAGGAAGGAACAGTGGAGAACCGGAGATGGGTCATGGGCGGCCAAGGCTCATTGATGCACGTGGAAAGTGAAGGCTGGCCCGTGTGTTCCGATTAAACAGATGAGCTAGCTCATATTGCTTAATAGGTTAATGCTGGTTATGATAGAATGGTGTCGATTATGCAGTGCATTGCAGTTTGTTGTGCTTGGTCTGATGAATCATGTTTTCTTTTACATCACGTGGATGGCCGGGTGCGTGTGTGTTGCTTACCTGGGGAACACATGGCAACAGGGTGAACTATGGGAAGAAGGCAAGCCGACAGTACCACCTACCTTTGCATTGTTGCAGACCATTGTTTACTTCCAGTTTGTTTTTATTATACCCTTCACTCACTAACTTCCCTCCATCTCATTCTTTCGGATACACATCATTGCTTACATTGCATGAGTGCCCACTACTGGCAGAACCCTTGCAATGGTCTGAACGTATCCGGTATCCACTAAAGAGTTGATTATTATTTTTTTTTCCTTTACAAAATAGTTTAATGCAGCATTCATTCAACATTTGGGTTGTTTTAAATTATTAAATTATTAATAATTAATAATTAAAATTGTGCGCATTTCGTCAATAACAGGACAAATTAATACAAAGAGACATAAGTACTTGTATAGGTAGTCTATTTAAGTTTATACATATTTGACAACGTATTACTTACACAAAAACAAGTAAATTAACTAATGACCAAGACCGCAGAGCGCAGACCTCTCTCTCTCTCTCTCTCTCTCTCTCTCTCTCTCTCTCTCTCTCTCTCTCTCTCTCTCTCTCTCTCTCTCTCTCTCTCTCTCTCGCGCCCTCGCGCTCTCTCTCTCTCTCTCTCTCTCTCTCTCTCTCTCTCTCTCTCTCTCTCGCCCTCGCTCTCTCTGCGGATAAAGGTTTAAATGAACAAACTTTGAGTGCTGATCAAGAGTTTTGTGCAAGCAGTTTAGGGTCTTGACATTAAACGGTAAATAATCAAACCAGTGAAAGCAGTGCATTTATCCTTTATTCATGCATATTAGTCAGTACAGTAGCCTACACTTTAGTTTTGCTGTTTAATGTTAAATAAAATAAGGGCATGGTGTGCTAACTGTATCTTACATAGCTTGCATATAACTTTATCTCGCGGCTCAACAATTTTACCTCCTACTGACCAAAATCCAAAGTACTTCCAGACATGGCTTTTTAGATTGTGGAGGGTTAAAATCTCTTTCTCTATTACGGTCGAGTTGGGCTCTGCACTTTCTGCCATCTTCACTGCAAGGTCAACTTTCAGCAGTGACTCCTGTGACCTGTCCCTGAACCCCCGTGTGCGCACTCACTCGCAAAGCAGACAGCCACGCCTCTACTACCACATCGTTTTTTTCTCCGTTTTTAACTTTTTTTTTATTTGAATATTAATTTATATTAATATTACAGCCCTAATATGTGGTGACATCACAATCAAGCTGCATTGTTGTATGTGAAGATGCCTAAAGTGTACATGTGAAGTCGACTTGCTACCTTGGTCAAAATTTAAGGAGCAAGGGTCTGTCCAGATAAAATTCACAAAGTGGAACACACTTCAAAATAGCAGCGGGGATTCCCCCGAGGGGAAGCACTTAGGGAAGTTTGCAAGTGTGTGTCTAAAAGTGGAGTGGAACGCAGCCCATGTACACCCTTTCATGGAAACGGTATTCCCTGGTGGCTGTGGCCTCTTTCAGCAGGATAATGCGCCCTGCCACAAAGGTTTGAGGAGTTGGAGGTGTTGACTTTGCCCCTAATTCCCAAGATCTCAATGGTAAAAAATGGTACTCATAAAGCAATCATCATATTGAGGTTCTAGGCATCATGAATTAGATTTTTTTTATTTATTACTTTGTTATTTGTCAATGTCTGATCTTGTCTAAGGTGTCAAGTGAGCCTGGATGGCCACTGATGCCCCCTCAATAATAGCTGCATGTCACCCCTGGCTTTAGATCTGTGTTTGCAAATATGCAACCACAGACAATGCTTGGTTTAATGTTCTGTGATCTTGCATTGGCTTTGATAGAATACTCAGTTAAACTGGCCTGAAATTTAATGTCTTGGCCATGCAAATTCCCCATTAGGAAGAAACTTGCATCCTCTGGTGCTACACTGCTATTTCCATTCCACATAAATGGATGCATGTTCGGCTCTTTCTGTTATTCTCCTTTTCTCGCTCTCTTTGTCTAATTATAAATCACTGAATGAAGACAGAGTAGAGCTGAAGGTGTTTTGAAGCACTGCTCTCTCATTGGTGATTTAGCCCTGGTAATTAGAGACCCTGACTATCTTTCTCTTCCTCTCCATCTCCCTGTCCCTCTGACTGTCCCTCCCTTTTTCTCTCTCTCTTCCCACCATGCTAGCTAGATTAAACTCAGGGGAATGACCTGCCCCAGATTTTACGCTGCATTGAACTCTTAACAAATTAGAGATGGGTTATCCATGGACAGCTTAATTGCAAGGAGCATATGGTGTATTAACTCATGATCAAGATTAAATTATACATTTCCGAGCGCAGATTTGTTCTTTTCGTACTTCACAGCTGCCCATGCCTCCACTATTTCCGGCATGAGATGAGGTCAGAAAATCTGCACGTTCCAAAATAATATGTGATTTACGACATGGTGATAATTTGTGTGATTAATAACCTGCTTGATGAATAACCTGTTTTTTGACAAGCTTGCTCTCATTACACCTGAAACACTTTGAGAGTTGCACAGCTTCAAACAAACCAAACATTATATGTTTCAAGTCAAATTTACCAAACTGTCGCTCCACATTTGCACGTTTCAGTCTTGTTCACTAACCAGTGTTGTATTTCAATCAAATCATCAAGTCAGTGATTTTTTTTTTCTCTTCATAATTTGTTGTCTATGTAAATTAGCCAGATAATAGATTATTTGTTTTATTCAGAGAAGCTGCTATTTGCTTGACCTGTGGAAAATAAGCTATACATTATTTAAAATATGTTTATGTAGCCCATCTGGCATTATGATACAGTAGCAACACAAAGGTTATGGGTTTGATTTCCATAGAACTTACAAAACCATGGTTATAAAATCTGTTCCTTCCATTCGCTGTAAGTTGTTTTGGAAGAAAGGCACCAAAACAATCCAAAAAGCTCAAGTTTACAAATGGCGTGATACATTCTGGGTGAATTCCCAGGAAGAGAGTTGTCTTCTGCTAGAGGAAGCAAAGCATTGGATATATTGACAATGTTGGAAATATATTTCTATGGGGATATGTTTTTTCTTCTGTACATGTATAATAAACATCAGACAAGCGGGAAAAAACGTTGTCTTTGTTTATATAGAGCTGAAGTGTGAAGATTAAGTCCACAAATTAGCAGAAACACATCATTTGTCAAGTTTGACTTCCTTTTGTTTCTGAGGCTTTCTATAAATATACTGTGTAACTGAGATTATTTGCAAATCATCTTTATTTTTCTAAATGAAAAACATGTTGAATGGGGTAAAATGGTATGACATTCGTAACACCATTGCTTTGTACACATCAAAACAATTTACTTTGCAAAGGCCTACGGTTGTTTGCAAACAGCAAGAAACTTTTTTTTTTTTGCCTGGGAAACTGATAAAA
The DNA here is from genome assembly GCF_024679245.1 of Pseudorasbora parva. Lineage (NCBI taxonomy): Eukaryota > Metazoa > Chordata > Actinopteri > Cypriniformes > Gobionidae > Pseudorasbora > Pseudorasbora parva. The sequence goes on from NC_090172.1 coordinate 23,511,029, forward strand.
AGACACCGTCTTGTCATGTTTCTTTACACTACCATGCATTCTCATAGAATAAATTACAATATGGTGTGTTCACAATTTAAAACCGATATTCACAAATGGCTCCAAACAACAGGTTAAACTGTTTACACAAAAAGTGTGACGATGTTATGATAAGCTGCGGCACAGAAAGGAGATAAAAAAGGCTACAGACAGAAAGATCTTACTGATGTTTCTATTTAATTAAATGTGAGTGAAAGGTAGAAGATGAGAGAAAGTTCACATCGGATACTGCGACGAGGTAATATCACACGCATCTTGCAATGCCGCCCTCCTCTGTTAGATTCTCTGTCCGATTCTTTAAACATCTCAAATGCCTTTGTTTCAGGTGTGATGGAGATTTTCACAGACTGAGGCTTTTGCTCTTGTATGTCCCTGCATTCATTCATTCATTCTTTGAGTGAAGGGAACTGAACCTTAAGTGTAAGACTAGTTTCCCAGATGTTGACCAGATGACCAAGGATCATTTTCTCTCCTCTTGTCTTAATTGTATTTCATATATATATATATATATATATATATATATATATATATATATATATATATATATATATATATATATATATATATATATATATATATATATATATATTATAATCTAAGTCTGCACTATTTGTGTCTATTTTGACCATATTAAAGAATTGTTCCTCTAACAATAGCATGAAGCATATGATATGCACTTTATGGTGCATTATACGTACAAACCACCCACCTTCAACTTACCCAAGAGCGTTTCAGCCTGCGGATCATATAGACGCGAAAAACTGCGTAGCATATGCATGCCAAAACTCATTTCGGCGTATCAATTTCATGAGATGTCACACTCGTCCTTTTGATACGCATTAAGTGTTGGATAATGTACATCAAGCCGGTTATCGCAGAGCGATCAGGACCACGACACTAAGCGGAGGTTAATACACAGCTACTTGTCTCAAGTAAATTAGACACAAACCAGGCATTGGCTTTAGTTTAAATATTTTATTAACTCTTACACAAAGCTTCCGAGAACAGTTCCAATCTGCTTTAACCCTTTATCTTTTGCTGAAAATATATTTTTACCATATATGTTGAAATTAATGCTGAAAGGGATAGTTCACCCAAAAATTAAAATTAGCCCATGATTTACTCACCCTCAAGGCATCCTATATGACATTCTTCTTTCAGACTAATAAATTCTGAGTTATTCCTAATCCAAGGAGAGTTCTGGCTAATCCAAGCTTTATAATAGCAGTAGTTGTAGCTCTGTTTTTAAAATCAATAAAAAAGGCAGCTGTCCGTCAAATAACGTGCTCCACACATCTCTGGGGGTTTAATACAACTTTATAAAAAGTAAAGTTCTGGGCAATCGCCTTCCATTGTCTTCCAGTTTTCCATTGTAACCCGTGGTGGTTAAAGGGGGGTGAAATGCTGTTTCATGCATACTAAGCTTTTTACACTGTTAAAGACTTGGATTCCCATCCAAAACATAGGCAAAGTTTCAAAACTAATGTTGGACATTTGATGGAGTATTTCTGTGTCAAAAATACTCCTTCCGATTTCTCACAAGTTTCGGAGAGTGTTTTTTTCGAGTATGTGTCCGCTTGATGTCGATAGAGCGGAAGGTCCTTGTATGGGCCGTACGGGCTCTTCTCCCGGTAGGGTGCGCGCACGTGACTAGAGCGAGAGAGCAAATGCACGCCCATAAACACTGGCTCAGCTGCAGATCCACTCATCCGTGAACACTTCTGTCACGCCGTGCTCCACTTTATTCCTATGGGTGACATCAAGCGACTTCAACGCTTCAGCACAGCATTCCGGGAAGGCAGCGCTGCATTTGTACCGATTTGAACGCAGAATTGACGGGAAGCTTCACAACATCGATTCAGTCGCGTCGCAAAGTGGATCTCCACAGTCACTGCTGCCACAGGACTTCACCAAATCATACCAAAGAAGTGTGTTTTTGACGGAGCGGTCCCAGCGATAAAGGTTCGGTCCTGCTTTGGAAGCAGCCGGTGAGTAAAACTGCTTCAAATGTCTATGCTGTTGGCTATCGTCGCGTGAGTAAACATCAGTAAACGACACGGTCGCGTGCTTCATCATTCAAATGCGCTAACGGTTACTCCATTGTTGTTCTATGTGTAACGCTACCCTAGTCTGACGTGCAAAACCATTTTCATAAACTGGGAGTAAACACACACAAATGTTGACAGACCACTAAATACAGTACATACCACAGAGACGGACGTCCTGCTGTTGCTGTTTCTCCTGTTCAATTTATTTCAGCCTCTGAATCTGATTCTGGATCATATCTGTATTAGCTGAATCTGATCGATAGCCATGGGTTTCTCCACGCTTGAGGACGTCACCGCTTTGTGCGCGATCATCATTCTTTAGCTCCGCCCACTTGATACGCCTCCAGGCGCTCGTTTTTTTCCGGAAAGACTCGGTACAACCTATATTTCTTTTATAAATATAATAAAACTAAAGACTTTTCGAAGATATGAAGGATGCAATACTACTCTATAAGTACTCAAGATTGACATGAGATTGACTGAAACTGAGTGTTTCATCCCCACTTTAAGTGTTTTTCAGTCACAAGATGGCACCAGACAGTCAACGACATTGGAGTGACACGTTCGCCGTACCCTGATGAGTTATTTAGTTTGGCGGTTGTTATCTGGGAATAACATATCCCTGGAATGCACGCTTGACCAATGCGAATCAAGCATTCTACAGAGCCGAGTATTAAGATCTAAGATGTATTTATTTATTTATTTATTTATTCATTTTGAGTTTGTGAATAGGGATGGGCGATAGCACTTATTTTGTTTTCAATAAGATACTGATACTTTTAAGGCCAGTATCAGCGATATCGATAACAATATTGATACTTCTAAACTGAACATTTTAATTATTAAATTAGTTAAATTGTTAAATTTACTAAGAGTAAAATAGGTAAAGATACCCAGTTAACATATTCGAAAGGTATTTTATCATTCAATATGCCTTAATTGCAAATTATTAGATCAAATTTTTGTTTAAACATGGTTAAAATGTTTACTTGTAGTTGTAACCATGGAAATCTACAAATACTACGGTCACTGTAGTAATAAATAAACCATGGTTAAATTTCATAAGGGACTGCCAGTTATGGGACATTTCACCCATAAAAAGCATCCTTTTTATTCTGATAATGTCTGATTTATATTAACATTAGAGAATAGAATATGATTAATATCAACATTTATTATTAAATTTAAAGAGTGTAATTGTACTCTTGTAGAATACAATTTCTAATTGTTTTTGTGAATTAACTCAAACATAGGTTTTTCTGTCTTCTGATAAGCATTGTTCTGGGCTGCATTTCCAAAAGCATCAATGGTTTCTCTCTTATGATAGTTTTGGAAACGTAGCCCTGTGTGAATACAGTGTCATCATTGAGCGAACACTCTCTCTGTGATCGATTGGTTCTGTCTTGCAGCATTTGCATGCAAATAGACAGTCCTATACTACACAACTATTTAGTAACACAGGTTCCCTTTCAGTCGGTCACGTTCGACGTACGTCAGAACTGAACCGACGAATGGGATCTTACTTTAGAGACCAATCCTACTTCGAGCATCTAACAACGAGCCAATGAAATTTGGCATGCGATCACGCATTCCACGCTCCGCCCCGCAGCGCGGGTATAAATAGGAAGTGGAATGGTAGATCAGCGCTTTCTACTTCGGAGCCGAACAGTCTTCATTGCTGTTTCTACGAAGAGCTTTCTGACTACGAGTCGTGAATATCCTGTGAAAGAGTTTGCCAGTGCGGGTGATACGGCGCGTCAGCGAGAGACCGTCACTTCAGTGATAGAGTGTACAAAGAGCTTTGGTTCGCTGAGCGTTTCCTTACACACACACATTACAGTTGGTTCGCTGGGCGCTCACACATACATATCACTGAGAGCTCACGCAGGCTTGCACTATCGAACTGCGTGGAGCCGCGGTCATCTCCCTGAGTGCTTCAGCACTAAAAGAGCAAAACTTCCATTCACAAAAGAGCAACACGGTTTGACCCTGCGTCTTTTTCAAGATGTCATTCAAGCCGTGTGTTTCTGGGTGCGGTCGATTTCTGTCCCCGCTTGACGGACACGTTCGTTGTCTCTCGTGTCTGGGCGCACAGCACGCTGAGGCTGCGTTCGTGGATGAGACATGTTCCCATTGCGGGAATATGTCCATTGCAGTGTTGCGGTCCCGTCTCCAGTACCTCAGAAGAGGTGGAACGCCATCGTCCATCCCCCGATCTAGTGGTCCTCCAGCTGCAAAGCAGAGGGCTACTACTTTGGCTGATGACCTTGGTGGGGACCTGAGGGTGTCGGTCAGGGTAAACCCGACGGGTCTCACGGCTCCTCGGGCCCCTCCCCCCTCCACTGTACCGGTGGAGCTTCCGGAAGGGCGCGCTGACCTCCCACGTGGAGCGCCAGTCGTCTCTTTTGGGGCTCCGGCGGAGGACCAGATGTCGGTTGCTGCATCGGGGGATGAGCTAATGGGTTCCGAGGATGAAGACTCGGCTGCGTTGCCCCCTTCGGGTGTGACAGCGTTGCCCGAGTCTGACCCGGAACTTACGGCTATGCTTGCCCGGGCCGCCGCAAGTGTCGGGCTTGAGTGGAACCCTCCACCACGTCCCGAACCTTCGCGGCTGGATGATTGGTTTCTCGGGACGGGTCGCGCTGGTTCTCAGCGTCCCGCCCCGGTGCCTTTCTTCCCGGAAGTGCATCAGGAGCTCACGAAGTCCTGGGTAGCGCCGTATAGCGTACGCCAGCGATCGACTGACTCCTCCATCCTCACCACTCTCGATGGTGGTGCAGCTAAGGGCTACGAGGGGATCCCTCCAGTCGAGCGGTCGGTTGCGATGCACCTGTGTCCTAAGACCGCTGCGGACTGGAGGCACGCCCCGCGTCTCCCCTCCCGGGCGTGTAAGTTCTCGTCCGGCTTGACGGGCAAGGCTTACACAGCCTGCGGAGAAGCTGCATCAGCTTTGCATGCCATGGCGCTCCTGCAGGTCCACCAGGCCAAAGCGCTCATGGAACTGCACGAGGGTGGTTCCGACCAGGCAGTTATGCAGGAACTGCGAGCCGCGACGGACCTCGCCCTCCGGGCGACGAAAGTCACGGCCCGCTCCCTGGGTCGGGCGATGTCCACCTTGGTGGTCCAGGAACGCCACCTGTGGCTGAACCTGACAGACATGCGGGACTCGGACAAGGTTCGGTTTCTAAACGCCCCTGTCTGTCAGGCCGGCCTCTTCGGCGACGCCATCGAGGACTTTGCCCAGCAGTTCTCGGTGGCCAAGAAGCAGACGGAGGCCATCAAAAACATCCTGCCCCGGCGGCCCGCTGCTGCCTCCACCCAGCCGCCCGGGGCAGCCCCCCAGTCTGCTCGTCGCCGAGGGCGTCCTCCAGCGTCCGCCTCCGCCCCTGCCAAGCCCAAGCAGCAGCCTCCACCCGCGAAGCAGGGCGCCGGACGCAAGGGGGCCGCCCAACCCGTCCAAGGGCCCGCCAAACCTGCCGGCAAGCGTAAGGGGAAGCGGCCCTGAGACGGGCAGCCCAGGGAGAAGAGGAGCTGCTCTGAGGGAGATGATGTCCGCATCCCTCCCACCCCCCCGGAGGAGGACCGGGGGGGCAACACTGGTCACAACATCTCTGCCGCTGGCTCTCCGGAGTCCAGCGGTACCCACATTTTCACCAAAAGAGCAATTTCCTCTCTCTCTGGGCCCCAAGAGGGTCAGGTTGGCAGTGTGCGACGCCCACGGGCCTTGTCACTCCTTTCCTACCCTCCCGTCGCCAGGGGGCAGCTGTGTGGGCCTCGAGGACGCCCCCGGGCCTTCTCACCCACACACTGCCTCTCTTGTGAGCACTCAGTCAACACTCCGGGCCGCCCACGGGCCTTCCGGGTCGGGGCTGAGTGCTTCACTTCCCTGCCTCCGGGCAGTGGACAGCAGAGTGGGCTCCGAGGACGCCCCCGGGCCTTCTCACCCACTCACTGTCCAAACCAGGAGTGCTCAGGCAACACTACGGGCCGCCTCCGGGCCTCCCGAGTCGGGCCAGAGTACTCCGCTTCGCTGCCCCACCCCGGGCACGTCTGTGGTGCCGTTGGTCCCGCTTGTACGGTCTCTGGGGGCCTGGCTAGGTCTCCCCAGGCCGTCTCGCTGGCTCATCCGTACCATCAGACTCGGCTACGCGATTCAGTTCGCACGCCGGCCACCCAAGTACAAGGGCATCCTCTTCACCTCCGTGCGAAGCAGCGATGCTCAAGTCTTGCGGTCAGAGATCGAGGTCCTACTGGCGAAGGACGCGATCGAGCCGGTTCCTCCAGCCGATATGAAGACGGGGTTTTACAGCCCCTACTTCATTGTGCCCAAGAAAGGGGGTGGGTTACGGCCAATCCTGGACCTGCGAGTTCTGAATCGGGCCCTGCACAAGCTCCCGTTCAGGATGTTGACGCAGAAACGCATTTTCCAATGCATCCGTCCCCAGGATTGGTTTGCAGCGATCGACCTGAAGGACGCGTACTTCCATGTGTCTATTCTCCCTCGACACAGACCGTTCCTACGCTTTGCGTTCGAGGGGAAAGCATATCAGTACAAGGTCCTGCCCTTCGGGCTGTCCCTGTCGCCCCGCGTCTTTACGAAGGTCGCGGAGGCAGCCATTGTTCCACTCAGAGAACGCGGCGTTCGGATTCTCAACTACCTCGACGATTGGCTGATCCTAGCCCAGTCGAAGGACCAGTTGTGCGAACACAGGGACCTGGTGCTCAGTCACCTCAGCCAGTTGGGCCTTCGGGTCAACCGAGAGAAGAGCAAACTCTGTCCCACACAGAGGATCTCTTATCTCGGTATGGAGCTGGACTCGGTCAACCGGACGGCGCGCCTCACCGAGGAGCGAGTCCAGTCGGTGTTGAACTGCTTGAATATGTTCAAGAGCAGGACAGCGGTCCCACTGAAATTCTTTCAGAGGCTCCTGGGGCATATGGCATCTGCAGCCGCGGTCACGCCGCTCGGATTGCTTCATATGAGACCGCTTCAACGCTGGCTCAATGGCCGAGTCCCGAGGTGGGCGTGGCAGAGCGGTCAGTACCGGGTCCCAGTGACTCCTTACTGCCGCCAAACCTTCAGCCCGTGGTCCAGCACTTCGTTTCTCCGGGCCGGGGTGCCCCTAGAACAAGTGTCCAGGCATGCTGTGCTATTCACGGATGCCTCCACCACGGGCTGGGGGGCCACGTACAACGGGCATGCAGTTGCTGGTCTGTGGACGGGGCCGCAATTGCATTGGCATATCAATTGCCTCGAGTTACTGGCAGTACATCTGGCACTCCGCCGCCTCAAGGGGCCGCTGCGTGGCAAGCATGTACTGGTCCGTACGGACAGCACCACGGCCGTTGCGTACATCAACCGTCAGGGTGGTCTACGCTCCCGTCGTCTGCTCCAACTCGCCCGCCACCTCCTCCTGTGGAGTCAGAAGCAGCTGAGGTCGCTTCGGGCCATTCATGTCCCTGGTGTGCTGAACCAGACAGCCGACGAGCTCTCTCGTCAGCCGACACCTCCGGGAGAGTGGCGACTCCACCCCCAGGCGGTCCAGCTGATATGGGACCAGTTCGGAGCCGCACAGGTCGACCTGTTTGCCTCTCCGGACTCGACCCATTGCCAGTGGTACTATTCCCTGACCGGGGGTACCCTCGGCACAGATGCACTGGCGCACAGCTGGCCCCGGGACCTACGCAAGTATGCGTTTCCCCCAGTGAGCCTTCTTGCACAGACTCTGTGCAAGGTCAGGGAGGACGAGGAGCAGGTCTTGTTAGTTGCGCCGTATTGGCCCAACCGGACCTGGTTCCCAGAACTCACACTCCTCGCGACAGCCCCTCCTTGGCCGATTCCCCTGAGGAAGGACCTTCTTTCTCAGGGACGGGGCACGCTATGGCACCCGCGTCCAGACCTCTGGAATCTTCATGTCTGGTCCCTGGACGGGACGCGGAGGTTCTAGATGGACTACCACAAGCTGTCGTAGATACCATCGCTTCAGCTAGAGCCCCCTCTACGAGGCGCCTCTATGCTCTGAAGTGGAACCTGTTCGTTGAGTGGTGCGCTTCCCGCCGGGAAGACCCCCGAAGGTGTTCGATCAGTGTCGTGCTTTCCTTCCTGCAAGATGGGTTGGAGAGAAGGCTGTCTCCCTCCACCCTCAAGGTATATGCTGCAGCAATAGCAGCGTACCATGATGTAGTAGAAGGTAAGTCCGTGGGGAAGCACGACCTAATCGTCAGGTTCCTCAGAGGTGCGAGGAGACTAAATCCTCCTCGTCCATCCTCGATACCCTCTTGGGACTTAGCTCTAGTGCTCAGAGCACTTCAGAGCCCTCCCTTTGAGCCTTTGGCGTCTTGTGAGCTTAAGATCTTGTCAATGAAGACAGTGCTCCTGACGGCATTGGCCTCGATCAAGAGGGTAGGGGACCTGCATGCACTTTCGGTCAACGAATCGTGCCTAGAGTTCGGGCCAGGTAACTCTCACGTCGTCCTGAGACCCCGGCCCGGATATGTGCCCAAGGTTCCTACCACTCCCTTCCGGGATCAGGTGGTGAACCTGCAAGCGCTGCCTTCGGAGGAGGCAGACCCAGCCCTGGCTTTGCTGTGTCCGGTCCGCGCTCTTCGCGCTTACGTTGACCGGACCCAAAGCCTTCGGACCTCAGAGCAACTCTTCGTCTGTTACGGAGGCCAGCAGAAGGGAAAGGCTGTCTCCAAGCAGAGGTTAGCCCACTGGATAGTGGATGCTATAGTCTTGGCCTACCAGTCCCAAGACGTGCCTTGCCCGTTCGGTGTAAGAGCTCACTCCACTCGGAGTGTTGCTTCTTCCTGGGCGCTGGCGCAAGGCGCCTCGCTGACAGACATATGTAGAGCTGCGGGCTGGGCGACACCTAACACGTTTGCTAGATTCTATAGCTTACGTGTAGAGCCGGTATCTTCCCGCATCCTCGCCCCCAGTGGCCAGGAGCGCTAAGTGCCCGTTCTAAGTGTCGGCTTGCGAAACGCCACTCCCGCCCTCTGGGCCGGATACGTGCGTCTATTGTCTCCAGTTGTGTTCCCCGGGAAACCGGCTAACCCTGTCGAGCTCCTCCGTCACCCCTCCGGTGTCAGACGTTGCGGACCGTCTGACGCCAGGCCTGCACCCGTATGCTTGTAAACGTGGCTGTAGGCTGGGTTCCATATGTAGCGGTTCCCTCACGGCAACCCCATATGTGTATTCTTCCACGGTATCAGCTACCCTTCGGGCTAGCCCCGTGTCTTTCCCTCGACAGAGCCCGCTCTGTCGTCTCTGGGCGTGTTCTTTCCCCCCTTCAATCAGGCTGGAACCACCCCAGAGACTGCCATATGTTGCACTACCCTGCCAGGTTAGTCCTTATGTGTATTCTGCCACCTCTCCTTCCCTGAAGGACGTGGCCCCGCAGCGTACCCTCTCTCTCAAGTACGAGGTAGGCACGCTTTCCCAGCGTTATCCAATAGTCATTCTGAGTGGGTCTTGCAGAAACAGCAGTGACTGTACTCCCTGCTTGAAGCCCTGACTTCCGTACCATACTAGACGGTGCAGTGCGCTCAAGCAGGACGCTGGAAGGGCCAGCATCCTGGCGTTTTCCATAGGGATCCCATTCGTCGGTTCAGTTCTGACGTACGTCGAACGTGACCGACTGAAAGGGAACGTCTCGGTTACGTATGTAACCCTCGTTCCCTGAAGGAGGGAACGGAGACGTACGTCCCGTCGCCAGATGCTGTGCTTCCGCTGGGAGTCCGGTCACCTTTCGGCTCCTCAGTAGGAAAAGCGCTGATCTACCATTCCACTTCCTATTTATACCCGCGCTGCGGGGCGGAGCGTGGAATGCGTGATCGCATGCCAAATTTCATTGGCTCGTTGTTAGATGCTCGAAGTAGGATTGGTCTCTAAAGTAAGATCCCATTCGTCGGTTCAGTTCTGACGTACGTCTCCGTTCCCTCCTTCAGGGAACGAGGGTTACATACGTAACCGAGACGTTATTTATATCGTATGCATTAAATAAACTTTTTAAATAAACAAAATTACTGGTAAAAAATATATATACACCTTTAGTATCGATATTTTTATTTGCGTATCGATACATTTTGATGCTCACATCTGTATTGATATATCGATATTTCATATCGATACGCCCATCCCTATTTGTGAATAATAGATAGAATCCAGATTAGATTTTTTGACGTGTGTCATTGAAACAAAGCTATGTGACAAGAAAAATAACTAGATCATCTCTAAAGAATTTGACTGGTGACTTTTAACATGTACTTTGTACATTTACGCGAGTGTAAATTAATTAACATACTGTATTTACTCTCCACATAGTGTAAACTGAACTCCTGCACATCAGCATCAGTGTACCAAACTGTACTATATGGTCTTAAACTACAAGTTGACAAGTATCCACAAGAACCACGAGTCGCCAAGGACTTTACTGTTCTGTTAGTGACAGTTGTGCTTATGTCAGACATTGTAAACCGTTAGATTATCTGGACATGATACACTTGGATCTCTCGTCCTGTCTTTCCTGTCTATTCCCTCTTTGACAGGAAGCGGTTGTGATTTATGGAAGGTTGTGATGTCTCTCCACTGCTGTTGTGTGGGTGTGGAGAGCTGTCCCACAGATCCCCTCTAGAGAAATCATTTGTTTCAGTCTCTGCTTTCTTGCTGGATTTGGCGTCCATTCCTTTAGGCTTCAATGCACATCATTAGCCCTTTGCTAATTACTAAAGTTCTCTCCAGACTGTGTGCGGGTGCGCATGTAAGCAAGTTTAGGAAGAAACAGAAAGTTTTATATTCATATACTAACTATACTTTATATATACTTACAGTATAGTAAGATTTAAGTAAGATTTTTTGAAATGTGTTTGAAATTAGTTTTGTAGATTCTTTGATCACTAGAAAGTTAAAAAAGCATTTATTTCATGTTGAAATATTTTGTAACATTATAAATGTCGGTTCTGTCATGTTTGATCTATTTAATGCATCCTTGCTTAATATAAAAAAGGTGACCTTGAAAATATTGATATTTTGAATAGTAGTATATGCCAATCAGACATTATGACCACCTTCCTAATATTGAGTTGGTCTCCCGTTTGCTGCCAAAATAGCCCCTCATCGTGGCTCCAGACCTATGAAGGTGTGCTGGGGTATCTGGCAATATGTTAGCAGCAAATCCTTTAAGTTCTGTAAGATGCGATGTGGGGCCTCAATGGATCGGACTTGTTTGTTCAGCACATCTAACAGATGCTTAGTTTAGAGGCCAAGCCAACACCTCAAACTCATTGTTGTGCTTCTCAAACCATTCCTGAACCATTTTTGCTTTGTGGCAGGGTGCATTATCCTGTTGAAAGAGGCCACAGCCTAACCTAAAATTAAAATAGCATAGCCATTCATCAAAAGTGCTTAGATGAGATTTTGTCATCTAAATGAATAAAAACATACTTAAAGGTATAATGAACTGCCTTTTTAATTTTTTTATACTGTTGTCTGAGGTCAACTAATGATGTTCGTGTGGTTTTTACATTCAAAACATCATAACTAAAGCCTAGTTCAGACTCCACGATTTTCAAACTCGTCGGGTCACTTTTCACACTGCATGAGTATCTGGGGTAGCAGTCAGTAACTGCTGTGTTCACACTGCACGATGGATTGGCGACAGGAGGGTTCACACTGCATGACTATACCAGAGGAAGAATCGCTGATAGCTCTCTCTCTCCGCAGCACAAAGTGCGTTTCTCAACCAAACACACGTGCGATGTGACAAGTAAACAATGCGCGAGACTTGGAATTGTTATTAAAAATAATAAACTGCACATAGTGTGCTGATTTGTGGAGAAAAAGAAAAAAAAGTATATTGCAGAGGAAATTGTTGGAGAGACAGAGGGAGCAAGGATTGTGTTCTGCAAAGAGTGTTTGAGGTAAATATATTTTGCAATGTGCTGCGGCTGAGGCTGGATGTGGAAATGTTTGGGCTTTGTTTCTGTTTGATATAATTGTAAATATATCTATTAAAATACTGATATTCCTCTCTGAACCTCCCGCTTCCCTGTATCTCACGCTTTCATTGGCTGTCGGTCATCGCCGGTGTAATTTTCAGTCAGAACCCTTCACAAAACAGGATTATAAATCACCGACAGGTTCAGATATGTAGCATGCCAAAAATCTCACGGGCATCGGCGACATATTTGCTTATGTGTACGTGTCTAACAGAAATAGACCTTTAGCTATTGATGGCTATTGCTGTGCATTTAGCTAGAATACAAAACCAACCCATTGGGCCACTGAATCTGCATTAACGACAACAGCTGGGGCAACAGCCTTAGTCCTAATGGGTTGTTATCATAGCTATCAAAATCCAGTGTTCGGCACTTTGCGGGCGTGAGTTTTTGTTGTAGATGTCTGTCTTAAAAAAAAAAAAAAAATTGTTGTGTATTGTGCTAATTAATTGAGATTTCTTACAGCTCTTACAGGTTTTTGGCCTTGTCTGTTCCGTTGCTTCTATTACTCTCCCCTTTTTTGTAAGTCGCTTTGTCTGCTAAATGATTAAATGTAAATGTAAATGTAGCATGCTGGACGTCCTGGGGCCTGTTGCAATGGAAGGATCATTGGAGATATGGATTCATGTGCATCAACCAGGCCTTTGCCTTCAAAGTCCCGGCCTCCAACATCAGGCCCTTTCCAGTCTGGCCCTTCAACACCAGGCTTCACATCTTCAGAGGGCAATAAGAAGAAACAATGCTTTAAATTCAGTTGTTAGCTACACTGCATTATTATGCTGTTGGAAATGTATGGAGGTGATGGGTGATGGCCTAATGGGTGGGTGATAGAAGTATGGGCCACTTCTGCAGTTTGCAGGTTGCTGAAGAGGGTCATGGCTTTGGTTATAGCTGGTTGCTAGAGACATGTCCTCTTCGCCCATACGTCCTGTCACCTGTGCAGCATCCAGCCACCACTGCAGTTTAAACCATTTGTTTAATGTGACATAATTTTTGTTAAATATTTGGTTTCTTTGCCGATATGTATTAAATGAACACTTAAAAACATTAAAAAACTTTTGCAAACAGTGTATACCGTCTCTCTCTCTCTCTCTCTCTCTCTCTCTCTCTCTCTCTCTCTCTCTCTCTCTCTCTCTCTCTCTCTCTCTCTCTCTCTATATATATATATATATATATATATATATATATATATATATATATATATATATATATATATGTGTGTGTGTATGTATTCACAACAAAATCACTCACTTAGTTATACATTTTATTGTTACTTTAGGTACAATCATTTAAAATTAAAATTGAATTTACTATAAAAATACTGTAGCCTAATCTGAGTGTTAACATTTTATATAAGTGAAAACCTCTAACACACTGTTTTACCACTATTGTTATATGAGACATATGTATTTTGGAATGTTTTTAAATTAAAATTAAACAAAGATGACCCACTTGACAGACTCACCGTTTCTTCGCACAAACGAAACAATGGCTGCGTTCTAATTGGCAAGATTAATGCTTTCAGAGGGCACTTCGAAGGGAGAATAATCGCGAAGGCCACGCTTCTATATAGTTTCAAACTGAATTTGTAATAATAATAAAAAGACGATTTATGTGATAAACTTAAACCACAACTTTAAGTCTTTTAAATCACTCAAAGTGGATGGTGAAATCTTCTAAAGGAATTAGGGACAGGGTCGATAACTCTGAATAGAACACAGCCCAGGTGCGGCGCAATCAATGACGTCGACACAGCAAAATAACGACGAACTATGCCTCTAACCACATGTGGAGAGCTGTCGTTCCAACAACACAAGTTTGCGATGCAGTTTGCGAATGTTCGTTAGAACTATGGTTTCGGGAAACACTGAATCGTTGAAATACGTTGGTAACGACGGAACTTGCTACCATAGTTGGCTAGCGATGCTTTTGGGAAACGCACCCCTGGACGTTATTAGTTCCGAAACTTAGAGGATATTCTTATATTAACAGGACCTTTTATATATCAAAAGCTCAAGAGAAAGTTGATTTCTCAATTCATCAGCCCGCTAACATTTAAATGTTTGTTTTTTTAATTAAAAAAAAGAAAAAAAAGAAGGCAAGGAAAATGTGTAAAGGAAACACAAAAAAGTTGCCTGCTAACAGACCTGACATTTTCACTATTGTGTTGTTGTAGAGTCACCAATAACAATTATCTTGTAACTGTTTGCTGTAATTATGATGACGCAGTTGGTGGCGTGCCAGAGAAGCACTCTCCTGTGCCACGGAGTGTCTTTATTTTATGCTACAAAAGCTCCGAAAGGGGTCCCGGTGGTCTCGAGGGACTGTAACACCATTTATTCCTGACTTGTAAGACCTCAGAAATGTAAATGTAGCTTTCACTCATGGATATCTGTTGTCCGATTCGGTTTTGCAATGTTGTGCACCATATCAACTGTAAAAACATACTGTTTCAAAGTTGTAAATAAAACACATTATTGGAAAATATTTCAGTCTTTTTACTTCAAATGCCATGTTTAATTCAATGGTTTATTTTCCACTGTTAATTGTGAAATGTAATGCTTTATTTTCAGTGTACATACTTGCTAAAAGTAGTCATAGAATACTTCTTTGTTCTCCCTTTTAACCTTAGCCTGAAAGTAAGGCTTGGATTTTGATTTGGTGCCAAGTGCTTATCAAATATACCTGTGTGTGAGAGAGTGTGAGTGAGAAATAGTGGTGTTTCATTTCAGAGGATAAAGAGAAGCAAGGAGAACTCCTCTCAAAGGAATTGCAAATCATGAGAGGTATGAGAGGAAAGCTTGTGGCTAAATGTCTTGTCAGGCACTTTTTGAAAGTGGTCTCCTCTGCGATTGACCTTCTTTATAAGCAAAGCCAGCAATAAAACAAGGTGACCACAGCACAAAGCTTCATCCATTTTCTTCTCCTCTCCCTCGTCTCTTTATTCTTTTCTTTTCTTCCAATTACACAGCTCTTTTGGTTCAGTGGGTTCAATATTCGATGCAAGAAAACAATAATCGAAAATGTTAACCTCTATTGAAAATTTCTCTCTGCTGTGAAAATAAGAGGACAATAATCTTGATTATTTGCTACTTTTGTTGCCTTTTGCGTTTTTAATCATATTGGTAGATCCACATTTATTTAAGCAGACCGTCCCTCATGCCCTTTCCCTGTCTTCCTCTCTCTCGCTCCTTCAGCAAGCTCAGATCCAGCAGATCATCAGCCAGTTCCTGTTGCTAGGCAACTCCATCGCAAAGATCCTCCCAGTAGAGTTTTGAAGGTAATAAAACAATGCCCCTAGATAAACAGGAGCCAAGGTCCGGAAAAGCCGCAGCGATGGAGGACGACAGTAACAAACTGTAAATAACTTCTATAACTTCTGCCTCAGTCTATATTTTACAGTGACCAATTTAAAAAAAAAACATGACTGAAAAAAGAAAAGGGCTTGGACTATCATAGTTAATGTGCTAACAAATTGAACTTGACTTAAATTTTTATACAGTTAGTCAATGTATTCATTCTGTTCTGTGTGCTTTTACCCATTGATTCAAGCAACCCAGGACAATGAAGAATTTGTTTAACCCTATTCAAACCATCATTGGGTAAACACCTTTGATTCTTACCTATATTTCTTTATGGCTGTCCTTTTTTATGTGCGACCAGCCTTCTCTGAAATAATCTTTTGACTGAGTATTGGTGTAAAAATATTTTTAAGCTAGAATGCTCAAATCTTTATACAAAGTACCCACATTAGTTTACTACAAAAGGCACCCATTCAAACCTCAGAATATAACCACCCTTATAAGTTAATGTAAAATACATGGTGTGGCAAGGAAGGAAGTAACACACACTACATTGTAATAATTCGACAATTAACCTTTCTTTAACAAAATCGACCTGAGTGTCTTAAACTACAGAAATTATGAGATAAATGCATTTCTAAATTTGAATTAGCAGAACCTCCTCTAAATCTGGATTAATTTGTTTGGTTTTGTCAAAGCTGAAACTATAATATGTTATATATGTTTTACAAAATGGAGTACCTTAGCATTAAACTATAACATCTTGCTTTACAAAATGTTGACTATAAACCTTTAAAAAATTACTAAACTTACTTGTTTTCTGTTAAGCACTTTGTGAACCTATATGAATTATTAATTTAATAAATTAATTTGTTTAATTTGTATAATATAATATTATTAATTAATATTAGCTGCCTTCTCAGGGTTTTATGGCAGCAGCAATGCTTTTTCCTGCCTTGTGCATTTAAATTAATCAAACTTTTGCGATTCTCTTGCAGGAAGTGAGTCAAATTGACGATCCCATTATATGGTGTGATTGGCTGTTCACTGCATACAGTATGTCACACTTCATAGACTCGTTTAGTTATTCATAAACTCTAGATCCGACCCTTAGTTGACAGAACATTTATAGAGAGCGCAGTGAACCTGGAGAACCTCATTTAAAACCGGGTTGTATTTGGTTTGTTTTTTCTGAAACATTTTTTTTTTTTTTTTGGAAAGATTTGTTTAGCTAGCTTTTGTGTAACAGGTCACATGCTGCTGATGTGAGTGTGAACAATTACAAATGATTTTATAATGCAAAATCCCAGGAGAGCATGACCAAAACACTTGATATCCTTATGATTCCTGACTTGCAGAAACTTTTATTTCACAAGGCATTTCCTCTGTTCCCCCTGCCTCAGATACAGCACATTAGATACAGTAATTGTGTTCAGCTTTCTTTAGCTGACACAGTGTAAAGTGAGTGATGTCCTAGCACGTATCAATGATGCATTGCTAAAGATGTCACAGATACAGAGCAGAGACGAATGACGGGAGTTTTAGTGATCCCAAGTGAATGACCGCCCATTCAAAAAACCCTCGCCTGTCTCTCATCTGTCTGTTCTTCATTTTTCTGATTTCAAATTGAAATCAACTAATGCCAAATTTTGCCTCTTTGCTATTCTAATCGACTTCTCTCTCAAATCTTTCTTTTACTATTGGGACACTAATGCATCTTAGAAGCAGAATATGTGAGCTCGCATAGAAAGATGATGAATGTGAAATCATCGTAAAGCAAGCAAGTGCTCTGAAATCACAAACATGCCAAATGAAAACAAGTGAGAAAGGCAGAGCGCGCTGTTGATGCTGATAATGCATGGGCACGAATGCTAATGATGGGATGAGGTAAATAGATCAGTTTGTTCCACTCTGTCAGGGTACGACCGACATCATGGTGCCCTGTCTACATTTATTGAAATCATATTTGTCAGAAGTGCTGTTCTGCTGTCAACAAACAGCCTGAACCAACACGAGTCTGTTACCGCTGTAGAATATATCAGCATGTGTGAAGACTTATTCCACTTTAAAGTTGTCTGAATGTCAAAGTATTTTATTACTGATTTGTATATAGTATGTTTATTATTATTATTATTATTATTATTATTATTATTAAACAATGACAAATAAAAACAAATTTAAAATCCAATTATAATATTACATACTATTGCATAGGCCTACAAATTATTACTAGATGTCATAAACATATTTTGTGTTGCCTTTTTTTTTTAAGGTGCCATTGTTACAGTGTAATTATACAATTACTTACTTAATAATAATAATTTGCAATATGCACTTACATTGTAGGGTTAGGATTAGGTTTTGGTTTAGATTTAGTTGCTTTTAATGATTTATTATTTACTGTTATTACTATAGTAAATACATGTAACATTTAACAAGGATACTATAAAATAGAGTGTTATCATATTTTTGGCATTGCTCATTGATGCTTATGTGATTTGACTGCACTGCAAAAAAGTGCTTTTCTTACTTAGTATTTTTTGTCTTGTTTCTAGTCCAAACATCTAAAAATTCTTAAAATGAGTATTATTTACTAGACAAACAAAAGTCATTGTGTTGTTTTGGGAAAAAATAACTCAAAATTAAGAGTTTTTGCTTAAAATAAGCAAAATAATCTGCCAGTGGGGTAAGCGAAATATTCTTAAAACAAGATTTTGCTTACCCCACTGGCAGATTGTTTTGCTTACTTTAAGCAAAAACTCTCTTAATTTTGAGTTCTTTTTCCCCAAAACAAGACATTCATTTTTTTTCTTGTCAGTAAATGTTTCTTAATGTAAGAATTTTTAGAAATTTTGACCAGAAACAAGACAAACAGTTTTTTGCAGTGATGAAAGAGTGTTTCCACAGGTCCTTAATAGTCTAAATTAATTTTAGCCATTCAAAAAATAACCACAATCATAAGCTTAATCCTTAAATCCTTATGATGGGTCTTTTGTGACCCAGGACGTCATTCACTACCCGACTCCTCATCCTTTTATTAAAGTGAGACATCAACCTTCTTGGTATTCCTCAGTAAATTTATTATAAACAATATAAGAAGAAAAAAATAAAATAAAATAAAAGAGTGCCTGTTTTCCCATTCCCATTCCCATTCCTTTTTTTTTTTTTTTTTTTTTTTTTTTTTTACAAATTGTATAGGGTCGCCAGTGACGTGAGGTGTGTAACAGTGTAAGTGTGTTGTTTTTTCTGCACAAAAAATATTTAATCTTTGACGACGGAATAAGTGCAATTCAACTTTTTTTCACAAGGTGGCAATGTCTTATATGCAGTTATGAAATGAGGTTTAACTCATAGTTACCGCAAACAGAAAACAAAATAATAGAAAGTATCAAGCGATTTACCGCAGAGCAATACTGAACGCAATCAGATGTCACTTTCAGTTGATGGTGGATTTGTTGAAGAAACGGTCTGCGATCAAAGTATTGACTTAGTAGATTTTGAAAAAGATAGTTTTGAGAATATGTTTGAAATGGTGAATATGAGCCAGATGCTGAATGTACTGGGAAATGAGCTCTGATGAGAACAGTGATGATGGGATAAAACATCTGCTCAAACGGAACCCTTCCCAGCTCCAAAAGGTAACAAAATATGTTTAATTTTATCAGTGTTACTCTAACAGGAGAGTTATATAGATATAGATTTGGGTCGCTAAAGACATGAATATGTAATAATGAAACATTCATGCAATTAGGCAGATTAAACCAAAATCTGCATATTGTTAGATTCACAAAGCTGTAAATGACAGGGCCTTCATTCAAAAACCATGTATCCAAGGCCAACACAAAGATGCATAACCTGGTGTAAGGTGTGGTGCTCAACATCAGAGATTTCTGGATGCCTGGTTAAGTGATATTTGCTGCCAGAAGGCAGGATGGAAAGGGACACGCATGGTGTGCCACCCCTTGGAATGCTTTTCATCCGTCATGGTGCAAGGGAACAGTGAGATGCTCTGTTAATATCGGTCAGGCTCTCTCCCAATGGAGCCTGGCAAGAGCACTTCCTCTGAGTCTGATATTAGCAGCTCTCCTAATTTGTCACTGAGATGAGATGGAGGCTGTGTGGAACATTGTGTGGATTGATGTCCTGTTCAAGAATCAGCCTGATGCCAGGACAGACCCAAGCAAGAACTCTGGCTCCAGCTTTAGAGGACTTTATTTTGCACAACATTCAAGTGACTGAAGAACACTGAAGGAATTCATTTCAGTTGCATGCAGATTATACAGTGCAGCACTATACAATGCTTACAAAAAAAAAAAAAAAAAAAAAAACACTCAAGAAGGTTCCAATTAAGAACAAAATCTTCTTTTGATAAGAAAATAAAGTGGATCACTTGTTAAAATGCCATTTACTTAGTACAAGTGTGTTGGGTACTGTACTATAATAATACTAATAATACTAATAATACTAATAATACTAATAATAATAATAATAATAATAATAATAATAATAATAATAATAATATTAAGGGGGGGGGGGACACTCAGTTTCAGTCAATCTCATGTCAATCTTGAGTACCTATAGAGTAGTATTGCATCCTTCATATCTCTGAAAAGTCTTTAGTTTTATTATATGTATAAAAGAAATATAGGCTGTACCGAGTCTTTCCGGAAAAAAAAGAGCGCCTGGAGGCGTATCGTGTGGGTGGAGCTAAAGAATGACGAGTGCACAAAGCGGTGATGTCCTCAAGCGTGGAGAAACCCATGGCTATCGATTCTCAGCTAATACAGATATGATCCAGAATCAAATTTGAGGCAGAAATAAATTGAACCGGAGAAACAGCAACAGCAGGACGTCCCTCTCTGTGGTATGTACTGTATTTAGTGGCCTGTCAACATTTGTGTGTGTTTACTCGCAGTTTATAAGGACATGATTCAAACCTTTATCGCTGGGACCGCTCCGTCAAAAACACACTTCTTTGGTATGATTTGGTGAAGTCCTGTGACAGCAGTGACCGCGGAGATCCACTTTGCGACGCGACTGAAGCGATGTTGTGAAGCTTCCCGTCATTTCTGCGTTCAAATCGGTTCCAATGCAGCGCTGCCTTCCCGGAATGCTGTGCTGACCCTTATGAAACAAAAATATATTGCAGTATATTGGAAAATATCATGCAATACATTAGGCAATATATTCACATATATGGGATTTAATATTTATATTTTTTAATCTATTGCAATATATTGAAAGCGGCAATCATTTGTATATTTTGCAATATATTACATGAATATATAATATATTTTATAATACCATCAATATATTATTCCATATATTTACAATATATTAAAATATATTTCTAGTAATATATTGGTAAATTTATTTTCCTTTCGTAAGGGGAAGCGTTGAAGTCGCTTGATGTCACCCATAGGAATAAAGTGGAGACATAAGTATTCACAGACGACTGGATCTGCACCTGAGAGACTGTTTACGGGCGTGCATTTCCTCTCTCGCTCTAGACACACGCGCGCACCCTACCGGGAGAAGAGCCCGTGCGGCCCATACAAGGTCCTTCCGCTCTGTTCACGTCAAGCCGAGCCATACTCGAAAAAAACTCTCCGAAACTTGTGAGAAACCGGAAGGAGTATTTTTGACACAGAAATACTCTATCAAACGTCCAACATAAGTTTTGGAAACTTTGTCTATGTTTAGGATGAGAATCCAAGTCTTTAACAGTGTAAAAAGCTCAGTATGCATGAAACAGCATTTCACCCCCCTTTAATAATAATAATAAACTGTTTCTCGCCCCACAGAATGAAATGCTTATTACTACTTTAGGTGTTCTATGGTTGCACTTTTTTTTACAGTATGTGTACTTATGTGCACTTACAGCATTTTCCCTAAGGTTAGGTTTAGGGGTAGGTTTATGTTTAGTAACTTGTTTTTACACAGTAATTGTAATCACTAATAATCACATCATATCAAATGTACATGTTGAACTAGCCTGCCTCCGCCCTCCTACGTGCTTCAGCTCATTTTTCCTTTTCCTTCAGTACTACGTCTGGATTGCAGTGTATTCTCTGTTTTTTAAATTTTATTCACAACACTAAATTCTACAAACAACAATAATGATTCACAGGAGAACGATGACGTTGATGTCATGCCCAAGTTTGAGATGACATCATGACCAAATGTTAGCGATTGGTTGTGGCAGATTCAATAGTTTTAAACTTCAACAGAGTACACGCATTCAAGGAAGTTAACGCTTGTCACTGGAGAGTGGCCAGGCTCACTGTACAAATGAAATGTATAAGAGTCTGGTAGGATCAGGCTAATGTTAAACAGGACTGTACAATAAATGGTGTCTTTATTACACTGCAATTATACATTTAAGTACTGAGTAAAATGATGCAATTAGTATGCTTAGGATCAGGGTTAGTTGCATGTATTTATAGTTAATTCTTAAGTAAATACATGTAACATTATGTAACTGATACTGTAAAATAGTGTTACCTGAAGTGCTACACTATTTAATCTTCATTGGCTCATATTGACAAAAAAATAAATAAAATAAAAATAAATTATATTCTAAACAATCTATTCAAACCACCTAGAAGAAACCTGTAAACTGCAAATTGTATCTGGCATTTAATTAAGTGTAAACTCTTGTGCCTTCTCTATGGGCCGGCAAGTCAAATGAAAAGACTTAAAGGTGCAGTGTGTAGTATTTATGAGGATATATTGACAGTGATGCAATTTAGTATGTTTTCAGACTAAGACCTTACATAATGTACTGTTACGTTGTTATTACCTTAGAATGGGCCATTTCAATCTTCATACACTGTGGGTCCCCTTACACTGAAGTCACCATTTTGCGCCGTTATGTTTCTACGGTAGCCCTAACTGGACAAACTTCAGAGCGCTAGTCGTCTCCAATTGAACATTTTCTAGTGACTGATCACACGGACCCTGAACACGGACCCTTAACTCAAAAAATCCGTGGTAGTTTCACGGAGTTGCCAAAAATTGAATTGGATCACGGAAGTGATAGCCTGACGTGGTCATACTCAATTCTAGTCAGAATATGAGTCTGAAACTGCTCCATTGGGCTGTGATTATGAGGCGTGTTTCAACCAAACCAGGTAAGACATCAATTGAATAGACCTACAACCAATCAGAGCAACGAAGCGACGCATTGTCAAATGTCAACAGAGTTCAACTGCACTGTGTTGCCCATGGTGTTGCCAAGTCCGCGTTTTTTTCTTCTTCCGCGGGTTGTTTTCTATGTCCGGGGGTTGAAGCGACTATTATGTGATATATAGACCCATGAGTGCGAATTTTAGCAGAAAATAACATATTTTACCCCCCAAACGCCATTTTCCCCCCGGAGAAACCCCCGAGAAGCTATTGTTAAGGGCTAGTACCTGGCGGGTTTTGTTGTAAAAACTTGGCAACCCTGTCTGCACGCACGCTGGTATCAGGCTGGAATACACAATCTTTGCCGGTGTTGTAAATAAATAACATAATTTAATGATACACAGAGTACTTACCCAACATGATCATCATTTCTGGGAGAAATTGTGAAGGTGAATGCATATAGAAACAAGCTCTCAGTTTAGGATTCGAAAAACTATAATCCAAGCCCCTTTGATGACGTGGATGATTACGTTACTGTTGATCATCTGTCCGTCATCGTCTAAAGCACGCCCTGATGATTTAATTGGTCCGAACAGTTTCTGTTCGGGGATAATTACTTCTCTATGGAGCAAGGCCAGACCGAACTGCCCGACCTAAACATTTTGTGAGCTACGGAAGTGATGCATATGTAAGTCAATGACAGTCAGCATCCGTGGTGCACACACGGATTCCTAACACACATTTAATTATTTGCATTTGTAAAAGTAGACATGATTTTATGAATATGTATAGCCTACTTTTATATTTCGGAGCAACTAACTCCACTCTTATCCTAAACCTACCCACTCAACAATATAAAACACATAACAGGCAAATAAATGTACAGTCACAGTTATTTATTGACAAAAAAGTATTAAAAGTAACAGTATAGAAGTATTAACTCTGTTGCATTCCAAGTCTTCTGAAGTCATACGATATCTTCACTTGAAGAACAGAGTTGATCTTAATGTTTTAATCGTTGTATGACACAATTGGTCACGCGACATACAACAGCCAATGCTGTCAAACCTGACCTGACGTTTCTTCCGGCGGCAATATTTGAAATGTATTATTAATATTCGGCGGATGGACTCGACGTTACTGATCGT
Organism: Pseudorasbora parva; assembly: GCF_024679245.1. Taxonomy (NCBI): domain Eukaryota; kingdom Metazoa; phylum Chordata; class Actinopteri; order Cypriniformes; family Gobionidae; genus Pseudorasbora; species Pseudorasbora parva. The sequence goes on from NC_090172.1 coordinate 23,534,693, forward strand.
TTTTGGGGATTTTCTTCACACAAATTAATCGTTTTGCCTCGGAACACTTGGAATATTTGTAGTTTCTGAATAAATTGTGCCTGCCGTATCTGTGTATCTGCCTGTTATATCCTGTTTTTTATAATACACAAATGGGTAGGTTTAGTGAGATACCTTTATGGACCACAAAAGGAGTCCCAATTCCACTTGTCCATTAGTTTTTTTGTATAATGTTTATGTATAATATAAATAACATAATACAACGTTAAATATATATATTAATAGAATTGGTACAATCATCTTTTTTTCTTTTTTTAAAAAACATTATTATCATATCAGAGAAATCCAATATTGATTGACCTCTAATCTTTTTGCTTTGATATAACAAGAGCAGTAAAAAAATAAAATAAAATAATAATAATAATAATACAGATGTATTGGGGGAGGCTTTGGATGTTTGTAACACTTTTAGCCTAAAGCTTAACTTTTATCTTTTATTTAATTTTATTTCTATTACTACATTGTTATTTACCTCAAACATTGCTATGATTTTCCCATGTAGGTTGCAATTGTTACAACCTACCCCACTGCTCTGGTTAGCACATATGAACATGATTTACCTTTTGTACATTCATTTTTTTTGTTAATTATTATTTATTTATATTATATATTTATATATTATATATTAATTTATATACATTTTTTATGATTTTATAAAAATCTCATCAACAACTTTTTCACCTTTACCCATTTCATTACAAGCATTTTAATAAAAAAATGTTAGAGAATTATTTTTCATGCAGGTGCAAACTCATTGCATCAGATGGAAACTGATGGACTTAAAAAGTCAACAACTCACCCACTCAGACATCATCACCATTGTCACTTTTTGTCATGTCCCAATCTAAACAAACTTAAAATGATTTAAAACGCAATTTATTAAAAAAAATATTATTTAAAATAGAAACCTTTTGTAACAATATACTACCATTCAAAAGTTTGGGGTCAGTATTTTTTCTTTCTTTTTTGAAAGAAATGAATACTTTTATTCAGCAAGGATGTGTTAAATTGATAAAAAGTGATAGCACAGCTTTATATTGCTAGCTTTATTATCAATGTTGGAAACCGTTGTGTTGTTCAAAAAAGAACAATACAACGGTTTCCAACATTGATAATAACTAAGTATCAAATCGGCATATTAAATTTTTTTCTAAACGACCATGTGACACTGAAGACTAGAGTAATGGCTGATGTAAATTCATTTTTGCATCACGCAAATAAATTATATAGAGTATATTAAAATAGAAAAACATTATTTTAAGCTATAATAATATTTCTCAATATTATTTTTTTATGTATTTTTTATCAAATAAATGCAGGCTTGATGAGCATAAAGAGACTTCTTTCAAAAACATTTAAAATAGTAATGTTTCCAAACTTTTGACCGCTACTATATATTATAAAAATGTAGTATTTACAGTCTGTTTTTACCTTTTTGTCAGTTTCAACTGATCCAGTATATCATTCCGTTCCGGTGGTTGTTATATATACTGCAAATTCTCTGAGAATAAAATAGGTTTAGTTCTTTCTCCATTTGTTGGTTGCAACATTGCTATCTTGATTATTGCCTTCAAAAAGTACATTTAATAAATTGATTTTCATGTTCAGTCTTACCATGGATTCTGTATTAATCTTTAATTTTTTTTTTACTGTTCAATACATTCAGAAACAGGGATATAATATTAATGTTTCATATATATGCAGCTGAGTCAGCTGAGACACTCTTTAATTTTATTTGAGCATTATGCTTATGTGATTCAAAGCTTCATTATGAGTCATTGGCGTTTATTCCCAGGCGTAAGGAACACATTCAGATTAGATACCCTGCAACCTAACAACACCTGGTATTTGTCTTCCATGTGCTCATCAAAGTCTGCATAAGGGATGTTATACACACACATGTTGGGTTTCTTTGTCTTATGGGGACATCCCATAGACATTTATTATACTAACTATAGATTTTTATTGTATCTCCTAACCCTAAACAGAACACTTGATTTCTGCATTTGATTTGATGCATTTTTAGATTTAAAAAAAACAAACAAAAAAAACAACAACAACAACAAAACAAAAACAAAAAAAACAACTTGATTTATAAGCTATTTTCCTCCTTGGGATCAAAAAATGTTACATGACAAGGATTTACTGTATTGCTTTAAATCTTTGCGGGGACATTTTTTCTTTTATTGAGGATGTGGTTTATGGTGACTCTTCATAGGTGCAATGATTTTCATATTGTACAAACTGTATATTAGGGCCTATATAACATTATAAAATATATTTACATATAAACATACCCATCACACATACCCATTGATTTTTTTAAAACAACAAAACAAAACACAACAAAACAAAACAAAACAGGACCAGCCAAACTATGAAAAAAGTGCTACTTATAGTCCGGAAAATCATATAAATAGTATGAGTGTGCAATGTCGTGGAATGTATACCCCAAAACTCAATTTTCCGTGCAAATGATACGCAGTTTTTCGCGTGCATATGATACGCACTTTATGCCGTATTATACATATGAACCACCCACCACCCTAATCCTACCTAAGAGTGTATCATATACACACCATAAAGTGTGTACCATACCATATGCATGCGAAAATGAGTTTTGGGGTATACAGGTCCTTCTCAAAAAATTAGCATATTGAGATAAAGTTCATTATTTTCAATAATGTAATGATAAAAATTAAACTTTCATAGATTTTAGATTCATTGCACACCAACTGAAATATTTTAGGTCTTTTATTTGTTTTAATACTGATGATTTTGGCATACAGCTTATGAAAACCAGAAATTCCTGTCTCAAAAGATTAGCATATTTCATCCGACCAATAAAATAATTTCTTTTTGTTGTATTTAATACAAAAAAAGTCAACCTTCAAATAATTATGTTCAGTTATGCACTCAATACTTGGTTGGGAATCCTTTTGCAGAAATGACTGCTTCAATGTGGCGTGGCATGGAGGCGATCAGCCTGTGGCACTGCTGAGGTGTTATGGAGGCCCAGGATGCTTCGCTGGCGGCCTTAAGCTCATCCAGAGTGTTGGGTCTTGCGCCTCTAAACTTTCTCTTCACAATATCCCACAGATTCTCTATGGGGTTCAGGTCAGGAGAGTTGGCAGGCCAATTGAGCACAGTAATATCATGGACAGTAAACCATTTACCAGTGGTTTTGGCACTGTGAGCAGGTGCCAGGTCGTGCTGAAAAACGAAATCTTCATCTCCATAAAGCTTTTCAGCAAATGGAAGCATGGAGTGCTCCAAAATTTCCTGATAGCTAGCTGCATTGACCCTGTCCTTAATAAAACACAGTGGACCAACACCAACAGCTGACATGGCACCCCAGACCATCATTGACTGTGGGTACTTGATACTGGACTTCAGGCATTTTGGCATTTCCTTCTCCTCAGTCTTCCTCCAGACTCTGGCACCTTGATTTCTGAATGACATGCAAAATTAGCTTTCATCCGAAAAAAGTACTTTGGACCACTGAGCAACAGTCCAGTGCTGCTTCTCTGTAGCCCAAAAGTGGCTTGACCTGGGGAATGCGGCACTTGTAGCCCATTTCCTGCACACGCCTGTGCACGGTGGCTCTGGATGTTTCTACTCCAGACTCAGTCCACTGCTTCCGCAGGTCCCCCAAGGTCTGGAATCGGTTCTTCTACACAATCTTCAGGGTCCGGTCACCTCCTCTCGTTGTGCAGCATTTTTTTGCCACACTTTTTCCTTCCCACAGACTTCCCACTGAGGTGCCTTGATACAGCACTCTGGGAACAGCCTATTCGTTCAGAAATTTCTTTCTGTGTCTTACCCTCTCGCTTGAGGGTGTCAATGATGGCCGTCTGGACAGCAGTCAGGTGGGCAGTCTTACCCATGATTGCGGTTTTGAGTAATGAACCAGGCTGGGAGTTTTTAAAAGCCTCAGGAATCTTTTGCAGGTGTTTAAAATCAATTAATTGATTCAGATGATTAGGTTAATAGCTTGTTTAGAGAACCTTTTCATGATATGCTAATTTTTTTGAAGTTTTCATGAGCTGTATGCCAAAATCATCAGTATTAAAACAATAAAAGACCTGAAATATTTCAGTTGGTATGCAATGAATCTAAAATATATGAAAGTTTAATTTTTATCATTACATTATGGAAAATAATGAACTTTATCACAATATGCAAATTTTTTGAGAAGGACATGTACATTCCACAACATTGCACACTGGTACGTATTTATACACATTTACATGTGATTGGTTTGGTGAAAACAAGCCTGATCTCACAAAAATGCAGTTTACAATCATATTATTCATTTTAAATTCTTATTACATTCCTTCAAAGATTACTTTTGAAAATGTACTCAATTGCTGTCCTGTGGCAAAACATGAGGGCATTTGTGTTTTAGACCATAGCGATTTTGAGTGTAACCTGGACACACCATTGAGTTGGGGGATATTTGCATCGTGTCAGAAGAATAATGTGAGAACTTTATTATGTCTGGTCTCTCTGTATCATCTTAGTGAGATTTTATTTAGTTTTACTTATGCGTAGGAAGGTGGTTTAAGCTTTTCAGACATTTCATTATGGATGAGCAACTTTTGAAAAACATTAGTAGCCTAAGGTTGGGTTGCATTTTAAAATGAAAAAGCCATTCTCAAATGTATCTGAATTAATGTAGATTTAGCCCTAGTTAACTCAAAGCAGTCAGCATGTACTCTCTGATGTGTGAAGCAAAGATATTAAAGGGTTAGTTCACCCAAAAATGTAAATTCTCTCATTAATTACTGACCCTAATGTCGTTCGACAACTGTAAAACCTTTGTTCATCGTCGGAACCCAAATGAAGATATTTTTGTTGAAATCCAATGGCTCAGAAAGGCCTTCATTGACAACAATGTCATTTCCTCTCTCAAGACCCATAAAACGCACTAAAGACATTACAAAGCCCATCTCACTACAGTGGCGCTACAATAAATTAATGAAGCGACAAGAATAGTTTTGGTGTGCAAAATAAATAAATAAATAAATATATATATATATATATATATATATATATATATATATATATATATATATATATATATATATATATATATATATATATATATATATATATATATATATATATATATATATATATATATATATATATATATATATGATAGGCCAATTTCAAAACAAAGTTTCGAACATTATGAATCAGTGTATTGATTCACTCTAAAAAAGGCTGGGTTAAAAACAACCCAAGTTGGGTTGAAAATGGACAAACACAGAAATTGGGTTGTTTAAATGGGTCCATTCACTGGGGTCAAGCAACCCAAATTCAACCAAACCTGAGTTGTTTTTAACCCAGCATTTTTTAGAATGTTCATGATTCGGATCGCTAATGTCTCGCGATTTCAGCAGATGGGCAGTTTGACACGCAATCTGAATCATGAATCAATATGCTGATTCATAACCATTCTAAACTTTGTTTTGAAATCGGCCCATCACTATAAGTCGTTATTTACATTTACATTTACATTTACATTTATGCATTTGGCAGACACTTTTATCCAAAGTGACTTACATTACATTCAAGGTACACATTTTACATTATTGTCAATTCTAAAATGTGTTATTTATTTAGTTATTTAGTTTTTATTTATTTAGTTATTTAGTGTTATTTATTTTTTTGCACACAAAAACTATTTTCGTCACTTTATAAAATTTTTGTACAGAATTTGTAGTGAGATGGACTTTGTAACGACGTCTTTAGTGCCTTTTATGGGTCTTGAGAGAGGAAATTGGTGTCAATGAAGGCCTGTCTGAGCCGGTCTGAGCCATCGGATTTCAACAAAAATATCTTCACTTGTGTTTTGAAAATGAACAGGTCTTACGGGTGTTGGACAACATTAGGGTAAGTAATTATTGACCGAATTTTCATTTTTGGGTGAACTAACCCTTTAAATTAAACAAGCCCACATTCCTTAAATGAAAATGTGACAGAAAGCAAGTGTGTGCGTGTGTGTGCTCAGGCAGATTCGTAAAAGCAATGACCTCGCTGGAGCCAAGGACTCTGGTCCACCTCCTGGAGTAAGATGGATTCAGCAGCCTAGAATGGGCCCTGGATTATCTCTGCTGAACAGCAGCGGATGAGAAAGAAAGGATATGGGGCTCTCCCGCTTCTCTGGGAGGTTGAAAAATGAGTGAGCAAGATACTATTTCTCCTTTAATTCGCAAGGGGTGGCCTGGCTCGGCCTGCGATAAGCCGGCAGTGATCAACTTCCTTTGAGTTCGGACGTGACCGAGTGACCTGCCCCCACCCACGAAGTAACACGCGTAAACCTGCACACAGTTATCGTTCCGCTAGCCAACTTCCCATCCAGCTCCAGCTCCATGCAACCTTAAGCCCTCTGTTTGGAAGCGAATAAGTATGAGATGTGTCTACCTCTCTCTGCCTCGCGTTTATTTTGGATAAGAAGTGTTGAAGAAAAGTGGCTGAAGAAGATGAAAGCGCACACTCACGCAGCTCAGGCATATGTTCTGTGTTATGATTTATGAAATCGACGCACTTCATAGTACCAGCTGGACGTGCTGTGAGCTGGATAGAGGTGCAACATTTTTGCTAACATTGTTTAGAAGCACATTTATTCAAATTGTTTTATTTTGTGCTTTTGGTTTGGTCACTGAGGGAGATTTACTAAACATGAATGGCACTCTCTGATATTGATTTTTTATTCAAATTTTTTTGGAGTGCCACCCCATTACTTAGTGCTTGGTTGTGCGTAATACAGACTACTGTGAGCAGGCATACTTTATTGGGAACATACAGCATCCAGAATCGCCTGTTTAAAATACAGAGGTGGTACTTACGGAAATATTTACTCAAGTAAAAGTAAAAGTAACAATCGTAATAGTTACTTGAGTAAGAGTAAAAAGTATTCAATGAAAAAACTACTCAAGTACTTAGTTACTAGTTACTTTCGATCTGATTGATAAGAAGCAAAAACCCTGGATTTCAGACTACTTAGAGAGCTTTCACACACCTCCAAATAATATATATATATATATATATATATATATATATATATATATATATATATATATATATATATATATATATATATATATATATATATATATATATATGTATATATATTGTCTTCAGGCTATGCAGTCAGATAGTATACCTCACCTCCCAATTTGAGTCGTTCATTCTATTGTCACAGCAGACTGCTGAATTTATGCAGACTGTACAACGGGACTAAAGGCACACCTTAAGAAATATGTGCTTTTCATTTCTTCTGTAATGTGAGATATACAGAAAAATATGTTTTTGTTCAATACAAATATTTCAATATTTGTATTGAACATTTATGGGGCAACAGATTTTGCTTGAAAATAAATCATAAAAGTGGTTTATTTTATTTAAAAATCTTCAAAATGTATAATGTGATGAAGCAAAATGAAGCTTTTACCCCCAAACCCTACACATGGGGTAAAAGGCTCACCAGCATGGGGCAAAGGCACACAGTATTGATGTAAATATTTTTGTTCAAATAATATTTTTAATAATGTCTAAGTTATACTTGCTCAAAACAATCACTTTAGCAAAGTCTGAACTATTTGTAGAGAGATTGGAAAGGGAGAGAAGTGTGCTTCTCTTCTGCTTGTGGTAGCAGGCAGTGCAAATAAGCGAACTCAAGAAAGCGGAGGCCCTGCGGGGCAAAGGTAACATCCCCTACAGGAGCCCATCTTGTAAGGTCCAGGAGAAAGTGCGAACCTGCTCCATCAATTTTCCGTCTCAGAGAAGGGTACCCAAATTTAAAATCAGGCAGATAGGGATCTATTTATCACCATTTTATTTTATTTTTTTATTTTCTCTTTACAACTGTTTTAATTATTCTTGTTTATATGTTTAATTCTTACACATGGTGTAATTCTTATTTCTTATGCATATGTTTTCACTATTTTAATTAATTTCTATGTAAAGCACTTTGAATTGCCATTGTGTATGAAATGTGCTATATAAATAAACTTGCCTTGCCTTGCCTTGCCTACGTCATGTGACAAAAGAACAAATGACTGAGACAAAAACCTAAAGACTAGGAAGGTGAACTAATTATTTCTCTTTCGAGTGTAGACAGCATACCGTCTATGGGGTAGTCACAGGATGAAAGAAACACTCTGAACTGAACCCGAAGTCTCGAGAGGTGAACTAATCATTTCTGTCTGTTTCCCGTACAGAACCTATAGGATGGTGTTCATGCATGGTCAACACAACATAAACGAATCACTCTCTGATACAACTTTTTGTTCCCAAATTCATATTAATAAAGATTCATTCAAAATTAACAAATCGTTCAAGATCAACCCATCACTAATGGCCACCATAGTTTGGGGACACATCTTAAAACAAAGTTTGGTTGTTTAAAAAAAAAAAAAAAAAAAAAAAAAAAACAAGGATAGATGTTAAGATGAAAAGGAATGTGGAGATTAATTTCTCCTTCTTTATCTTAACTTCCTCTTTCCTTATATTAATCAGGATTAGCAGAACAAAACTCACTTCCCTCTTAGCTCAAAATACAAACTTCCTAATTAGTTTGCAATAACTTATTTATCTCAGTTTATTGCACACGATAATTGTTAATCTTGACAACTATATGTGTGATCTATCACAGCAAATAACTCTATAATTGCATTATTCCAGTGTGAGAGAGTAACGAATTGCCAGAAAAATACTAAATCGGACAAAAATCGATTCTTTTAAAAATATATACAGCTAATATATATATATATATATATATATATATATATATATATATATATAGTTATATATATATATATATATATATATATATATATATATATATATATATATATATATATATATATACATATATATATATATATATATATATATATATATATATATATATATATATATATAGTTATATAGCTGCCAAGTTGTGTCATCAAAAAACAACAACAAAGTAATTAACGTCTAACCAATCTGTTTGTGACATTATTTGTCTCTTTGAATTAACTCTAACAAGATCATAAATGTCTATTTAAATTTCTTAATAGTGTTATTTACAATGAGATTTGGTTCAGAAAGCAGTCTGTGATTCAGTTATGCTGTTGTGTTTGCTCGGATGTGGGGTTGTGTTTCTTTAGAGGTGGGGTGTGAGGGGGATTTGGAAGGTGTGCATAAATAAGGAATCTATTTCCAAGACAGCTGCAGTATTCAAACTTTGTACAGAGAAAATATGCTCATGTTTATACAACAGGAGATAATTGTTGGTTACATATTATTTTAAATGCACATTGGTCATTGTACTATAAAAAAAAAAAAAAAAAAAAAAAAAAACACTTTTTAACTTTTTAAACCAAGTTGACATTGTATTCTTTATGTTCCAGATTGCGTCAGTAAGACAATGCTCATTAGTTTGTTTCATTTTACTACCGATTTGTTTATTTAAAAAAGACTAAAAATAACATGCAGTGATGACTATATTGGATCTGGCAGTAATGTTCAACACACATTGTGTGTAACAATGTTTTGACCATGTGTCACTATTGCTTTGTCTGTTACGGATAATTTTATATGTACTGACTAATCATACTGTAGTGCTCATGCAAACTCTGAATAGTTGTGGTTTGCTGTTCTTTCTTTTGCTTTGGTATTTATGGGGTCAAAGTGAGGGATTCCCGGATGCGGATGCAGAGTGGTTTGTTAATGTTTTTATCGAAGCAAAATTCTTCAGTGAGTGAGATATTTTTTCACAGAGTTTTGTCATCAGTACTTGTTCATCATCAGAAATTTTAAAACAATTCCACATGTGTAATGGCAGGCAGTGTTGGGGGTAACGCATTACAAGTAACTTGAGTTCAACTGTAATCAGATTACTTTTTCAAGTAACTAGTAAAGCAAGGCATTACTTTTCAACGCGTTACTGTACTTCAATTCTAATATATTTCTTTTAGCTTAATATCAGCCCAAGGTGACTACCAGTTGTAAAAGCAAATATAAAATATAGCTGTGAGCAGCAATTATCAGGGTTCAAGCACCAGAAGGCCTTTATGCTGTTGGGGTCTAGGCTGACCTGAAATGTAGGGCTGATGCCACACATTCACAGCGGAGAATGCACTTAACACAGACACACGCACACACACACGCACACACACACACACACACACACACACACACACACACACACACACACACACACACACACACACACACACACACACACACACACACACACACACACACACACACACACACACACACACACACACACACACACGTCTGCTTTGCTATCTTTGTGGGGACTCTGCGTAGACGTGATGGTTTTATACTGTACAAACTGTATATTTTATATCATTTATTAGCTTGTTTCCTCATGGGTCCCCAAGTTTCAATGTGCATTCAGGTTGAAGTCCTCACGTGGATATAAAAACATGCACACACGCACACAGACACACACACACACACACACACACACACACACACACACACACACACACACACACACACACACACACACACACACACACACACACACACACACACACACACACACACACACACACACACACACACACACACACACACACGTATGATTTACTATTTTTGTGGGGACTTTCCGTGAACATAATGGTTTTTATACTGTACAAACTGTATATTTTACACCCTTGAACATAAAACTATATCCAAAAAGAGGCAAAGTTGTTCAGAATGAGATCTAACTTATGATATTAAGTGTATGTGTGAAATGTTCCATAATATACAATCATACAATATACAATCCTACATATATATGTGACCTCAGATTGAGCTCTTTACCGAGTTTGGTCCAAATACCTAATTCCTTTCATGAGTTATAGTAAAAGTTGGTAAAATTAAACTTTTCCCAAAATTAGATATTCATTCTCCCCAAATGTAAATATATAAAATATCTGTTTATTTAACAAAAGTGTGTTTAAAATGGCAGAAACAGGATTCCAATGTTATACCGTAATACACTTGAGTCTGCCATTTCATGCTTTCAATCATTGTAGAGCCCATTATTGGCCAATCGGGACCACCTTGTCAATCTCTCCCCAAATTGAGACCTGCCACCGGTCCAAGTTTCAAGTCTCTAGTCCTTACGGTTTGATCTGCATGATCAGTTTCATGGCAGAATTATAACAAAAATCCTTACAAGCGCTACTGACGTTGACCTGTATCCATCTAATGGTGTGTAAATGGTCATATATTACACCACAAGTTTAACCCCAGCCATTAAACTTCAATTCCTGCCTATTCCATAACCTCTAAAAATGTGTTTCTAAAGCACTATCTGACATTTCAAACTTTTAAAGGTAAGAGTAATTTTTATAGTTCAAGTTCACTTCTTTTCTTTTTATTTCTGTCTTTCTCTAGAGTTATTGTTTAGTCCAGGGCCATGGCAGCTGATTTCAGGCAATATAAAGTACAGGAGCTGCTAAAAATGGTCTAATTTTTGGGACCAGCCCCGCTTTGTGTGCAACTAAGGAGCCATCTTCTCTAATCACTCTGACATTTCACATTCCATATTTGTTGCATAGGTTTTTCTACACTTTGAAGGTCACTACTAAATTATCTTAAAGCATGCAAATTGGTCTGTCCCTTCCTCAAATTTAAAGCCTTGGAAAATTGACCCTTAAGTGTCTGCTGGCTTTTTATTTTTCTCTTTTTGTCTGCAATGACTGCAAAAGGATGCTACTGATTCTTGAACATATCATGCAGTTGTCAGGAAGGCCTATATGTGCATATATTTATCACTGGTTATGTGCAGTAGGTTCTGACCTAAGTCAGAACACTGTAAACAACTCAGAAGCTGTTTACATGTGCAAACGCATCATACCCTTGGCTTGGATTTAATAGCAAAGTTTTGCTCTTACCTAGGACTTGTGGTTAGACTAAACTTTTGGATGTATGGCCCCAATATTGTTCAGTGTAGTTCAGACAGCCATCATTTTAGTAATGCCACTGACGGGGCCATGTGTGCTTAAATATTTCATTGTAGACAGATGAATTTCTAATCTTAGCTCCAAGCTGCAGCATTTTGTCACAGATCCATTTCCTGTCTGTCTGGTGCTTTTTCCACTTGCACATAAGAAACCTTACGCATAAACACACAGAGAAGCTCATGAAAAATAATAGCTTATGCTAGATTACATTTTATGTAAGGCTCCCTTCCACTACTCTAATGTATTCACAACGAGGTATAAAACACAAAGAAGATTGATTTCCTGAAATCTTCATTAATGATCATCTTTCATTAATGGAGGTATTCTATGTTTCCCAAATTAGAGTCAAATTAAATGCTTCACTGTTCATCAATACCATGTCTACACTGTAAAAAATGATTTTTATGGCACAGTAAATAAAACTTTTAAGAATTATGCAAATTTTGCTTAGAATAACCTTGTATAAGTTAAAACTCTAGAGTATTAAGTAAAATCTAAACATGTACTCAATTTTTACTTGTAAATATTAGACATCCAACAGACAAGTACATTTCAATTGTGAATTTCTGGCATATTTACACAAATTAATAAAGTACAAGAAGCTATTTAAAATAAATCAAGTAAAATTTACGTCGTCTTGAAGCAAGGAAGCTGTGCATGCGTGGAAAGGACCGCGACAGTTGAGGGCTTCTCCGATCTGCACTGCACTCAATTCTCATCCATGGTCTCGACAGGTAAGCAATAAACAGCATTATATAGTCGATTTTTAAATATGTATATGTATATGTATATTTCAACAGTTTGAGTGTTTTAAATAATGAGCTAACTTCCTAGAACGTTAGCAATATAATGTTAGCTTTTGTTAAGTTAGTAGTTACAATGTGGACACGACTGAGTAAACTGAGAGAACAAATCCTTAATTTGTGGTAAATGTATATTTCTCATGTTGTGCATCACATGCTAGCATTATTGTGAGGAAATGGCAATGAGAACCTTGTATTACATTAATGCAAGAAGTTTTAATGTGTCTTATCTAATTTGGTACGTTAGATAGTGTAGCGACTCAGGCGAATCAAACACACAATCGCCAGTTACATTTAACAAATATGTTTTAAATGCTTTGTGCTTAGTAACAGACCTTCCCCCAACACAACAGAGAAAGATTCTCCATTACCCTGGAAACCATCTGATAAGACGTTTTATGGCCCAAAAGAATTTGGCCACATGAAAAGTCCAGAGTTAAAGACACAAAGCTTGTAAAACACACGCTTTTGCCTCAAATTATAGACAAACCATCTATAAAAGAACATGTACCCCAGGACATTGTATGTAAACACATAAATGTCTTGCATATATGTCATGTCTCCTATCAAATTAATGCTCACTTCACGACTTAAATTTCCATGTATGTCACTTATTCAGAGAATGCAGTGTGTGTTTGTTGCATTAATTCGAGTATGAATGGGCAGAGACCCATTGATTCAAGCTTGAAACAAAGAGCCATAAAATCTCCAGAGGAATTTCCAGCTTGGAAATCCCAACAATCTCATTGGTCAAGTCTACCTTCAGGAGGGTGTGACTACTCCCAGAACTTAAAAAGAGCCCATCCTCTCTCTTCTCTCTCTCTGGCTGAACCAACACGTCATCGTGGCTGGCACTTGAGCCAGGCCACCAATGCAAGCCCTGCACGCAGGGAGGGCCTCCATACACAGAGCCATGTGCTGTGTGGGACCAGAAACCCGAGGCCCACACACAGCTATTGTGCCAGCAGGCCCCAACACTTCATGTGTACCTTCTTCGACTATCAGAGACTCTGCAAGTTCGCGTTGTTCCTTCACTCACCACGGAAGGAATCATGCGTGTTACAACCCATCAGACCAAACCATCAAACTTTCTCCTGCGATTTCAACCTGGACGGTCTTCTATGGCTCAAGCCATATGCAAGTATCGTGAAAAATGATTTTTTGACAAAGTAAATAAAACAGGAAAAATTATGCATATTTTGCTAAGAATAATCTTGTAAAAGTGAAAACTCTAGAGTATTAAGTAAAATCTAAACATGTACTCAATTTTTACTTGTAAATATTAGACATCCAACAGACAAGTAAATTTCACTTGTGACTTTCTGGCATATTTACACAAATTAATAAAGTACATGAAGCTATTAAAAAAAAAATCATGTAAAATTTATGTCGTCTTGGAGCAAGGAAGCTGTGCATGCGCGGAAAGAACCGCGACCGCTGAGGGCTTCTCTGAATCTGCACTGCACGCAAGTCTCGACAGGTAAGCAATAAACAGCATTATATAGTCGATTTTTAGATTTATATTTATTCAGTAAATGTAATTCATGCAATGGTTGTGTTGTCATCACCTTATTCTGTATATTTCAACAGTTTGAGTGTTTTTAATGATGAGCTAATTTCCTAGAACGTTAGCAGTAACTTATAACGTTAGCTTTTGTTAAGTTGAACAAATTAGTACAACGTGCACACGACTGAGTAAATCGAGAGAACAAATCCTTAATTCGCGGTCAGGGTAAGTTATATTTCCCATGTTGTGCATCACACGCTAGCATTGTTGTGAGGAAATGGCGATGAGAACCTTGTATTACATTGATGCAAGAAGTTTTAATGTGTCTTATCTGATTTGGTACGTTAGATAGTTATGATGACGTTTTGTTGAGTTCTTTTGATCATTTTTCATCATTTCACATATGTTTTGATCATCATTTTTTTTAACACACGCTTTGCATTATGACATTCTGATCGACAGACTAAAAAGCAAACAAATGTAAAACTCACAGATGCTCTCCATGGGCTTGTTTTTATGTTAGAGACATTTATTTTTGTTATTTTTCATCATCAAATTAGTGAAAGTAATGATGTAAATGCAAATATTAATATTAAAATATGTGCTGTTTACTGATTATTGTTTTTTTTGTGTCTTTTTTTCTTAATTTCAGAACATTTAGCATGTGCATCCAGTCCTTTGTGCATTTGATGTAAACCGGTTGCAAGGGACAGAAGAGAGAAACCAACTTATGGTTGCAGTTGATTTGGTGGCTTGGTTAAAGGTATAGTTCACACAAAAAAGAAAATGTGATGTTTATCTGATTACATAGGGCATCAAAGATATAGGTGACTTGGTTTCTTCAGTTGAACACAAAATAATCTTTTTTAGCTTTTTTAGCTGGGGGTAAGGACAGAGAGGCGAGATAAATGTAGACGGGAGCACGAGGAGCCCGCGGACGAGAGAGGGGAGAGAGGGAAAAAAGAAAGAAAGAGAAAAAAAAAAAATTCTGGTCCGGTTCCCCGACACACTGCCGCTCGGTCCTCACCAGCCGAGAGGCTCTTCCTCGCGGTGCTATGCGATGGTGCTGGACGCCCGGTGGACGGCCCGATCCTCCTCCACCCCCTGGCGGCCGGCGGTGGCTCCTCCTATTGAGGGCAGTCGGCAGCGTGCTCCACGTTCCCTGCTCCTCCCCGTTCCGGCGGATGGCAGCAGGCTCTGGCCCACGGCGAACGCCGGCAACTCCTCCGCTCCCTCCAGGACGGCCGCCACCCCACCTCGACCCAGGGGCACGGCAGCGAGCTCTCCGTCCCACCGGTCTTCACTCGCTCCAGCACCACCGCCTCGGGCAGTCACTCGCGGTCTTTCTTCATCCGCGCTGCCCGAACTCCTCAGCACCGCGATCCCCCTCAGCAGCGAGGGCTCTCCGACAGCGCGTCCCTCCTTCCTCCCGGGTTTTCGGCACCAATGTAATGAAGTTAGTAGATGGGAAGGAAGGAGGCGGGAACCGGCGAACGTTTAACAACATTTATTAAAAATAAATAAACAAAATGAAAGTAAAACCGCGGGCAGCCCCTCACGGACGACTGCCCGCAAACACATAAACAAAACTAAACATAAAGTCCAGGCCTGGTCCTCTCTCGTCTTCCGCTGCCATCGTTCCTCCTTTTATGCTCCCGTCACATGGCCGCGAGACGAGACCGGTGTGCCACGCAGCTGGTACTCGTTAACATTAATCACCGGCCCGCTCTCGCGGTCCCTCGCCCCGCTGCCTGTCACACCACAGTATGTGAATGGAAACAAAATACATAAGGGTTAATAAAACATGCACAGAGAAATCCATATCAAACCCTGTGGCTTGTGACGACACATTGATGTTCTAAGACACAAAACAATCGGTTTGTGCGAGAAACCCAACAATATTTGTATCATTTTTTACATCGAATGTGACGTCCAATAGCCTTCAGTGCACGATCACTTGAGGTCAATGTACACAATCTAGCGTAGAGATATCCGTGATAGATCACTTCCGGTGCTCCGTGTCTTAGGACATCTTAGTGTCGCCACGATTTGCAGGGTTTAATATGGATTTGTCTGTGCATGTTTTTTTGCTCTCATAGATATTGTTACCATTCACACATATTATACGACTGACAAACTGCAGCAGTTGGAGTTAAAAATCATAATTTGTGTTCTCCTGAAGAAACAAAGTCACCTATATCTTGGATCCCTTGGGGGAAAGCAGATACAAATCAAATTTATATTTTTGGGTGAACTCTCTCTTTATTTATTTTAACTGTAACAGTACCCTGTTAATTTTTTGATACTAATAAGTAACTTGACTGACTTCACGTTTCCATCCAAAAGCAATTATCTGCCTTGTTGTTGTTTTTTGTGGAGAACTGTACCCTTGAGAAGACCTGTACCCAGTGACATCCAACATGTTGTGTGTAACCTTTACATTTACACTTGTATCAGTTGCATGCAAATTTCTTATGATGTATTTCAACATCTGAGTTGATAATGAGGGTTTAAATCTAAAACTGCTAAAACTGTTTTGAACAAATGTTTACACATTTCTGAATTTGTATTTCATGTTTTGTTTCAGTGTTTAGTTTGAAATGCTTTCAAAATGTATTGATTGAGATTAAGATGTTATCTTAAACATTTAAACCCGAGTGAAGCATTAGCTACATGTTTCTGTATGTACTTATTTTTTATTTCTTGTCAATAAATTACCCTTAACTGCACATTGTCACCGTATTATTTTGTCACATTATAAAAGCAACATATTATTTAATTTCAAATAACCAGCACTGCATAAAACAAGTAATTTTTTTTTAAATGATCAGTAATTTAAATTAATATAAAATATGGTAATAACCAGCACTGTATAAAACAAGTAAAATGCATTAAAAAGAGTCAATAGATTTACTTAATTATATTAACTACATCAAATTTGTAAGTAAAAATTACTCAATAAAATTTAACAGGCCAAGTTATATGTACTTGTGCACTTTGTAAACTTTACTCAGCTTAGTTAAGTAAATTTACTTAATTTCCTTAGGTGTTAAATTTACTTGCGAAATAAAAATTGAGTAAATTCTACTTATTGTTTTTTTCAGTGTAAAACTGTAAACCCCTTTGTTCAGACAAAGGGACTTGTAGTCACCGATGGTTTCTTTCTCAAGGTTTTAGACTCTTTAGACTTCATCCATCTGTATTGACCCGGTTCTTCTAACCACTTTCACTTCAACTCTTGCTATGTATGTTTTGTGTATGTATGTGTTTCATGTCTCGTTCGTGATTTATAGATATTAAAGTATAAAGAACATAAACATGCTCTGTATGTTTTGTGTATGTATGTGTTTCATGTCTCGTTCGTGATTTATAGATATTAAAGTTTGTGCACAAAATATGTTTGGTTCTGACTCCGTGCCTCAAACAAATAGTCCCTTAAATGATCGATCTGGTTATGCTCTCTAAGCGCTTATGTAAATACAAAGGAAGAATATTTTTCTGTAGCCATGAAAAATATTCTTTTCTTAGAATTAAGTAATAATCAATACTAAATGATCACAAATGAACTGATTGATTGATTGCAATATTAATGTAGCTACATAAAGTTAATCTATTTAAATTATTCAGATATTCATAATTAATCATAATGAGTTAAGAATAATTATTAATATTTCCCTTAAGAGCTAATTCGATACAATAGTTATGATGACGTTTTATTGAGTTCTTTTTTGATCATTTTTTTTTGAACATGCTTTGCGTTATGACATTCTGGTCGACAGACTAAACAGCAAACAAATGTAAAACTCACAGATGCTCTACATGGGCTTGTTTTTATGTTAGAGATAGTTAAGCAGTTTCAAAATTAGTGAAAGTAATGATGTGAAGGCAAATATTAATATTTAAATATTTGCTGTTTACTGATTAATGTTTTTTTTGTGTCTTTTTAAAAAAAATGTAAGAATATTTAGTATGTGCATCCAGTACTTTGTGCATTTGATGTAAACTGGTTGCAAAGGACAGAAGAGAGAGACCAACTTATGGTTGTCCTGAAGTCTACTCAGTGGTACAGTTGATTTGGTGACTTGGTTAAAGGTATAGTTCACCCAAAAATTAAAATGTGATGTTTTTCTGTTTACCCCTAGGGTTCCAAGATATAGGTGACTTTGTTTTTTCAGTTGAACACAAAATAATATTTTTAGCTCCAACCGTTGCAGTCTGTCAGTCAAATAATGCATGTAGATGGAAACAAAATCCATAAAAGTTAATAAAATATGCACAGAGAAATCCATATCAAACCCTGCGGCTTATGATGACACATTGACGTTCTAAGACACAAAACGATCGGTTTGTGCGAGAAACGCAACAATATTTATATAATTTATTATGTCGAATGTGATGTCCAATAGTCTTCAGCGCACAATCACTTGACGTCAATGTACACAATCTAGCATAGAGATATGCGTGAGATAACTTCTTGTGCTCCGTGTTTTAGGACATCTAAAGCCGAGGACTGTTAGGTTGATTATGAATGGAATTGGTTGTTGATCATGCTCAAACGCGCCGAATCAGGGACAGTAATTGTGCATTGTACTCAAGCTAGTTGCTATTTTTCAAATATAAATTAGGCAGTGAAAAATGAGCAACAGATAAGGCTTTTAGTTGAAGGATAATTTTCCCTGTAGATGCTGGGGATTGAACCCAGGACCTCATACATGCAAAGCATATTCTCCACCACTGAGCTACTTGCCTTTAAGAAGTTTACGCTGAGTTACATGTGCCTTGTACTCAAGCTAGTTGCTATTTTTGAAATATAAATTAGGCAGAGAGAAATGTGCAAGAGATGAATCTAGTAGTTGAAAGGTAACTATCCTTGGATATGCTTGGGATTGAACCCAGGACCTCATACTTGTAAAACATATGCTCTACCACTGAGCTACTTGCCCTTGTGAAGGTTGTGCTGAGTAACATGTGCCTTGAACTCAAGCTAGTAGCTATTTTTCAAATATAAATTAGGCAGTGAGAAATGAGCAACAGATAAAGCTACTAGCTGAAGGATAACAGCCCTTGTAGATGCTGTAGATGCTCTACCACTGAGATACTTGCCCTTGTGATGCTTTTGCTGAGTTACATGTGCCTTGTACTCAAGTTAGTTGCTTTTAATCACTATAAATAAGGCAGATTGAGTTGCTATTTTCCAAATATAAATTAGGCAGAAAGAAATGCGCAAGAGCTGAGACTAATAGTTGAAAGATATCTATCCTTCAAGATGCTGGGGATTGAACCCAGAACCACTTAAATGCAAAGCATGTGCTCTACCACTAAATTATGCAGATTGAGATGTGCCACAGATAAAACTTTAAGGTTAAGGATAACTATCCATGAGTTGCTGGGGATTGAACCCAAGACCTCATAGATGGAAAGCAGATGCTCTACCACTGAGCCACTTGCTCCTTGTGATGTTTGTGCAGAGTTACATGTGCCTTGTACTCAAGCTAGTTGCCATTACTTAAATATAAATTAGGCAGATTGAGATGTGCCACAGATAAAGCTTTGTGTTAAGGGATAACTATCCTTGAAGATGCTTGGGATTGAACCCCAGACATGCAAAGCATATGCTCTACCACTGAGCTATTTCAACTTGTGACGGTTTGCCTGAGTTACATGTGCCTTGTACTCAAGCTAGTTGCTATTTCTCAAATATAAATTAGGCAGATTGAGATGTGCCACAGACAAAGCTTTGAGTTAAAGTATAACTGTCCTTGGAGATGCTGGGGATCGAACGCAGGATCTCATACATGCAAAGCAGATGCTCTACCACTGAGCCACTAGATCCTTGTGAAAGTTGTGCTGAGTTAGATGTGGCACTTCTCTATCTGCCTAATTTATATTTAAGAAATGGCAACTAGCTTGAGTACAAGGCACATGCAACTCAGCACATATTCCACAATGAGCAAGTGGCTCAGTGGTAGAGCATCTGCTTTGCATCTATGAGTTCCTCATACATGCAAATCCTGGGCTCGATCCCCAGCATCTTCAAGGATAGTTATACTTTAACTCAAAGCTTCATCTGTGGCACATCTCAACCTGCCTAATTTATATTTAAGAAATGGCAACTAGCTTGAGTACAAGGCAAATGTAACTCAGAATAACTTTCACAAGGAGCTAGTGGCTCAGTGGTAGAGCACATGATTTGCATCTATGAGGTCCTGGGTTCAATCCCTAGCAACTCATCTCTCTCCGCCTAATTTATAGTTGAGAAATAGCAACTAGCTTGTGTAAAAGGCACATGTAACTCAGCACATCCTCCGCAAGAGCAAGTTGCTCAGGGGTAGAAAATATGCTTTGCATGTATGAGGTCCTGGGTTCAATCCCCAGCATCTTCAAGAATAGATATCCATTACCTCAAAGCTCTATCTGTGGCACTTCTCTACCTGCCTAATTTATATTTAAGAAATGGGAACTAGCTTGAGTACAAGGCACATGCAACTCAGCACATATTCCACAATGAGCCAGCATCTTCACGGATAGTTATCCTTTAACTCAAAGCTTCATCTGTGGCACATCTCAACCTGCCTAATTTATATTTAAGAAATAGCAACAAGCTTGAGTACAAGGCACATGTAAATCAACACAACCTTCACAAAAGCAAGTAGCTCAGTGGTAGAGCATATGCTTTGCATCTATGAGGTCCTGGGTTCGATCCCCAGCATCTCCAAGGAGAGTTATCCTTTAACTCAAAGCTTTGTCTGTCGCACATCTCAATCTGCCTAATTTATTTTTGAGAAATAGCAACAAGCTTGAGTACAAGGCACATGTAAATCAGCACAACCTTCACAAGGGCAAGTAGCTCAGTGGCAGAGCATATGCTTTGCATCTATGAGGTCCTGGGTTCAATCCCTAGCAACTCAAGGATAGTTTTCCTTCACCTCAAAGCTTCATCTGTGGCACATCTCAATCTGCCTAATTTATATTTAAGAAATGGCAACTAGCTTGAGTACAAGGCCCATGTAACTCTGCACAAACACCACAAGAGCAAGTAGCTCAGGGGAAGAGCATATGCTTTGCATCTATGAGGTACTGGGTTCAACCCCCAGCATCTACAAGGATAGTTATCCTTCACCTCAAAGTTTTATTTGTGGCACATCTCAATCTGCGTAATTTAGTGGTAGAGCACATGCTTTGCATTTAAGAGGTTCTGGGTTGAATCCACAGCATCTCAGAGGATAGATAGCTTTCAACTACTAGCCTCAGCTCTTGCGCATTTCTTTCTGCCTAATTTATATTTGGAAAATAGCAACTCAATCTGCCTCATTTATATTTGATTAAAAGCAACTAACTTGAGTGCAAGGCACATGTAACTCAGCAAAGCCTTCTCAAGGGCAAGTAGCTCAATGGTAGAGCATATGCGTTGCATGAATTAGATCCTGGGTTCAATCCCCAGCAATTCCAAGATTAGTTATCCTGTACCTGTGGCACATCTCAATCTGCCTAATTTATATTTAAGAAATGGCAACTATCTTGAGTACAAGGCACATGTATCTCAGCACAACTTTCACAAGGAACATGTGGCTCAGTGGTAGAGCATATGCTTTGCATGTATGAGGTCCTGGGTTCAAGCCCCAGCATCTACAAGGACTGTTATCCTTCAACTAAAAGCTTTATCTGTGGCAAATCTCTCTCTGCCTAATTTATATTTGAGAATTAGCAGCTAGCTTGAGTACAAGGCACATGTAACTCAGCATAACCTTCACAAGAGCAATTAGCTCAGGTGTAGAGCATATGCTTTGCATGTATGAGGACCTGGGTTCAATCCCCAGCATCTTCAAGAATAGATGTCCTTTAACTCAAAGCTGTATCTGAGAAGTGCAACAGATAGAGTTTTGAGTTAAAGGATATCTATTCTTGAAGATGCTGGGGATTGAACCCAGGACCTCATACATGCAAAGCAAATGCTCAAACTATTGTACTCAAGCTAGTTGCCATTTCTTAAATATAAATTAGGCAGGTTAAGATGTGCCACAGATGAAGCTTTGAGTTAAAGGTTTACTATCCGTGAAAATGCTGGGGATCAAACCCAGGATTTGCATGTATGAGGAACTCATACATGCAAAGCAGATGCTCTACCACTGAGCCACTTGCTCATTGCAGAATATGTGCTGAGTTGCATGTGCCTTGTACTCAAGCTAGATGCCATTTCTTAAATATAAATTAGGCAGATAGAGAAGTGCCACAGATAGAGCTTTGAGTTAAAGGATATCTATTCTTGAAGATGCTGGGGATTGAACCCAGGACCTCATACATGCAAAGCAAATGCTCTACCACTGAGCCACTTGCTCCTTGTGAAAGTTGTGCGGAGTTACATGTGCCTTGTACTCAAGCTAGTTGCCATTTCCTAAATATAAATTAGGCAGGTTGAGATGTGCCACAGATGAAGCTTTGAGTTAAAGGATAACTATCCTTGAAGATGCTTGGGCTTGAAACCAAGAACCCATACATGCAAAGCATATGCTCTACCCCTGAGCAACTTGCTCTTGTGAAGGATGTGCTGAGTTGCATGTGCCTTGTACTTAAGCTAGTTGCCATTTCTTAAATATAAATTAGGCAGATAGAGAACTCATACATTCAAAGCATATGCACTACTCCTGAGCTACTTGCTCTTGTGCTGTTTATGCAGAGTTACATGTACTCAAGCTAGTTGCCATTACTTATATATAAATTAGGCAGAATGAGAAGTGCCACAGATACAGCTTTGATTTAAATGATATCTATTCTTGAAGATGCTGGGGATTGAACCCAGGACCTCATACATGCAAAACAAATGCTCTACCACTGAGCCACTTGCTCCTTGTGAAAGTTATGCTGAGTTACATGTGCCTTGTACTCAAGCTAGTTGCCATTTTTTAATTTTAAATTAGGCAGGTTGAGATGTGCCACAGATGAAGCTTTGAGTTAAAGGATAACGATCCTTGAAGACGCTGGGGGTCGAATCCAGGATTTGCATGCATGAGGATCTCACACATGCAAAGCAGATGCTCTACCACTGAGCCACTTGCTCATTGCAGAATTTGTGCTGAGTTGCATGTGCCTTGTACTCAAGCTAGTTGCCATTTCTTAAATAAACATTAGGCCAGCCATTCTCAAACTTTTTTCAGTCAGGGCACCTTTCAAAAATGCATACAATTTCAAGGCACCCCAGTTTAAAATATAATTTAAAAACACTGCATAACCCAAATTTAAATGCAAATGTCCTGTTTATTTAGACAGTAATGAACAGAGTATAATCCGCTAATATGTTTAACCCTTTCACACGTAAATTTAAAACATTCTGTTTTTCAAAGCGACAGTTATTAATGTGTCACTTTATGGTTTCCATGGTGACGCGCCATTGCTTGTCACGTGTGACACCGCAGCAACAACAGAGAATGAATGATGATCTGTTTTTATGTCATTTTTCCTTTTTTATTCAAAATATTCACACATTTTTTAGATATGGCCTGAAATATCTGATATTCCGATTGTCAAATATATACAAGTGGCAGTGTTTTGTCGTTTAAACAACTTTATAATGATCGCGCTAGTTGAGCTGTATGCACGATGGGCGCCGCCATCGCCGCCGCAGGCGCAGTTCAGAAAATCGGATCTGTTAGATTTAAGTTACAAGACGTGAATTCTCCCAAAATACATAAAAGTACGTAAGTGGCAGGTGAACTGGTAGAAGAATAGAGTAAACTTTAAAGTTACTTACACAATGTGTATCTGATATGAATAAAACTAATTATAATGGAAAGGATTATTATTGCCTCTTCATTTTTCATCATTGTGTATTTTACAAACTCTAAATGTATTGTTTTTTTAGTACGTATATGTTTGAAACCTAAAATAAACATTATGTGGCTGAAAACACTGAAAAGTTGTGATATATGACAGCTCTGAGCGTGCCTGTCTCTGGCTCAGTGCAAGCCAACGCGAAAGCACATTTGAATGAACGTGATGCACTGACCGTTCTAATCACATGCGTGAATGTGTGATCATACGTGCGAAAGGGTTAAAAAGAAGAAGAATGTATTTATTTCAGATTATTATTATTATTTATTTTTAGCCATCGTAATTTTTTGGCGGCACCCCTGACACAGTCACGGGGCACCCCAGTGTGCCGCGGCACCCACTTTGAGAAAGGCTGCATTAGGCAGATAGAGAAGTGCCCAGATAGAGTTTTGAGTTAAAGGATATCTATTCTTGAAGATACTGGGGATTGAACCCAGGACCTCATACTTGCAAAGCAAATATTCTACCACTGAGCCACTTGCTCCTTGTGAAAGCTGTATTGAGTTACATGTGCCTTGTACTCAAGCTAGTTGCCATTTCTTAAATATAAATTAGGCAGGTTGAGATGTGCCACAGATGAAGCTTTGAGTTAAAGGATAACTATCCGTGAAGATGCTGGGGATCGAAACCAGGATTTGCATGTATGAGGATCTCATACATGCAAAGCAGATGCTCTACCACTGAGCCACTTGCTCATTGCAGAATATGTTCTGAGTTGCATGTGCCTTGTACTCAAGCTAGTTGCCATTTCTTAAATATAAATTAGGCAGATAGAGAAGTGCCACAGATAGAGCTTTGAGTTAAAGGATATATATTCTTGAAGATGCTGGGGATTGAACCCAGGACCTCATACATGCAAAGCAAATGCTCTACCACTGAGCCACTTGCTCCTTGTGAAAGTTGTGCTGAGTTACATGTGCCTTGTACTCAAGCTAGTTGCCATTTCTTAAATATAATTTAGGCAGGTTGGGATGTGCCACAGATGAAGCTTTGAGTTAAAGGATAACTATCCTTGAAGATGCTTGGGATTGAAAGCAAGACCCCATACATGCAAAGCATATGCTCTACCCCTGAGCAACTTGCTCTTGTGAAGGATGTGCTGAGTTCTTGTGCCTTTTACGCAAGCTAGTTGCTATTTCTCAAAATATAAATTAGGCGGAGAGAGATGAGTTGCTAGGGATTGAACCCAAGACCTCATAGATGCAAATCATAAGCTCTACCACTGAGCTACATGCCCTTGTAAAGATTCTGCTGATTTACATGTGCCTTGTACAAGTTACTAATTGCTATTTCTCAAATATAAATTAGGCAGATTGAGAGGTGCCACAGATGAAGCTTTGAGTTAAAGCGAACCCAGGATCTCATAGATGCAAAGCAGATGCTCTACCACTGAGCCACTTGCTCATTGCGGAATATGTGCTGAGTTGCATGTGCTTTGTACTCAAGCTAGTTGCCATTTCTTAAATATAAATTAGGCAGATAGAGAAGTGCCACAGATAGAGCTTTGAGTTAAAGGATAACTCTCCTTGGAGAAGCTGGGGCTCGAACCCAGGATCTCATACATGCAAAGTGGATGCTCTACCAATGAGCCACTTGCTCCTTGTGATGTTTGCACAGAGTTACATGTGCCTTGTACTCAAGCTAATAAATGCAAATTATATGCTCTACCACTGAGCTACTTGCCCTTGTAAAGACTCTGTTGATTTACATGTGCCTTGTACTAGTTGCTAGTTGCTAGTTGCTATTTCTCAAATATAAATTAAGCAGATTGAGATGTGCCACAGATGAAGCTTTGAGTTAAAGGATAACCCTCCTTGGAGATGCTGGGGATCGAACCCAGGACCTCATAGATGCAAAGCATATGCTCTACCACTGAGCTACTTGCTTTTGTGGGGGTTGTGCTGATTTACATGTGCCTTGTACTCAAGCTTGTTGCTATTTCTTAAATATAAATTAGGCAGGTTGAGATGTGCCACAGATGAAGCTTTGAGTTAAAGGATAACTATCCGTGAAGATGCTGGCTCATTGTGGAATATGTGCTGAGTTGCATGTGCCTTGTACTCAAGCTAGTTGCCATTTCTTAAATATAAATTAGGCAGGTAGAGAAGTGCCACAGATAGAGCCTTGAGGTAATGGATATCTATTCTTGAAGATGCTGGGGATTGAACCCAGGACCTCATAAATGCAAAGCATATTTTCTACCCCTGGGCAACTTGCTCTTGTGAAGGATGTGTTGAGTTACATGTGCCTTTTACACAAGCTAGTTGCTATTTCTCAGATATAAATTAGGTGGAGAGAGATGAGAGAGTTGAGTTGCTAGGGATTAAACCCAGGACCTCATAAATGCAAATTGTATGCTCTACCACTGAGCTACTTGCCCTTGTAAAGTCTCTGCTGATTTACATGTGCCTTGTACTAGTTGCTAGTTGCTATTTCTCAAATATAAATTAGGCAGATTGAGATGTGCCACAGATGAAGCTTTGAGTTAAAGGATAACCCTCCTTGGAGATGCTGGGGATCAAACCCAGGATCTCATACAAGTAAAGCAGATGCTCTACCACTGAGCCACTTGCACATTGTGGAGTATGTGCTGAGTTGCATGTGCCTTGTACTCAAGCTAGTTGCCATTTCTTAAATATAAATTAGGAAGATAGAGAAGTGCCACAGATAGAACTTTGAGTTAAAGGATATCTACTCTTGAAGATGCTGGGGATTGAACCCAGGACCTCATACATGCAAAGCATATGCGCTACCCCTGAGCTATTTGCTTTTGTGGTGTTTATGCAGAGTTACATGGGCCTTGTACTCAAGCTTGTTGCCATTTCTTAAATATAAATTAGGCAGATTGAGGTGTGCCACAGATTAAGCTTTGAGGTGAAGGAAAACTATTCTAGAGTTGCTGGGGATTGAACCCAGGACCTCATAAATGCAAAGCATATGCGCTACCACTGTGCTACTTGCCCTTGTGAAGGTTGTGCTAATTTACATGTGATTTGTACTCAAGCTAGTTGTTATTTCTAAAATATAAATTAGGCAGATTGAGATGTGCCACAGACAAAGCTTTGAGTTAAAGGATAACTCTCCTTGGAGATGCTGGGGATTGAACCCAGGATCTCATACATGCAAAGCAGATGCTCTACCACTGAGTCACTTCTCCTGTGATGTTTGTGCAGAGTTACATGTGCCTTGTACTCAAGATAGTTGTCATTACTTAAATATAAATTAGGCAGAATGAGAAGTGCCACAGATACAGGTTTGAATTATATTATATCTATTCTTGAAGATGCTGGGGATTGAACCCAGAACCTCATACATTCAAAGCATATGCTCTACCACTGTACCACTTGCTCATTGTGGAATATGTGCTGAGTTGCATGTGCCTTGTACTCAAGCTAGTTACCATTTCTTAAATATAAATTAGGCAGATAGAGAAGTTCCACAGATAGAGCTTTGAGTTAAAGGATATCTATTCTTGAAGATGCTGGGGATTGAACCCAGGACCTCATACATGCAAAGCAAATGCTCTACCACTGAGCCACTAGCTCCTTGTGAAAGTTATTCTGAGTTACATGTTCCTTGTACTCAAGCTAGTTGCCATTTCTAAAATATAAATTAGGCAGGTTGAGATGTGCCACAGATGAAGCTTTGAGTTAAAGGATAACTATCCGTGAAGATGCTGGGGATCGAACCCAGGATTTGCATGTATGAGGATCTCATACATGCAAAGCAGATGCTCTACCACTGAGCCACTTGCTCATTGCAGAATATGTGCTGAGTTGCATGTGCCTTGTACTCAAGCTAGTTGCCATTTCTAAAATATAAATTAGGCAGATAGAGAAGTGCCACAGATAGAGCTTTGAGTTAAAGGATATCTATTCTTGAAGATGCTGGGGATTGAACCCAGGACATCATACATGCAAAGCAAATGCTCTACCACTGAGCCATTTGACCTTGTAAAAGTTGCACTGAGTTACACGTGCCTTGTACTCAAGCTAGTTGCCATTTTTTTTAATATAAATTAGGCAGGTTGAGATGTGCCACAGATGAAGCTTTGAGTTAAAGGATAACTATCCGCGAAGATGCTGGGGATCGAACCCAGGATTTGCATGTATGAGGATCTCATACATGCAAAGCAAATGCTCTACCACTGAGCCACTATCTCCTTGTGAAAGTTTTGCTGAGTTACATGTGCCTTGTACTCAAGCTAGTTGCCATTTCTTAAATATAAATTAGGCAGGTTGAGATGTGCCACAGATGAAGCTTTGAGTTAAAGGATAACTCTCCTTGGAGATGCTGGGGATCGAACCCCGGATCTCATACATGCAAAGCAGATGCTCTACCACTGAGTCACTTCTCCTGTGATGTTTGTGCAGAGTTACATGTGCCTTGTACTCAAGCTAGTTGTCATTACTTAAATATAAATTAGGCAGAATGAGAAGTGCCACAGATACAGCTTTGAGTTAAATTATACCTATTCTTGAAGATGCTGGGGACTGAACCCAGGACCTCATACGTTCAAAGCATATGCTCTACCACTGAGCCACTTGCTCATTACGGAAAATGTGCTGAGTTGCATGTGCCTTGGACTCAAGCTAGTTGCCATTTCTTAAATATTAATTAGGCAGATAGAGAAGTGCCACAGATAGAGCTTTGAGTTAAAGGACTCTCCTTGAAGAAGCTGAGGATCGAACCCCTGATCTCATACATGCAAAGCAGATGCTCTACCACTGAGTCACTTCTCCTGTGATGTTTGTGCAGAGTTGCATGTGCCTTGTACTCAAGCTAGTTGCCATTTCTTAAATATAAATTAGGCAGATAGAGAAGTGCCACAGATACAGCTTTGAGTTAAATGATATCTATTCTTGAAGATGCTGGGGATTGAATCCATGACTCATACATGCAAAGCAGATGCTCTACCACTGAGTCACTTCTCCTGTGATGTTTGTACAGAGTTACATGTGCCTTGTACTCAAGCTAGTTGTCATTACTTAAATATAAATTAGGCAGATAGAGAAGTTCCACAGATAGAGCTTTGGGTTAAAGGATATCTATTCTTGAAGATGCTGGGGATTGAACCCAGGACCTCATACATGAAAAGCAAATGCTCTACCACTGAGCCACTAGCTCCTTGTGGAATTTATTCTGAGTCACATGTTCCTTGTACTCAAGCTAGTTGCCATTTCTTAAATATAAATTAGGCAGGTTGAGATGTGCCATAGATGAAGCTTTGAGTAAAAGGATAACTATCCGTGAAGATGCTGGGGATCGAACCCAGGATTTGCATGTATGAGGATCTCATACATGCAAAGCAGATGCTCTACCACTAAGCCACTTGCTCATTGCGGAATATGTGCTGAGTTGCATGTGCCTTGTACTCAAGCTAGTTGCCATTTCTTAAATATTAATTAGGCAGGTAGAGAAGTGCCACAGATAGAGCTTTGAGTTAAAGGATAACTCTCCTTGAAGAAGCTGGGGATCGAACCCCGGATCTCATACATGCAAAGCAGATGCTCTACCACTGAGTCACTTCTCCTGTGATCTTTGTGCAGAGTTACATGTGCCTTGTACTCAAGCTAGTTGCCATTTCTTAAATATAAATTAGGCAGATAGAGAAGTGCCACAGATAGAGCTTTGAGTTAAATGATATCTATTCTTGAAGATGCTGGGGATTGAACCCATGAACTCATACATTCAGAGCATATGCTCTACCACTGAGCCACTTGCTCATTGTGGAATATGTGCTGAGTTGCATGTGCCTTGTACTCAAGCTAGTTGCCATTTCTTAAATATAAATTAGGCAGATAGAGAAGTTCCACAGATACAGCTTTGAGTTAAAGCATATCTATTCTTAAAGATGCTGGGGATTGAACCCAGGACCTCATACATGCAAAGCAAATGCTCTACCACTGAGCCACTAGCTCCGTGTGAAAGTTATTCTGAGTTACATGTGCCTAGTACTCAAGCTAGTTGCCATTTTTTAAATATAAATTAGGCAGGTTGAGATGTGCCACAGATGAAGCTTTGAGTTAAAGGATAACTATCCGCAAAGATGCTGGGGATCGAACCCAGGATTTGCATGTATGAGGATCTCATACATGCAAAGCAGATGCTCTACCACTAAGCCACTTGCTCACTGCAGAATATGTGGTGAGTTGAATGTGCCTTGTACTCAAGCTAGTTGCCATTTCCTAAATATAAATTAGGCAGGTAGAGAAGTGCCACAGATAGAGCTTTGAGTTAAAGGATAACTCTCCTTGAAGAAGCTGGGGATCGAACCCCGGATCTCATACATGCAAAGCAGATGCATTAGGCAGATAAATTAGGCAGCAAATTATACATGCAAAGCAGATGCATTAGGCAGATAAATTAGGCAGATAGAGAAGTTCCACAGATAGAGCTTTGGGTTAAAGGATATCTATTCTTGAAGATGCTGGGGATTGAACCCAGGACCTCATACATGCAAAGCAAATGCTCTACCACTGAGCCACTAGCTCCTTGTGAAAGTTATTCTGAGTTACATGTTCCTTGTACTCAAGCTAGTTGCCATTTCTTAAATATAAATTAGGCAGGTTGAGATGTGCCATAGATGAAGCTTTGAGTTAAAGGATAACTATCCGTGAAGATCGAACCCAGGATTTGCATGTATGAGGATCTCAAACATACAAAGCAGATGCTCTACCATTGAGCCACTTGCTCATTGCGGAATATGTGCTGAGTTGCATGTGCCTTGTACTCAAGCTAGTTGCCATTTCTTAAATATAAATTAGGCAGATAGAGAAGTGCCACAGATAGAGCTTTGAGTTAAAGGATATCTATTCTTGAAGATGCTGGGGATTGAACCCAGGACCTCATACATGCAAAGCAAATGCTCTACCACTGAGCCACTTGCTCCTTGTGAAAGTTGCGCTGAGTTACACGTGCCTTGTACTCAAGCTAGTTGCCATTTCTTAAATATAAATTAGGCAGGTTGAGATGTGCCACAGATGAAGCTTTGAGTTAAAGGATAACTATCCGCGAAGATGCTGGGGATCGAACCCAGGAAAAATCCTGCAAAGCAGATGCTCTACCACTAAGCCACTTGCTCATTGCAGAATATGTGGTGAGTTGCATGTGCCTTGTACTCAAGCTAGTTGCCATTTCTTAAATATAAATTAGGCAGGTAGAGAAGTGCCACAGATAGAGCTTTGAGTTAAAGGATAACTCTCCTTGAAGAAGCTGGGGATCGAACCCCGGATCTCATACATGCAAAGCAGATGCATTAGGCAGATAAATTAGGCAGCAAATTATACATGCAAAGCAGATGCATTAGGCAGATAAATTAGGCAGATAGAGAAGTTCCACAGATATAGCTTTTGGGTTAAAGGATATCTATTCTTGAAGATGCTGGGGACCTCATACATGCAAAGCAAATGCTCTACCACTGAGCCACTAGCTCCTTGTGAAAGTTATTCTGAGTTACATGTTCCTTGTACTCAAGCTAGTTGCCATTTCTTAAATATAAATTAGGCAGGTTGAGATGTGCCATAGATGAAGCTTTGAGTTAAAGGATAACTCTCCTTGAAGAAGCTGGGGACCAAAGGAGATACAACTTTGAGTTAAATGATATCTATTCTTGAAGATGCTGGGGATTGAACCCATGACCTCATACATTCAAAGCATATGCTCTACCACTGAGTCACTTCTCCTGTGATGTTTGAGCAGAGTTACATGTGCCTTGTACTCAAGCTAGTTGTCATTACTTAAATATAAATTAGGCAGAATGAGAAGTGCCACAGATACAACTTTGAGTTAAATGATATCTATTCTTGAAGATGCTGGGGATTGAACCCATGACCTCATACATTCAAAGCAGATGCTCTACCACTAAGCCAATTGCTCATTGCAGAATATGTGGTGAGTTGCATGTGCCTTGTACTCAAGCTAGTTGCCATTTCTTAAATATAAATTAGGCAGATAGAGAAGTTCCACAGATACAGCTTTGAGTTAACGGATAACTCTCCTTGAAGAAGTTGGGGATCGAACCCCGGATCTCATACATGCAAAGCAAATGCTCTACCACTGAGCCACTAGCTCCTTGTGAAAGTCATTCTGAGTTACACGTGCCTTGTACTAAAGCTTGTTGCTATTTCTTAAATATAAATTAGGCAGGTTGAGATGTGCCACAGATGAAGCTTTGAGTTAAAGGATAACTATCCGCGAAGATGCTGGGGATCGAACCCAGGATTTGCATGTATGAGGATCTCATACATGCAAAGCAGATGCTCTACCACTAAGCCACTTGCTCTTTGCAGAATATGTGCTGAGTTGCATGTGCCTTGTACTCAAGCTAGTTGCCATTTCTTAAATATAAATTAGGCAGATAGAGAAGTTCCACAGATACAGCTTTGAGTTAAAGCATATCTTTTCTTGAAGATGCTGGGGATTGAACCCAGGACCTTATACATGCAAAGCAGATGCTCTACCACTGAGCCACTTGCTCATTGCGGAATATGTGCTGAGTTGCATGTGCCTTGTACTCAAGCTAGTTGCCATTTCTTAAATATAAATTAGGCAGATAGAGAAGTGCCACAGATAGAGCTTTGAGTTAAAGGATATCTATTCTTGAAGATGCTGGGGATTGAACAAGAAGTCCTCGCTGCAGCCTGTAGTACGATGACGTACTGGATCAGATCCAACGCGTACTGGACGCGCATGCGCGTTGGTTTCATTCACAATTCGATGACGTCATATACGCATGCGCAAAAGAGTTTTGGGGACATTGAATGCACAGGAGAGTTTTGCTGGATAGATAAATACTCAAACCGCTCGCGCAAAAATAACGATTAATAACATGCTCACGCCATCAGGACACACGTTTTGCATTTTCCCTTGAATGTGTAGGGTACTGGTATTTTAAAGTTCTTTTCAGATCGTGTTGCATTAAAATTACAGAGACAATTAGGCTACTTGACTCATTTTTCCTTCCACTCAACAGCAAGTATGATCAAAATATATAAAAATTAACTGTTTTGCATGCATGTACAGCGAAACTAGGATAATTTAAGCATCACATTTATGAAAAGATGATTTATTAATCCATAATTACTTAATAATATTTATCAGTAGGCTACTACAACGACAGAGTTTAGAACATCATCTATATACAATAATGATCATACATTAAGACTAGCACATACGCATGATAAATTAACTCTGATCTGTATGAATGACATTGCCATAACGATCCACCATCCAGTACGTATTGGATCTGATCCAGCAACGTCATCGTGCTACAGGCTGCAGCGAGGGGTGTCTCGGATTGAACCCAGGACCTCATAGATGCAAAGAATATGCTCTACCACTGAGCCACTTGCTCCTTGTGAAAGTTGTGCTGAGTTACACGTGCCTTGTACTAAAGCTTGTTGCTATTTCTTAAATATAAATTAGGCAGGTTGAGATGTGCCACAGATGAAGCTTTGAGTTAAAGGATAACTATCCGCAAAGATGCTGGGGATGGAACCCAGGATTTGCATGTATGAGGATCTCATACATGCAAAGCAGATGCTCTACCACTGAGCCACTTGCTCATTGCAGAATATGTGCTGAGTTGCATGTGCCTTGTACTCAAGCTAGTTGCCATTTCTTAAATATAAATTTGGCAGATAGAGAAGTGCCACAGATAGAGCTTTGAGTTAAAGGATATCTATTCTTGAAGATGCTGGGGATTGAACCCAGGACCTCATACATGCAAAGCAAATGCTCTACCACTGAGCCACTTGCTCCTTGTGAAAGCTGCACTGAGTTACACGTGCCTTGTACTCAAGCTAGTTGCCATTTTTTAAATATAAATTAGGCAGGTTGAGATGTGCCACAGATGAAGCTTTGAGTTAAAGGATAACTATCCGCGAAGATGCTGGGGATCGAACCCAGGATTTGCATGTATGAGGATCTCATACATGCAAAGAAGATGCTCTACCACTAAGCCACTTGCTCATTGCAGAATATGTGGTGAGTTGCATGTGCCTTGTACTCAAGCTAGTTGCCATTTCTTAAATATAAATTAGGCAGATAGAGAAGTTCCACAGATACAGCTTTGAGTTAAAGGATAACTCTCCTTGAAGAAGCTGGGGATCGAACCCCGGATCTCATACATGCAAAGCAAATGCTCTACCACTGAGCCACTAGCTTCTTGTGAAAGCTATTCTGAGTTACACGTGCCTTGTACTAAAGCTTGTTGCTATTTCTTAAATATAAATTTGGCAGGTTGAGATGTGCCACAGATGAAGCTTTGAGTTAAAGGATAACTATCCGCGAAGATGCTGGGGAATGAACCCAGGACCTCATACATGCAAAGCAAATGCTCTACCACTGAGCCACTTGCTCCTTATGAAAGTTGCGCTGAGTTACACGTGCCTTGTACTCAAGCTAGTTGCCATTTCTTAAATATAAATTAGGCAGGTTGAGATGTGCCACAGATGAAGCTTTGAGTTAAAGGATAACTATCCGCGAAGATGCTGGGGATCGAACCCAGGAAAAATCCTGCAAAGCAGATGCTCTACCACTAAGCCACTTGCTCATTGCAGAATATGTGGTGAGTTGCATGTGCCTTGTACTCAAGCTAGTTGCCATTTCTTAAATATAAATTAGGCAGGTAGAGAAGTGCCACAGATAGAGCTTTGAGTTAAAGGATAACTCTCCTTGAAGAAGCTGGGGATCGAACCCCGGATCTCATACATGCAAAGCAGATGCATTAGGCAGATAAATTAGGCAGCAAATTATACATGCAAAGCAGATGCATTAGGCAGATAAATTAGGCAGATAGAGAAGTTCCACAGATAGAGCTTTTGGGTTAAAGGATATCTATTCTTGAAGATGCTGCGGACCTCATACATGCAAAGCAAATGCTCTACCACTGAGCCACTAGCTCCTTGTGAAAGTTATTCTGAGTTACATGTTCCTTGTACTCAAGCTAGTTGCCATTTCTTAAATATAAATTAGGCAGGTTGAGATGTGCCATAGATGAAGCTTTGAGTTAAAGGATAACTCTCCTTGAAGAAGCTGGGGATCCAAGGAGATTCAACTTTGAGTTAAATGATATCTATTCTTGAAGATGCTGGGGATTGAACCCATGACCTCATACATTCAAAGCATATGCTCTACCACTGAGTCACTTCTCCTGTGATGTTTGTGCAGAGTTACATGTGCCTTGTACTCAAGCTAGTTGTCATTACTTAAATATAAATTAGGCAGAATGAGAAGTGCCACAGATACAACTTTGAGTTAAATGATATCTATTCTTGAAGATGCTGTGGATTGAACCCATGACCTCATACATTCAAAGCATATGCTCTACCACTGAGCCACTTGCTCTTTGCAGATTATGTGCTGAGTTGCATGTGCCTTGTACTCAAGCTAGTTGCCATTTCTTAAATATAAATTTGGCAGATAGAGAAGTGCCACAGATAGAGCTTTGAGTTAAAGGATATCTATTCTTGAAGATGCTGGGGATTGAACCCAGGACCTCATACATGCAAAGCAAATGCTCTACCACTGAGCCACTTGCTCCTTTTGAAAGTTGCACTGAGTTACACGTGCCTTGTACTCAAGCTAGTTGCCATTTTTTAAATATAAATTAGGCAGGTTGAGATGTGCCACAGATGAAGCTTTGAGTTAAAGGATAACTATCCGCGAAGATGCTGGGGATCGAACCCAGGATTTGCATGTATGAGGATCTCATACATGCAAAGCAGATGCTCTACCACTAAGCCACTTGCTCATTGCAGAATATGTGGTGAGTTGCATGTGCCTTGTACTCAAGCTAGTTGCCATTTCTTAAAAATAAATTAGGCAGATAGAGAAGTTCCACAGATACAGCTTTGAGTTAACGGATAACTCTCCTTGAAGAAGTTGGGGATCGAACCCCGGATCTCATACATGCAAAGCAAATGCTCTACCACTGAGCCACTAGCTCCTTGTGAAAGTTATTCTGAGTTACACGTGCCTTGTACTAAAGCTTGTTGCTATTTCTTAAATATAAATTAGGCAGGTTGAGATGTGCCACAGATGAAGCTTTGAGTTAAAGGATAACTATCCGCGAAGATGCTGGGGATCGAACCCAGGATTTGCATGTATGAGGATCTCATACATGCAAAGCAGATGCTCTACCACTAAGCCACTTGCTCTTTGCAGAATATGTGCTGAGTTGCATGTGCCTTGTACTCAAGCTAGTTGCCATTTCTTAAATATAAATTAGGCAGATAGAGAAGTTCCACAGATACAGCTTTGAGTTAAAGCATATCTATTCTTGAAGATGCTGGGGATTGAACCCAGGACCTTATACATGCAAAGCAGATGCTCTACCACTGAGCCACTTGCTCATTGCGGAATATGTGCTGAGTTGCATGTGCCTTGTACTCAAGCTAGTTGCCATTTCTTAAATATAAATTAGGCAGATAGAGAAGTGCCACAGATAGAGCTTTGAGTTAAAGGATATCTATTCTTGAAGATGCTGGGGATTGAACAAGAAGTCCTCGCTGCAGCCTGTAGTACGATGACGTACTGGATCAGATCCAACGCGTACTGGACGCGCATGCGCGTTGGTTTCATTCACAATTCGATGACGTCATATACGCATGCGCAAAAGAGTTTTGGGGACATTGAATGCACAGGAGAGTTTTGCTGGATAGATAAATACTCAAACCGCTCGCGCAAAAATAACGATTAATAACATGCTCACGCCATCAGGACACATGTTTTGCATTTTCCCTTGAATGTGTAGGGTACTGGTATTTTAAAGTTCTTTACAGATCGTGTTGCATTAAAATTACAGAGACAATTAGGCTACTTGACTCATTTTTCCTTCCACTCAACAGCAAGTATGATCAGAATATATAAAAATTAACTGTTTTGCATGCATGTACAGCGAAACTAGGATAATTTAAGCATCACATTTATGAAAAGATGATTTATTAATCCATAATTACTTAATAATATTTATCAGTAGGCTACTACAACGACAGAGTTTAGAACATCATCTATATACAATAATGATCATACATTAAGACTAGCACATATGCATGATAAATTAACTCTGATCTGTATGAATGACATTGCCATAACGATCCACCATCCAGTACGTATTGGATCTGATCCAGCAACGTCATCGTGCTACAGGCTGCAGCGAGGGGTGTCTCGGATTGAACCCAGGACCTCATAGATGCAAAGAATATGCTCTACCACTGAGCCACTTGCTCCTTGTGAAAGTTGTGCTGAGTTACACGTGCCTTGTACTAAAGCTTGTTGCTATTTCTTAAATATAAATTAGGCAGGTTGAGATGTGCCACAGATGAAGCTTTGAGTTAAAGGATAACTATCCGCAAAGATGCTGGGGATGGAACCCAGGATTTGCATGTATGAGGATCTCATACATGCAAAGCAGATGCTCTACCACTGAGCCACTTGCTCATTGCAGAATATGTGCTGAGTTGCATGTGCCTTGTACTCAAGCTAGTTGTCATTACTTAAATATAAATTAGGCAGTTAGAGAAGTTCCACAGATAGAGCTTTGGGTTAAAGGATATCTATTCTTGAAGATGCTGGGGATTGAACCCAGGACCTCATACATGAAAAGCAAATGCTCTACCACTGAGCCACTTGCTCATTGCGGAAAATGTGCTGAGTTGCATGTGCCTTGTACTCAAGCTAGTTGCCATTTCTTAAATATAAATTAGGCAGATAGAGAAGTGCCACAGATAGAGCTTTGAGTTAAAGGATAACTCTCCTTGAAGAAGCTGGGGATCGAACCCCTGATCTCATACATGCAAAGCAGATGCTCTACCACTGAGTCACTTCTCCTGTGATGTTTGTGCAGAGTTGCATGTGCCTTGTACTCAAGCTAGTTGCCATTTTTTAAATATAAATTAGGCAGATAGAGAAGTGCCACAGATACAGCTTTGAGGTAAATGATATCTATTCTTGAAGATGCTGGGGATTGAATCCATGACCTCATACATGCAAAGCAGATGCTCTACCACTGAGTCACTTCTCTTGTGATGTTTGTGCAGAGTTACATGTGCCTTGTACTCAAGCTAGTTGTCATTACTTAAATATAAATTAGGCAGAATGAGAAGTGCCACAGATACAGCTTTGAGTTACATGATATCTATTCTTGAAGATGCTGGCTATTGAACCCATGACCTCATACATTCAAAGCATATGCTCTACCACTAAGCCACTTGCTCATTGCAGAATATGTGGTGAGTTGCATGTGCCTTGTACTCAAGCTAGTTGCCATTTCTTAAATATAAATTAGGCAGATAGAGAAGTGCCACAGATAGAGCTTTGAGTTAAAGGATAACTCTCCTTGAAGAAGCTGGGGATCGAACCCCGGATCTCATACATGCAAAGCAAATGCTCTACCACTGAGCCACTTGCTCCTTGTGAAAGTTGCACTGAGTTACACGTGCCTTGTACTCAAGCTAGTTGCCATTTTTTAAATATAAATTAGGCAGGTTGAGATGTGCCACAGATGAAAATTTGAGTTAAAGGATAACTATCCGCGAAGATGCTGGGGGTCGAACCCAGGATTTGCATGTATGAGGATCTCATACATGCAAAGCAGATGCTCTACCACTAAGCCACTTGCTCATTGCAGAATATGTGCTGACTTGCATGTGCCTTGTACTCAAGCTAGTTGCCATTTCTTAAATATAAATTAGGCAGATAGAGAAGTGCCACAGATAGAGCTTTGAGTTAAAGGATATCTATTCTTGAAGATGCTGGGGATTGAAACCAAGACCTCATACATGCAAAGCATATTTTCTACCACTGAGCCACTTGCTCCTTGTGAAAGTTGTGCTGAGTTACATGTGTCTTGTACTCAAGCTAGTTGCCATTTCTTAAATATAAATTAGGCAGATTGTGATGTGCCACAGACAAAGCTTTGAGTTAAAGGATAACTCTCCTTGGAGATGCTTGGGATCGAACCCCGGATCTCATACATGCAAAGCAGATGCTCTACCACTGAGTCACTTCTCCTGTGATGTTTGTGCAGAGTTACATGTGCCTTGTACTCAAGCTAGTTGTCATTACTTAAATATTAATTAGGCAGAATGAGAAGTGCCACAGATACAGTTTTGAGTTAAATTATATCTATTCTTGAAGATGCTGGGGATTGAACCCAGGACCTCATACATTCAAAGCATATGCTCTATCACTGAGCCACTTGCTCATTGTGGAATATGTGCTGAGTTGCATGTGCCTTGGACTCAAGATAGTTGCCATTTCTTAAATATTAATTAGGCAGATAGAGAAGTGCCACAGATAGAGCTTTGAGTTAAAGGACTCTCCTTGAAGAAGCTGGGGATCGAACCCCTGATCTCATACATGCAAAGCAGATGCTCTACCACTGAGTCACTTCTCCTGTGATGTTTGTGCAGAGTTGCATGTGCCTTGTACTCAAGCTAGTTGCCATTTCTTAAATATAAATTAGGCAGATAGAGAAGTGCCACAGATACAGCTCTGAGTTAAATGATATCTATTCTTGAAGATGCTGGGGATTGAATCCATGACTCATACATGCAAAGCAGATGCTCTACCACTGAGTCACTTCTCCTGTGATGTTTGTACAGAGTTACATGTGCCTTGTACTCAAGCTAGTTGTCATTACTTAAATATAAATTAGGCAGTTAGAGAAGTTCCACAGATAGAGCTTTGGGTTAAAGGATATCTATTCTTGAAGATGCTGGGGATTGAACCCAGGACCTCATACATGAAAAGCAAATGCTCTACCACTGAGCCACTTGCTCATTGCGGAAAAAATGTGCTGAGTTGCATGTGCCTTGTACTCAAGCTAGTTGCCATTTCTTAAATATAAATTAGGCAGATAGAGAAGTTACACAGATAGAGCTTTGAGTTAAAGCATATCTATTCTTGAAGATGCTGGGGATTGAACCCAGGACCTCATACATGCAAAGCAAATGCTCTACCACTGAGCCACTTGCTCATTGCGGAATATGTGCTGAGTTGCATGTGCCTTGTATTCAAACTAGTTGCCATTTCTTAAATATAAATTAGGCAGATAGAGAAGTGCCACAGATAGAGCTTTGAGTTAAAGGATATCTATTCCTGAAGATGCTGGGGATTGAACCCAGGACCTCATACATGCAAAGCAAATGCTCTACCACTGAGCCACTTGCTCCTTGTGAAAGTTGCACTGAGTTACACGTCCTTTGTACTCAAGCTAGTTGCCATTTTTTAAATATGAATTAGGCAGGTTGAGATGTGCCACAGATGAAGCTTTGAGTTAAAGGATAACTATCCGCGAAGATGCTGGGGGTCGAACCCAGGATTTGCATGTATGAGGATCTCATACATGCAAAGCAGATGCTCTACCACTGAGCCACTAGCTCCTTGTGGAAGTTATTCTGAGTCACATGTTCCTTGTACTCAAGCTAGTTGCCATTTCTTAAATATAAATTAGGCAGGTTGAGATGTGCCATAGATGAAGCTTTGAGTTAAAGGATAACTATCCGTGAAGATGCTGGGGATCGACCCAGGATTTGCATGTATGAGGATCTCATACATGCAAAGCAGATGCTCTACCACTAAGCCACTTGCTCATTGCGGAATATGTGCTGAGTTGCATGTGCCTTGTACTCAAGCTAGTTGCCATTTCTTAAATATAAATTAGGCAGGTAGAGAAGTGCCACAGATAGAGCTTTGAGTTAAAGGATAACTCTCCTTGAAGAAGCTGGGGATCAAACCCCGGATCTCATACATGCAAAGCAGATGCTCTACCACTGAGCCACTAGCTCTGTGTGAAAGTTATTCTGAGTTACATGTGCCTAGTACTCAAGCTAGTTGCCATTTTTTAAATATAAATTAGGCAGGTTGAGATGTGCCACAGATAGAGCTTTGAGTTAAAGGATAACTCTCCTTGAAGAAGCTGGGGATCGAACCCCGGATCTCATACATGCAAAGCAGATGCATTAGGCAGATAAATTAGGCAGCAAATTATACATGCAAAGCAGATGCATTAGGCAGATAAATTAGGCAGATAGAGAAGTTCCACAGATAGAGCTTTGGGTTAAAGGATATCTACTCTTGAAGATGCTGGGGATTGAACCCAGGACCTCATACATGCAAAGCAAATGCTCTACCACTGAGCCACTAGCTCCTTGTGAAAGTTATTCTGAGTTACATGTTCCTTGTACTCAAGCTAGTTGCCATTTCTTAAATATAAATTAGGCAGGTTGAGATGTGCCATAGATGAAGCTTTGAGATAAAGGATAACTATCCGTTAAGATGCTGGGGATCGAACCCAGGATTTGCATGTATGAGGATCTCAAACATACAAAGCAGATTCTCTAGCATTGAGCCACTTGCTCATTGCAGAATATGTGCTGAGTTGCATGTGCCTTGTACTCAAGCTAGTTGCCATTTCTTAAATATAAATTAGGCAGGTTGAGAAGTGCCACAGATAGAGCTTTGAGTTAAAGGATATCTATTCTTGAAGATGCTGGGGATTGAACCCAGGACCTCATACATGCAAAGCAAAAGCTCTACCACTGAGCCACTTGCTCCTTGTGAAAGTTGCGCTGAGGTACACGTGCCTTGTACTCAAGCTAGTTGCCATTTCTTAAATATAAATTAGGCAGGTTGAGAAGTGCCACAGATAGAGCTTTGAGTTAAAGGATAACTCTCCTTGAAGAAGCTGGGGATTGAACCCCGGATCTCATACATGCAAAGCAGATGCTCTACCACTGAGTCACTTCTCCTGTGGTGTTTGTGCAGAGTTACATGTGCCTTGTACTCAAGCTAGTTGTCATTACTTAAATATAAATTAGGCAGAATGAGAAGTGCCACAGATACAACTTTGAGTTAAATGATATATATTCTTGAAGATGCTGGGGATTGAACCCATGACCTCATACATTCAAAGCATATGCTCTACCACTGAGCCACTTGCTCATTGCAGAATATGTGCTGAGTTGCATGTGCCTTGTACTCAAGCTAGTTGCCATTTCTTAAATATAAATTAGGCAGATAGAGAAGTGCCACAGATAGAGCTTTGAGTTAAAGGATATCTATTCTTGAAGATGCTGGGGATTGAACCCAGGACCTAATACATGCAAAGCAAATGCTCTACCACTGAGCCACTTGCTCCTTGTGAAAGTTGCACTGAGTTACACGTGCCTTGTACTCAAGCTAGTTGCCATTTCTTAAATATAAATTATGCAGGTTGAGATGTGCCATATATGAAGCTTTGAGTTAAAGGATAACTATCCGCGAAGATGCTGGGGATCGAACCCAGGATTTGCATGTATGAGGATCTCATACATGCAAAGCCGATGCTCTACCACTAAGCCACTTGCTCATTGCAGAATATGTGGTGAGTTGCATGTGCCTTGTACTCAAGCTAGTTGCCATTTCTTAAATATAAATTAGGCAGGTAGAGAAGTGCCACAGATAGAGCTTTGAGTTAAAGGATAACTCTCCTTGAAGAAGCTGGGGATCGAACCCCGGATCTCATACATGCAAAGCAGATGCTCTACCACTGAGTCACTTCTCCTGTGATGTTTGTGCAGAGTTACATGTGCCTTGTACTCAAGCTAGTTGCCATTTCTTAAATATAAAATAGGCAGATAGAGAAGTTCCACAGATAGAGGTTTGGGTTAAAGGATATCTATTCTTGAAGATGCTAGGGATTGAACCCAGGACCTCATACATGCAAAGCAAATGCTCTACCACTGAGCCACTAGCTCCTTGTGAAAGTTATTCTGAGTTACATGTTCCTTGTACTCAAGCTAGTTGCCATTTCTTAAATATAAATTAGGCAGGTTGAGATGTGCCATAGATGAAGCTTTGAGTTAAAGGATAACTATCCGTGAAGATGCTGGGGATCGAACCCAGGATTTGCATGTATGAGGATCTCAAACATACAAAGCAGATGCTCTACCATTGAGCCACTTGCTCATTGCGGAATATGTGCTGAGTTGCATGTGCCTTGTACTGAAGCTAGTTGCCATTTCTTAAATATAAATTAGGCAGGTTGAGAAGTGCCACAGATAGAGCTTTGAGTTAAAGGTTAACTCTCCTTGAAGAAGCTGGGGATCGAACCCCGGATCTCATACATGCAAAGCAGATGCTCTACCACTGAGTCACTTCTCCTGTGATGTTTGTGCAGAGTTACATGTGCCTTGTACTCAAGCTAGTTGTCATTACTTAAATAAAAATTAGGCAGAATGAGAAGTGCCACAGATACAACTTTGAGTTAAATGATATCTATTCTTGAAGATGCTGGGGATTGAACCCATGACCTCATACATTCAAAGCATATGCTCTACCACTGAGCCACTTGCTCATTGCGGAAAATGTGCTGAGTTGCATGTGCCTTGTACTCAAGCTAGTTGCCATTTCTTAAATATAAATTAGGCAGATAGAGAAGTTCCACAGATACAGCTTTGAGTTAAAGCATATCTATTCTTGAAGATGCTGGGGATTGAACCCAGGACCTTATACATGCAAAGCAAATGCTCTATCACTGAGCCACTAGCTCCTTGTGAAAGTTATTCTGAGTTACATGTTCCTTGTACTCAAGCTAGTTGCCATTTCTTAAATATAAATTAGGCAGGTTGAGATGTGCCATAGATAGAGTTTTGAGTTAAAGGATGTCTATTCTTGAAGATGCTGGGGATTGAACCCAGGACCTCATACATGCAAAGCAGATGCTCTACCACTGAGTCACTTCTCCTGTGATGTTTGTGCAGAGTTGCATGTGCCTTGTACTCAAGCTAGTTGCCATTTTTTAAATATAAATTAGGCAGATAGAGAAGTTCCACAGATACAGCTTTGAGTTAAAGGATAACTCTCCTTGAAGAAGTTGGGGATCGAACCCCGGATCTCATACATGCAAAGCAAATGCTCTACCACTGAGCCACTTTCTCCTTGTGAAAGTTATTCTGTGTTACACGTGCCTTGTACTAAAGCTTGTTGCTATTTCTTAAATATAAATTAGGCAGGTTGAGATGTGCCACAGATGAAGCTTTGAGTTAAAGGATAACTATCCGTGAAGATGCTGGTGATCGAACCCAGGATTTGCATGTATGAGGATCTCATACATGCAAAGCAGATGCTCTACCACTGAGCCACTTGCTCATTGCGGAATATGTGCTGAGTTGCATGTGCCTTGTACTCAAGCTAGTTGCCATTTCTTAAATATAAATTAGGCAGATAGAGAAGTGCCACAGATAGAGCTTTGAGTTAAAGGATAACTCTCCTTGAAGAAGCTGGGGATCGAACCCCTGATCTCATACATGCAAAGCAGATGCTCTACCACTGAGTCACTTCTCCTGTGATGTTTGTGCAGAGTTGCATGTGCCTTGTACTCAAGCTAGTTGCCATTTTTTAAATATAAATTAGGCAGATAGAGAAGTGCCACAGATACAGCTTTGAGGTAAATGATATCTATTCTTGAAGATGCTGGGGATTGAATCCATGACCTCATACATGCAAAGCAGATGCTCTACCACTGAGTCACTTCTCTTGTGATGTTTGTGCAGAGTTACATGTGCCTTGT
Organism: Pseudorasbora parva; assembly: GCF_024679245.1. NCBI lineage: Eukaryota > Metazoa > Chordata > Actinopteri > Cypriniformes > Gobionidae > Pseudorasbora > Pseudorasbora parva. The sequence goes on from NC_090172.1 coordinate 23,579,405, forward strand.
ACTCAAGCTAGTTGTCATTACTTAAATATAAATTAGGCAGAATGAGAAGTGCCACAGATACAGCTTTGAGTTACATGATATCTATTCTTGAAGATGCTGGCTATTGAACCCATGACCTCATACATTCAAAGCATATGCTCTACCACTAAGCCACTTGCTCATTGCAGAATATGTGGTGAGTTGCATGTGCCTTGTACTCAAGCTAGTTGCCATTTCTTAAATATAAATTAGGCAGATAGAGAAGTGCCACAGATAGAGCTTTGAGTTAAAGGATAACTCTCCTTGAAGAAGCTGGGGATCGAACCCCGGATCTCATACATGCAAAGCAGATGCTCTACCACTGAGTCACTTCTCCTGTGATGTTTGTACAGAGTTACATGTGCCTTGTACTCAAGCTAGTTGTCATTACTTAAATATAAATTAGGCAGTTAGAGAAGTTCCACAGATAGAGCTTTGGGTTAAAGGATATCTATTCTTGAAGATGCTGGGGATTGAACCCAGGACCTCATACATGAAAAGCAAATGCTCTACCACTGAGCCACTTGCTCATTGCGGAAAATGTTCTGAGTTGCATGTGCCTTGTACTCAAGCTAGTTGCCATTTCTTAAATATAAGTTAGGCAGATAGAGAAGTTACACAGATAGAGCTTTGAGTTAAAGGATATCTATTCTTGAAGATGCTGGGGATTGAACCCAGGACCTCATACATGCAAAGCAAATGCTCTACCACTGAGCCACTTGCTCATTGCGGAATATGTGCTGAGTTGCATGTGCCTTGTACTCAAGCTAGTTGCCATTTCTTAAATATAAATTAGGCAGATAGAGAAGTGCCACAGATAGAGCTTTGAGTTAAAGGATATCTATTCCTGAAGATGCTGGGGATTGAACCCAGGACCTCATACATGCAAAGCAAATGCTCTACCACTGAGCCACTTGCTCCTTGTGAAAGTTGCACTGAGTTACACGTGCCTTGTACTCAAGCTAGTTGCCATTTTTTAAATATAAATTAGGCAGGTTGAGATGTGCCACAGATGAAGCTTTGAGTTAAAGGATAACTATCCGCGAAGATGCTGGGGGTCGACCCAGGATTTGCATGTATGAGGATCTCATACATGCAAAGCAGATGCTCTACCACTAAGCCACTTGCTCATTGCAGAATATGTGCTGACTTGCATGTGCCTTGTACTCAAGCTAGTTGCCATTTCTTAAATATAAATTAGGCAGGTTGAGATGTGCCACAGATGAAGCTTTGAGTTAAAGGATAACTATCCTTGAAGATTCTTGGGATTGAAACCAAGACCTAATACATGCAAAGCATATTTTCTACCACTGAGCCACTTGCTCCTTGTGAAAGTTGTGCTGAGTTACATGTGTCTTGTACTCAAGCTAGTTGCCATTTCTTAAATATAAATTAGGCAGATTGTGATGTGCCACAGACAAAGCTTTGAGTTAAAGGATAACTCTCCTTGGAGATGCTTGGGATCGAACCCCGGATCTCATACATGCAAAGCAGATGCTCTACCACTGAGTCACTTCTCCTGTGATGTTTGTGCAGAGTTACATGTGCCTTGTACTCAAGCTAGTTGTCATTACTTAAATATTAATTAGGCAGAATGAGAAGTGCCACAGATACAGTTTTGAGTTAAATTATATCTATTCTTGAAGATGCTGGGGATTGAACCCAGGACCTCATACATTCAAAGCATATGCTCTATCACTGAGCCACTTGCTCATTGTGGAATATGTGCTGAGTTGCATGTGCCTTGGACTCAAGATAGTTGCCATTTCTTAAATATTAATTAGGCAGATAGAGAAGTGCCACAGATAGAGCTTTGAGTTAAAGGACTCTCCTTGAAGAAGCTGGGGATCGAACCCCTGATCTCATACATGCAAAGCAGATGCTCTACCACTGAGTCACTTCTCCTGTGATGTTTGTGCAGAGTTGCATGTGCCTTGTACTCAAGCTAGTTGCCATTTCTTAAATATAAATTAGGCAGATAGAGAAGTGCCACAGATACAGCTTTGAGTTAAATGATATCTATTCTTGAAGATGCTGGGGATTGAATCCATGACTCATACATGCAAAGAAGATGCTCTACCACTGAGTCACTTCTCCTGTGATGTTTGTACAGAGTTACATGTGCCTTGTACTCAAGCTAGTTGTCATTACTTAAATATAAATTAGGCAGATAGAGAAGTTCCACAGATAGAGCTTTGGGTTAAAGGATATCTATTCTTGAAGATGCTGGGGATTGAACCCAGGATTTGCATGTATGAGGATCTCATACATGCAAAGCAGATGCTCTACCACTGAGCCACTAGCTCCTTGTGGAAGTTATTCTGAGTCACATGTTCCTTGTACTCAAGCTAGTTGCCATTTCTTAAATATAAATTAGGCAGGTTGAGATGTGCCATAGATGAAGCTTTGAGTTAAAGGATAACTATCCGTGAAGATGCTGGGGATCGAACCCAGGATTTGCATGTATGAGGATCTCATACATGCAAAGCAGATGCTCTACCACTAAGCCACTTGCTCATTGCGGAATATATGCTGAGTTGCATGTGCCTTGTACTCAAGCTAGTTGCCATTTCTTAAATATAAATTAGGCAGGTAGAGAAGTGCCACAGATAGAGCTTTGAGTTAAAGGATAACTCTCCTTGAAGAAGCTGGGGATCGAACCCCGGATCTCATACATGCAAAGCAGATGCTCTACCACTGAGTCACTTCTCCTGTGATGTTTGTGCAGAGTTACATGTGCCTTGTACTCAAGCTAGTTGTCATTACTTAAATATTAATTAGGCAGAATGAGAAGTGCCACAGATACAGTTTTGAGTTAAATTATATCTATTCTTGAAGATGCTGGGGATTGAACCCAGGACCTCATACATTCAAAGCATATGCTCTATCACTGAGCGACTTGCTCATTGTGGAATATGTGCTGAGTTGCATGTGCCTTGGACTCAAGATAGTTGCCATTTCTTAAATATTAATTAGGCAGATAGAGAAGTGCCACAGATAGAGCTTTGAGTTAAAGGACTCTCCTTGAAGAAGCTGGGGATCGAACCCCTGATCTCATACATGCAAAGCAGATGCTCTACCACTGAGTCACTTCTCCTGTGATGTTTGTGCAGAGTTGCATGTGCCTTGTACTCAAGCTAGTTGCCATTTCTTAAATATAAATTAGGCAGATAGAGAAGTGCCACAGATACAGCTTTGAGTTAAATGATATCTATTCTTGAAGATGCTGGGGATTGAATCCATGACTCATACATGCAAAGAAGATGCTCTACCACTGAGTCACTTCTCCTGTGATGTTTGTACAGAGTTACATGTGCCTTGTACTCAAGCTAGTTGTCATTACTTAAATATAAATTAGGCAGATAGAGAAGTTCCACAGATAGAGCTTTGGGTTAAAGGATATCTATTCTTGAAGATGCTGGGGATTGAACCCAGGATTTGCATGTATGAGGATCTCATACATGCAAAGCAGATGCTCTACCACTGAGCCACTAGCTCCTTGTGGAAGTTATTCTGAGTCACATGTTCCTTGTACTCAAGCTAGTTGCCATTTCTTAAATATAAATTAGGCAGGTTGAGATGTGCCATAGATGAAGCTTTGAGTTAAAGGATAACTATCCGTGAAGATGCTGGGGATCGAACCCAGGATTTGCATGTATGAGGATCTCATACATGCAAAGCAGATGCTCTACCACTAAGCCACTTGCTCATTGCAAAATATATGCTGAGTTGCATGTGCCTTGTACTCAAGCTAGTTGCCATTTCTTAAATATAAATTAGGCAGGTAGAGAAGTGCCACAGATAGAGCTTTGAGTTAAAGGATAACTCTCCTTGAATAAGCTGGGGATCGAACCCCGGATCTCATACATGCAAAGCAGATGCTCTACCACTGAGTCACTTCTCCTGTGATCTTTGTGCAGAGTTACATGTGCCTTGTACTCAAGCTAGTTGCCATTTCTTAAATATAAATTAGGCAGATAGAGAAGTGCCACAGATAGAGCTTTGATTTAAATGATATCTATTCTTGAAGATGCTGGGGATTGAACCCATGAACTCATACATTCAGAGCATATGCTCTACCACTGAGCCACTTGCTCATTGTGGAATATGTGCTGAGTTGCATGTGCCTTGTACTCAAGCTAGTTGCCATTTCTTTAATATAAATTAGGCAGATAGAGAAGTTCCACAGATACAGCTTTGAGTTAAAGCATATCTATTCTTGAAGATGCTGGGGATTGAACCCAGGACCTCATACATGCAAAGCAAATGCTCTACCTCTGAGCCACTAGCTCTGTGTGAAAGTTATTCTGAGTTACATGTGCCTAGTACTCAAGCTAGTTGCCATTTTTTAAATATAAATTAGGCAGGTTGAGATGTGCCACAGATGAAGCTTTGAGTTAAAGGATAACTATCCGCAAAGATGCTGGGGATCGAACCCAGGATTTGCATGTATGAGGATCTCATACATGCAAAGCAGATGCTCTACCACTAAGCCACTTGCTCATTGCAGAATATGTGGTGAGTTGCATGTGCCTTGTACTCAAGCTAGTTGCCATTTCTTAAATATAAATTAGGCAGGTAGAGAAGTGCCACAGATAGAGCTTTGAGTTAAAGGATAACTCTCCTTGAAGAAGCTGGGGATCGAACCCCGGATCTCATACATGCAAAGCAGATGCATTAGGCAGATAAATTAGGCAGCAAATTATACATGCAAAGCAGATGCATTAGGCAGATAAATTAGGCAGATAGAGAAGTTCCACAGATAGAGCTTTTGGGTTAAATGATATCTTTTCTTGAAGATGCTGGGGATTGAACCCAGGACCTCATACATGCAAAGCAAATGCTCTACCACTGAGCCACTAGCTCCTTGTGAAAGTTATTCTGAGTTACATGTTCCTTGTACTCAAGCTAGTTGCCATTTCTTAAATATAAATTAGGCAGGTTGAGATGTGCCATAGATGAAGCTTTGAGTTAAAGGATAACTATCCATGAAGACGCTGGGGATCGAACCCAGGATTTGCATGTATGAGGATCTCAAACATACAAAGCAGATGCTCTACCATTGAGCCACTTGCTCATTGCGGAATATGTGCTGAGTTGCATGTGCCTTGTACTCAAGCTAGTTGCCATTTCTTTAATATAAATTAGGCAGATAGAGAAGTTCCACAGATACAGCTTTGAGTTAAAGCATATCTATTCTTGAAGATGCTGGGGATTGAACCCAGGACCTCATACATGCAAAGCAAATGCTCTACCACTGAGCCACTAGCTCTGTGTGAAAGTTATTCTGAGTTACATGTGCCTAGTACTCAAGCTAGTTGCCATTTTTTAAATATAAATTAGGCAGGTTGAGATGTGCCACAGATGAAGCTTTGAGTTAAAGGATAACTATCCGCAAAGATGCTGGGGATCGAACCCAGGATTTGCATGTATGAGGATCTCATACATGCAAAGCAGATGCTCTACCCCTAAGCCACTTGCTCATTGCGGAATATATGCTGAGTTGCATGTGCCTTGTACTCAAGCTAGTTGCCATTTCTTAAATATAAATTAGGCAGGTAGAGAAGTGCCACAGATAGAGCTTTGAGTTAAAGGATAACTCTCCTTGAAGAAGCTGGGGATCGAACCCCGGATCTCATACATGCAAAGCAGATGCATTAGGCAGATAAATTAGGCAGCAAATTATACATGCAAAGCAGATGCATTAGGCAGATAAATTAGGCAGATAGAGAAGTTCCACAGATAGAGCTTTTGGGTTAAAGGATATCTTTTCTTGAAGATGCTGGGGATTGAACCCAGGACCTCATACATGCAAAGCAAATGCTCTACCACTGAGCCACTAGCTCCTTGTGAAAGTTATTCTGAGTTACATGTTCCTTGTACTCAAGCTAGTTGCCATTTCTTAAATATAAATTAGGCAGGTTGAGATGTGCCATAGATGAAGCTTTGAGTTAAAGGATAACTATCCGTGAAGATGCTGGGGATCGAACCCAGGATTTGCATGTATGAGGATCTCAAACATACAAAGCAGATGCTCTACCATTGAGCCACTTGCTCATTGCAGAATATGTGCTGAGTTGCATGTGCCTTGTACTCAAGCTAGTTGCCATTTCTTAAATATAAATTAGGCAGATAGAGAAGTGCCACAGATAGAGTTTTGAGTTAAAGGATAACTCTCCTTGGAGATGCTTGGGATCGAACCCCGGATCTCATACATGCAAAGCAGATGCTCTACCACTGAGTCACTTCTCCTGTGATGTTTGTGCAGAGTTACATGTGCCTTGTTCTCAAGCTAGTTGTCATTACTTAAATATAAATTAGGCAGAATGAGAAGTGCCACAGATACAACTTTGAGTTAAATGATACCTATTCTTGAAGATGCTGGGGATTGAACCCATGACCTCATACTTTCAAAGCATATGCTCTACCACTGAGCCACTTGCTCATTGCAGAATGTGTGCTGAGTTGCTTGTGCCTTGTACTCAAGCTAGTTGCCATTTCTTAAATATAAATTTGGCAGATAGAGAAGTGCCACAGATAGAGCTTTGAGTTAAAGGATATCTATTCTTGAAGATGCTGGGGATTGAACCCAGGACCTCATACATGCAAAGCAAATGTTCTACCACTGAGCCACTTGCTCCTTGTGAAAGTTGCACTGAGTTACACGTGCCTTGTACTCAAGCTAGTTGCCATTTTTTAAATATAAATTAGGCAGGTTGAGATGTGCCACAGATGAAGCTTTGAGTTAAAGGATAACTATCTGCGAAGATGCTGGGGATCGAACCCAGGATTTGCATGTATGAGGATCTCATACATGCAAAGCAGATGCTCTACCACTAAGCCACTTGCTCATTGCAGAATATGTGGTGAGTTGCATGTGCCTTGTACTCAAGCTAGTTGCCATTTCTTAAATATAAATTAGGCAGATAGAGAAGTTCCACAGATACAGCTTTGAGTTAAAGGATAACTCTCCTTGAAGAAGTTGGGGATCGAACCCCGGATCTCATACATGCAAAGCAAATGCTCTACCACTGAGCCACTTTCTCCTTGTGAAAGTTATTCTGTGTTACACGTGCCTTGTACTAAAGCTTGTTGCTATTTCTTAAATATAAATTAGGCAGTTTGAGATGTGCCACAGATGAAGCTTTGAGTTAAAGGTTAACTATCCGCGAAGATGCTGGGGATCGAACCCAGGATTTGCATGTATGAGGATCTCATACATGCAAAGCAGATGCTCTACCACTAAGCCACTTGCTCTTTGCAGATTATGTGCTGAGTTGCATGTGCCTTGTACTCAAGCTAGTTGCCATTTCTTAAATATAAATTAGGCAGAAAGTGAAGTTCCACAGATAGAGCTTTGAGTTAAAGCATATCTATTCTTGAAGATGCTGGGGATTGAACCCAGGACCTCATACATGCAAAGCAAATGCTCTACCACTGAGCCACTAGCTCCTTGTGAAAGTTATTCTGAGTTACATGTGCCTTGTACTCAAGCTAGTTGCCATTTCTTAAATATAAATTAGGCAGGTTGAGATGTGCCACAGATGAAGCTTTGAGTTAAAGGATAACTATCCGTGAAGATGCTGGGGATCGAACCCAGGATTTGCATGTATGAGGATCTCATACATGCAAAGCAGATGCTCTACCACTGAGCCACTTGCTCATTGTGGAAAATGTGCTGAGTTGCATGTGCCTTGTACTCAAGCTAGTTGCCATTTCTTAAATATAAATTAGGCAGATAGAGAAGTTCCACAGATACAGCTTTGAGTTAAAGCATATCTATTCTTGAAGATGCTGGGGATTGAACCCAGGACCTTATACATGTAAAGCAAATGCTCTATCACTGAGCCACTAGCTCCTTGTGAAAGTTATTCTGAGTTACATGTGCCTTGTACTCAAGCTAGTTGCCATTTCTTAAATATAAATTAGGCAGGTTGAGATGTGCCACAGATGAAGCTTTGAGTTAAAGGATAACTATCCGTGAAGATGCTGGGGATCAAACCCAGGATTTGCATGTATGAGGATCTCATACATGCAAAGCAGATGCTCTACCACTGAGCCACTTGCTCATTGCGGAATATGTGTTGAGTTGCATGTGCCTTGTACTCAAGCTAGTTGCCATTTCTTAAATATAAATTAGGCAGATAGAGAAGTGCCAGAGATAGAGCTTTGAGTTAAAGGATATCTATTCTTGAAGATGCTGGGGATTGAACAAGAAGTCCTCGCTGCATCCTGTAGTACGATGACGTACTGGATCAGATCCAACGCGTACTGGACGCGCATGCGCGTTGGTTTCATTCACAATTCGATGACGTCATATACGGATGCGCAAAAGAGTTTTGGGGACATTGAATGCACAGGAGAGTTTTGCTGGATAGATAAATACTCAAACCGCTCGCGCAAAAATAACGATTAATAACATGCTCACGCCATCAGGACACACGTTTTGCATTTTCCCTTGAATGTGTAGGGTACTGGTATTTTAAAGTTCTTTACAGATCGTGTTGCATTAAAATTACAGAGACAATTAGGCTACTTGACTCATTTTTCCTTCCACTCAACAGCAAGTATGATCAGAATATATAAAAATTAACTGTTTTGCATGCATGTACAGCGAAACTAGGATAATTTAAGCATCACATTTATGAAAAGATGATTTATTAATCCATAATTACTTAATAATATTTATCAGTAGGCTACTACAACGACACAGTTTAGAACATCATCTATATACAATAATGATCATACATTAAGACTAGCACATACGCATGATAAATTAACTCTGATCTGTATGAATGACATTGCCATAATGATCCACCATCCAGTACGTATTGGATCTGATCCAGCAACGTCATCGTGCTACAGGCTGCAGCGAGGGGTGTCTCGGATTGAACCCAGGACCTCATAGATGCAAAGAATATGCTCTACCACTGAGCCACTTGCTCCTTGTGAAAGTTGTGCTGAGTTACACGTGCCTTGTACTAAAGCTTGTTGCTATTTCTTAAATATAAATTAGGCAGGTTGAGATGTGCCACAGATGAAGCTTTGAGTTAAAGGATAACTATCCGCAAAGATGCTGGGGATCGAACCCAGGATTTGCATGTATGAGGAGCTCATACATGCAAAGCAAATGCTCTACCACTGAGCCACTTGCTCATTGCAGAATATGTGCTGAGTTGCATGTGCCTTGTACTCAAGCTAGTTGTCATTACTTAAATATAAATTAGACAGAATGAGAAGTGCCACAGATACAACTTTGAGTTAAATGATATCTATTCTTGAAGATGCTGGGGATTGAACCCATGACCTCATACATTCAAAGCATATGCTCTACCACTGAGCCACTTGCTCATTGCAGAATATGTGCTGAGTTGCATGTGCCTTGTACTCAAGCTAGTTGCCATTTCTTAAATATAAATTAGGCAGATAGAGAAGTTCCACAGATAGAGCTTTGAGTTAAAGGATATCTATTCTTGAAGATGCTGGGGATTGAACCCAGGACCTCATACATGCAAAGCAAAAGCTCTACCACTGAGTCACTTCTCCTGTCATGTTTGTGCAGAGTTACATGTGCCTTGTACTCAAGCTAGTTGACATTACTTAAATATAAATTAGGCAGAATGAGAAGTGACACAGATACAGCTTTGAATTAAATGATATCTATTCTTGAAGATGCTGGGGATGCTCTACCACTGAGCCACTTGCTCATTGTGGAATATGTGCTGAGTTGCATGTGCCTCGTACTCAAGCTACTTGCCATTTCTTAAATATAAAGTATATTTAATTATTATATTTAATTTAATTATTATTGAACAAAGGACCTCATACATGCAAAGCAAATGCTCTACCACTGAGCCACTAGCTCCTTATGAAAGTTATTCTGAGTTACATGTGCCTTGTACTCAAGCTAGTTGCCATTTCTTAAATATAAATTATGCAGATGAAGCTTTGAGTTAAAGGATAACTATCCGTGAAGATGCTGGGGATCGAACCCAGGATTTGCATGTATGAGGATCTCATACATGCAAAGCCGATGCTCTACCACTAAGCCACTTGCTCATTGCAGAATATGTGGTGAGTTGCATGTGCCTTGTACTCAAGCTAGTTGCCATTTCTTAAATATAAATTAGGCAGGTAGAGAAGTGCCACAGATAGAGCTTTGAGTTAAAGGATAACTCTCCTTGAAGAAGCTGGGGATCGAACCCCGGATCTCATACATGCAAAGCAGATGCTCTACCACTGAGTCACTTCTCCTGTGATGTTTGTGCAGAGTTACATGTGCCTTGTACTCAAGCTAGTTGCCATTTCTTAAATATAAAATAGGCAGATAGAGAAGTTCCACATATAGAGTTTTGGGTTAAAGGATATCTATTCTTGAAGATGCTAGGGATTGAACCCAGGACCTCATACATGCAAAGCAAATGCTCTACCACTGAGCCACTAGCTCCTTGTGAAAGTTATTCTGAGTTACATGTTCCTTGTACTCAAGCTAGTTGCCATTTCTTAAATATAAATTAGGCAGGTTGAGATGTGCCATAGATGAAGCTTTGAGTTAAAGGATAACTATCCGTGAAGATGCTGGGGATCGAACCCAGGATTTGCATGTATGAGGATCTCAAACATACAAAGCAGATGCTCTACCATTGAGCCACTTGCTCATTGCGGAATATGTGCTGAGTTGCATGTGCCTTGTACTCAAGCTAGTTGCCATTTCTTAAATATAAATTAGGCAGGTTGAGAAGTGCCACAGATAGAGCTTTGAGTTAAAGGTTAACTCTCCTTGAAGAAGCTGGGGATCGAACCCCGGATCTCATACATGCAAAGCAGATGCTCTACCACTGAGTCACTTCTCCTGTGATGTTTGTGCAGAGTTACATGTGCCTTGTACTCAAGCTAGTTGTCATTACTTAAATAAAAATTAGGCAGAATGAGAAGTGCTACAGATACAACATTGAGTTAAATGATATCTATTCTTGAAGATGCTGGGGATTGAACCCATGACCTCATACATTCAAAGCATATGCCCTACCACTGAGCCACTTGCTCATTGCGGAAAATGTGCTGAGTTGCATGTGCCTTGTACTCAAGCTAGTTGCCATTTCTTAAATATAAATTAGGCAGATAGAGAAGTTCCACAGATACAGCTTTGAGTTAAAGCATATCTATTTTTGAAGATGCTGGGGATTGAACCCAGGACCTTATACATGCAAAGCAAATGCTCTATCACTGAGCCACTAGCTCCTTGTGAAAGTTATTCTGAGTTACATGTTCCTTGTACTCAAGCTAGTTGCCATTTCTTAAATATAAATTAGGCAGGTTGAGATGTGCCATAGATAGAGTTTTGAGTTAAAGGATGTCTATTCTTGAAGATGCTGGGGATTGAACCCAGGACCTCATACATGCAAAGCAGATGCTCTACCACTGAGTCACTTCTCCTGTGATGTTTGTGCAGAGTTGCATGTGCCTTGTACTCAAGCTAGTTGCCATTTTTTAAATATAAATTAGGCAGATAGAGAAGTTCCACAGATACAGCTTTGAGTTAAAGGATAACTCTCCTTGAAGAAGTTGGGGATCGAACCCCGGATCTCATACATGCAAAGCAAATGCTCTACCACTGAGCCACTTTCTCCTTGTGAAAGTTATTCTGTGTTACACGTGCCTTGTACTAAAGCTTGTTGCTATTTCTTAAATATAAATTAGGCAGGTTGAGATGTGCCACAGATGAAGCTTTGAGTTAAAGGATAACTATCTGTGAAGATGCTGGTGATCGAACCCAGGATTTGCATGTATGAGGATCTCATACATGCAAAGCAGATGCTCTACCACTGAGCCACTTGCTCATTGCGGAATATGTGCTGAGTTGCATGTGCCTTGTACTCAAGCTAGTTGCCATTTCTTAAATATAAATTAGGCAGATAGAGAAGTGCCACAGATAGAGCTTTGAGTTAAAGGATAACTCTCCTTGAAGAAGCTGGGGATCGAACCCCTGATCTCATACATGCAAAGCAGATGCTCTACCACTGAGTCACTTCTCCTGTGATGTTTGTGCAGAGTTGCATGTGCCTTGTACTCAAGCTAGTTGCCATTTTTTAAATATAAATTAGGCAGATAGAGAAGTGCCACAGATACAGCTTTGAGGTAAATGATATCTATTCTTGAAGATGCTGGGGATTGAATCCATGACCTCATACATGCAAAGCAGATGCTCTACCACTGAGTCACTTCTCTTGTGATGTTTGTGCAGAGTTACATGTGCCTTGTACTCAAGCTAGTTGTCATTACTTAAATATAAATTAGGCAGAATGAGAAGTGCCACAGATACAGCTTTGAGTTACATGATATCTATTCTTGAAGATGCTGGCTATTGAACCCATGACCTCATACATTCAAAGCATATGCTCTACCACTAAGCCACTTGCTCATTGCAGAATATGTGGTGAGTTGCATGTGCCTTGTACTCAAGCTAGTTGCCATTTCTTAAATATAAATTAGGCAGATAGAGAAGTGCCACAGATAGAGCTTTGAGTTAAAGGATATCTATTCTTGAAGATGCTGGGGATTGAACCCAGGACCTCATACATGCAAAGCAAATGCTCTACCACTGAGCCACTTGCTCCTTGTGAAAGTTGCGCTGAGTTACACGTGCCTTGTACTCAAGCTAGTTGCCATTTCTTAAATATAAATTAGGCAGGTTGAGATGTGCCACAGATGAAGCTTTGAGTTAAAGGATAACTATCCGCGAAGATGCTGGGGATCGAACCCAGGAAAAATCCTGCAAAGCAGATGCTCTACCACTAAGCCACTTGCTCATTGCAGAATATGTGGTGAGTTGCATGTGCCTTGTACTCAAGCTAGTTGCCATTTCTTAAATATAAATTAGGCAGGTAGAGAAGTGCCACAGATAGAGCTTTGAGTTAAAGGATAACTCTCCTTGAAGAAGCTGGGGATCGAACCCCGGATCTCATACATGCAAAGCAGATGCATTAGGCAGCTATATTAGGCAGCAAATTATACATGCAAAGCAGATGCATTAGGCAGATAAATTAGGCAGATAGAGAAGTTCCACAGATAGAGCTTTGGGTTAAAGGATATCTATTCTTGAAGATGCTGGGGATTGAACCCAGGACCTCATACATGCAAAGCAAATGCTCTACCACTGAGCCACTTTCTCCTTGTGAAAGTTATTCTGTGTTACATGTTCCTTGTACTCAAGCTAGTTGCCATTTCTTAAATATAAATTAGGCAGGTTGAGATGTGCCATAGATGAAGCGTTGAGATAAAGGATAACTATCCGTGAAGATGCTGAGGATCGAACCCAGTATTTGCATGTATGAGGATCTCAAACATACAAAGCAGATTCTCTAGCATTGAGCCACTTGCTCATTGTGGAATATGTGCTGAGTTGCATGTGCCTTGTACTCAAGCTAGTTGCCATTTCTTAAATATAATTTAGGCAGGTTGAGATGTGCCACAGATGAAGCTTTGAGTTAAAGGATAACTATCCTTGAAGATGCTGGGGATTGAACCAAGGACCTCATACATGCAAAGCAAAAGCTCTACCACTGAGCCACTTGCTCCTTGTGAAAGTTGCGCTGAGGTACACGTGCCTTGTACTCAAGCTAGTTGTCATTACTTAAATATAAATTAGGCAGAATGAGAAGTGCCACAGATACAACTTTGAGTTAAATGATATCTATTCTTGAAGATGCTGGGGATTGAACCCAGGACCTCATACATGCAAAGCAAATGCTCTACCACTGAGCCACTTGCTCCTTGTGAAAGTTGCACTGAGTTACACGTGCCTTGTACTCAAGCTAGTTGCCATTTTTTAAATATAAATTAGGCAGGTTGAGATGTGCCACAGATGAAGCTTTGAGTTAAAGGATAACTATCCGTGAAGATGCTGGGGATCGAACCCAGGATTTGCATGTATGAGGATCTCATACATGCAAAGCAGATGCTCTACCACTGAGCCACTTGCTCATTGTGGAAAATGTGCTGAGTTGCATGTGCCTTGTACTCAAGCTAGTTGCCATTTCTTAAATATAAATTAGGCAGATAGAGAAGTTCCACAGATACAGCTTTGAGTTAAAGCATATCTATTCTTGAAGATGCTGGGGATTGAACCCAGGACCTTATACATGCAAAGCAAATGCTCTATCACTGAGCCACTAGCTCCTTGTGAAAGTTATTCTGAGTTACATGTGCCTTGTACTCAAGCTAGTTGCCATTTCTTAAATATAAATTAGGCAGGTTGAGATGTGCCACAGATGAAGCTTTGAGTTAAAGGATAACTATCCGTGAAGATGCTGGGGATCAAACCCAGGATTTGCATGTATGAGGATCTCATACATGCAAAGCAGATGCTCTACCACTGAGCCACTTGCTCATTGCGGAATATGTGCTGAGTTACACGTGCCTTGTACTAAAGCTTGTTGCTATTTCTTAAATATAAATTAGGCAGGTTGAGATGTGCCACAGATGAAGCTTTGAGTTAAAGGATAACTATCCGCGAAGATGCTGGGGATCGAACCCAGGATTTGCATGTATGAGGATCTCATACATGCAAAGCAGATGCTCTACCCCTGAGCCACTTGCTCATTGCATAATATGTGCTGAGTTGCATGTGCCTTGTACTCAAGCTAGTTGTCATTACTTAAATATAAATTAGACAGAATGAGAAGTGCCACAGATACAACTTTGAGTTAAATGATATCTATTCTTGAAGATGCTAGTGATTGAACCCATGACCTCATACATTCAAAGCATATGCTCTACCACTGAGCCACTTGCTCATTGCAGAATATGTGCTGAGTTGCATGTGCCTTGTACTCAAGCTAGTTGCCATTTCTTAAATATAAATTAGGCAGATAGAGAAGTGCCACAGATAGAGCTTTGAGTTAAAGGATATCTATTCTTGAAGATGCTGGGGATTGAACCCAGGACCTAATACATGCAAAGCAAATGCTCTACCACTGAGCCACTTGCTCCTTGTGAAAGTTGCACTGAGTTACACGTGCCTTGTACTCAAGCTAGTTGCCATTTCTTAAATATAAATTAGGCAGGTTGAGATGTGCCACAGATGAAGCTTTGAGTTAAAGGATAACTATCCGCGAAGATGCTGGGGATCGAACCCAGGATTTGCATGTATGATGATCTCATGCATGCAAAGCCGATGCTCTACCACTAAGCCACTTGCTCATTGCAGAATATGTGGTGAGTTGCATGTGCCTTGTACTCAAGCTAGTTGCCATTTCTTAAATATAAATTAGGCAGATAGAGAAGTGCCACAGATAGAGCTTTGAGTTAAAGGATATCTATTCTTGAAGATGCTGGGGATTGAACCCAGGACCTAATACATGCAAAGCAAATGCTATACCACTGAGCCACTTGCTCCTTGTGAAAGTTGCACTGAGTTACACGTGCCTTGTACTCAAGCTAGTTGCCATTTCTTAAATATAAATTAGGCAGGTTGAGATGTGCCACAGATGAAGCTTTGAGTTAAAGGATAACTATCCGCGAAGATGCTGGGGATCGAACCCAGGATTTGCATGTATGATGATCTCATACATGCAAAGCCGATGCTCTACCACTAAGCCACTTGCTCATTGCAGAATATGTGGTGAGTTGCATGTGCCTTGTACTCAAGCTAGTTGCCATTTCTTAAATATAAATTAGGCAGGTTGAGATGTGCCACAGATGAAGCTTTGAGTTAAAGGATAACTATCCGTGAAGATGCTGGGGATCGAAACCAAGATTTGCATGTATGAGGATCTCATACATGCAAAGCCGATGCTCTACCACTAAGCCACTTGCTCATTGCAGAATATGTGGTGAGTTGCATGTGCCTTGTACTCAAGCTAGTTGCCATTTCTTAAATATAAATTAGGCAGATAGAGAAGTGCCACAGATAGAGCTTTGAGTTAAAGGATAACTATCCTTGAAGATGCTTGGGATTGAAAGCAAGACCCCATACATGCAAAGCATATGCTCTACCCCTGAGCAACTTGCTCTTGTGAAGGATGTGCTGAGTTACATGTGCCTTTTACGCAAGCTAGTTGCTATTTCTCAAAATATAAATTAGGCGGAGAGAGATGAGTTGCTAGAGATTGAACCCAGGACCTCATAGATGCAAATCATATGCTCTACCACTGAGCTACTTGCCCTTGTAAAGATTCTGCTGATTTACATGTGCCTTGTACAAGTTACTAATTGCTATTTCTCAAATATAAATTAGGCAGATTGAGAGGTGCCACAGATGAAGCTTTGAGTTAAAGCGAACCCAGGATCTCATAGATGCAAAGCAGATGCTCTACCACTGAGCCACTTGCTCATTGCGGAATATGTGCTGAGTTGCATGTGCTTTGTACTCAAGCTAGTTGCCATTTCTTAAATATAAATTAGGCAGATAGAGAAGTGCCACAGATAGAGCTTTGAGTTAAAGGATAACTCTCCTTGGAGAAGCTGGGGATCGAACCCAGGATCTCATACATGCAAAGTGGATGCTCTACCAATGAGCCACTTGCTCCTTGTGATGTTTGCACAGAGTTACATGTGCCTTGTACTCAAGATAATAAATGCAAATTATATGCTCTACCACTGAGCTACTTGCCCTTGTAAAGACTCTGTTGATTTACATGTGCCTTGTACTAGTTGCTAGTTGCTAGTTGCTATTTCTCAAATATAAATTAAGCAGATTGAGATGTGCCACAGATGAAGCTTTGAGTTAAAGGATAACCCTCCTTGGAGATGCTGGGGATCGAACCCAGGACCTCATAGATGCAAAGCATATGCTCTACCACTGAGCTACTTGCTTTTGTGGAGGTTGTGCTGATTTACATGTGCCTTGTACTCAAGCTTGTTGCTATTTCTTAAATATAAATTAGGCAGGTTGAGATGTGCCACAGATGAAGCTTTGAGTTAAAGGATAACTATCCGTGAGGATGCTGGCTCATTGTGGAATATGTGCTGAGTTGCATGTGCCTTTTACTCAAGCTAGTTGCCATTTCTTAAATATAAATTAGGCAGGTAGAGAAGTGCCACAGATAGAGCCTTGAGGTAATGGATATCTATTCTTGAAGATGCTGGGGATTGAATCCAGGACCTCATAAATGCAAAGCATATTTTCTACCCCTGAGCAACTTGCTCTTGTGAAGGATGTGTTGAGTTACATGTGCCTTTTACACAAGCTAGTTGCAATTTCTCAGATATAAATTAGGTGGAGAGAGATGAGAGAGTTGAGTTGCTAGGGATTAAACCCAGGACCTCATAAATGCAAATTGTATGCTCTACCACTGAGCTACTTGCCCTTGTAAAGTCTCTGCTGATTTACATGTGCCTTGTACTAGTTGCTAGTTGCTATTTCTCAAATATAAATTAGGCAGATTGAGATGTGCCACAGATGAAGCTTTGAGTTAAAGGATAACCCTCCTTGGAGATGCTGGGGATCAAACCCAGGATCTCATACAAGTAAAGCAGATGCTCTACCACTGAGCCACTTGCACATTGTGGAGTATGTGCTGAGTTGCATGTGCCTTGTACTCAAGCTAGTTGCCATTTCTTAAATATAAATTAGGAAGATAGAGAAGTGCCACAGATAGAGCTTTGAGTTAAAGGATATCTACTCTTGAAGATGCTGGGGATTGAACCCAGGACCTCATACATGCAAAGCATATGCGCTACCCCTGAGCTATTTACTTTTGTGGTGTTTTTGCAGAGTTACATGGGCCTTGTACTCAAGCTTGTTGCCATTTCTTAAATATAAATTAGGCAGATTGAGATGTGCCACAGATGAAGCTTTGAGTTAAAGGAAAACACTCCTTGGAGATGCTGGGGATCGAACCAACGATCTCATAAATGCAATGCATATGCTCTACCACTGAGCCACTTGCTCCTTGTGAAAGTTGTGCTGAGTTACATGTGCCTTGTACTCAAGATAGTTGCCATTTCTTAAATATAAATTAGGCAGGATGAGATGTGCCACAGATGAAGCTTTGAGTTAAAGGATAACTATCCTTGAAGATGCTTGGGATTGAAACCAAGACCCCATACATGCAAAGCATATGCTCTACCCCTGAGCAACTTGCTCTTGTGAAGGATGTGCTGAGTTACATGTGCCTTTTACGCAAGCTAGTTGCTATTTCTCAAAATATAAATTAGGCGGAGAGAGATGAGAGAGTTGAGTTGCTAGGGATTGAACCCAGGACCTCATAAATGCAAATTATATGCACTACCACTGAGCTACTTGCCCTTGTAAAGACTCTGCTGATTTACATGTGCCTTGTACTAGTTGCTAGTTGCTATATCTCAAATATAAATTAAGCAGATTGAGATGTGCCACAGATGAAACTTTGAGTTAAAGGATAACCCTCCTTGGAGATGCTGGGGATCGAACCCAGGATCTCATACATGCAATGCATAAGCTCTACCACTGAGCCACTTGCTCCACGTGTAACTCATGCTGAGTTACATGTGCCTTGTACTCAAGCTAGTTGCCATTTCTTAAATATAAATTAGGCAGATTGAGGTGTGCCACAGATGAAGCTTTGAGGTGAAGGAAAACTATTCTTGAGTTGCTGGGGATTGAACCCAGGATTTGCATGTATGAGGCTCTCATAGATGCAAAGCAGATGTTCTACCACTGAGCCACCTGCTCATTGTGGAATATGTGCTGAGTTGCATGTGCCTTGTACTCAAGCTAGTTGCCATTTCTTAAATATAAATTAGGCAGATAGAGAAGTGCCACAGATAGAGCTTTGAGTTAAAGGATATCTATTCTTGAAGATGCTGGGGATTGAACCCAGGACCTCATAGATGCAAAGAATATGCTCTACCACTGAGCCACTTGCTCCTTGTGAAAATTACGCTGAGTTACACGCGCCTTGTACTCAAGCTTGTTGCTATTTCTTAAATATAAATTAGGCAGGTTGAGATGTGCCACAGATGAAGCTTTGAGTTAAAGGATAACTATCTACGAAGATGCTGGGGATCGAAACCCAGGATTTGCATGTATGAGGATCTCATACATGCAAAGCAGATGCTCTACCACTGAGCCAATTGCTCATTGCAGAATATGTGCTGAGTTGCATGTGCCTTGTACTCAAGCTAGTTGCCATTTCTTAAATATAAATTAGGCAGATAGAGAAGTGCCACAGATAGAGCTTTGAGTTAAAGGATACATGCAATATCCAGGACCTAATACATGCAAAGCAAATGCTCTACCACTGAGCCACTTTCTCCTTGTGAAAGTTTTGCTGAGTTACATGTGCCTTGTACTCAAGCTAGTTGCCATTTCTTAAATATAAATTAGGCAGGTTGAGATGTGCCACAGATGAAGCTTTGAGTTAAAGGATAACTATCCTTGAAGATTCTTGGGATTGAAACCAAGACCCCATACATGCAAAGCATATTTTCTACCACTGAGCCACTTGCACCTTGTGAAAAATGTGGTGAGTTACATGTGCCTTGTACTCAAGCTAGTTGCCATTTCTTAAATATAAATTAGGCAGATAGAGAAGTTCCACAGATACAGCTTTGAGTTAAAGCATATCTATTCTTGAAGATGCTGTGGATTGAACCCAGGACCTCATACATGCAAAGCAAATGCTCTACCACTGAGCCACTAGCTCCGTGTGAAAGTTATTCTGAGTTACATGTGCCTAGTACTCAAGCTAGTTGCCATTTTTTAAATATAAATTAGGCAGGTTGAGATGTGCCACAGATGAAGCTTTGAGTTAAAGGATAACTATCCGCAAAGATGCTGGGGATCTAACCCAGGATTTGCATGTATGAGGATCTCATACATGCAAAGCAGATGCTCTACCACTAAGCCACTTGCTCATTGCAGAATATGTGGTGAGTTGCATGTGCCTTGTACTCAAGCTAGTTGCCATTTCTTAAATATAAATTAGGCAGGTATAGAAGTGCCACAGATAGAGCTTTGAGTTAAAGGATAACTCTCCTTGAAGAAGCTGGGGATCGAACCCCGGATCTCATACATGCAAAGCAGATGCATTAGGCAGATAAATTAGGCAGCAAATTATACATGCAAAGCAGATGCATTAGGCAGATAACTTAGGCAGATAGAGAAGTTCCACAGATAGAGCTCTGGGTTAAAGGATATCTATTCTTGAAGATTGAACCCAGGACCTCATACATGCAAAGCAAATGCTCTACCACTGAGCCACTAGCTCCTTGTGAAAGTTATTCTGAGTTACATGTTCCTTGTACTCAAGCTAGTTGCCATTTCTTAAATATAAATTAGGCAGGTTGAGATGTGCCATAGATGAAACTTTGAGTTAAAGGATAACTATCCGTGAAGATGCTGGGGATCGAACCCAGGATTTGCATGTATGAGGATCTCAAACATACAAAGCAGATGCTCTACCATTGAGCCACTTGCTCATTGCGGAATATGTGCTGAGTTGCATGTGCCTTGTACTCAAGCTAGTTGCCATTTCTTAAATATAAATTAGGCAGATAGAGAAGTGCCACAGATAGAGCTTTGAGTTAAAGGATATCTATTCTTGAAGATGCTGGGGATTGAACCCAGGACCTCATACATGCAAAGCAAATGCTCTACCACTGAGCCACTTGCTCCTTGTGAAAGTTGTGCTGAGTTACACGTGCCTTGTACTCAAGCTAGTTGCCATTTCTTAAATATAAATTAGGCAGGTTGAGATGTGCCACAGATGAAGCTTTGAGTTAAAGGATAACTATCCGCGAAGATGCTGGGGATCGAACCCAGGAAAAATCCTGCAAAGCAGATGCTCTACCACTAAGCCACTTGCTCATTGCAGAATATGTGGTGAGTTGCATGTGCCTTGTACTCAAGCTAGTTGCCATTTCTTAAATATAAATTAGGCAGGTAGAGAAGTGCCACAGATAGAGCTTTGAGTTAAAGGATAACTCTCCTTGAAGAAGCTGGGGATCGAACCCCGGATCTCATACATGCAAAGCAGATGCATTAGGCAGATAAATTAGGCAGCAAATTATACATGCAAAGCAGATGCATTAGGCAGATAAATTAGGCAGATAGAGAAGTTCCACAGATAGAGCTTTTGGGTTAAAGGATATCTATTCTTGAAGATGCTGGGGACCTCATACATGCAAAGCAAATGCTCTACCACTGAGCCACTAGCTCCTTGTGAAAGTTATTCTGAGTTACATGTTCCTTGTACTCAAGCTAGTTGCCATTTCTTAAATATAAATTAGGCAGGTTGAGATGTGCCATAGATGAAGCTTTGAGTTAAAGGATAACTCTCCTTGAAGAAGCTGGGGACCCAAGGAGATACAACTTTGAGTTAAATGATATCTATTCTTGAAGATGCTGGGGATTGAACCCATGACCTCATACATTCAAAGCATATGCTCTACCACTGAGTCACTTCTCCTGTGATGTTTGTGCAGAGTTACATGTGCCTTGTACTCAAGCTAGTTGTCATTACTTAAATATAAATTAGGCAGAATGAGAAGTGCCACAGATACAACTTTGAGTTAAATGATATCTATTCTTGAAGATGCTGGGGATTGAACCCATGACCTCATACATTCAAAGAATATGCTCTACCACTGATCCACTTGCTCATTGCAGATTATGTGCTGAGTTGCATGTGCCTTGTACTCAAGCTAGTTGCCATTTCTTAAATATAAATTTGGCAGATAGAGAAGTGCCACAGATAGAGCTTTGAGTTAAAGGATATCTATTCTTGAAGATGCTGGGGATTGAACCCAGGACCTCATACATGCAAAGGAAATTCTGTACCACTGAGCCACTTGCTCCTTTTGAAAGTTGCACTGAGTTACACGTGCCTTGTACTCAAGCTAATTGCCATTTTTTAAATATAAATTAGGCAGGTTGAGATGTGCCACAGATGAAGCTTTGAGTTAAAGTATAACTATCCGCGAAGATCCTGGGGATCGAACCCAGGATTTGCATGTATGAGGATCTCATACATGCAAAGCAGATGCTCTACCACTAAGCCACTTGCTCATTGCAGAATATGTGGTGAGTTGCATGTGCCTTGTACTCAAGCTAGTTGCCATTTCTTAAATATAAATTAGGCAGATAGAGAAGTTCCACAGATACAGCTTTGAGTTAACGGATAACTCTCCTTGAAGAAGTTGGGGATCGAACCCCGGATCTCATACATGCAAAGCAAATGCTCTACCACTGAGCCACTAGCTCCTTGTGAAAGTCATTCTGAGTTACACGTGCCTTGTACTAAAGCTTGTTGCTATTTCTTAAATATAAATTAGGCAGGTTGAGATGTGCCACAGATGAAGCTTTGAGTTAAAGGATAACTATCCGCGAAGATGCTGGGGATGGAACCCAGGATTTGCATGTATGAGGATCTCATACATGCAAAGCAGATGCTCTACCACTGAGCCACTTGCTCATTGCAGAATATGTGCTGAGTTGCATGTGCCTTGTACTCAAGCTAGTTGCCATTTCTTAAATATAAATTTGGCAGATAGAGAAGTGCCACAGATAGAGCTTTGAGTTAAAGGATATCTATTCTTGAAGATGCTGGGGATTGAACCCAGGACCTCATACATGCAAAGCAAATGCTCTACCACTGAGCCACTTGCTCCTTGTGAAAGCTGCACTGAGTTACACGTGCCTTGTACTCAAGCTAGTTGCCATTTTTTAAATATAAATTAGGCAGGTTGAGATGTGCCACAGATGAAGCTTTGAGTTAAAGGATAACTATCCGCGAAGATGCTGGGGATCGAACCCAGGATTTGCATGTATTAGGATCTCATACATGCAAAGAAGATGCTCTACCACTAAGCCACTTGCTCATTGCAGAATATGTGGTGAGTTGCATGTGCCTTGTACTCAAGCTAGTTGCCATTTCTTAAATATAAATTAGGCAGATAGAGAAGTTCCACAGATACAGCTTTGAGTTAAAGGATAACTCTCCTTGAAGAAGCTGGGGATCGAACCCCGGATCTCATACATGCAAAGCAAATGCTCTACCACTGAGCCACTAGCTTCTTGTGAAAGTTATTCTGAGTTACACGTGCCTTGTACTAAAGCTTGTTGCTATTTCTTAAATATAAATTTGGCAGGTTGAGATGTGCCACAGATGAAGCTTTGAGTTAAAGGATAACTATCCGCGAAGATGCTGGGGAATGAACCCAGGACCTCATACATGCAAAGCAAATGCTCTACCACTGAGCCACTTGCTCCTTATGAAAGTTGCGCTGAGTTACACGTGCCTTGTACTCAAGCTAGTTGCCATTTCTTAAATATAAATTAGGCAGGTTGAGATGTGCCACAGATGAAGCTTTGAGTTAAAGGATAACTATCCGCGAAGATGCTGGGGATCGAACCCAGGAAAAATCCTGCAAAGCAGATGCTCTACCACTAAGCCACTTGCTCATTGCAGAATATGTGGTGAGTTGCATGTGCCTTGTACTCAAGCTAGTTGCCATTTCTTAAATATAAATTAGGCAGGTAGAGAAGTGCCACAGATAGAGCTTTGAGTTAAAGGATAACTCTCCTTGAAGAAGCTGGGGATCGAACCCCGGATCTCATACATGCAAAGCAGATGCATTAGGCAGATAAATTAGGCAGCAAATTATACATGCAAAGCAGATGCATTAGGCAGATAAATTAGGCAGATAGAGAAGTTCCACAGATAGAGCTTTTGGGTTAAAGGATATCTATTCTTGAAGATGCTGGGGACCTCATACATGCAAAGCAAATGCTCTACCACTGAGCCACTAGCTCCTTGTGAAAGTTATTCTGAGTTACATGTTCCTTGTACTCAAGCTAGTTGCCATTTCTTAAATATAAATTAGGCAGGTTGAGATGTGCCATAGATGAAGCTTTGAGTTAAAGGATAACTCTCCTTGAAGAAGCTGGGGATCCAAGGAGATTCAACTTTGAGTTAAATGATATCTATTCTTGAAGATGCTGGGGATTGAACCCATGACCTCATACATTCAAAGCATATGCTCTACCACTGAGTCACTTCTCCTGTGATGTTTGTGCAGAGTTACATGTGCCTTGTACTCAAGCTAGTTGTCATTACTTAAATATAAATTAGGCAGAATGAGAAGTGCCACAGATACAACTTTGAGTTAAATGATATCTATTCTTGAAGATGCTGGGGATTGAACCCATGACCTCATACATTCAAAGCATATGCTCTACCACTGAGCCACTTGCTCTTTGCAGATTATGTGCAGAGTTGCATGTGCCTTGTACTCAAGCTAGTTGCCATTTCTTAAATATAAATTTGGCAGATAGAGAAGTGCCACAGGTAGAGCTTTGAGTTAAAGGATATCTATTCTTGAAGATGCTGGGGATTGAACCCAGGACCTCATACATGCAAAGCAAATGCTCTACCACTGAGCCACTTGCTCCTTTTGAAAGTTGCACTGAGTTACACGTGCCTTGTACTCAAGCTAGTTGCCATTTTTTAAATATAAATTAGGCAGGTTGAGATGTGCCACAGATGAAGCTTTGAGTTAAAGGATAACTATCCGCGAAGATGCTGGGGATCGAACCCAGGATTTGCATGTATGAGGATCTCATACATGCAAAGCAGATGCTCTACCACTAAGCCACTTGCTCATTGCAGAATATGTGGTGAGTTGCAT
The DNA here is from genome assembly GCF_024679245.1 of Pseudorasbora parva. Taxonomy (NCBI): domain Eukaryota; kingdom Metazoa; phylum Chordata; class Actinopteri; order Cypriniformes; family Gobionidae; genus Pseudorasbora; species Pseudorasbora parva. Next base: position 23,604,035 of record NC_090172.1, read on the forward strand.
GTGCCTTGTACTCAAGCTAGTTGCCATTTCTTAAAAATAAATTAGGCAGATAGAGAAGTTCCACAGATACAGCTTTGAGTTAACGGATAACTCTCCTTGAAGAAGTTGGGGATCGAACCCCGGATCTCATACATGCAAAGCAAATGCTCTACCACTGAGCCACTAGCTCCTTGTGAAAGTTATTCTGAGTTACACGTGCCTTGTACTAAAGCTTGTTGCTATTTCTTAAATATAAATTAGGCAGGTTGAGATGTGCCACAGATGAAGCTTTGAGTTAAAGGATAACTATCCGCGAAGATGCTGGGGATCGAACCCAGGATTTGCATGTATGAGGATCTCATACATGCAAAGCAGATGCTCTACCACTAAGCCACTTGCTCTTTGCAGAATATGTGCTGAGTTGCATGTGCCTTGTACTCAAGCTAGTTGCCATTTCTTAAATATAAATTAGGCAGATAGAGAAGTTCCACAGATACAGCTTTGAGTTAAAGCATATCTATTCTTGAAGATGCTGGGGATTGAACCCAGGACCTTATACATGCAAAGCAGATGCTCTACCACTGAGCCACTTGCTCATTGCGGAATATGTGCTGAGTTGCATGTGCCTTGTACTCAAGCTAGTTGCCATTTCTTAAATATAAATTAGGCAGATAGAGAAGTGCCACAGATAGAGCTTTGAGTTAAAGGATATCTATTCTTGAAGATGCTGGGGATTGAACAAGAAGTCCTCGCTGCAGCCTGTAGTACGATGACGTACTGGATCAGATCCAACGCGTACTGGACGCGCATGCGCGTTGGTTTCATTCACAATTCGATGACGTCATATACGCATGCGCAAAAGAGTTTTGGGGACATTGAATGCACAGGAGAGTTTTGCTGGATAGATAAATACTCAAACCGCTCGCGCAAAAATAACGATTAATAACATGCTCACGCCATCAGGACACATGTTTTGCATTTTCCCTTGAATGTGTAGGGTACTGGTATTTTAAAGTTCTTTACAGATCGTGTTGCATTAAAATTACAGAGACAATTAGGCTACTTGACTCATTTTTCCTTCCACTCAACAGCAAGTATGATCAGAATATATAAAAATTAACTGTTTTGCATGCATGTACAGCGAAACTAGGATAATTTAAGCATCACATTTATGAAAAGATGATTTATTAATCCATAATTACTTAATAATATTTATCAGTAGGCTACTACAACGACAGAGTTTAGAACATCATCTATATACAATAATGATCATACATTAAGACTAGCACATACGCATGATAAATTAACTCTGATCTGTATGAATGACATTGCCATAACGATCCACCATCCAGTACGTATTGGATCTGATCCAGCAACGTCATCGTGCTACAGGCTGCAGCGAGGGGTGTCTCGGATTGAACCCAGGACCTCATAGATGCAAAGAATATGCTCTACCACTGAGCCACTTGCTCCTTGTGAAAGTTGTGCTGAGTTACACGTGCCTTGTACTAAAGCTTGTTGCTATTTCTTAAATATAAATTAGGCAGGTTGAGATGTGCCACAGATGAAGCTTTGAGTTAAAGGATAACTATCCGCAAAGATGCAGGGGATGGAACCCAGGATTTGCATGTATGAGGATCTCATACATGCAAAGCAGATGCTCTACCACTGAGCCACTTGCTCATTGCAGAATATGTGCTGAGTTGCATGTGCCTTGTACTCAAGCTAGTTGTCATTACTTAAATATAAATTAGGCAGTTAGAGAAGTTCCACAGATAGAGCTTTGGGTTAAAGGATATCTATTCTTGAAGATGCTGGGGATTGAACCCAGGACCTCATACATGAAAAGCAAATGCTCTACCACTGAGCCACTTGCTCATTGCGGAAAATGTGCTGAGTTGCATGTGCCTTGTACTCAAGCTAGTTGCCATTTCTTAAATATAAATTAGGCAGATAGAGAAGTGCCACAGATAGAGCTTTGAGTTAAAGGATAACTCTCCTTGAAGAAGCTGGGGATCGAACCCCTGATCTCATACATGCAAAGCAGATGCTCTACCACTGAGTCACTTCTCCTGTGATGTTTGTGCAGAGTTGCATGTGCCTTGTACTCAAGCTAGTTGCCATTTTTTAAATATAAATTAGGCAGATAGAGAAGTGCCACAGATACAGCTTTGAGGTAAATGATATCTATTCTTGAAGATGCTGGGGATTGAATCCATGACCTCATACATGCAAAGCAGATGCTCTACCACTGAGTCACTTCTCTTGTGATGTTTGTGCAGAGTTACATGTGCCTTGTACTCAAGCTAGTTGTCATTACTTAAATATAAATTAGGCAGAATGAGAAGTGCCACAGATACAGCTTTGAGTTACATGATATCTATTCTTGAAGATGCTGGCTATTGAACCCATGACCTCATACATTCAAAGCATATGCTCTACCACTAAGCCACTTGCTCATTGCAGAATATGTGGTGAGTTGCATGTGCCTTGTACTCAAGCTAGTTGCCATTTCTTAAATATAAATTAGGCAGATAGAGAAGTGCCACAGATAGAGCTTTGAGTTAAAGGATAACTCTCCTTGAAGAAGCTGGGGATCGAACCCCGGATCTCATACATGCAAAGCAAATGCTCTACCACTGAGCCACTTGCTCCTTGTGAAAGTTGCACTGAGTTACACGTGCCTTGTACTCAAGCTAGTTGCCATTTTTTAAATATAAATTAGGCAGGTTGAGATGTGCCACAGATGAAAATTTGAGTTAAAGGATAACTATCCGCGAAGATGCTGGGGGTCGAACCCAGGATTTGCATGTATGAGGATCTCATACATGCAAAGCAGATGCTCTACCACTAAGCCACTTGCTCATTGCAGAATATGTGCTGACTTGCATGTGCCTTGTACTCAAGCTAGTTGCCATTTCTTAAATATAAATTAGGCAGATAGAGAAGTGCCACAGATAGAGCTTTGAGTTAAAGGATATCTATTCTTGAAGATGCTGGGGATTGAAACCAAGACCTCATACATGCAAAGCATATTTTCTACCACTGAGCCACTTGCTCCTTGTGAAAGTTGTGCTGAGTTACATGTGTCTTGTACTCAAGCTAGTTGCCATTTCTTAAATATAAATTAGGCAGATTGTGATGTGCCACAGACAAAGCTTTGAGTTAAAGGATAACTCTCCTTGGAGATGCTTGGGATCGAACCCCGGATCTCATACATGCAAAGCAGATGCTCTACCACTGAGTCACTTCTCCTGTGATGTTTGTGCAGAGTTACATGTGCCTTGTACTCAAGCTAGTTGTCATTACTTAAATATTAATTAGGCAGAATGAGAAGTGCCACAGATACAGTTTTGAGTTAAATTATATCTATTCTTGAAGATGCTGGGGATTGAACCCAGGACCTCATACATTCAAAGCATATGCTCTATCACTGAGCCACTTGCTCATTGTGGAATATGTGCTGAGTTGCATGTGCCTTGGACTCAAGATAGTTGCCATTTCTTAAATATTAATTAGGCAGATAGAGAAGTGCCACAGATAGAGCTTTGAGTTAAAGGACTCTCCTTGAAGAAGCTGGGGATCGAACCCCTGATCTCATACATGCAAAGCAGATGCTCTACCACTGAGTCACTTCTCCTGTGATGTTTGTGCAGAGTTGCATGTGCCTTGTACTCAAGCTAGTTGCCATTTCTTAAATATAAATTAGGCAGATAGAGAAGTGCCACAGATACAGCTCTGAGTTAAATGATATCTATTCTTGAAGATGCTGGGGATTGAATCCATGACTCATACATGCAAAGCAGATGCTCTACCACTGAGTCACTTCTCCTGTGATGTTTGTACAGAGTTACATGTGCCTTGTACTCAAGCTAGTTGTCATTACTTAAATATAAATTAGGCAGATAGAGAAGTTACACAGATAGAGCTTTGAGTTAAAGCATATCTATTCTTGAAGATGCTGGGGATTGAACCCAGGACCTCATACATGCAAAGCAAATGCTCTACCACTGAGCCACTTGCTCATTGCGGAATATGTGCTGAGTTGCATGTGCCTTGTATTCAAACTAGTTGCCATTTCTTAAATATAAATTAGGCAGATAGAGAAGTGCCACAGATAGAGCTTTGAGTTAAAGGATATCTATTCCTGAAGATGCTGGGGATTGAACCCAGGACCTCATACATGCAAAGCAAATGCTCTACCACTGAGCCACTTGCTCCTTGTGAAAGTTGCACTGAGTTACACGTGCTTTGTACTCAAGCTAGTTGCCATTTTTTAAATATGAATTAGGCAGGTTGAGATGTGCCACAGATGAAGCTTTGAGTTAAAGGATAACTATCCGCGAAGATGCTGGGGGTCGAACCCAGGATTTGCATGTATGAGGATCTCATACATGCAAAGCAGATGCTCTACCACTGAGCCACTAGCTCCTTGTGGAAGTTATTCTGAGTCACATGTTCCTTGTACTCAAGCTAGTTGCCATTTCTTAAATATAAATTAGGCAGGTTGAGATGTGCCATAGATGAAGCTTTGAGTTAAAGGATAACTATCCGTGAAGATGCTGGGGATCGACCCAGGATTTGCATGTATGAGGATCTCATACATGCAAAGCAGATGCTCTACCACTAAGCCACTTGCTCATTGCGGAATATGTGCTGAGTTGCATGTGCCTTGTACTCAAGCTAGTTGCCATTTCTTAAATATAAATTAGGCAGGTAGAGAAGTGCCACAGATAGAGCTTTGAGTTAAAGGATAACTCTCCTTGAAGAAGCTGGGGATCGAACCCCGGATCTCATACATGCAAAGCAGATGCTCTACCACTGAGTCACTTCTCCTGTGATCTTTGTGCAGAGTTACATGTGCCTTGTACTCAAGCTAGTTGCCATTTCTTAAATATAAATTAGGCAGATAGAGAAGTGCCACAGATAGAGCTTTGAGTTAAATGATATCTATTCTTGAAGATGCTGGGGATTGAACCCATGAACTCATACATTCAGAGCATATGCTCTACCACTTAGCCACTTGCTCATTGTGGAATATGTGCTGAGTTGCATGTGCCTTGTACTCAAGCTAGTTGCCATTTCTTAAATATAAATTATGCAGGTTGAGATGTGCCATATATGAAGCTTTGAGTTAAAGGATAACTATCCGCGAAGATGCTGGGGATCGAACCCAGGATTTGCATGTATGAGGATCTCATACATGCAAAGCCGATGCTCTACCACTAAGCCACTTGCTCATTGCAGAATATGTGGTGAGTTGCATGTGCCTTGTACTCAAGCTAGTTGCCATTTCTTAAATATAAATTAGGCAGGTAGAGAAGTGCCACAGATAGAGCTTTGAGTTAAAGGATAACTCTCCTTGAAGAAGCTGGGGATCGAACCCCGGATCTCATACATGCAAAGCAGATGCTCTACCACTGAGTCACTTCTCCTGTGATGTTTGTGCAGAGTTACATGTGCCTTGTACTCAAGCTAGTTGCCATTTCTTAAATATAAAATAGGCAGATAGAGAAGTTCCACAGATAGAGTTTTGGGTTAAAGGATATCTATTCTTGAAGATGCTAGGGATTGAACCCAGGACCTCATACATGCAAAGCAAATGCTCTACCACTGAGCCACTAGCTCCTTGTGAAAGTTATTCTGAGTTACATGTTCCTTGTACTCAAGCTAGTTGCCATTTCTTAAATATAAATTAGGCAGGTTGAGATGTGCCATAGATGAAGCTTTGAGTTAAAGGATAACTATCCGTGAAGATGCTGGGGATCGAACCCAGGATTTGCATGTATGAGGATCTCAAACATACAAAGCAGATGCTCTACCATTGAGCCACTTGCTCATTGCGGAATATGTGCTGAGTTGCATGTGCCTTGTACTCAAGCTAGTTGCCATTTCTTAAATATAAATTAGGCAGGTTGAGAAGTGCCACAGATAGAGCTTTGAGTTAAAGGTTAACTCTCCTTGAAGAAGCTGGGGATCGAACCCCGGATCTCATACATGCAAAGCAGATGCTCTACCACTGAGTCACTTCTCCTGTGATGTTTGTGCAGAGTTACATGTGCCTTGTACTCAAGCTAGTTGTCATTACTTAAATAAAAATTAGGCAGAATGAGAAGTGCCACAGATACAACTTTGAGTTAAATGATATCTATTCTTGAAGATGCTGGGGATTGAACCCATGACCTCATACATTCAAAGCATATGCTCTACCACTGAGCCACTTGCTCATTGCGGAAAATGTGCTGAGTTGCATGTGCCTTGTACTCAAGCTAGTTGCCATTTCTTAAATATAAATTAGGCAGATAGAGAAGTTCCACAGATACAGCTTTGAGTTAAAGCATATCTATTCTTGAAGATGCTGGGGATTGAACCCAGGACCTTATACATGCAGAGCAAATGCTCTATCACTGAGCCACTAGCTCCTTGTGAAAGTTATTCTGAGTTACATGTTCCTTGTACTCAAGCTAGTTGCCATTTCTTAAATATAAATTAGGCAGGTTGAGATGTGCCATAGATAGAGTTTTGAGTTAAAGGATGTCTATTCTTGAAGATGCTGGGGATTGAACCCAGGACCTCATACATGCAAAGCAGATGCTCTACCACTGAGTCACTTCTCCTGTGATGTTTGTGCAGAGTTGCATGTGCCTTGTACTCAAGCTAGTTGCCATTTTTTAAATATAAATTAGGCAGATAGAGAAGTTCCACAGATACAGCTTTGAGTTAAAGGATAACTCTCCTTGAAGAAGTTGGGGATCGAACCCCGGATCTCATACATGCAAAGCAAATGCTCTACCACTGAGCCACTTTCTCCTTGTGAAAGTTATTCTGTGTTACACGTGCCTTGTACTAAAGCTAGTTGCCATTTCTTAAATATAAATTAGGCAGATAGAGAAGTGCCACAGATAGAGCTTTGAGTTAAAGGATAACTCTCCTTGAAGAAGCTGGGGATCGAACCCCTGATCTCATACATGCAAAGCAGATGCTCTACCACTGAGTCACTTCTCCTGTGATGTTTGTGCAGAGTTGCATGTGCCTTGTACTCAAGCTAGTTGCCATTTTTTAAATATAAATTAGGCAGATAGAGAAGTGCCACAGATACAGCTTTGAGGTAAATGATATCTATTCTTGAAGATGCTGGGGATTGAATCCATGACCTCATACATGCAAAGCAGATGCTCTACCACTGAGTCACTTCTCTTGTGATGTTTGTGCAGAGTTACATGTGCCTTGTACTCAAGCTAGTTGTCATTACTTAAATATAAATTAGGCAGAATGAGAAGTGCCACAGATACAGCTTTGAGTTACATGATATCTATTCTTGAAGATGCTGGCTATTGAACCCATGACCTCATACATTCAAAGCATATGCTCTACCACTAAGCCACTTGCTCATTGCAGAATATGTGGTGAGTTGCATGTGCCTTGTACTCAAGCTAGTTGCCATTTCTTAAATATAAATTAGGCAGATAGAGAAGTGCCACAGATAGAGCTTTGAGTTAAAGGATAACTCTCCTTGAAGAAGCTGGGGATCGAACCCCGGATCTCATACATGCAAAGCAGATGCTCTACCACTGAGTCACTTCTCCTGTGATGTTTGTACAGAGTTACATGTGCCTTGTACTCAAGCTAGTTGTCATTACTTAAATATAAATTAGGCAGTTAGAGAAGTTCCACAGATAGAGCTTTGGGTTAAAGGATATCTATTCTTGAAGATGCTGGGGATTGAACCCAGGACCTCATACATGAAAAGCAAATGCTCTACCACTGAGCCACTTGCTCATTGCGGAAAATGTTCTGAGTTGCATGTGCCTTGTACTCAAGCTAGTTGCCATTTCTTAAATATAAGTTAGGCAGATAGAGAAGTTACACAGATAGAGCTTTGAGTTAAAGCATATCTATTCTTGAAGATGCTGGGGATTGAACCCAGGACCTCATACATGCAAAGCAAATGCTCTACCACTGAGCCACTTGCTCATTGCGGAATATGTGTGAGTTGCATGTGCCTTGTATTCAAACTAGTTGCCATTTCTTAAATATAAATTAGGCAGATAGAGAAGTGCCACAGATAGAGCTTTGAGTTAAAGGATATCTATTCCTGAAGATGCTGGGGATTGAACCCAGGACCTCATACATGCAAAGCAAATGCTCTACCACTGAGCCACTTGCTCCTTGTGAAAGTTGCACTGAGTTACACGTGCTTTGTACTCAAGCTAGTTGCCATTTTTTAAATATGAATTAGGCAGGTTGAGATGTGCCACAGATGAAGCTTTGAGTTAAAGGATAACTATCCGCGAAGATGCTGGGGGTCGAACCCAGGATTTGCATGTATGAGGATCTCATACATGCAAAGCAGATGCTCTACCACTGAGCCACTAGCTCCTTGTGGAAGTTATTCTGAGTCACATGTTCCTTGTACTCAAGC